>NC_092775.1:60620158-61245158 GCF_047496795.1 Chiloscyllium punctatum
CTATAAGAAATCAGGGCAAGTCTCCAAGGGTCAATGTTTATTGCCCATCCTTAATTTGTTCAGTGGCCAATTAAGAATCAACCACACTGCAATGGGCCTGGACTCGCATGTCGGCTAGACTGGGCAAGGACAGCAGATTTCATTTCCTAAAGGACATTAGTGAACCATACTGGTCTTCACAATAATATTGTAGCATTGCCATTAAGCAAGCTAATTCCAGGATTTTAGAAAAAATAAACTTTGATTATCAGCTGTGGAAGGATTTTGAACCATGGCCTAGGGTTCTGGATTATGAATCTGGCATTAATACCATTACAGCATTGCCTTCTCAGCTTCTCCACAGTGATCATTAGCTGGTCCTTCAATACAATATGTTCAGAGCTGGCTCCCTCTGGCTTTGCTTGATACAAGTATTCATGTTGTGTTCCTCTGCTTTAAGTGCTAAATCCCTTCTGCCCTAATCCCTTGTCTTTTAAGTATTCATTGTCAGCCAGCTCTGAGCAATATGATTGTACAATGCATACAATTCTCTTGTAATTCCTCTACCTCAAAGCAAGATATCTTTGACTTCCTCCATCTTCGGGTGATTGCTCTGTCACTCTGGCTGATCAATGGCTCAGACACAAGATCTTCTGGGATAGTAGAACAGAAAAACATATGGACTGAAGCAATTTTGGTAATTACCAAAGTTTGTGTTTTGAATGAGCAGTTTGATGAGCAGATATATGAGCAGCGTCCCCCCTCGTCCTGCCTCAATGAAAAATAAACAGAATAAAAGTGCTTGTTGAAAGTGCAGAATGAAAGTGAGTGAAAAAATTGTCATTAAGATTGACTAATGTCATGTCAGCACAGATAAAGAGCAGGCAATTAAAACCACAGGAATTATTTTCCTTCCTTCTGCATATCCTATTAAATCCATTTACACAATCTATTGTGGTATGAAGACAGTCGTGAGTAACAGACTCCCTGGCGTGTTGCATTTATCATTCATTTTTGCCCGATGACTTGTTGGCTGCAGATTATGTCTACGAATCCAATAGCTGCCTTAATTTTTGTAAATTGCCTGACTGAGGATAATTTTGAAAGCGAAATAGGCAGGTGGTTTCTGTTCAATCTTGGTCTAATTCACTGAGGGACTTTTCTATTCTCTCTTCGATTTAGCCCATTCAAAATCTTTCAGAACTCCTCGTCTGTGAAGATGGAGGAAGTCCAAAATGGCTTGTGTTGAGGTAGAAGAATTAAAAGTGAATTGCTCCTTTTATTCATAGCGCAGTCACTTTGTTCGGAACTGGCTGACAATGAATACTTAAAAGGCAAGGGATGAGGGCAGAAGGGATTTAACACTTAAAGCAGAGGAACACAACATGAATATTTGTATCAAAGCAAAGCCAGAGAGATATATGATCAGCTACAGGCATATAGTAATGAAGGGCCATCTAATAATGTTTGCACAAGGCATCTTACAAAGAGAGGATTTCATGAGATTATGAAAAAGAAACTGAGCCTTTTTTATAACGTATCATTGCTCTGACACTCCAACGAGGGAAGTAATTGTTTCTTGCCTGGACATCAGGATTGTGAGCATTGACTTGTGCATCTTGGTGTATCACTTACTCTCACTTGTTGCTACAGGTAATAAGCAACAAACAAACGTTGTGCTGTCTGCTCTTTTAAATGACTTTCCAACTATACATTTGACGGTCGATTATAACATCTCTGTAACATGGCCAGACTTCACCCCATCTCAGTGTATGTACTGGGAAAACCCTCAATCACATTGTTGACAGCTGAAACCTTGGTTATTCTTATTTCCTTTTAGCTGGTGACTTGTGTCCTCCCCTCCATTAAACTGATCCAAATACTCATCAAAGATTTTGCTGCCCATATTCTGATTCATGCCAAGCCTCATTCACGTATTGTCCCTTCCACCTTCATTGACTTCCAGGCAAGGGACACCTTGGTTTTAAAATTCTCATTCCTGTTTTCTAATCCGTTCATAGCCTTGCACCTTCCTGTCTCTGGAGTGTCCTCCTAATCCAACACCCTCTGAAATCTGTGCTCCTCTAATATAGTCTCTCTTGTGTGTCTCTGATATTAATATTTCCACCATTGCTGGCCACGCTTTCGAAGCCTAGGAACTCCAAACTGTGGCATCACTTCCACACACTTCTCCTGCTTCTTTTACTCCTTGTAGAAACTCCTCTGATCTTACACCTTTGGTCAGACCTTTTTCTGATCTGCTCTAATGGGAGCGTCCTCCTGGCCATATGGGGCAGGAATGGAAGAGGGATGGCCACTGAAATGGCAGATTTGTGTTGGCTTGGCTACCATCTGCCCAGTGCCCAGTTGAAGAAGTGTGGGCAGTGGGATGGATCAATGGGTGATACATCAGCAACATTCACAAAACAAGGCCACTAAACAGCTAATTTGTCAGAGGAAGCTCAAAACTAACCAACTCAAAACATCAGTGGGGCAGCTGAGATGTAGAAGGAATTGGCAATGATATGAGTTGAGAGTAAGCTATCTCTTAAAGAAATTATGCTATCACATTTGGGGCCATTGCAGAGTCAGGGGTGGGGATACAAATGCTGCTTGTGGAAAGGGGACTCCCAGGTTCAATGAAACCAGGTCAAGAGTCCAGAGGGGCTCGTTCAAGTGAAAGCTTTGTCAGGATAGAAGATAAGAGCTTTCAGACTTGGGCTCAGTCAGTGAAAAGGAGGTGAGGCACAAACCACTGGACTGACTGCACAGTGAATGGCAGAGGCTGTCCAGCTTTTGGAGACCATTGGATGGGAATGAAGAAGATTCATAATGACCAGACAACAGCCTCACAGAAGATGTTACCAACTGATGGGGGGACCACTAGAGGTCCAGATACAGGAGGGTGACAGAGCAACAATGACTCTCCAGGCAGGTGATGGTGGATATGTATGGTAGTGGGTGACAAACTGTGGGTCCACTGGAACAAGACATTGCTGTATATTGGCACAGGAGCTGTGTTCTATACTACATCAGAAGCTGTATGGTATACAGCATCAGAAGCTGTGTGATATACTGTATCAGGAGCTATGTGGCATACTGGAGGAGGAGCTGTTTGGTATACTGGAGCAGGAGCTGTATGGTACACTGCATCAGAAGCCGTGTGATATACCGCATCAGAAGCTGTGCGGTATACTGGAACAGGAGCTGTGTGGTATTTTGCATCAGGGGCTGTGTGGTATTCTAGAACAGGAGCTGTGTGGTATTCTGGAACAGGAGCTGTGTGGTATATTGGAACAGGAGCTGTGTGGTATTCTGGAACAGGAGCTATGTGGTATTCTGGAACAGGAGCTGTGTGGTATATTGGAACAGGAGCTGTGTGGTATACTGGAACAGGAGCTGTGTGGTATTCTGGAACAGGAGCTGTGTGGTATACTGGAACAGGAGCTGTGTGGTATACTGGAACAGGAGCTGTGTGGTATACTGCATCAGGAGTTATATGGTATACTGGAGCAGGAGCTGTGTAGTATAATGCATTAGGAGCTGTGTGGTATACTGGAGCAGGAGCTGCGTGTATAGTGAAGTAGGAGTACCCCAAATCTATTCATATCTGTCCAAATCTCAAAATAGATCTGTCTAAGCCGGTTCAAATCACAGATGAAAGGCCCCAAACTGTTACGACATTGGTAAACCCCTCTGCTAATTTAAACACGACGTGCAGAGAAGCTCACCTCCCATTGTAATCGGTTAAATTTCGAGAAGTAAAGGACTATCCCAAATTTCACTATTTAAAGTAAAAAAATTATTCTATCATATCAAAAGAGAACATTAAAATTGCCATTTAAAACTCCTTTCCCTTAAACCTATTTTTACTTCCCATCGATAATACTGGTCGGATTAAAAAAAAACCGATAAATGTTTACACACAAAAAAAATCACATTTCAAAACAAGTCAGCTTTGTTGATTAGCCTTTGCAAATATTTCTGAGTCATGTTTCTTTGGTCTTTTGCTGCACAACTTTTCTTATGGACAGGTACCTTTCAGACAGTTAGTCTGCTGGCAGTCTTTACTTGTTGGTGCTTGGCAGTTCTCCCCCGACTGTTCAAAATGTCTGGTTTTATACTCTAAAACATTGGGTCATTTAATTGGTTTGATGTCATCAATACATTAAATTCAAATTCAATTGCATTTTGGTTTCTGGGGCAAAATTTAAACTGATTGGATGAATTCGAATTTGTTATTGTTCCATGGCAACACATCACCAGCTATTCGTTTCAACCAAGTGCTAGATTTTTACTTTGTTCAGCACTCGCTGTGCTTTTAGTCAGTCCTTGCTAGCTTCCTCTCTCTTTTAAAGGTACAGTACACACCTGCACCATCATAACATTTCCCCTCTTAAGACAAAAATGAACCATCAGAATGAAAAGATGGCTTCTTTTTTTCTATTCCTTAACCACATTATCGTGACATACATATAACTTTAATCTAAGTTCATATTACCATCTTTTCACGAGTATATAACATTGAATAGATTCCAAACTTATCTCTACTTTCTCACTTAAATCTGCAATAATGCATCTGCAATTACATCCTTACGACCCACGACATGTGCAATTTGTAAATTAAAAGTCTGTAACATAAGACTCCAATGGAAAAGTCTCATATTCTTGTCTTTAAAGTGTTCGAAGAATATAAGAGGATTGTGATCCGTGTACACAACCATTTCCAACACATTGTTCGTGACATACACATTAAAATGTTGTAAGGCCAGTACCAAACTCAATAGTTCTTTCTCAATCATGGAGTATTTCTGTTGGTGGATGATGAGATTCTTCGAAAAGTAACCAACTGGCAGTTCAATCCCATCCTCATCTTCCTGTAGGAGTACAGCTCCAACTCCTGTGTCACTAGCATCAATGGCAATTTTGAAAGGTTTCGAAAATTTTGGTTTAGCTAAAACTGGTTTGGTGGTTAATGTTGCTTTTAAATGGTCGAATGCCTCCTGGCATTGTTCTGTCCACCAAAAGTTTGTGTTCTCCTTCAGCGAATCGGTTAACGGTGCCACTACACTGCTGAAGTTTGGAACAAACTTCCGATAGAATCGCTTAGTCCCAAGAATCAAAGCATCTCTTTCTTCGCAGCTGGTTGTGGAAATTCCTCGATGGCCTTCATCTTTGCATTCCCTTGGGTCAACTTTCCATGACCAATGTTATGTCCCACGAACATCACCTCTGCTTTCGCAAATTAAGTTTGGTTTAGTTTTATTACCAATGCTGCTTCTCACAGTCATTCAAAGAGCTGTGCCAACTCTACTGTGTCATCTTTCCAGGACTTATTAAAGATCACGACATCGTCCAAATAGGCTGCACAGTTTGTTAACCCAACACAGCTCTGTTTATGAGTTTTGGAATGTTGCAGGTGAATTCTTCATTCCAAAGGACATCACTTTGTATTGATATAGCCCATTTGGGGTTACAAATGCAAACATTTCTTTCACCGTCTCTGATAAACCTGCCAGTAACCACGCAGTAAATCCAACTTGATGATGTAACTGGCTTGTCCAACTTTCTCGATACAGTCCTCCAATCTTAGCCTAAGTCTGTCGTACCCCTCGGTGACCTCCTACAGACAGTTCATGTGCTACCCATTACATCTCCTGTCTGTATGCTACTGGCAACACAATCTGGCACACTTCTGCCCACTTCTGTACTGCACTAACCTGCCGTGGTCTCCATTTCCATTTTAGGATTCTATCTTTCAGATAATAATCCTCAGGAATATTCCCTGCCTCTTGTTTAGAGTACGAATCCACATATTTTTCTTTTATTGTCTTGTCTTGCTATTCTTGCCTTTCAGTACTAAACTCTTCGCCCTCTGCCTGTTCAGGTTTTCCTGCATCATTACATCAAACAGGAAGTCCACTAACTGAACCTCAACTCCTTCAACTTTCTCTTTAGTTCTTCCTTCATGCTGTGACTTATGATAGTGGGATCTGGTTACCACACAGTCTGGGAAAATGCCCGGGATATTTCTGTTTTAACTCCTCAGTTTCTTGGTCTTCCTTGGGCTTCTCCACGACAAGGGGTGTCACTCCCACCTTGGATCCTGCCAAATCATTCCCAAGAACAAACTGAATTCCTGGAACTGACACTCTGTCAACCATTCCCACTGTTACTTCCCCAGTCTTGAGTTGGCACTCCAACCTGATCTTACATAGGGGAGTGCTAAATGTCCATCCATCTATCCCACAAATTACCATACTCTCGAGTAACAGATCAGAAAGAGTGCAAATTCACTCATCTCTTACTATTAGAGACTGGTTACATCCTGCATCTCTCAAAATAATAAATTCTTGTCCTTCTCCCCCTATTCATTCTGATTAAACTTTACTCACAGAAGCGAATACTTTGTAGAGATCAGGCAGTAACTCCATACCCAGCCCCTGCCTCGGCTGTGCACTCTCCTGCAGCTCCTCAGTTCTTCTTGAGGTCTCCTTTACTACCTTCACTAATGTCACTGGCTTAGCTTCTTTTACCACATCTTTTCCCACAGTATCTTCTTTAACGACCAGCACTGTGTCTTTACGTGTCCCACTTTACCACAGTGGAAACTCCTGAGGCCTTCCACCTCCTTTCCACCCTCTTGGGCTTCTTTTTTATCCTGTGGTAAATTATTACCAGTGCTCTCTACTCTTGGTTTCGTAGTGTAGGATCTCCCCTTTTCCCAACTTCTTGCCTCACAGGACGGAATTCTGGACGGAGACTTGTCTTGTGCACCAACTTGTATTCAGCTGCTAATTCTGCTGCCCTTCTCTCTTCCTGACCTTCCTGTTCCTCAATGTGAATTCTTACCACTCCTCCAGCAGAATAGTCTCTCGTAGAATCTCATAGTCTTATCTATCTTTAAGGCCTGCACCCATCTATTTTTAATTCTTTCGAACTCAACATAAATCTGACTGGTTCCTTCTTTATGTTTCTGAACCACTGTCTATACGCTTCTGGTGCCAATTCGTAAGCACTTAAAATAGCTTGTTTAACCTCTCCATAATCTCTTGACCCCTCATCTGACAGTACAGCAAATACCTCACTAGTTCTGCCTACCAGTTTAGTCTGAACTAGTATTACCCATAAATCCTCGTACTAGCCAATTTTCGAAATGAAATAACAAAGGCTTTGACATCTTTCTCATCAAAATGTGCAGGGTTTTGTCAAATTTGTACATATCACTACCTTCTCTTTTAATCTTCATCCCGTTAACTTGACTTTGCTGACTACATCACAACTTCTCAAGTTCAAATTCTCTCTCTTTTTGCTCAACTAAAAACCTTCTCTCTCCCTCTTTGCTTAGCGAAGAATCTTTTATCTCTCCCTCTCTTTGTTTATCTTCTAACTCCATTTTCCTCAATTGTACTTTAGGTTTCTTGAACTCTACTGCACTTGCCTGTTTTTCTGACACACCTAAGTTTTTGAGAAATTCCCTGACAATTGCAGCTTTATTTTTTGCACAGAATCCAATATGCAACTCAACTCAACAAGTCCACACTGACCCTCTGAAGAGTAATCCATTCAGACTCATTCCCTGGCCCTATTACTCTACATTTAACCCTGACCGATGCATCTAACCTACGTATCCTTCAACACTATGGGCAATTTAACATGGCCAATTCACCTAACTTGCACATCTTTGGACTGTGGGAGGAAATCGGAGCACCCGGAGGAAACCCACGCAGACACGGGGAGAATGTGCAAACTCCACACAGACAGTGACCTGAGGCTGGAATCGAACCCAGGTCCCTGGCACTGTGAGGCAGGAGTGCTCACCACTGAGCCACCATGCTGTCCAATTCTAACCTCTATGCTAATTCTAAGAGTATGGCCTTTTCTTTTCTTTCTAAACTTTCTTGACAAGTTTGGGAATCATCTTCAAACCCCAGAACCTCTTTAGCAATTTTAAGAGCCATTTCTTTCACATTTAATTTAACTAACCACAAGTCACCAAAATTAAACAAATTGTCTCACCTACATTTTACTTAAAGATCTAGGACACTTACTGAGATATTTGTGTCATTGATAGTCACAGGTGAGGTGCCGGAAGACTGGCGGTTGGTAAATGTAGTGCCACTGTTTAAGAAGGATGGTAAGGAGAAGTCAGGGAACTATAGACCAATGAGCCTGATGTCAGCAGTGGGCAAGTTGTTGGAGGGAATCCTGCGGGACAGGATTTACCTGTATTTGGAAAGGCAAGGACTAATTAGGGATAGTCAACATGGCTTTGTGTGTAAGAAATCATGTCTCACAAACTTGTGTGATGTACTGGAGCAGACACTGTGTGGTATACTGGATCAGGAGCAGTGCGGTATACAGGAGCAAGAGCTGTGTGATACACTGGAGCAGGCACTTTGTGTTATAATGGAGCAGGAACTGTGTGGTATACCAGAGCAGGAGCTGTGCGTTACACTGGAGCAGAAGCAGTGCAGTATACTGAAACAGGAGCTGTGTGGTATATTGGAACAGGAGCTGTGTGTTATACTGGAGCAGGAGCAGTGTGGTATGCTGGAATGGGAGTTGTGCAGTATACTGAAACAGGAGCTGTGTGGTATATTGGAACAGGAGCTGTGTGTTATACTGGAACAGGAGCTGTGTGGTATATTGGAACAGGAGCTGTGTGGTATACTGGAACAGGAGCTGTGTGGTATACTGGAACAGGAGTTATGTTGTAAACTGGAACAGGAGTAGTGTGATATATGGGAGCAGGAACTGTGTTTACATTGGAGCAGGAACTGTGTGGTATACAGGAACAGGAACTATGTTGCATATTGGAACAGGAGGTGTGATACACTAGAACAGGAGTTGTATGATATATTGGAACAGGAGCTGTGTGATATACTGGAACAGGAGTTGTGTGGTATATTGGAACAGGAGTTGTGCAATATACTGGAACGGGAATTGTGTGGTATACAGGAACAGGAGTTGTGTGGTATATTGGAACAGGAGTTGTGTGGTATAATGGAACAGGAGTTGTGCAATATACAGGAACAGGAGTTGTGTGGTATACAGAAACAGGAGCTGTGCTGTTCACTGGAACAGGAACTGTGTGATATACTGGAACAGGAGTTTTGTGGTACACAGGAACAGGGGTTGTGCGATATACAGGAACAGGAGTTGTGCAATATACTGGAACAGGAGTTGTGTGATATACAGGAACAGGAGTTGTGTGATATACTGGAACAGGAGTAGTGCAGTATGCAGGAGCAGGAGCTGTGCGATATACTGGAACAGGAGTTATGTGGTGTACTGGAACAGGAGTTGTACGGTATACTTGAACAGGAGTTGTGTGATATACTGGAACAGGAGCTGTGTGACACACTGGAGCTGGAGCTGTGTGGTATACTGGAACATGAGTTGTGTGGTATACTGGAAAAGGAGCTGTGTGATATACTGGAACGGGTGTTGTGTGCGAAACACTGGAACAGGAGCTGTGCGACATACTGAAATAGGAGCTGTGCGGTATACAGGAACAGGAGATGTGTGGTATACTGGAATAGGAACTGTGTGATATATTGGAACAGGAGCTGTGCGGTCTACTGGAACAGGAGTAGTGTGGTATACTGGAACAGGAGCTGTGTGACACATTGGGGCTGAATCTGTGTGGTATGCTGGAACAGGATTTGTCCGGTATACTGGAACAGGAGCTGTGCGAGATACTGGACAAAGAGTTGTGCGGTATACAGGAACAGGAGTTGTGCGATATACTGGAACAGGAGTTTTGTGGTATACAGGAACAGGAGTTGTGCGATATACTGGAACAGGAGTTGTGTGGTATGCAGGCACAGGAGTTGTGCGACATACTGGAACAGGAGTAGTGCGGTATGCAGGAGCAGGAGCTGTGCGATATACTGGAACAGGAGTTGTGTGGTGTACTGAAACAGGAGTTGTGCGGTATACTTGAACAGGAGTTCCTGATATACAGGAACAGGAGCTGTGTGGTATACTGGAACAGGAGCCGTGTGATGTACTGGAACAGGATTTGTGTGGTATACTGGAACAGGAGCTGTGTGATGTACTGGAACAGGATTTGTGTGGTATACTGGAACAGGAGCTGTATGATATACTGGAACAGGAGTTGTGCGGTATACTGGAACAGGAGCTGTGCGATACACTGGAACAGGAGCTGTGTGATATACTGGAACAGGAACTGGGTGATATACTGGAACAGGACCTGTGCGATATATTGGAACAGGAGCTGTGCGATATACTGGAAAAGGAACTGTGCGGTCTACTGGAACAGGAGTTGTGCGGTATACTGGAGCTGGAACTGTATTGTTTGCTGGAACAGGATTTGTCCGGTATACTGGAAAAAGGAGCTGTGCGATATACTGGACAAGGAATTTTGCGGTATACAGGAACAGGAGCTGTGCGATATACTGGGACAGGGGTTTTGTGATATACTGGAACAGGAGTTGTGTAGTATACAGGAACAGGAGCTGTGTGCTATACTGGAAC
This sequence comes from Chiloscyllium punctatum, assembly GCF_047496795.1. Lineage (NCBI taxonomy): Eukaryota > Metazoa > Chordata > Chondrichthyes > Orectolobiformes > Hemiscylliidae > Chiloscyllium > Chiloscyllium punctatum. The sequence continues at coordinate 60,630,641 of NC_092775.1, forward strand.
AGAAACTGGGTGATATACTGGAACAGGACCTGTGCGATATATTGGAACAGGAGCTGTGCGATATACTGGAAAAGGAACTGTGTGGTCTACTGGAACAGGAGTTGTGTGGTATACTGGAACAGGAGCTGTGCGGTCTACTGGAACAGGAGTTGTGTGGTATACTGGAACAGGAGCTGTGCGGTCTACTGGAACAGGAGTTGTGTGGTATACTGGAACAGGAGCTGTGTGACACACTGGAGCTGGAACTGTATTGTTTGCTGGAACAAGATTTGTCCGGTATACTGGAAAAAGGAGCTGTGCGATATACTGGACAAGGAATTTTGCGGTATACAGGAACAGGAGCTGTGCGATATACTGGAACAGGAGTTGTGCGATATACTGGAACAGGAGCTGTTTGACACACTGGACCTGGAGCTGTGTGGTATACTGGAACAGGATTTGTCCGGGATACTGGAACAGGAGCTGTGCGATATACTGGACAAGGAGTTGTGCGGTATACAGGAACAGGAGCTGTGCGATATACTGGAACAGGAGTTTTGTGGTATACAGGAACAGGAGTTGTGCGATATACTGGAACAGGAGCTGTATGATATACTGGAACAGGAGTTGTGCGGTATACTGGAACAGGAGTTGTGTGAAATACTGGAACAGGAGTTGTGCGGTATACAGGAACAGGAGCTGTGCGATATACTGGACAAGGAGTTGTGCGTTATACAGGAACAGGAGATGTGTGATATACTGGAACAGGAGCTGTGTGACACACTGGAGCTCGAGCTGTGTGGTATACAGCAAAAGGAGCTGTGCGATATACTGGAACTGGAATTGTGTGGTATATTGGAGCAGGAACTGTGTGAGATACTGGAGCAGGAGCTGTGTGGTATACTGGAGCAGGAGCTGTGTGGCATATTGGAGCAGGAGCTATGTGGTATATTGGAGCAGAATCTTTGTGGTATACTGGAGCAGGAGCTGTGTGGTATATTGGAGCAGAATCTTTGTGGTATACTGGAGCAGGAGCTGTGTGGTATACTGGAGCAGGAGCTGTGTGCTTTATTGGAGCAGAATCTTTGTGGTATACTGGAGCAGGAGCTGTGTGGTATATTGGAGCAGGTGCTTTGTGGTATACTGGAGCAGGAGCTGTGTGGTATATTGGAGCAAACTCTTTGTGGTATACTGGCGCAGGAGTTGTGTGGTATATCGGAGCAGAAACTTTGTGGTATACTGGAGCAGGAGCTGTGTGTATATTGGAGCAGGAGCTGTGTGGTATACTGGAACAGGACCTGTGTGGTATATTGGAGCAGGAGCTGTGTGGTATACTGGAGCAGGAGCTGTGTGGTATATTGGAGCAGGTGCTTTGTGGTATACTGGAGCAGGAGCTGTGTGGTATATTGGAGCAGGAGCTTTGTGGTATATTGGAGCAGGAGCTGTGTGGTATATTGGAGCAGGTGCTTTGTGGTATACTGGAGCAAGAGCTGTGTGGTATATTGGAGCAGGAGCTGTGTGGTATACTGGACCAGGAGCTGTGTGGTATACTGGAACAGGTGCTTTGTGGTATACTGGAGCAGGACCTGTGTGGTATATTGGAGCAGAATCTTTGTGGTATACTGGAGCAGGAGCTGTGTGGTATATTGGAGCAGAATCTTTGTGGTATACTGGAGCAGGAGCTGTGTGGTATATTGGAGCAGGAGCTGTGTAGTATATTGGAGCAGGAGCTGTGTGGTCTACTGGAGCAGGAGCTGTGTGGTATACTGGAGCAGGTGCTTTGTGGTATACTGAAGCAGGAGCTGTGTGGTATACTGGAGCAGGAGCTGTGTGGTATATTGGAGCAGGAGCTGTGTGGTATATTGGAGCAGGAGCTGTGTGGTATACTGGAGCATGAGCTGTGTGGTATATTGGAGCAGGAGCTATGTGGTATATGGGAGCAGGAGCTGTGTGGTATATTGGTGCAGGAGCTGTGTGGTATACTGGAGCAGGATCTATGTGGTATACTGGAGCAGGAGCTGTGTGGTATATTGGAGCAGGTGCTTTGTGGTATACTGGAGCAGGAGCTGTGTGGTATATTGGAGCAGACTCTTTGTGGTATACTGGCGCAGGAGTTGTGTGGTATATTGGAGCAGAATCTTTGTGGTATACTGGAGCAGGAGCTGTGTGTATATTGGAGCAGGAGCTGTGTGGTATACTGGAACAGGACCTGTGTGGTATATTGGAGCAGGAGCTGTGTGGTATATTGGAGCAGGAGCTGTGTGGTATATTGGAGCAGGTGCTTTGTGGTATACTGGAGCAGGAGCTGTGTGGTATATTGGAGCAGGAGCTGTGTGGTATACTGGAACAGGAGCTGTGTGGTATACTGGAACAGGAGCTGTGTGGTATACTGGAGCAGGAGCTGTGTGGTATATTGGAGCAGGAGCTGTGTGGTATTTTGGAGCAGGTGCTTTGTGGTATACTGGACCAGGAGCTGTGTGGTATACTGGAACAGGTGCTTTGTGGTATACTGGAGCAGGACCTGTGTGGTATATTGGAGCAGAATCTTTGTGGTATACTGGAGCAGGAGCTGTGTGGTATATTGGAGCAGAATCTTTGTGGTATACTGGAACAGGAGCTGTGTGGTATATTGGAGCAGGAGCTGTGTAGTATATTGGAGCAGGAGCTGTGTGGTCTACTGGAGCAGGAGCTGTGTGGTATACTGGAGCAGGTGCTTTGTGGTATACTGAAGCAGGAGCTGTGTGGTATACTGGAGCAGGAGCTGTGTGGTATATTGGAGCAGGAGCTGTGTGGTATATTGGAGCAGGAGCTGTGTGGGATACTGGAGCATGAGCTGTGTGGTATATTGGAGCAGGAGCTATGTGGTATATGGTAGCAGGAGCTGTGTGGTATATTGGTGCAGGAGCTGTGTGGTATACTGGAGCAGGATCTATGTGGTATACTGGAGCAGGAGCTGTGTGGTATATTGGAGCAGGAGCTGTGTGGTATATTGGAGCAGGAGCTGTGTGGTATACTGGAGCAGGAGCTGTGTGGTATACTGGAGCCGGTGCTTTGTGGTATACTGGAGCAGGAGCTGTGTGGTATATTGGAGCAGGAGCTGTGTGGTATATTGGAGCAGGTGCTTTGTGGTATATTGGAGCAGGAGCTGTGTGGTATATTGGAGCAGGAGCTGTGTGGTATATTGGAGCAGGAGCTGTGTGGTATACTGGAGCAGGAGCTGTGTGGTATATTGGAACAGGAGCTGTGTGGTATATTGGAACACGAGCTGTGCGATACACTGTAACAGGAGCAGTGCAATACACTCGAACAGGAGCAGTGCGGTATGCAGGAGCAGGAGCTGTGTGGTCTACTGGAACAGGAGCAGTGCGGTATGCAGGACCAGGAGCTGTGCGGTATACTGGAACAGGAGTTGTGCAGTATTTTGGAACAGCAGTTGTGTGGTATACTGGAACAGGAGCTGTACGATATACTGGACAAGGAGTTGTGCGTTATACAGGAACAGGAGTTGTGTGATATACTGGAACAGGAGCTGTGTGACACACTGGAGCTCGAGCTGTGTGGTATACAGCAAAAGGAGCTGTGCGATATACTGGAACTGGAATCGTGTGGTATACTGGAGCAGGAACTGTGTGATATACTGGAGCAGGAGCTGTGTGGTATATTGGAGCAGGAGCTGTGTGGTATACTGGAGCAGTAGCTGTGTGGTACATTGGAGCAGGAGCTGTGTGGTATATTGGTGCAGGAGCTGTGTGGTATATTGGTGCAGGAGCTGTGTGGTATATTGGAGCAGGAGCTGTGTGGTATACTGGAGCAGGAGCTGTGTGGTATACTGGAGCAGGTGCTTTGTGGTATACTGGAGCAGGAGCTGTGTGGTATACTGGAGCAGTAGCTGTGTGGTATATTGGAGCAGGAGCTGTGTGGTATATTGGTGCAGGAGCTGTGTGGTATATTGGAGCAGGAGCTGTGTGGTATATTATAGCAGGTGCTTTGTGGTATTTTGGAGCAGGAGCTGTGTGGTATATTGGTGCAGGAGCTGTGTGGTATATTGGAGCAGGAGCTGTGTGGTATACTGTAGCAGTAGCTGTGTGGTATATTGGAGCAGGTGCTTTGTGGTATTTTGGAGCAGGAACTGTGTGATATACTGGAGCAGGAGCTGTGTGGTATATTGGAGCAGGAGCTGTGTGGTATACTGGAGCAGTAGCTGTGTGGTATATTGGAGCAGGAGCTGTGTGGTATATTGGTGCAGGAGCTGTGTGGTATATTGGTGCAGGAGCTGTGTGGTATATTGGAGCAGGAGCTGTGTGGTATACTGGAGCAGGTGCTGTGTGGTATACTGGAGCAGGACCTGTGTGGTATATTGGAGCAGGAACTGTGTGATATATTGGAGCAGGAGCTGTGTGGTATACTGGAGCAGGAGCTGTGTGGTATATTGGAGCAGGAGTTGTGTGGTATATTGGAGCAGGTGCTTTGTGGTATATTGGAGCAGGTGCTTTGTGGTATATTGGAGCAGGAGCTGTGTGGTATATTGGAGCAGGAGCTGTGTGGTATACTGGAGCAGGAGCTGTGTGGTATACTGGAGCAGGAGCTGTGTGGTATATTGGAACAGGAGCTGTGTGGTATACTGGAGTAGGAGCTGTGTGGTATACTGGAGCAGGAGCTGTGTGGTATACTGGAGCAGGAGCTGTGTGGTATATTGGAACAGGAGCTGTGTGGTATACTGGAGTAGGAGCTGTGTGGTAAACCAAATAAGCTCAATAGTAGCTATTGTCGCATGAATAATTTTAGCTGATTTCTATACCTGAACTACACCTCCTCCCACTCAGTATTCTGGAAGATCTCCATCCCATTCTCCCAATTCCTCCACCTCCACCACATCTGCTGTGACAAAGAGACATTCTACTCCAAGCATCCCAGATGTCCACCTATTTCAAACAATGTACTTTTCCTCCCTACCTCAGCCAGACATTGCACCACCTCCATTCCCCATTCCACTGCTCTAAACCGCCCTCCAAAAGCAATAAATACAGACTCCCCCTTGGCCTCACTTGCCACCCACTAGTTTCTGCATCTAACGCATTGTTCTTATACACTTCCACCAACTCCAACTCGACCCCACCACCAAGAACATCTTCCCCTCCCCAGCCCTCTCTGCCTTCCTAAAGGACCGTTCCCTTCGACAGACCTTGGTTTGTGCCACTCTCCCGACCTACAGACCCGAACCCCCATCCACTCATTGTACTCTGTGCTACCTTCCCGCACCCTTCTCTCTGGCCTATCACCTCTATCCCCACCCCCATTCACCTATTGTACTCTTTGCGACCTTCTCCCCAGTCCCACCCCCACCCCCATTTATCTCTCCACCCTGGAGGGTCCCTGCCTCCATTCTTGATGAATGGCTTTTGCCTGAAACGTCGATTTTCCTACTCTCGGATGCTGCCTGACCTACTGTGCTTTTCCAGCAGCACTCTAATCTGGACTCTGATTTCCAACATCTGCAGTCCTCACTTTTGTCAAGCTAATAAATTCCCCCAACCCATGAATTCTTACCTTGTGTAGTAACCTTTTGAGCAGCATCTTAACAAATGCCTTCTGGAAGTCCAGATATACTAGATTGAAAGGATCCCCATTATCCATATTGCTTATTACATCTTTGAAGAACTCTACCAAATTAATCAAGCATGATTTGCCTTTATAAAAACATGCAGACTCCCATGGACTGTACCTTGACTTACCAAATGTCCTGTTTTAACTTCCTTAATAATGGACTCTAACAATTTGCCAATGAGATATGTTAAATTAACTGGTTCATATTTTCTTCCTTTCTGCTTCACTACTTTTTTGTGTAAGTGTAATGTTAGCATATTCCACTCCACTGGAATCTTTCCTGCATGGAGGCAACTTTTTGAATGTTATGAACAAAGGATCCACTATCTCTGCTGCCACTTCTTTCAAGACCCTAGGAAGTAGCAAGGTTAGATCTCATGGAATACAGGGAGAACTAACCATTTGGATACAGAACTGGCTCAAAGGTAGAAGACAGAGGGTGGTGGTGGAGGGTTGTTTTTCAGACTGGAGGCCTGTGACCAGTAGAGTGCCACAAGGATCGGTGCAGGGCCCTCTACTTTTTGTCATTTACATAAATGATTTGGATGCGAGCATCAGAGGTACAGTTAGTAAGTTTGCAGATGACACCAAAATTGGAGGTGTAGTGGAAAGCGAAGAGGGTTACCTCAGTTTACAACAGGATCTTGACCAGATGAGCCAATGGGCTGAGAAGTGGCAGATGGAGTTTAATTCAGATAAATGTGAGGCGCTGCATTTTGGGAAAGCAAATCTTAGCAGGATTTATACACTTAATGGTAAGGTCCTCGGGAGCATTGATGAACAAAGAAACCTAGGAGTCCAGGGTCATAGCTCCTTGAAAGTGGAGTCGCAGGTAGATAGGATAGTGAAGAAGGCGTTTGGTATGCTTTCCTTTATTGGTCAGAGTATTGAGTACAGGAGTTGGGAGGTCATGTTGTGGCTGTACAGGACATTGGTTAGGCCATTGTTGGAATATTGCGCGCAATTCTGGTCTCCTTCCTATAGGAAAGATGTTGTGAAACCTGACAGGGTTCAGAAAATATTTACAAGGATGTTGCCAGGGTTGGAGGATCTGAGCTACAGGGAGAGGCTGAACAGGCTGGGGCTGTTTTCCCTGGAGCGTCGGAGGCTGAGGGGTGACCTTATAGAGGGGCATGGATAGGGTAAATAGACAGTTTTTTTGGAGTCGGAGAGTCCAGAACTAGAGGGCATAGGTTTAGGGTGAGAGGGGAAAGATATAAAAGAGACCTAAGGGGCAACCTTTTCACACAGAGGATGAGAATTGTAAGGGATAGGATTTATGAACATCTGGATAGGAATAATGTGATCAAGGATAGTTAGCATGGTTTTGTGAAGGGCAGGTCGTGCCTCACAAACCTTATTGAATTCTTTGAGAAGGTGACTAAGGAGGTGGACGAGGGGAAAGCGGTAGATGTGTTGTATATGGATTTTAGTAAGGTGTATGATAAGGTTCCCCATGGTAGGCTACTGCAAAAAATACGGAGGTGTGGCATTGAGGGTGAGTTGGAGGTTTGGCTTAGGAATTGGCTGGCTGGAAGAAGACAGAGGGTAGTAGTTGATGGTAAATGTTCATCTTGGAGTGCAGTTACGAGCGGTGTTCCGCAAGGATCTGTTTTGGGACCATTGCTGTTTGTCATTTTTATAAATGACCTGGAGGAGGGGCTAGAAGGTTGGGTGAGCAAGTTTGCAGATGATACGAAAGTCGGTGGAGTTGTTGACAGTGAGGAAGGATGTGTCAGGTTTCAGTGAGATATAGATAAGCTGCAGAGCTGGGCAGAAAGGTGGCAAATGGAGTTCAATGAAGGTAAGTGTGAGGTGATTCACTTTGGTATGAGTAACAAAAAGATGGGGTACTGGGCTAATGGTCGGATACTTGGTAGTGTGGATGAGCAGAGGGATCTTGGTGTCCATGTACACATGTCTCTGAAAGTTGCCACCCAGGTAAATAGTGCGGTGAAGAAGGCATATGGCGTACTGGCTTTTATTGGTAGAGGAATTGAGTTCCGGAGTCCTGAGGTCATGTTACAGTTGTATAAGACTCTGGTGCGGCCGCATCTGGAGTATTGATTGCAGTTTTGGTCGCCATACTATAGGAAGGATGTGGAGGCACTGGAACGGGTGCAGAGGAGGTTTACCAGGATGTTGCCTGGTATGATAGGAAGATCGTATGAGGAAAGGCTGAGGCACTTGGGGCTGTTTTCATTGGAGAAAAGAAGGTTTAGGGGTGACTTGATAGAGGTGTACAAGATGATTAGGGGTTTAGTTCGGGTTGGCCATGAGAACGTTTTTCCACGTATGGAGTCTGCTATCACGAGGTGGCATAGCTTTAAATTAAGGGGTGGTAGGTATAGGACAGATGTTAGGGGTAGATTCTTTATTCAGCGAGTCGTGAGTTCATGGAATGCCCTGCCAGTAGCAGTGATGGACTCTCCCTCTTTATGGGCATTTAAACGGGCATTGGATAGGCATATGGAGGATAGTGGGCTAGTGTAGGTTAGGTGGGCTTGGATCAGCACAACATCGAGGGCCAAAGGGCCTGTACTGCACTGTATTTTTCTATGTCTATGTTCTTTGATACTTGTATGGAATGAGCTGCCAGAGGAAGTGGTGGAGGCTGGTAGAATTGCGACATTAAGAGGCATTTGGATGGGTATATGAATAGGAAGGGTTTGGAGGGATATGGGCCGGGTGCTGGTAGGTGGGACTAGATTGGGTTGGGATATCTGCTCAGCATGGAAGGGTCTGTTTCCATGCTGTACATCTCTCTGACTGTATGACTCTAAGTAGGCCATTAGGCATTAGGGATTTGTCTGCCTTCGATCCCAGTAGTTTCCTCAGTGCTTTTTCCCTCACAATGCTGATTGTTCCACGTTGCCCCTTTTCTATAATCTCTGCATTAATTGTTAATTGTTGGGATAAGACTAGTGTCATCTATTGTGAAAACTGAAACAAAATATTGATTTAGTGACTCCAGAATTTCCATATTCCCCACTATGAACTCCGCAGTCTAATCCTCCAAGGGACTTTAGCTGCTCACTTTCTTTTTATAGAAGCTTTTGCTATCTGATTTCTGTGTGAGATCTTAATATATTTTGCTCTTAATTGGGACTTCCTAAAGGGAGGTCTCTGAAATGGAAGGGGTTCCTGGTTCCTCTTTTCTCTACCCTTGCTTTTGAAGTCAACTAAAGATACAAAAATGCCATTAGTCAAGATGTAAAGCACACTGTCAATTTGCCAAGACTCAATTGTATTATTGTCCAAAGTCAAAATGAGGCCTAGCCAGACCATAGGGAGCCCTGCACAGCTCAGATCGGAACAGCATTAATGATATCAGTTGATGAGAAGTTCATGCTTTAACATTGTCCAATTATGAGGAGTTTTAATAGGGTAAGGGGGAAGAGGAGGGTTGGTACTCAACGTACCAAACTTTAATGTAATTTGCAAAAGAACAGGAATATGCTCCCCAAAAATGTGATTGATGTAGGTTCATTTATAACGTTCAAAATTGAATATGATATAGCTGTACACAGGAAATTAAAAAAGCCAGGCTTCCAGATAGATTGGGAATAATTAAGCTCCTTCAAAGTGCCAGGACAAATAAGATTGACTGAGTTGCCTCATTGTGTTCTGTATTATTCATTAACTGTTTGAGTTGAACTATTGGAAAGGACAAGCTCAGTGGGCCAATGGCATTTCTGTACCTTCAGAATGTATCACTTCCTGCTAGCAGTGATGGATCTTACTTACTAAGTCATGATGGTTTGGCTTTGCAATATGTGTGACCCAGTGGGATAAACCTTACCATAATTTGATCCTAATCAAAATTGCTTCGAGATTTATTGTGCTACCAGCCTTGTTTCCTTCAAAAAAAATCCCAGCTGTGTCAAGAATGTAAAACAAAAAAAAAATCTTATGGTCTACTAAATCTTTAATAATCCTTGCAGATCTATTAGTCAACAGATCAAAAGCCGCAGAATTTAGTTAAAGCTTCTTGCTTCCAGCGATTCTGAGAGTAAATCCTATTACAGGCTGAAAAATAGGTTTCAACAATCCCTTGACTCCATGAAGGTCAGAAGACATTTCTCAACTTTTTACAGTGCTAACATATGTGATTTAATATTATGTCTTCCTAAATTGAAATTAAATTGTTTGTACATGAAGAATCACAAACCTAAACTAAAATGAGCAACATCTCCTGTCATCAACTCAGAGTATAAATACTCAGTAATTATGCAGGATCATTTAACTCAACGTAGCTCATCACATTTTGTTTGAGTGAAGCTGTCGACTGATTCCCATTGAATTTAACTGTTAACATTAATTTCCTTCATTATAGATCGTGAATGTTAAAATCATTTCTCATATCATTAGTCAAAAAAAACGTTATCCTGAGTCTGAATGAAATATTAATGATTATCTTCATTTAAATATTAGGCTCCCACATTTACTAAGTTGCAAAGCATTCACAGCCCCGTTCTGGTTTAACAGTTCCATGGTAGTACAGCGGCCTCTCTCCTATCTTCTTTAATCCATTCCTTGCAATCTATCCTTCCATTTCTTTCTCCATCATGTGCTCACTTAACTTCTCTCTGATACGTCAACCACCCCATGAGGCAGCAAATCCCCTATACTAACCAAAGTATGGATAAAAAAGTCCCTCCTAAGTTACTGATTGGAATTGTTAGTGATTGTCTTATGACGATGGTCCCAAGATTGGAGTGATTTTAACATTGTCCAGGTCCACAATAGTTAAAGTAATAGCTCATGAATCTGATAGACAGAGGTAACCAGATTTGTTTTGAGACCGGATCGGGTGCCTTTTGATGAACGTTAATCACTTGAGTATAAACTCTGTAAACTGAAAATTCATGACAGGTATGCTTTATTTATGACAGAGTGATTCATTTTTACACATGGGATTTATGAGACCAGGCATCTCACTTCCAAAAGTCAGCAGTATAATACAAGATTTGGAAGATGATTTAATACATGAGTTCATCAGATTAACAATATCTCAGGAAAGGTAGCGATGCAGTGGAATTTATAAACAAGAATCTGAATCTACACGCTGAGCTGTACTCTCAGAAACCTTGGAGTTCATGGCTTCCTCTTTGTAATACAAGTTTCACACTTGAATGTTGACAGAGGAATGTAGACAGTTAATGAGAGGTATGGATTGTTAACACTGATTCGTAAGCTCAAACTGTTGCAGTAATGCTGAAGAACATGAACACTTTTGCGAACAGAGACAGACAGCCAAACCGAATCAGCTTTTCTACCTCTGTATCCACAATACGATAAAATTAGACTGTCAAAGAGCCCTAGTATTCACTCAAATGATTCCCAGCCAGGCTTTTGAATAACCAGTTCCAGATTTTGCGCATCACGAATTTCCAGAGGCCAGTTTTGCATCTTAAACAAAAAGGCTTATCTGCACACTTAATGGTGGAGCCCTGGGGAGTTTTGCTGAGCAGAGATCTTGGGGTGCAAGTTTATAGTTCCTTAAAAATAGAGTCACAGGAGACAGGGTAGTGAAGATGGCTTTTGGTACACTTAGCTTTATTGGTTAGCGCATTACGTATAGGAATTGGGAGGTCATGTTGCGGCTGTTACAGTGCATTGTTTGGGCCACTTTTAGAATACTACATTCCATCTTGCTCTCCCCGCTAGAGGACAGATGTTGCTAAACTTGAAAGTGTGCAGAAAAAGTGTAAAAGGGTGTTGCAAGGGTTGGAGGGTTTGAGCTATAGGGAGGGGCTGAATAAGCTGGGGCTATATTTTCTGGAGTCTCAGAGGCTGAGGGGTGACCTTGTAGGAGCTTATAGAATCATAAAAAGCATCAATAGGATGAATAGCCAGGTCTTTTCCCCAGGGTAGGGGAGTCCAAAACTAGACGGCATTGGTTTAAGGTGAGAGGGGAAAGGTTTTAAAAGGGACACAAGGAGGATTTTTTTTTTGTGCTGAGGTGTATGTATGGAATGAGCTGCCAGAGGAAGTGGTGGAGGCTGGTACAATTACAACATTTAAAAGGCACCTGGACAGGTATATGAATAAGAAGGGTTTAGAGGGATAAAGGCCAAATGCTGGCAAATGGGATGGGTTGGACCAAAAGGTTTGTTCCCATGCTGTCCATCTCTCTGCCTCTATTTATTAGATACACAATAACTTTACGAGAGAGAAAACTAAACAATGTGGTGAACTGATGAGTGTCTGTGCTTTAAATCCAAAACATTTGTTTCTGCCTTCATTCATGCAAAAGATAGACAGAGAAACATACACAGTTAAGAAATGAATAAAAGAAAAGACCAAAACTTGTCAGATTACTTAAATAACTTTCATAACACATTGCTTCATAGGTATAAAAATGGACTCCTTGGCTGGTTTCTTTCTGAAACGTTGATCAGGTTCACCTTCTCAGTTCACCCAGGCAAAGGTAGCAATACGACTAACTCAACTTTCTACTCTTGGGCTTCTGGATGCTGGTGGAGCTGATTAGACAGGGAGCTTTCAAATCATCGTGCTGCCTCTGTAGCAGCCCAGAACCATCTCACAGAAAACATTGTTCAAATTTACAACTTCAATTCTGGTTCTACCCTGATAGACTTTGCAACTCTTCCCAAGGCCCCGGCCACTCAACAATTGCCATCTGCTTGAAAATGGTGTCTCTTCCAGACTTGCTGGAACCAAAGTCCAGATACTGATCTCATTAATGACTCACTTCTGCTATCTGTTCAGATACAATCCTCTCCCTGGGGTTTCTGAGTCTGCTGGACCACCTTTAAGCAAGTCTCAACTTGTAATTAGCCTCTTGGCCTGGGATCATAAATGAACAAAGCTTGTTTGGTTTGTTCTTGTCCTTGTCCCAAAGTTTACCACTCATGCTCAACTTACAATTCAAACTTGAAAAAAGGATAAAACTTAAGTAAAGAAAAAACAATGAGGGTTTGAACTGCACCAAAATAACAAATCACAAAGAGGCATCTAAGTTTCTTCTTAAAGAATTGCACGTTTGTGAGTGATACCAAAACCACTTAATGTACAATGATTAACACGTGAAAAATGTACGGACTGTTCCCAGTTTGTGTGGGATTGTAAGTTATCTGAGAACAGATGGTCAAAACTCTGCACCAATAATGTTTTTGTGTTACAGGGAACATGGAAAAGATATTCAAGGAAAGCGACAAGCAGGGGTTAAATAATGGAAGCTCCAGCTCCTGTGGAATATATTCAATTTTAAAATATTTTGGAAATGTTTCCTTTTTCAAGGCAATGGCAACTAAGATGACAAAGTGCAAAGGTCTCATAGAGTCAGAGAATCATAGAGCACAGAAACAGACCCTTCAGCCCAACTCACCCATGCTGACCGGATATCTCAATCTGACCTTGTCCCATTTGCCAGCATTTGGCCCATATCCATCTGAACCCTTACTATTCATGTGCCAATCCAGATGCCTTCTAAATGTTGTTGTAATTGCACACATCTCCACCATTTCCTCTGGCAGCTCATTCCATACACGCATTACCCTGCGCATGAAGAAGTTACCCCTCAGGTCGTCTTAAAATTTTTTCCCTCTCACCTTAAACCTATGCCCTCTAGTTTTGGACTCTCCTACTCTTGGAAAAAGATCTTGCCTATTCATCCTACCCATGCCCCATATGATTTAACCTCTATGAGGTCAGTACTCAGCCTCCGATTCTCCAGAGAAAAAAGACCTAGTCTATTCAGCATCTCCTCATAACTCAAAACCTCCAATCCTGGGAGTATCCGTGTAAATCTTTTCTGCTTCCTTTCCAATTCAACAACATCCTTCCTATAGAAGAGTGACTGGATGTTGGTGGATATGGTGTCAATTAAGCGTTGTCCTGGATGGTGTCGAGCCTCCTGAGTGTTATTGGAACTTCACCCACACAGAAATGTGGGGAGCATTCCATCACATTCCTGACCTATGCCCTGTATATAGTGGATAGTCTTTAAGGGGGTCAGGAGTTGCTGTGCTATTCCTAGCCTTTGATCTGCTCTTGTTACCATTTCAATGGCAAGTCCAGTTGAGATTATGGTTGATGGTAACTCCCAGGATGTTGATAGTGGGGAGCTGAATGTCCAGGGGCAGTGGTTAGATTGCCTCTTATTGGAAATGATCAGTGCCTGGCATTTGTGTGGCATGCATGTTACTTGCCTCTTTTCAGCCCAAACCTGGATATTGTCCAGGTCTTGCTGCATTTGAACATAGACTGCTTCAGTATCTATGGAGTTGCCATTGGTGCTGAGCATTGTACAATCATTGGTGAACATCCCCATATGCTGGAGGGAAGGTCATTGGTGATGCAGCTGAGCATGGTTGGGCCTAGGTCACTGAGCCAGGAGGCCCAGCTTCAAGTCCCACCTGCTCCAGTGGTATGTAACAACATCTTTGAACAGGTTGCTTATAAAATACCTACCTCAAGGAACTCCTTTGGAGATGCCCTGCAGCTGAGGTGGCTGACCTCCAGCAACCACAGCCATCTTTCTATGTGCCAGGGATGACTCCAACAATGTGTATCTCTCTGAGACATGCATTTCAAATGGTGATGATCTTACCCTTTACCCTCCTTTATCCCCACAGCACAAAATTCAGCAGCTGCAGCTACTACCCCTGAAACACAATCAATAAATCCTGTGAAGGAGAAGAGTGAGGAGAAAAGCAAAGCTATCTGTCTAGCCTACTGAGCCAACTGGAAAAGGAATGTCTAGCCTACTGAGCTAACTGGAAAAAGAATGCAAAGCCATCTGTCTAGCCTACTGAGCTAACTGGAAAAAGGAATGTCTAGTGTACTGAACTAACTGGAAAAAGAATGTCTAGCCTACTGAGCTAACTGGAAAAAGAAAAAGGAGAAGAGCCTTGTCCTGGATGGTGTGTACATCACACCCAGGTACACAGGGTGTACAGGTACACATGGCTTGGTTGGATATGTAACAGTTTGTTCTACGTGACCCTGAGTTTGCCTCAAAGTACTACAGCAACTGAGCTGGACATTTCCAAAATGCCAGGGCCTTCACAGCACCAGGTGATAGCCACCAAGACAAAGAGTCTGGTAAAGAGTCCTCACTATCTCCAAAGAGACATTTATTGTCAGACTTAATACAGAGAGTGCATTTAACTGGTTGACCATTAGCTTCATGCCTGGGCGACATGGTGGCTCGGTGACTGGCTCTGCTACCTCACAGCACCAGGGACCTAGATTGGATTTCATCCTTGGGCGATCGTCTGTGCTGAGTTTGCATGCTCTCTCCATTTCTGAGTGGGCTTCCTCTGTGTGCTCTGGTATCCTCCCACAGTCCAAAGATCTACAGGTTAGATGGATTGGTCAGGCTAAATTGCCCATAGTATGCAGGCTAGCTGGCTTATCCATGGGAAATGACAGAGATCGGGTGGGATGTTCTTTGGAGGGTCATTATGGTCGGAATGGGCTGAATGGCTGCTTCCACACTGTAGGGATTCTACTTCATCTTCCTTGTTAGCACACTGCGTCAAGGACAATTTTTGATGTTAAACTTTATTTTTAATTGTTTTTAAATGCAGGAAGGAAAGTCAGGCAACAGGGTGTGAGGAAGCTTTCCATTTGGGAAATATAAGTGGGATTGGGGGTGAAGGGAG
This sequence comes from Chiloscyllium punctatum, assembly GCF_047496795.1. NCBI lineage: Eukaryota > Metazoa > Chordata > Chondrichthyes > Orectolobiformes > Hemiscylliidae > Chiloscyllium > Chiloscyllium punctatum. The sequence goes on from NC_092775.1 coordinate 60,645,859, forward strand.
GTGGGATAGAGGAAGAAGGAAAAAGAGAGGAAAGCAAATCTGGCTCTTGAGAAACTCAACTGAGGGTTAAAGAGGAGAAATCAGAAACTTTCTGAATGGGGCACAGTTCTCATATCTAATGGCTGCTATGGGGCGTGCTGGCTTACATACACTTTAATTGCAGAAAGATCCATTGCACATTCCATGCTAAGAAGATTTCCATTCTTAAAAGCTAATATATTTTCATCTTAATGTGAGTCATGTGAGAAGAGTTGTAAGTATTAAAAAACTAATGTGTATGTCACCTGTCATACGATAACTGGAACCACAGCACAAGTGCTGTTCTACTTGGTTTGCCGGTCCCTGGGAGAAACAACCAAAACTATTCACTTTTATTCACTCAACTATTTTCAGATTGTCTAGTTACTTCATAAATATTGTAGCTGACTTTCCTGGAGAGTGGCACTGCCCTCATGGTACAGCCGTGGTGTTTGGTGAGTTTTCTAATCCAAATGTACCAGGTAATAATGGTGTCTGTGAGATTCACTGTTATTCACACCAGGTCATGGCACAGATATTGTGATGGGTAGGTAACCATTGCAGCAACACAGATTCCGCAACTCCCCTACACACTCCAAACACAATCCTAGACTTGACAAATGCTCCCATGATCCTCTTTGCCGTACCACAGTGGACCAGACAGTCATCCTCCCACAGGCCTGACTCCATTGGATCTGACAATCCCTTCGACCCAACCTCTTGACATAACTTCAGCATTCAACTGGCACCTTAACACCTCATCCACCTGCCACCCTACAGCTCCACCTGCTTCTAGAATGGGCGTGGTGGCACATCTATTTAGAGTTTGGTGCCTGGCATTATGTACCCATCTGGCCCACCAGAAAGGACATTTCATTCTGGAAAGTTGACAGCTTTCAATTCTGCCTCCTCTTACAGATAGAATGATCTCCTATTGGATACAAAACATTTCCCAAATATATGTCATTTTTCAGGCTACAGTCCTAGAGTCATGTTTAATTCTGGTCGCCACACTCCAGGAAGGATGTCCAGACTTGAAGAAGAAAATTTACTAAGATGTTATTAGCGTCTTGGAGAGACTAGAGAAATTGGCATTGCATGCCTTAACTGGCAAAGGTTAAAGGTAGATTCAATCGAGGTGAATGATTTTCATCAATTAAATAAGGGTCAATTGATTCTGAGGACAGACGGGTCAATTATCAGAGATCACATAATTGGAAAAAGAACTTGAGGTGTGATGAAAAGATGGCCCATTGCACTGAGTCTTGGCTATCTGAATGCACTGCCTGAAAGGTTGCTGAAAGAAGGCTAAATACTGGGAAAAGGAAAAAAAATTGTGCATAACGATTGAGAGCAAGCTGTAGATTGGGTCTAATGGGACCATGCTTTCAGAGAATCCACACACATATACAATGAAGTGAATGATTTTCCTTTTATGCTGTTTCATTCTATGATGTACAAGAATGTAACAAAGACGATTATCTTACTGCCTCCTGGCCTTGCAGCTGATATCATTTGTAACTTGCTGATGAATGAGGCGTCTGAGTTTTCACTGTCGTGTGCAGCTTGTTTATTTCAATGTATGGTGCCAATTCTTTGTTTGTGTGATATTACACGCAGTATCTTAAAGAGGGTACCCTGGGAGCATCCTGTATATCTTTACAATTACCACACAAGCATGCACGCACACACATACACAATCTAATAGGAATGTTGCTGCTCATCTATTTCTCACAAGTTAATATTTCACACAGATAGCTTGTTGCTGAAAGTTTTACAATAGGATATTTTTCAACATTGGTGGCTGAGTCTATTTGCTTCTTGCCTCTTCCAACATGGCGTAGCCGCTAGCCCTCTGCAAACAGCCTCAGTTCCTCCTGTATTTCCTCACACATTTTTTGTTTTCCTACACAACGTGATTTCTGCCCATTTCACCCCCATTCCTGTCTCTTGCTCGCCTCCTCCCAATCTCCTTTAACTATGTTCCACTTTTTCCAGTATGGGAATCGTTGATACATAGACAAATTGTGGATGAGGGCCACACTCAGAAATGCAGATATACACACATTTACTAACATTCCTAAGGAAGTTTGTAAACTTCCAACTGATTGATTTCTGTGGCCAAAACCCCTCAACAATGGTCTCTGATGTTGAACTCTTTATCTGTATTCTAGATCTATAGGTTGATTTGAGTCCATGTGCTCAGACCATTGACCTGGGTCTCTCATAACATTACCACAATACCACAGTCTCCCCCTAGTGTCCATCCACAGAAGCCAAGGGGAAAGAGAGGGCTGATTGTGTGAATAAGGTTGGACGGATGGGTGGAATCTGGATTACTGGTGCTGGAAAAGCACAGCAGTTCAGACAGCATCTGAAGAGCAGTAAAATCGACATTTTGGGCAAAAGTCCTTCATCAGGAATATTCCTGATGAAGGCCTTTTGCCCGAAACGTCGATTTTACTGCTCCTCAGAAGCTGTCTGAACTGCTGTGCTTTTCCAGCACCACTAATCCAGAATCTGGTTTCCAGCATCTGCAGTCATTGCTTTTACCGGGATGGGTGGATTGGGGAATACTGCTGTAGGAAAGAGACTTGGGGTCCTACTTGGGGCTGCAGGCTGGGGAAATGGTAAAGCATTGATTATAAGAACATTTGCAAGGTTGGGGTGTGGGGAGGGGATGTTCATTCATGGTGAGGAGAACAATGGCTTTCAGAGGGAGACAGGCACCTGGCATGGTCACCTCATATGCTAAGGGCCGGAGTGACAGACAGAATGGTTAAAAAGGCACTTAGCACATTTGCCTTCATTGCTCAGTCCTTTGAGTATTGGGGGTTGGGAAGTCACATTCATATTGTACAGGACATTGGTGCGGCCTCTTCTGGAATACTGTGCCCAGTTTTGGTTGCCCAGTTATAGGAAGGATATTATTAAGCTGGAGAGGGTTCGGAAGTGACTTACTAGTTTGGTGCCAGCTGTGGAAGATTTGAGTTATAAAGAAAGGCTGGGACTTTTTTCACTGGAGTGTAGGAGGTTGAGTGGTGACCTGATAGATGTTTATAATATAATGAAGGATACCAGATAGAGCTAATGATTGTTATCTTTTCTCTAGGATGAGGGATTCCAAGATTAATGGGGGGGGGGGGGTGCATTTTTAAGGTGAGAGCAGAGAAATTTGAAAAAGACATGAGAGGGCAAATGTTTTACACAGGGTGATTTGCATGTGGAGTGAACTTCCTGAAGAAGTGATGAATATTACAACACTTAAAGACATTTGGATAAGTACATGAATAAGAAGTATTTGGAGGGATATGGGCCAAGTGGAGGCAGGTGGGACTGGTTCAGTTTAAGATTATATTCAGCATGGACTGGTTGGGACGAATGGTCTGTTTCCACGCCGTATAATTCTATCACTTTATGTAAGCTCTGGTTGGGTGAGGAGCTGGTGGGATTCATGGGAAGAGTTATCTGGAAGGAATCTGGATGTGGGGCCTCACAATCACGGAGAGATGGAGCCTGAAAATCTCTGGAAAGAGGATGCCATTCCTTGCGCGTCACCATTTCCACCAGGATCTCCAGCTCCCCGTCCGAGGACCACGGCAACATTCCCCTCTTCTCTGAGGATCCCGCAGAACCTGTCTGTCACTGAGAATGCCAGCGTTCATCTGAGTACACAGCAGCGTTCGAAAGTTGGTGTGTGCACCAGCCGACATTGGTCTTTCGGAGCATGTCCAGTGAAAAGGTGCGTTGCTCCGGGAACTAGGTGTGGGAAAATGAAGGTTGACCTGGACATGAGGGATGTCATGGAGGTATGTCACTATTGAGGCAAGTTTAGAAAGATATAATGGGAACCTTGGATAAGCCTGACAGTGAGAAGCCCCACAAAAAAGTTGTCGCCACTTACATTTTGCCAATAATTGTAAGCTTCAGGCTGAAGAAGCTTGTAGAGTAAACAAGATGTATTTTATTGTGAAGCCTTAAACATTTGCAGGTTATAAGAGTAGGCTGTACATTGAGATAAAGACTAATGGAGAACCTATCTCGCACAAAATCCTAGTTTACTCTCATCTGGTCCTCATAACCACAGCACAGTAGGTGATGTTTTTTGCACTCAGTCGTGAATTAACCCTTTGAGCTCTTCCCAGAAACTACAGCTGGATTATTGTGAGATGGGCACTTTATCATTTCAAGGATGGAACTATTACAGTATATACCACTGGCCTCAAAGAATGCTGCAGACCAGGATCTAATGGTACCTGTGACAGTATTTTCCAGCAAAAGGGTAATTTCATTCCAATCATTTCCCAAACTGTGGATGGTGGTTCCAGAAGGTGTTATGCAAACCCTGAATGGGAGCTCAATCATCCTTTCCTCACCAAGACCAAGGCTTTCAGGTGTCATTCAGCCCTGTTCTTGCCCTGTTCATCTTTTAATCTCTCTCTTCCTACATGGGCTCCTGCCTGTGTTCACTTCTGTCACCAGGAAATCTGGAGTGCTGGTTTTCACCTCAGAAGATAACAAATTGTCACACATTCCATTGTATGCTTGTTTAGAAGCTCTCCGTCTTACTCACAATACAGCCATGAACCCTGTAGCCAAGCCTCTGCTCAGCTGCAGCCTGTCTGAACCCAAGCTCTCACACTCGAGAATGACATTAAGAACAAACATCAGCTACTTAAAACCCTCAGTCTATGCTTGTGCTAGTCCCTGTCCAAGCTCAACGGGCATCATAGAATCCCTACAGTGTGGGAGCAAGCCATTTGACCTCTTGAGTCCACACCGACTCTCCAAAGAGGATTGCACCCAGACTTACCTCATCCCCTTAACCCTGGAGTTCCCATGGATAAGTCATTATACCTACACATCCCTGGATACTATGGGAATTTAGAACGGCCAGTTCATCCAAAGCTGCACATCTTTGGGCTGTGTGACGAAACCAGACCACCATAAGGAAACCCGCACAGACATATGCAAACTCCACACAGATAGCCACCCAAGGGTGGTAATGAACCCAGGTCCTTGGCGCAGTGAGGTAGAGTGCTAACCATTGAGTCAACGTGCTTTCCCAAAGATGGAATGATGTAATATACTGGTGAGTGTGTAAAATAATAATTTCACATGGTGCTTTTAAACAATTGATTTTCATATTGATATGATTTATAATGGGAAAAATTTAATGATGAGATCCTAAATGTTACAATACTGCTTTGTTTTCTCTTGCATTTAGAATCACTAATTCGCAAGTGTTAAACAGAACGGTTTTGGAAGCGATGAGTGTGATGGAATCTCCTGCATCCTGGAGAGGGAATTCCTAATAGGCTGAAGAATTCTCACAGACTGCCACTAAGTTTAAAAAAAAAACTGACTTTCTCTTGTTTTAAAGATTGAGGCATGCATGTGGAATAAAGGTAGATGGTAAAATCCACTGAGCAATTATTAATATTCCACTACAAACGTGTGAAGTGACTTAGTTGCTGCAGGAATTGAACTTACACTGAAAAGCTGTGTATCTATGTTAATATAATGTCACCTGATGGCAGAGTCTGAACCATAAAATACTTGTCTGATATTGCTCCCTTGTAATAAGCTACTCAGACTAACGCACCACAATCTCACATCTCAACATAATACTGCCAGGAATGAAACACCTTTCACCTCTACCCTCATTATAACTCGCTGCTCTGAAGTCCCACCACATTCTCAAGGGCAATTAGGAATGGATAATAAATGTGAAGTCTGCCAGCAATAATCACATGACAAGAATGAATAAAGCAGAGGCCTATCAGTCGTAACAAATGTTTTGAGTTACACACCTCTCCTTATTATATGCCTCTTAGTTGCTACCTAGCTTTTATTGCATAGCTACCCTCTTACTAATGTAGTTCTAACACTGCAGCTTGATTAGGAACCTTTCTATTACATTATGCCATCATTAGGAGATTCTTTTTTCAGTCTTTTAAGGACATTGGATCACAGTTCTCATTTATTGCACATTTTGTGCAATAGGCAGATTTGTTTAACCTGATGGTCTCTGCTGAGCATTAATTTTTCAATCAATCAGGGGATATGAGCTAGAATTGATTGCTCTTCCCTACTTGCCGCTTAGATAGTGATGGTAAGCTGCCTTCCTGAACTGCTGCTGTGCACCTTTGTGTATATACACTGTAGTGTTGCCAGGGAAGAAATTCCAGGTTTCAGACCCAGTGGCACTGAAAGAATAGCAATGTATTTCCAAATCAGTTTGCTCAGTGGCTTGGAGGGAAACTTGCAGATTGTGTTTCCATGTACCTGCTGCCCTTTTCTTTCTACATGTACATGGTCATGGATTCGGAAGGTTCTGTTGAAGGAGCAGTGGTGAACTCTGTAGATAGTGCACTCTGCTGCTACTGAGCATCAGTGGTGGAGGGAGTAAATGTTTGTGAAGCTGCTTTGTTCTGGATGGTGTCAAACTTCTTGTGTGCTGTTGGAACTACAGTGTTGTAGCTGTATTGGAATAGCTTTGCAGGGATGTAGCACGTTCAGGGGTACAAGTCTTCAGCAGTATTTCGAAAATGCCAGGGCCCGGTCTTTGCAGCACCCAATATCTGCAGACATTTGTGGGTATCTTGCAGTGTGAATCCGGTTGAATGAAGCATAACATCTGTGATGCTGGAGATCTCTGGAGGAGGCTGAGATGGATCATCCATGCGGCACTTCTGGCTGAGGATTGCCGAGAAGGCTTCAGCCTTGTATTTGCACTGATGAAGGCTTTACCCGTAATGTCGATTCTCCTGCTCCTTGGATGTTGTATGACCTGTTGTGCTTTTCCAGAACCACACTCTTGACTTTTGCACTGATGTGCTGGACTGTCCTATCATTGAGGATAGGGTATATCCTGGAGCCTCATCTTCCAGTGAGTTGGCACCTATCTTGATTTCGATTGTGTCTGTTCCCATTCCTTTGAGATGGTTCAGCAGATTTGTGACATAGGCTGGAAGCTTCTGGGGCCTGAGTGACGTTTGTGGCAGAATTGGGTAAGACATCTAATGATGGAGCAACTCACTTCATCTTCGTGACTTTTGACAAGCAGCATGGTAGGTTTCTCCAGGCAGTGGCACAAAGTGCAACCAAGTTGTGTTCTGTACACCAGGAGCAGAAAGTGATGGGATGTGCTGGGTGCTGATGGATTGGGAGAACAGCAGCAGTCTTCCACTGAGGAGAATGAGTACATTGAGCAGGAGGTGTATTGCCCTGTGTATGACAACGTGCAGCTATATTGGGTGAACAAATCAGAGAAGACTTAATCGACACGTACTTTCCTTTATTGGTCAGAGTATTGAGTACAGGAGTGGGGAGGTCATGTTGCGGCTGTACAGGACATTGGTTAGGCCACTGTTGGAATATTGCGTGCAATTCTGGTCTCCTTCCTCTCAGAAAGATGTTGTGAAACTTGAAAGGGTTCAGAAAAGATTTACAAGGATGTTGCCACAGTTGGAGGATCTGAGCTACAGGGAGAGGATGAACAGGCTGGGGCTGTTTTCCCTGGAGCGTCGGAGGATGAGGGATGACCTTATAGAGGTATACAAAATTATGAGGGGCATGGATAGGATAAATAGACAAAGTCTTTTCCCTGGGGTTGGGGAGTCCAGAACTAGAGGGCATAGGTTCAGGGTGAGAGGGGAAAGATATAAAAGAGACCTAAGAGGCAACTTTTTCATGCAGAGCGTGGTACATGTATGGAATGAGCTGCCAGAGGATGTGGTGGAGGCTGTTAGAATTGCAACATTTCAGAGGCATTTGGATGGGTATATGAATAGGAAGGGTTTGGAGGGATATGGGCCGGGTGCTGGTAGGTGGGACTAGTTTGGGTTGGGATATCTGGTCGGCGTGGATGGGTTGGACCGAAGGGTTTGTTTCCATGTTGTACATCTCTATGACTCTATGACTCTGTGACACGCAGTGCTCGTAGCTGAGAGCTGGGTGCAGTGATCAATCACTGACTGTAAAGTACATGTAGCTCAATATGTAAGGCGATTTTTTTTTTGTATTCTGGATGGGAAATACAACTTGTTTGATTTCTGTTCACATTTAGTATTTGTAAATAACAGTTACTCTTTTGAATAGTTTGAAGATTTTCCTGTTTGTAATACCCTGAATTTAACAACGATAAGATAACAGACCACAGTAGACATTAGGGAAGTAGTAGCCTAGTCTTGGAGGGGCGGCAAGATGTGATGTGCCGACAAGTGGGTGAGTTGTGTTTTTAGGACACACAGGGACATATCAGCTTTGCCACCTTTGTGCTGTGCAAACGGCTGGTTTGTAGCTGCTGTGTCAGTATGTTAATGATGAAGGGCAACTCCAGACTGTCAACACTCATCTGGGGCTCCAAGCTGGTGCCAAGGGATGACATTCTATTCTGGGATATCCCTGCACTGACAAGTACTTCAGCTGTAGTGAGTGATAGAATTGGAATAGCATCAAATAAGCATGACATTGTAGTGATGGAGTAGGTCATCAGCCAATGTTAGGGACAATTGCTTGAAAATACTTGCTAGGCCTTGCTGACAGAAAACTTCCACTTGATGAAAAGGGCATTGAGAGTCAATGTCATAGAAATGTACAGCATGGAAATAGACCCTTCAGTCCTTCTTGTATGTGCTGACCAGATATCCTAAATTAACCTAGTCCCATTTGATAACATTTGGCTCATATCCTTCTAAACTCTTTCCTATTCATATATCCATCCAGATGCCTTTTAAATGTTGCAATTGTACCAGCCTCCACCACTTCCTCTGGCAGCTCATTCCATACACGCACCATCCTCTGTGTGAAAAAGTTGCCCCTCAGGTCCCTTTCTAATCCTTCCCTGCTCACCTTAAACCTATGCCCTCTAGTATTGGAGTCCCCTGCCCTGGGGAAAAGAAATTGGCTATTCATCCTATCCATGCCCCTCATGATTTTATAAACCTCTATGAGGTCACCCCTCAAAGTGTTGTAAGATTCAGCCCAACTGCCCAACCTACCAAGATTTGTTCCTCCTCACATTAATGAGCCAAAAACAATCAGAACAAAAAAAAATTCTCTCTCCTTCCCAAATCCTGCTGACTTGCTGAATCCATCAGGACAGACACACACTGGTTATTCAACTACAAGAAAAACATAGCAGCTGCTGAATCTGACTTCAAAGTTAATCCTTTCACTTTGGAAGGATAAACTTCCAGAAGATGCTGGCTTGCACTTAGCTTAGAAACCAAGGTTTAACATTATGAGCGTAGTTTATTATTACCTGCTTTTAAATTTTTTTTTATTAGCCAATAGCCAACCTTATCAGTTTTTCATGAGTAAAAGCGGTTTTGCAATAAGCTAATCTTGATCTTTTTTGTGCTTTCAGGTTATTTTTAAGTTGAAACATGTAAAAGCTAAGTGTGTAAGATGATACGAATTGTTAGTTCAAGCACATTTTCAAGGACACACCTAGTATGGTTTTGACAACTGGGATGCCATGTGTCAGATTGTGAACATTGCAAATCGAACCAAAGCCAAATTTGGACTAAAAGTCAGGATTTAATCCATTGTGAAAAGAGCTACTTTCTCAACTGCAAAAGGTATTCAAAGTTGAAGGGAAGTCACAGTTCAAGCTTTTTGAAGCCATTCCACAAATTACAACAGCAAGTTTTATAAAAATCCTTGCACAGATGGTGACTTTTAATCTACAAATGTTTTGTGAACAGGCAGAGTTCAAATTAGCAGGGTTGGTGTTAGAAATAGAACATTTCAAAACCATAGGACTTAAAATCTGCTGTAAGACAAGAAGGCAAAATTCTTGAAAGCGAACCTATCAATTTTACCTGAATAGCTACAGCAATAATTCTGCAATAAGTTAACATTTAACTTGTTTCAGACAAAAGATGTGCTGCTGGCTATTTTTAAGTTGAAACACGAAAAAGCTAAAAGTGCTCAGAATAAATAAAATAAATAAATGAGAACGAACACTGAGTTCACAGACTACACTGAGGACACATCTGGTGTGTTGTGAAACTAATACTAGCTTTTCTGGTTGGCCACGTTTCCTGTCCAGTTTTAAACATTTGTTGATAGACAAATACAAAGAATTCCTTGAGGTTTTTAACAATTACTTTTCTACTATTGTATTTTTCCCGATTGACCTTAGCCAATTTGGTCTTCTCACCTACACAATTTGCTTTGGTTTTAAGACATCAATGTTGGAGTTAACAGAATCACTGTCAAACTCAATGGAGAATTTTGCTATATTGCCAAAGCAGGGGATTTTGATAATATTCCTGAACAAAGCTGAAAATGTTTAGCTTGAGCAAGAACATTACTGTTTATAAAATCTTGCAACCTTAAAGATCGAATTTGGGAAATACTGTAATATTGTAAAAGGACAGCTAATATGGAAAGAAAAGTCTGGAGAATGAACTCTGCACCTGTTTTCATTTTTTTTCTCCACAAAAAAACTTCATATTTTCCAAGATAATGCTGTATACAGATAATGAACACTGTGTATTCTTTTTTTGACTATTTTGACAGAAATATCCTGTGAATGTAACAGAAGGAAAATAAATTGTTTAAAATATTTGGGGTGTCAGTTCACTACAGATTAAGTGCGAGACTGTAAAATTTGTATTGCAAATTTTTTTGTAGCTCTCCCAATAAAATCATTTTTGAACAAAAAGAAACAAGGAAAAGAAAACTTCTTTGAGGAAGGATTGGTTCCAGATTCCAAATGAGCCATCTGTTCCATAGCAGATGACAGAAAGCAAAATATGTTAAAATAATCAAGAGACACTTGCATTCGCATGATGTTTTTCATGAGTTTAGGTTGTCACAAAGCATTTTATGACCAGCGAAGTACTTTTGGTGTTGCTTCTGTTGCAATGTTGGAAACAAGGACTGCAAACAGCAACAAGACAATGACTGAAGGATCTCTTTTGCTGATGAACAGAGATAATACAGAAGATTGACCCCAGCTATGATTTTTTTTTGGTTCAGCATAAAGGCGAATGAAAACTGCATCATGCACCATCAATCAATGCATCAGGCTCACTAATGTCCTTTAGGAAGGAGATCTGCCATCCTTACCTAGTTTGGTCTACATGTGACTCCAGCCCCACAGCAATAAGATTGATTCTTAACTGTCTGCTGGGCAATTCGGGATGGGAATAAATGATGCCCTAACCAGCGACACTCCCATGTCGCAAACACGTAAGCAAAAAGAGCACAGTCAACGTGAGAGGAGATTTTGTCAGATAGAGACAAAGGGTCATTCAAATTGTGAACTCATTTGGCATATGTTTTCCAAATTCAGTTTTAAAGTTAAACTCAGATTGGACAATAGCCATGAAGTAAATTAAAATAGTCTAATTAAATGAGGCAGTTAGTACACAAGCACATGAAATACTTGGTCTGAATTAAGTGCAGATTGCTGTAGGTTAGAAGTGACTTTGTATTGGTTCATATCAGGATAGGATGTTTTACAATGTAAGGAAGTCAGCCAGTTTGAAAGGGAGACAAAGATCAAGTGAGTATAACTGGGATTTTGTTCAAAGTGGGAATCTGCTGCAAAGAGGGACAGAAATACTTAAATTCTTTGAGAGGTCAAAGCTTCAGAACAAGAGTTGAGTGGGTCAGGATTAAAAGGCATGGACCGAGAAGCCAAACTGCAGTGTTGGACTGATATGATGAACTACTACATGATGGGCAGCATGGTGGCTCAGTGGTTAGCAGTGCTGCCTCAGGTGACTGTCTGTGTGGAGTTTGCACATTCTCCCCCATGTCTGTGTGAGTTTCCTCCTACAATCTGAAGATGTGCAGGTTAGGTGGATTGTTTATGCTAAACTGGTAAGAGTGTTCAGCGATGGGTGAGTTAGCCGTGCGAAATTCAGGGTGACAGGGTGGGGGAACGGGTCTGATGGGATGCTCTTTGGAGGGTTGGGGTGGACTCAATGGGCCCAATTGCCTGTTTCCACATTGTAGGGGTTCTGTAAGTGCAGGGAAAGAGTGGAGAATGGGAAGAGGTTGAATATTTCTTTAGCGTAATGTCTTCAGTTTGTGTTTCGGTCTCCAGCAATTTTCGCCACTGTTTTCGTAAAAATAGCTGGCTGACTGTAAGATTGATCCTTGTGGTTTTTATTTTAAGTTTCAAAATAACAATAAAACGTAAAGAGCAGAGATGCTCAAGTAAATAGTTAATTTGTTATTCAAAAATGACAGTGATGTCAGGATAGAAGCTGCTGGACCTGAGTGTGATCCACATCTGCAATAAGTATGGGTAGCTCAAAGCTGGAGTCTGATTTCGCGGCATATCGGGGAAGAGGGATGTTACCTGACCACTTTCCTCCAGGCAGCTGTCACACCTCTCAGACAAGGAAATTCACAATCGATCAGGGACAGGTCTGTGTGACTGCAGGTGAGGCAGGATAAGGTCACACAGAGCTGCTTTTCAGAAAGCTTGGTCGCTGCAATTGTTCAACAGTTACAAGGTTCTTGAAGGCTGTGTGGACCACCGTGGGCACTACAGGCAGGACGAGCAAACCGATCACCGCACCCTGGTATGGGAAGCCATTCAAGTGAGGGGAGGAAATAGGAATGTGATCGTGATAATGGCTGTACAATTAGGGGGATAGATCATCCATCCTGAAGGCTGTAATGTCTGCCTGGTGTTGGGGTTAAAGGACTTGGAAAATGGGCTCGTGATACAGTGGTAGTGTCCCTACCTCTGAACCAGGAGACATTGGCTCAGATCCCACCTGCTCCAGAGGTGTGTAATAACATCTCTGAACAGGTTGATCAGAAAGTTATCTTAAAGGAGTTGGAGGGGAAGGGAAGGGATCTAGTGGTCATTGAGTACGTTTAGATTAGATTCCCTACAGTATGGAAACAGGCCATTCAGCCCAACAAGTCTACACTGACCTTCCGAAGAGCAATTCATCCAGACCCACAGCCCTCCATTTACCACTGACAATGCACCCAATGCCTATGAGCAATTTAGCAAGGCCAATTAATCTAACATGCACATCTTTGTGGGAGGAAACCAGACCACCCAGAGGAACCCCACGCAGACACGGGGAGAAGGTGCAAACTCCACACAGACAGACGCCCGAGGCTGGAATCGAACCTGGGTCCTTGGTGCTGTGAGGTCACTATGTTGGTAGCAATGACATTGGTCAGACTAGAGAGGAGGTTCTGCTGAAGGAGAGGACCAATGCTTCTTAAGAAAGGGGCTCAAGGCAATAAAATCTGAATTATATCTGGACCACAGACTGGAGGCCAGCGCAGGAGGCGGGTCCCAGACCGGAAGCCAGTGTGGAGAGACGAGTCCCAGACAGGAGGCCTGTGCAGGGACACAGATCCCAGACAGGAGGGCAGTGCAGGGAGACAAGTCCCAGACTGGAGCCCAGTGCAGGGAGACAGGTCCCAGACAGGAGGCCAGTGCAGGGAGAAAAGTCCCAGGCCAGATGCCAGTGTAGGGAGACAGGTCCCAGACAGGAGGCCAGTGCAGGGAGACAAGTCCCAGACTGGAGCCCAGTGCAGGAGACAGGTCCCAGACAGGAGGCTAGTGGAGGGAGACAAGTCCCAGACAGGAGGCTAGTGCAGGGAGACAAGTCACAGACAGGAGGCCAGTGCAGGGAGACGAGCCCCAGACAGGAAGCCAGTGGTGGGAGACACGTTCCAGACAGGAGGCCAGTGCAGGGAGACGAGTCCCAGACAGGAGGCCAGTGCAGGGAGACAGGTCCCAGACAGGATGCCAGTGGAGAGAGACAAGTCCCAGACAGGAGGCCAGTGTAGGGAGACAAGTCCCAGACTGGAGCCCAGTGCAGGGAGACAAGTCCCAGACAGGAAGCCAATGCAGGGAGACATGTCCCAGACAGGAAGCCAGTGGAGGGAGACAGGACCCAGACAGGAGACCAGTGCAGGGAGACAAGGCCCAGACATGAGGCCAGTGCAGGGAGACAAATCCCAGACAGGAGACCAGTGCACGGAGACAGGTCCCAGATGGGAAGCCAGAGGAGGGTGACAAGTCCCAGACAGGAGGCCAGTGCAGGGAGACAGGTGCCAAGCAGGAGGCCAGTGCGGGGAGACAGGTCCCAGACAGGAGGCCAGTGTGGGGAGACAAGTCCCAGACAGGAGGCCAGTGCAGGAGACAGGTACCAGACAGGAGGCCAGTGCAGGGAGACAAGTCCCAGACAGGAGGCCAGTGTAGGAGACAGGTACCAGACAGGAGGCCAGTGCAGGGAGACAAGTCCCAGACAGGAGGCCAGTGCAGGAGACAGGTACCAGACAGGAGGCCAGTGCAGGGAGACAAGTCCCAGACAGGAGGCCAGTGCAGGGAGACAAGTCCCAGGCAGGAGGCTAGTGCAGGGAGACACGTCCCAGACAGGAGACCAGTGCAGGGAGACAAGGCCCAGACAGGAGGCCAGTGCAGGGAGACAAATCCCAGACAGGAGGCCAGTGCAGGGAGACAAATCGCAGACAGGATACCAGTGCAGGGAGACAGGTCCCAGACGGGAAGCCAGTGGAGAGTGACAAGTCCCAGACAGGAGACCAGTGCTGGGAGACAAGTCCCAGACAGGAGGCCAGTGCTGGGAGTCAGGTCCCATACAGGAGGCCAGTGCAGGGAGACGAGTCCCAGACAGGAGGCCAGTGCATGGAGACAGGTCCCAGACTGAAGGCTGGGGTGGGATGTGAAACCCTTTGTGGACTGGAGGTAAGGCCTTGAGTCTTAAAGCCTGGCGTATTCTGGTGACTAAGCCCGGTGTGATCAGGAGGCTCGGTGCTAGCACGGACTTGGTGAAAAGGACTGCAATTCATGTTCTTATTTTTCCTTTTTATTCTTATGTTGGATTTTTATTTATTGTATTTTCAATGTTGCACCAAATAGTTAAGTACCCATATCTAGGTATCTTGTACCTAAGATGATGCCATAAGGGGTGACGTTGCAAACTTTTCACTCCAGTGCATGTGACAGTAAAGCTAACTTTTTCATCCATTCATTTAAAATGCTACATAATGTCAAGAAGTTAAATGTGTGGCTCAAAGTTGGTGTGAGGTGGGATGGGTTTTAGTTCACAGGCCTCTGGCACCAGCACAGGGGGTAGAAAGGAGCTGTTCTGGGGGATGGCCTTCACTTAAATCATGCTGGGACTAGTGTCCTGGCAACTCAAATGACTAGGGCTACAGAGAGAGTTGTAAACTAATTAGAGGGGAGAGGGTTTGAGAAAGGGGAAATGTAGGCTGATGAAGGAAAAAGACATGGCAGCATTGCAGGGCATCTATTTGGAAAACAAAACCTGTGGTTTGATAGCGCAGTCAGTTGGTTTGCATTGTAGAGTGATATCAATAGCACATGTTCAATGGTTTTAACAGGCTGAGGTTGCCGTCAATATCATACCTTCTCAACCTCATCCCTCACCTGAGATGTGCTGACCCTCAGGTTAATAATGTTGGCAGTTGCCTCTCTCATGAGGGAGCAGGACTTCAACTTTTGAGGACAGGAAGGGAGTGTGTGTAAATATAGAGAAACAATGGCAAATAGAGTCAAAGTGGGGGGAAAATGTGGTTTCAAAATCTCTCTGTATTTAAATGTATGTAATATTTGGAACAAGATAAATGAATTAACAGCAGAAATAAATGTTAATGATATGACATAAACATGGCAGAGATGGTTATAAGGAGACCAAAGCTGGGAAGTAAATATTCAGAGGTATGTGGAAGATGGAAAGGTTGATGGAGTAGCATTGTTAGTATGGGATGGAATAAATATGACAGCAAGAAATTATCTTGGATTGGACGATGCAGGATCCATGTGGGTGGATGTAAGAAATTATATGGGGAAGAAGACATTAATAGGAGTAGTCTACAGGCTCCCTCGCTGTAACTGTACAATAGGTTCGAAATTAAACCTGGAGATAAAGAGGAAATGTGCAAAAGGCTGTACATTAATCACGAGTGACTTTAATTTTCATGGAGATTGGAATAGTCCAATTGGCAAAGACAGCCATGAGGGAAAACTCATAGAATGTATTCTGGGCAGTTTCTGAGAACAATGTGCTCTTTATTCAACCAGGAATCAGACAATTTTGGTCCTGGTAAGACCGGTTTGATTAAAATCTCATCGTAAAAGATTCCACAGAAAACAGTGGCCGTAACAGCGTTCCATTTGAGAGAGTGAATCGTGGGTCAGAAACAACTGTGCTAAGGTTAACTAAGAGTAGTTACAACGGAATGAGGACAGAGTTCGCCAGGATGGACTGGAAAAGGGGTTTAGCTGCAAAGATGTTGTGAACAATGGCAGGTATGTTAGAAAATAGTTCATGGCCTTAGTAAAGATATCTCCCAGTGAGAAAGGAGGACTCCAGGGAGGGGATCAGCCAACTATGGCTTAGCGAAGCATCAAATTGAAATTTTAAAAAGCTATAACGCAGGAAAAAATAGTGGTTAAGGAGTGGATTAGGAATGTTTTAAAAAACAATGAAAGGCAATCAAAAAATAAGTGGGTAAAAATAAACTTTGAGAGTAAACTTGCAAGTAATATTAAGCCTAGGGCAAGGAATTTCAAGGGGGCACATTTTTAAGGTAAGAGGAGACAGATTTTACAAAGTCATGAGGGGCAAATTTTTTACACAGAGGGTGGTTCACATGTGGAATGAACTTCCTGTAGAAGTGATGGAGGTGGGCACAATTACAACATTTAAAAGATATTTGGATAAATACATGAAAAGGAAAGGTATGGAGGGATATGGGCCAGGACCAAGCAGGTGGGACTGGTTTAGTTTGGGATAATGTTTGACGTGGATTGTAAGACCTGTTTCCGTGCTGTATGACTCTATGACTGTATGACTGTGAATATCAAAGCTTCTTCATATATAGAATATATATGAGAGAGAATATATATGAGAGAAACCAAAATGAACATAGACCCCTGAGAGAATGAAGCTGGGAAATCAATAGTGGGGAACCAGGAAATGGCAGAGGAGTTAAATTATTAAATCAGTCTTTATAATAAAATATAGTAACAACATTCCACAAATGCTAAATAATCAAGGGCAAAAGAAGAAATGAACACAACAACTGGCACAACAGACAAAATACAAATGGGTTAAGTTCCCTGGACATGAGGGAAATGCATTTTAGGATATTAAAGGAATTGCCTGCAGAAATAATGCATCCTTAGTTTCTGAAAAGTCCTAGTGGATTGGAAAACTGTAATACCCTGATTAAAGAAGGGAAGAAGACAAAGACAACTGCCACAGGCCTGTTAACTTACCACTTGCTTTTGGGAAACTCCTTTAGTGCCCTTACTGAAGTAAAAATATTCTAGAAATGATTGAGTCTATTATAAAGAATGTAATAGCAGAGCATTTAGGAATATAGTGTGATCAAGAGCAAACAACATGGCTTCCTGAAGGGGAAATCATGCCTGATAAACTTATGAGATTTCTTTGAGATAGTAACACATTGGATAGATAAAGGGGATACACTAAATGTAACAAGATTTTTAGGGTGTAAATGTAGAGAAGTTGTTTGCCCATGTGGGAGACCACGGCACCAGAGAGCATAATCTCAGTGTAAAGGTCTGCCCAGTTAGGACAGAGATGAGGAGGAATTTCATCTCTCAGAGACCAGCCATTCTGTGGAATTATTTACTGTAGAGGGCTATTCAGGCTGGGTCATTAACTATGCTTAAGGCAGATTTTTATATCAGCAGACAATTCAAGGATTTTGGGGAAAGAGGAGTTGAGGATTATCAGATCATTCATGACCATATTGAATGGTAGAGCAGACCTGATAAGCCAAGTAGCCTACTTTATGGCCCTAACAGATGCAGACCTCCAAGCCTAAACTGCATGGGCTGTGCTTGGAGATGGGCCCACAGCATCATAATCGCAATGGTTTAACACTTTATCCATTCAAGCCTTGCTTCTCACAGAGGACGTGAGACTGGTGAACATTACCCTTGTACTTTTGGATGTGTTACTTAGACACATTAACTGTTACAAATCGGAAGCAAGAAAGCTCTGAGATAACAGAGTTGAAAATCACACAGCACCAGGTTATAGTCCAACAGGTTTATTTGGAAGCACAAGCTTTCGGAGCACTGCTCCTTCATCAGGTAGTTGTCAACGTATGAGATGACCGCTTCTAAAGGCAAGATAATAGAAAAGCAGAAGACATCTTAACTCAATAGATGAAAGGAGATGAAAAAGGTTTCTTTGTCTGAAAGATAATTGTTTAAATTGCCACTATTTCTGACATGTCCTTCATCATGGTGGCTCAGTGGTTAGCACTGCTGCCTCACAGCACCAGGGTCCCATGTTTGATTCCATCCTCAGGCGTTTGTCTGTGTGAAGTTTGCACATTCTCCCTGCGTCTGCATGGGTTCCCTCCCATAGTCCAAAGATGTGCAGCTCCGGTGAATTGTCCATGCTAAATTGCCCATAGTATTAGGTGCATTAGTCAGAGGGAAATGGGTCTGGGTGAGTTACTCTTTGGAGGGTCAGTGTGGACTTGTTGGGCCGAAGGGCCTGTTTCCACTCTGTAGGGAATTGAGTCTAATTTTCATCATATCCTTGACCAGTTGTCCTTCTTGACATCAGACTTCTTGTTGAATAATACTTTACTGTTGCCCTTAGACTTGGATTTTTTTCTTTGTCTCAACATCTTATATTCACAGCACGCTGTCGGCTGGTGTAAATGAAGGTGAAGTTGAAATGACCTTCAGCAATTCGCTCAAAGTTCAAAGCATCATGTTTTCAAATGCTCAGTATGTTCTGGTAAAATAATAGCACATTACACAAATTGGGAAAGACCATCCCGATGGATCATGTCCAAATGTATTTTGTTTATTTAATAATTGTTTCTCGAAGTAGAATCTCTGTTGAAGGGTTTCATGAAAACTCTGTTCAGGGAATTGTAGTGGTGTCAAAATTCATGCATTATGTGTGTAGCTCAGGTACGGATTCGTTACCTGGCAAACACGTCACATCAAATAGCAGGCAAGGACTTTTTAAGGAAGATATTTATTATTTAGTACATTAGACAGACACGGGATCATTTGTAAATAAACTGAGTATGTCTTATTGCTGAGAACTTACAAAGACTTGCTTTCTCTCTCCACCAGTTATTCCAAAGACACACAATAACATCACCACTTGGAGTGAGTCACTTTCTATCCTTTCAATCTTGCAGTAAAATGCCATCTCTAACTGCACCACTCTGCTTCCAAAATAAGGCCGTGTCTAATCTCCCAGCATTTCTTAAAGGTAATTCCATCTCTTCCATCAGCTACTACATTTCATGTTCATATACCTTTTTCAGCTCTATCTATTAGATCAGTTGGAGTATTTAGCCTTTGTGATGAGCAAAATATTTGAGCTGTGATGGTGAGCAGTGCCAGAAAATAATGTCACCACAAACAGTTCTCAAGCTGGCAAAAGACAGAGCTGTCTGCAATATATTTTATTCACCTTCCCCCAGCTGACAATGGTATTTTAAAGTAAGGGCTACATTTCGTCATGAGAAAGCCACAGTTGGAACAACCTTCTTAATGTCAGCAAATGTATCCAATGAGCTGACAGAAACAGAAATGTCCAGCGTTCACTGTGTTAAGTTAGCTGATGTTGGTTGATTTGGTGTGGGGTGATCCTGTGGGTGCTATTGAGATAAGAAGAGGGAATAGTCTAAGCTCTCACCCATCATGAGGCAGGGACTGCTGGTGTAGATGGTGGGGACAGTTAGAAGAAGGATTACTCCTGTCTAGCTTCCTATGTTCTATTTAAAATGAACCCAAGTCCAATTTTACCTTTTATTGGGCTGTGAATAGACTAGTTAGATACATAAAGCAACCATAGTCTACCAATGTTAGATCTTGCCGTTTGAACTAAATGTAAGATGTGTGTAATGGTAAATAAACCAATGGTAAAACTTTCTTTTAACCTCTGTTAAAATAGTAAGGCAAGCAATTGCTGGAATCTCAATAAGCCTCATGTTGTAAAATTGATTGCAGCAATTCCTAGACTGACAAGAAATGCCTCCTGAAATTGTTTTTGTTTGTGTACAGCACTGGAGTAGACTTAAGGCCAGTCGGCAGATCCCACTCATCAATCCTTAAAGCTCACTCCAACAATTTGGAATGCTTTCCGGAACTCACTTAAACCAGATGACGTTATGCTGTCTGAATTGCTCAATGAGCTTAATGCACAACACAATCCTGAGGAAAATATAAGCAATTCAGACACATTTTTATGGCGGGCTACACAACGGTCAGTGTTAGCTCAGCGGATGGGATTTTGTCAATGGTACGGCATTCCCTACTGTAGGAATGGAAGTATAAGTGACTACCAGTGTTATGCTTTTTCCCCTGTTTTCTCATTAAATTTTAATATGTTAGTGGCATGCGCAGGCAATGTGTTCGATTCCTTGGTGAACCTGCCATATGCTGACAATACTGCAGCTATATTTGGGGTAGGAACAGTCTCCTGAACAAACAGGGAAGCTCCTCATCACACCAAAACGTTCATGTTTAATTCCATCGCCTTAATCAGCCTTGCTGTGACAATCACTCCACCACACTTAGCTTTCACTTTGCCAAAAACGGATAAGACCCAGCCCATAGTGCTGCAGGATGTTATTAGGAGAGATATGTTGCATCCATTTGTGAACAGAGCAGTCATGATAGATGCCCTGAGACAGGCAGCTGGCATCACCTGGAGGAGTGAGTGAGTGACCTTGAGACAAACAGAACTCGATTGGAATAGTTGATTGCAATTGATTCTTATTCCACTATAGAGAAAGGAATTAGCTTTTTGTTGACTTTCTGGTAAGATTTTTTTATTCCATGGGATGAGGACGTTGCTGGCTAGGCCAAGATTTAACCTCATCCCTAATTGTCCAGAGGGCAATTAAGATCTTTACTACTATCAAGTTTTAACATTGTATACTAGCTGGTGGTAAAGTTAGTAAACTATATGAAAAGCCACAGTTGATTTGGATCTGAGTATAAGAGGTATAGTTAGTAAATTTGCTGATGACACCAAAACTGGAGGTGTAGTGGAGAGTCATCCTGAACAGAAGGGACTACATAGAGAAAGCCAATGCACTACTTGCAGACACCGACACCTACCAATAGGTGGCGATAGACCCAACCCTACAACTAGGAAATAAAATTACATATCTCCAAAGAAAATTAAATAAGACAGAATTCCAGAAAATGCAACCAGATGGGACCAACACCCCATGATTCTAGGGACTACCAAAAATCCATAAACCAGGAGCCCCCCTCAGACCCATAGTCTCACTACCCGGAACACCAACTTGCAGACTGGCCAAAGAACTACACGCAAGACTGAAATACCTAGTAGAAGAGTCACAGCACTCCATCCACTCCACCCAGGAATTCCTAAAGATCATCAAAAACACCAAAATAGAGGAAGACGAAACAATGATCTCATTCGACGTAACAGCACTGTTCACCTCCATCAACATCGACCTGGCAAAGGAAATACTTACCACACTTTTAGAAGAGACCATCACACACACTCCAACCACCATCAATCACATTACCAACGAAAACATCATGAAGCTAGTGGACCTGTGCCTCACTGCCCACTTCACCTTCAACAACATAATCTACAAACAAACCAACGGCACACCCATGGGATCTCCGCTATCAGGATTCATAGCAGAAGCGGTAATGCAAAGACTAGAACAAACAGCCCTACCAACAATCAAACCAAAAATCTGGATCCGTTACATAGATGACACCTTTGTCATCACAAAATTCCCTGGTTGTTTTCTGTTTGGCTTGTCCTATAATAGTAGTGTTATTTTCACTATGATACAACTATTATTATAGGACAAGCCAAACAGAAAACAGCCAGGGAATTCCTAGAGGCATGGCACTCATTCACAGATTCAATCAATAAGCACATCGACCTGGACCCAATATACCAGCCACTGCAACGGACAGCTGGAACTGACAACTAGAAGTGGCAGAGACAAACCACTTTAACTGCCGGAGGAAATATCACAGAAGCGCTTCACAGGAGGCTCACTGAGGATGTCACCTGGACAGGGGACGAAATATCTGCAACACAAATTCCCAGCTTGGCGAACAGAACCACAACAAATTTATTTTTTGCAAAGTCATGAATCCTTTTGTTGACTTGTTCAGTCATTCCATATATTTCCCGTGAAGGTTAAACTAAAAGGTTAGTTTAGGCCATTTATGAAGGCTATCTTTGAAGGAAAGATAGAGAGTAAACTAACCCATGCTAACTCAAGCTTCATGGCTTTGACCAACTCAACTTTCACACTCTCCCACAGTTTTATCTTCAAATGCACACAGCTCAGCTCTCTGGGGCTTACCTTTCCTGCATACCTGGCCACTGCAACCATCCCTCCAAATTGTCCACCCTCAGCTCTATTGTTGGATCTCCTCCTCTAAGTCCCTCTGCTTACTTATCCAATCTAAACATTTGGGCATCATCCTCAAATACGGCACTATTCCCCATGGTCTATACTGGAGACAAAGGAACCTGCAATATTTCCAAAGTAATATGTCAATTGTTATGGAAATGGATAAAATGCAGTCATAGATGCAGTGGATAGTCTGTCTTACAGTCAGAGAATCATGGAGGTTTTCAACATAGCAGCAGGCTCTTCAGCCCAACATGCCTATGCCGCCCAGTTTTCATAATTGATTTAGTACCTTCTGCCTGTGTTGGTCAATATCTCTCCATATATATCCCATCTAAGTACCTGTCCAAATGTTTCTTAAAAGATAGCATTATACTCACCTCCGCCACTACCTCTGGCAGCATGTTCCAGACACTCACCATCCTCTGTGACTCACCATCCTCTGTGTGAAAACAATGCCCCTCTGGACCCTTTTGGATCTCTTCCCTCTCACCTTAAACCTATGCCCTCTAGTTTCAGACACCCCTTCCATGAGGAAAAGCTGTTGGCTATCTACTTTATCTATGCCTCATGATTTTATCGATCTCTAAAAGGTCACCCTTCAGTCTCCTATATTCCAGGGAAAAAAGTCCCAGCCTATCCAGCCTCTCCTTATAATTCAAAAAAATTCCAGTCTAGGCAGCATCCCAGTAAATCTTTTCTGCACTCTTTCTAGTTTAATTAAATCTTTTCTATAGTGGGGTGACCAGAACTGCATGCAGTACTCCACACGTGGCCCAATCAACGTCTTGTTCAACTGCAACAACACATCCTAACTCCTATAAGCAATTCTCGGACCAATGATAGCTAGCATGCCCAAAGATTTCTGCACCATCCTGTCTACCTATGAGCTATGAACCTATATCCCTAGATCCCTTCATTCTAGGACACTCCACAGGGGCCCATTATTCATTGTTTTGCTGGCATTTTGACTCGCTTGCGTATTCCATCTGAATTTTGGCATTTCCTGAGTGCTCAGCAATAGCTTTCTTTTATTTCTAAATTGCATAAATCTCTGCAAATAGTTAATTGAGTAGATTTGCTATATCCTGGTTCTGCACAGATAACAGCGCCAAGAAAATTAAAGAAGTGAAATGACTCAACAAAGAAAAACAAGAGCATTCAATTACAATGGCACATAAAACTAATGGTCTGGGTTCTGCCAAGGTTAACTAAGGGACGCCATTGCAAAACTTCAAGATAAGATGAAATGTTTCCAATTTAAATGAACCTTTTCATGTTTCTTTAATAAATGATGATTGTCTATGAAAATGATGAGCCTCAATTATGCTTATTTCAGCAATCCTTGCCAGTGACAATGGATCCATTCCTAAAATACCTGATAAGCGATGACTTCAAATGGAAATTTGTCTTCAAAGGTCATGTTGAAACCTACTTGATTTATAATTCAAGATCCTAGTATCAGCTGATAGTGCCCTTAATTTATAAATTTGAATTAATAACAGCGATTTGTAAAACCTGCTTACATGAAGAAACCTGCATTTCTGCAGCAAAATGCCAGCTACAGATTGTCCTGTGACAGAATGCCTTCGGAGACATAGCAGCCTCAGCAGCATCAGTGAAGAGAAACGATAGGTAACATTTCATTCGTTTAACTCACATCATTCCTTGCTCTTGTTTATTTTTTTCTCTGGCCTGTCTTCTCCTCCTGTTCCCTTTCTTTGCTACATTTCCACTTTTCCTTTGTCCTTTCTCCTTATTCGAGCACTATTTCTCTTCCAATGCAGTTTCCCTCCAAGGGCTTCTCTTCAACTTTCCCTTGCTTATCTTGCTGACCTCATTCTCTTCCTTCCTCGATCTTGTTTCTGTTCTTTCTTTCTCTCCTTTCATCCTCATTTTTTCTAGTTTTGTCACGATTGATTGTTTGATTTATTGTTGTTGTCACATGTATCGAGACACAGTGAAAAGGATTGTTTTGTGTGCTCGACACGCAGATCATGTCATACAAGTGCATTAAGGTGATAGAGCAGAGCAAGGAATACAATGTTACGGCTGCAGGGAAGGTGCACAGAGAGCAAGATCAACATTAAATTTACAATTTGAGAGGTCCATTCAGAAGTCTAATAACAACGGGGAAGAAGCTGTTATTGAATCTATTCATATTTGTGTACAAACGTTTATACCTTCTGCCTGAAGAAAAAGGGTGGAAGAGAATATAACTGGGGTGGGAGGGGTCTTTAATTATGTTGGCTGCTTTCCTGAGGCGGTGGTAAATATTGATAGTGTCAATGGATGGGAGGTTGGTTTGATTGATGGACCAGGTTGTGTTCACAACTCTCTGTAGTTTCTTTCGGTCTTGGAAAGAGCAGTTGCCGAGCCATGCAGTAATATATTTGGATAGAATACTTTCTATGTTGCATCTATAAAAATCGCTCAGAGTCCTTGTGGACATGCTGAATTTCCTTGGTGCCCTGGGGAAGTATAGATATTGTCGTGCTTCCTTTCCTGTTGCATCGCCACATTCCTCATTCTTTCTCTGTTTTGTTTCTTTCTTCCGCTGTTTAAGTCCCAAAGCTTGAATGAGAAGACAATAGATGAGAAGGACTCCGGACCTTCTCATCCCCGTATTGCTCCTGAATGCTTCCATCTTTGACTAAACCATTCATCACCTATCATCCTTACGTGGCTCTTTGATAACTTTTGTCTGCCAATATTCATGAGGCATTTTACACCATTAAAGACATGACATAACCACAGGTTTGTTTCCTCCCTGTCAGTATTTGCCTTCATCTAACAGCCTTGTAATGTAGAATTTAAACACTGCTAAAAGGAGGCTTGAAGTTGTAGCTTTTTGTCTTGCATATATCAGACCTAGGAGGTAAGAAATAGATGAAAAAAAGACACCATTTTATACAGCTTGATGGGTAAGATTAGTTAAAGTTGACAGTTAACTGTTCTTGGTGAAAGTGAGGACTGCAGATGCTGGAGATCAGAGACGAGATTAGAGTGGTGTTGGAAAAGCACAGCAGGTCAGGCAGAATCCGAGAAGCAGGAAAATCGATGTTTTGGGCAGGAGCCCTTCATCAGGAAGGAGGCCGGGAGCCTCCGGGCTGGAGAGATAAATGGGAGGGGTTGAGGCTGGGGAGAAGGTAGCTAAGAGTGCAATAGGTGGGTGGAGGTGATTAGTTGAAGAGGAGGGTGGAGAGGATAGAGGGGAAGGAAGATTGGCAGGTAGGACAGGTCATGAGGATGGTGCTGAACTGGAAGGTTGGAACTCGCGTGAGGTGGGGTGAGGGTAAATGAGGAAACTGGTGAAGTCCACATTGAAGCCCTGGGGCTGAAGTGTTCCAAGGCAGAAGATGAGGCATGCTTCCTCCAGGTGTCGGGTGGTGAGGGAGTGGCGATGAGGAGGCCCAGGATCTCCATGTCCTCGGCAGAGTGGGAGGGGGAGTCGCAATGTTCGGCCACGGGGCAGTGTGGTTGATTGGTGCGGGTGTCCCGGAGATATTCCCTAAAGCCTCTGTGAGAAGGCGTCCATTCTCCCTAACGTAAAGGAGACCGCATCGGGAGCAACGGATACAATAAATGACATTGGTGGATGCACAGATGAAACTTGTGGAAGTCTCCTTTGAGGCCTTGTATGGAGGTGAGACGTGAGGTGTGGGTGCAAGTTTTGCAATCCCTGCAGTGGAAGGGGAAGGTGACAGGAGGGGAGGGTGGGTTGTTGGGGGGGCATGGACCTGACCAGGTAGTCACAGAGGGAATGGTCTTTGCGGAAAGCCGATGGGGTGGCAAGGGAAATATATCCCTGGTGGTGGGATCCATTTGTAGGTGGTGGAAATGTTGGTGGATGATGCGATTTATGCAGATGTTGGTGGGGTGGAAGGTGAGGACCATGGGGTTCTGTCCTTGTTGCATTTGGAGGGGTGGTGTTTGAGGGCAGAACATGGATGAGATGCATTGGAGGGCATCTTCAACCATGTGGGAGGGGAAATTATGGTCTTTAAAGAAGGAGGCCATCTGGTGTGTTCTGTGGTGGAACTGGTCCTCCTGGGAGCAGATACGGCGGAAGCGGAGGAATTGGGAATATGGAATAGCATTTTTGCAGAAGGTAGGGTGGGAAGAGGTGTAATCCAGGTAGCTGTGAGAGTCGGTGGGTTTGTAAAAAATGTCAGTGTTTAGTTGTTTGTCATTGATGGAGATGGAGAGGTCCAGGAAGTGGAGGGAGATGTCAGAGATGGTCCAGGTGAATTTAAAGTCGGGGTGGAATGTGTTGGTGAAGTTGATGAATTGCTCAACCTCATTGTGGGAGCACGAGGTGGCACTGATGCAGACATCAATGTAGTGGAGTGGTGCTGGTGTAACTGCGGAAGATGGGCTAATATGTTCTTGCTCAACTCCATGGCAACAATAGCCCAACCAATCACCACATTCTTCTTAAAGGTTATTTCTGAGATCTAAGGTACTTTAATGTTCTTCCAATGTTTTGGGTGTTGCATAGATGCAATGTTTGTTTTTACAATCTTTTTTCTTCATCACTTGTTTCCTTTTCTTCCCTTGGTGACTCTGTAGTTGCATCTTGCATGATCAGATGAGACCAGGATTTCTGAAGTCTCCAGACACAGCTTCAAGGAGTTTGGATAAATTACCAGAAAATCACAAATCAAACTGTAACGCGATTCAATGTCACAAGTTTGAAGGTGAACCTTGATGGTCTCACTGATCATCTTTCGTCTCGCCTTTCATTTTGAAAGTTAGCAATAAGTAAAATATTCAGCGATTATTCAAGAATTTTGAAATTACTGTCTTTGTGAGACTCAAAACACCACAAACAATCAGTTTTGATACTGTGACTCATGAAAACTAGAGTGATTTTATTGACGCACATTTAAAAAGTGCAAAGAGCAATTAATGAAACATTATTCATTAACTTGAGGAAAGAACACCTTTTCTGAATGATTAACTGAAACGCTCTAAATTGCTTTTTGTATGAAACTGAAGTTTAGCAATCCAAATTTTTTTCAAAGAATTAGTCTAAAAAATCCCTGTTACCCCTGTGCTGACTATCTGATGAATAACTTCACTTTGTTAAATAAATAAGTTCCTCTCAAAACTAGGACTTTATGATCTCTTGTACACCAAACATGGCTCTTGCCTTGCCAATGTAAACTCCAAAGAATTATGGTGTGATAGTGTTTTGAAATGAAGATTGCAGGCAAAGGTGTCTTACTGTTTCCATGGGTATCATCTTTCCCACTCTAAAGGGAGAAAAGAAAGGCAAGGAATGGGCAGTGGTTCTCCAGCTTCCTCCTTACTGACTGTGAAGATGCTGAAGAAGTGGTATAGGAGATAAGCAGTGAATTGGTGTCCCTCGCTATCAGGGTCTAGCATCTGGTGACAGAATGAAATATTTCACAGCCACATGATATACAACGTTTACTCTGGATGTAGGTTTGCTCACTGAGCTGAAAGGTTCATTTCCAGACGTTTCGTTACCCTACTAAGTAACATCTTCAGTAGACCTTATGCGAAGCAATGCTGAAAATTCCTGCTTTCTATTTATTTGTTTAGGTTTCTTTGGTTTGGTGAAAAGAAACCCAAACATATAAATAGAAAGCAGGAATTTTCAGCATTGTTTCACATGAGGTCCACTGAAGATGTTACCTAGTAAGGTAACGAAATGTCTGGAAATGAAGACTTCAGCTTAGCGGGCAAACCTACACCCAAAACCTCAACCTGAGCTACAAATCTTCTCAAAACCCGCTAACATTTACTCTTGTTGACTTGATCTCAGCATCAGATGATATGCACAATGATTGGTTCATGCATTCTTAACTCTGACAGTTCTAATTCACATCCTTAATCTACTACAGGACCATTGAGCCTCCTGCAGGAGATGGTGCTGGAGGGGAATGATCACTCCTTATTGAAGGTTGTGCATGCTGAGGCTACATTGTAACGTGACTCAGACAGACCATACGCTAGTGCAGAGACTGACACCTCCTGTGGGGGGAACCAAAGATAATTGGGATTCACCTGATATCTCACACAGTAAAACTAAGTCAGAGCACATGCTGGAATAAGAGACTGCAGGTAGAGTCTCTGAGATGCTATAAGATACTCCAATTTCTGCTCAGTTCCTGAAACCTGGGAGCTGTTCAAGAAGAGAATGTTCCTGGAGCAGCAGGAGAAATGTACTGATGGCTATTCCACCCTCACCAAGCACCCTGTACAGAGTGATTTGTGGAGCCATGAGTCTCAAATCTTTGTGATGATATCTTCCTTTGTGGAAAACGTTTGTCCTACGTAGAATATCAGACATAGTGATCAAACGTATCTGTGCCAGCCCACACCACTGGCATTGCACAATGAATGTCACCTTATGAAGGATTGGTGAGACCTTCACCTTGGCTATTTATCACCAGTGCATTGCAGGAAGGGAACTGTAGGTGGTCCAAAAGAGAAGTAGTGGTGATAGGGGACGTGGAAGTAGGGACCCAGCTTGTAGCATTTATGCGTCTCCTCTACTACTATTCCACACACACCTCCACCTCCTTAATCTGCACCCCTCTTACTGTCTCATTCTTAAATAACCAAGTCTGTCCCTTCACAGGTTTGTGTAGAGCAGTCTTTGACAGGGTTCCCATAAGTTCCAAAATCCAGCAAATATTGTTGAGTCCTTGCACCATGAACGAATGGGTCTTTGTCTCTCTTATCTAAACTTACCATAATCTTGTATTCCTCAATTAAACCTTCCTTTGGTCTCCTTTGTTCCAAGGAAAACCATCCCAGTTTATCCACTCTGATCCTGATGCTAATGTTCCTCATCCTTCAAAGCCAGCAAACTGGTGACCCTCCCCTGCATCCCATCAATAATACTTACAGCCTTCGTAAAGTGAGCTGGCCAAAACTGTGGTCATTACCAAACCTGAGTTTAACACATGTTCAGCATAACATTCCAGCTTTTGTATTCTCTGTTAAACGCCCTGCCACCTTCACAAATCTAGGCACCTATAATTCCCTCTCTCTGTGTCCGTAGTCTTTAGAATTGGGCCTTTTGGTCCATATTCCTTCTCAATATCTCTTCTCCCAAAATGCATCACTTCACATTTAAATTCCATTTCCCACTTGTCTGTCCATTCTACTAGGCTGTCAGTGTTGTCATTGATTGGCATTATCCTCACTGCGCTGTGTGGTCAAGTTTGGTAATATCTTTGAACTCTAAAATGTTACTCTGGATTTCATCCCAGTGTCATGTAAGTGCCTCCAGCTTCTAACTCCCCACTCAGCACTCACAGCTACCACTCAAAATTGAGCCCCGAGTTTCTCGCCAGCAGAGAATGCTTAATGGGCAACTTGGTTTGATTCATAGCCTCTGAGTAACAACTTTGTGGGTATAAGGCTTGGAGTATGTAATCTGGGCTGTCATCTCAGTGCAATATCCTGGATTCTGCATTGCTGATTGAAATGTCTTTCATCAGACACATTAAATTGTCAGTAAATTGTCCAAAGGCACAAAGAGAATTTTCCTGATATTCTAATCAGCCATTGGCCCTCAAATGGCATGACCAGATCCAACCCTTTCATTGTCCATGTGACGTTTCTCTGTTACAGTTTCGTAAAGCATCTACTTCAAATGTTAGTTTGATGCTTTGACTCCATTGCCCAGATAGGAATGGAAATTCAACACTGTACAGATGTTGGAAAGCTGAAATGAAATAGAGACTTCTCAAAATGCTCAGTAAGTCTCGCAGCAGTGAGAAACACAGTTAACAATTTGGCTTTAATTAGAATGCAATGGAATAAGACAAGAAATGTCCTATCCAGTTGGATGATGGAGGAGAGATCTTGGAGGACAATGGGTGCTCAGCAGAATCAAAGATTGAGGATGATGAGCAAGGATAATTTATTACAGTCACAGTCTCCGTGCTGTGATGAATCCTTGTTTTTGTAAGCATTCTTTCTGCTGAAGGCCAGCATACTGTGAAAATGGTGACACTGTAACATTCAAGGGCACAGGGAGCAGCAGGAATGCTACGTGGCAGCATTACCCTGAAAAAAAAAGAGATGAGGCTTATTACAAGACTTTCAACAGATCGCTCAGGATAATTTAGGCTTGAATGAATAGGCATCACAGTAGGAGAAGGAAACAGAGACAGGAGCAGATTCCATGTTAGGAGTGCAGATGTTAAGCAGAGATGGAGTTATTTGGAAGGCTCTGTGCTGTTAGAATATGCATAGGAAGAAGTTCTGGGATTTGGAGCCAGGACACAGAAGAAGCTCTGGGGAGCTGAGTAAGAGGGACAGTCACTGGTCTACTTTTGATGCAAGTTGCAGGGAACTTGGAAGAAGTCTGTGAGCATGCATGCTTGAGTACACCTGTGAGAGTTTGCACTTAAGAGGCACAAGCAGTATTTACTTGGTGCAACAGAACAAGATTAGAGTTTAGGGAAGCAGAGCAGCTGTTTTTTGGCTTGGTGAAGTTAGCTGTCAGCAAAGGACTGGCATTGTGAATAAATATAGAAATTCAATATTCAGAATGCAAGGGGAGTGTAACAGGAGCAGGCATTGAGGCAGTCCACAAGAGAGCATGGGGCGGCACGGTGGTTAGCACTGCTGCCTCACAGCGCCAGAGACCCGGGTTCAATTCCTGCCTCGGGCAACTGACTGTGTTGAGTTTGCACGTTCTCCCTATGTCTGTGTGGGTTTCCTCCGGGTGCTCCAGTTTCCTCCCACAGTCCAAAGATGTGCAGATCAGGTGAATTGGCCATGCTAGATTGCCCGTAGTGTTAGGTGGAGGGGAATGAGTCTGGATGGGTTGCTCTTCGGAGGGTCGGTGTGGACTTGTTGGGCCGAAGGGCCTGTTTCCACACTGTAAGCAATCTAAAAAAAAAGAACAGCTCTTTAGGGACAGTTTCCAAGATCTGATTGGCAAAAGTGGAGGATTGTAATACCTGGTAAAGTTTAATTGAGATTTGACGAGACACTATGTCCTTAATGTCTAGGTGGAGTTGCTAACAGTCTATGGGCTTAGTTTTGATTCCATTAGCTATTTGATGTATGTTATTGACAGTACATTAATGTTAATTCTGGATATTAGAAATAGACTATTGTATTGTGGATCATTTTAATTTCAAAAGTGAATAGTAAAATATTGGGTTGGTTCAGCACCGTGGAATCCCATGGCTATAATTTCTTAGACAATCCTCTGGGATTCACCTTCTATCTGCTTTGAAAATAAAAGTCACTAAGCAGATTTGAACATAATTTGCCTGGATTGTAACATAAAATTAGTGATCTGGTCTGAGTCCATAGCACCATTAACTCAATTAAAAATGGTCAACATAAAATTGGGTGAAATGGGCATGAATTTGTGAGGAAAAAAGATGTTCAAGGTCTTTAGGGAGGAGGGTAGGACAGTTTTTTCCCCAAGAATAGAAGAGTCAAGATTTGGGATTAGAGGAGAGGGAAAATATTGACAAATTTGAAGTGGAAGGGAAGAGGACTGGAAGGGAAAGGAAGTTTAATAATGTCACCCAACATGGAGACATGGAAGGTAATTGTGTGGTGACCAATTTTAGTAAAGATAGAGGCAAGGGAGAGCAGGAACTGAACTCGTGGCTGGAATCGAGAGAAGGTAGGAAGGGAGATGGAATAAAAAGAGTTGAGTTAAAGGATAAAGCAAGGAGAGAGTTTGGACAGGTGGGCGAGTGGAAAAGAGGAAAGATGGGCAGTTGATTAGCTTGTCTCAAACTTAATGGCAAGGGCTACTTGCACCTACTTTTTGATGATGAGGGCAGGGCAGACAAGCTTAATAAAACAGTAATGAATAACAGAAGCCAGAGCTTATCGTTGTATTCCAGAATGGTAGATCATACTAGAGACAGAACCCAAAACCGCTTTTCTTGTTCCAATCAGATTTTGTAATGGATAGGTAAATAGGTTTAAATGTGTTCCAAAAGTTCAACTCTGTGTTCCTCACAGGATCAAAGATGAGACCTGTACCACGAGAGTGACCAGAAAAAAGGAGATAAGGATGATTTTCATGGGGAGAAAAACATCAAAAGAAGATTTGGAGGAGTCGATGTTAGACTGGGGTGGACAAAGTTAAAAATCACACAACACCAGGTTACAGTCCAACAGGTTTAGTTGGACTGTCTTTCGAAGCACTGCTTCTTCAAATATATTATATATGTTTAATATATTTCAGCCACATGACACTGTAACATTTGTTATAACTTCTGTGCCTTATGGTCCTGCTCCACAACCACCTGATGAAGGAGCAGCGTCATAAGACACAGAATTTATAGCAAATGTTACAGTGTCATGGGGCTGAAATATATTAGCCTGGTGTTGTGTGATTTTTAACTTCATCAAAAGAAGAGGTGAAGTTGTAATTTAGTGGATCAGGAGTTGCAGAGATGGTGTGCTAAACTGAAAGCTGTAGGCTAGATTGTTGGAAATTCAAAACTGCCTTTAATGTGACTTTACAGAGAGTTTTTTTCAGGGTAGGCACAGAATGAGCTAGATATAGATGTCTATGAGCTGAATGGGTCAGAAGACTTGAGATTTAAGACTTGATAAATGCTTTATGAGCTGAGATCTATTGGAGGAGGATGGTTAGTGAGATTTGATTGGAATTTGGGCTCGGTGACACAGGATTAGTGGAGAAGACTACCAGGTCCCAATGTGGAAAACCTGTTTCAGAGTTCTTGCACTGTGTCTGATTAAATCATGAACTATGACAGATTTCTCCAGCCCACATAATCCCTCCACCCAAGTTCTTGACAAGTTTCATGCTTCTTCACAGCTCTAGGCATGTTTGGCACTTGAAAGCTTTGCAGTTCCAGATGGTTTTGGCAAGTTTTAAGCACAACCTTCCCTACCATTAAAAATCCCAAGACATTGCTCTGACTGCTCCCAAAGTTAGCCCAACACCCAAATCCTGCAAGCACACATGACCTTACCCCGACTCCTCCCCCATCACCAAAGATAATGCAGGATCATATTCACACTGGTATTTAGTAGGCTCCAAACTAGTCCTCAAAGTCCAGACTTGCTCTTAACAAATCTAATTTACACACACTGGGTTCCATGTTCCAGGAATGCTAAATCCTCTATTTTCCTGGAGGCAACTGCCTGTGCAAAACCCAACCTGACCACACTCACACCTAATGGTGGTGACAAAAACTATGATTTCAGGTCACAACTTTTGCCACACAGGAGAGTGCCTCTGTCATACTGAACATTGAGCCCTTGTGTGCTAATTTTAAAAAAAAATCATCCACAGATGTGGGCATCACTGTCAAGGCTAACATTTATTGACCATCCCTAATTGCCCAGAGGGTAATTAAGAGTCAACCACATTGCTGTGGGTCTGGAGTCACATGTAGGCCAGACCAGGTAAGGATGGCAGTGTCTGTCCCTAAAGGGCATTATGAACCAGATGGGGTCTTTCCCCCCAACAATGGCTTCATGGTCATCATTAGTCTCTTACTCTAGATCGTTTTTTGATTTTAGATCCACCATCTGCCTTGATAGGATTTGAACCCAGATTGCTGGAACATTACCTGGGTCTCTGGATTAAGAGTCCACCAACAACATCACCAGACCACCATTTCCCTGACTAACCTTACTAATCCAAACCAAGCAGAGTTTCTGGTGATGTCCTATGCAGGCAAATAGTCTATACACCCTCCCTCTAGGAGCCACTAAAAATTATTATTTTGGAGTCGAGGTTAGGGAGGGGATTGGTAGTAAAAGAGGGTCTTGGAGGTTTGTTAGCATTCCCGGATCTGTATTGCAATTTGGGAAAGGAGAGCAAAAAAGGATATAAATGCAGGGAGAAAATACAAAATAAATGGAAAAAAAGAAGAGCTTTATCTAAATTCGATTCATGATTTCCTTGACCCTTGCTGCTGGTTAGTTCCTTTGGATTCCAGCTACTTCACAATAATTGATGTGTAATTAGGATTGAAAGAACGGGCACGGCTTCCCCTTCCATCCTTTGGGTATTTTTGGGGAGTTATCTTGGTTCTTGTGCCTTTTTCTCTTTACTCACCAAGTGCTGACCTTCAGTGAAACCCCAAGTGTAATTAATGTAAAGTGCAAAACCTCTCAAGAGTGTGATACATTGCAAATATAACACTTCGGTTCATAACATGAATAAAATTCACTAATTATACTTCTGCTTGGAAATGGGTCTCTGACCTCGTGCAAGTTAGATCATTAATTAACTGGCCACATTTGTCAAGCTAGTGAAATTAACCCCTTGCTAATTCACTATATCTGTGGCATAGATCTGATTTCCATGGAAATGTATTTCAGTTTATTTTTAATTATTATCACTGGTTCAGCGAGGAAAATGTGAAGGAATGTCACGAGTGTCCTTTTTGACACAACTGCTGAAAGAAATGCTTGCTTTTGTATCACATATTAACATGCCCTTCCAGTGAAATGGAGAGCTTACGTTTTTAGAGGATGATGATGACACTGACAAATTAGTCTGTGAATACAGGTTCAATTCATTTCAGGAACATAAAGGTGCCTGGCATTGTTTGCAGGAAAACTATCCATTTGGGATAACAAGAGACATAGCATGTGAGGGAGGATCACTTGGACAGGAACGATGAAGGAACTACAAACACAGAAATTGCTGGAAAAGCTCAGCAGGTTATTAGATTAGATTACTAGATTACTTACAGTGTGGAAACAGGCCCTTCAGCCCAACAAGTCCACACCGCCCCGCCGAAGCGTACCCACCCTACCCCTACATCTGCATCTACCTCTTACCTAACACTACGGGCAATTTAGCATGGCCAATTCACCTGACCTGCACATCTTTTGGACTGTGGGAGGAAACCGGAGCACCCGGAGGAAACCCACGCAGACACGGGGAGAACGTGCAAACTCCACACAGTCAGTCGCCTGAGGTGGGAATTGAACCCGGGTCTCTGGCGCTGTGAGGCAGCAATGCTAAACACTGTGCCACCGTGCCACCCACGTCTGGCAATTTTGGTGGAGCAAAATCAGAGTTAATGTTTCGGGTCCAGTGACGCTTGAAGAAGGGTCATTGGGCTTGAAATATTAACTCTTATTTCTCTCCACAGATGCTGCCAGACCTGCTGGGCTTTTCCAGCAATTTGTAACGATGTGTTTTGTTTTGTGTTGTGAACGCAGGCAAACCATAACTCAGCTTTTGACCCCACAGATTTTATATGCCAACTCAGAGCCATTACTGAACTTGGCACCAATATGATATCGGATTGTCTGTTATTTGGGCCACTTTGGTGCCAGGCTGAAGGCAGTTTAACAGGGTATTCAAATTTATACAGTCTGCAAAATCTGATCCTCCTTTTTAAACTTGTACGGTTCAATACTTAAAATTGAAGATGTATAGCAAACCTATTCTGGGACACCAGTGACATTGGGCAGTTTACTGAGACCAAGGTTGGCAAGAGGATTTAGTTAATGGATTACCTAATGAGAAAGGCATTTGTAAAGTCTTGGGCAAAATTGATAATTCTTGAAGACAGGACAAATACAGTATGTACTTGAAAATCATTTATAATAGATCAGGCATAAACTTAGTCTGGCCTTCATTCAGTTCTTTGCCCACTGAGATGTATAAAGGCTAGTCAGCTGCTACATATCATTGTTATATTACTGTTAGCAGATTCGTTTACTTTACATTTCCTTAATTTACTTCGCAGTTTAAAATTCAAACAAAATCTCAAGTGAGGCTTGACTGCTTTTGAACACCAAAGGGAGTTTGCAGAAGCAGATTTTCAACAAGATACCCACAAGCAGGTCCCAAACATTATTTGCTGCTCATTGAGTGCCTGCATAAACGGAATCCTTTCCCAAGTTTTAAAGCCATGATGGACCAGTTGGTAAATTGGGTTTTCCCTGTCAGAGTGATACAAAATTTGCCATTCAAAATAACTTGATATTGGAAGGGGAATTGGTTTGCAGAGCAGTTTGATGCCAACAGTGTAGGCTCAATTCCTATCACTGGTTTGAGGTTACCATGAAGGGCTCTCCTTCTCAATCTCTTCCCTCACCTGGTGGCCCTCAGGTTAAATCACCCCCAGTCACTTCTCTCTCTAATGGGAGAGCAGCCCCTATAGCCTGATAAGGCTATGGCAATCATACTATTGGAAGATTTATAAACAGTTGATATATTTGCTTTTCAACTACACTGTGAGAAATTTTGCCACACCTGAAAGTGTTGATATCAGCATCATAATGTTGTAAGATAGAAATATTTAAGTTTGTGGTTGGTATGAGATTGTATACACTGAGAGTATTTTACCAGAGTATTGATTGTGGTCACAAAAACAGAAATTGCTAGAAAAGCTCTGCAGGTCTGACAGCATCTCTGGAGAGAAATCAGAGGTGACGTATTGAATCAAATGATCCTTCCACAGTTCTATTTTTGTTTCTGATTTATAATCATGAATAACCTGCAGTTATTCAGGTTTTTATTCTGGATATTGCGGTATTGAAGAATCCAACAGATATTTTCTCCAACTAACTCTCACGTCTCAACATTACATTCCTCAGGCACATAAGTGCTTGGGCAAAAATTAGATGAACAGGTGTGTAGTTACTTGTTATAAATAGTAATTCTTGTTAATGAAAAAATCTAAAACATCCTTTTTGTCAACCTGTGCCTGATAAATTGGGGAAACATACATAGTTTTTAAAACTCCAGGAATAGTGGGACTTGACATTCAACTCGACATGCCTAGTGACTTTCGATTTCCCCACACACAAACGTTCCTTAAAAACTCACAGATCCAAAATTGGTCATGTCTGTCAGCTGAGGATACATGCAGCCTGATGCACGTCATCCTCAATTTTACTGAGACACTATGCCTCACCATTAATGCCTCTGCCTTTAAGGGAAATGTTCACTGTATCATCACTGCATCACAATGTGTGACATCAGGGTTTAAAAATCTTATACTCCATCTTATCTCAGATCACTTGAAACATTCCACTCTGTTGCAAACTAAGAGCTTAATGTAAGTCGAAATGTTCATATACATGAGGAATATAATGTTTGCAGTTGATAGTTGGAATAAATGTTTGTTGGATTCTTCAATATCATAACATCCCCGCCAAGTTTCTTATGTTATGAAGGACAACATAAGCATCGCTGTGACAAATCTTTAAACAAACCTGTTTAGAGGGATACACTTTGGTGGTAGTGGAGGTCATTTTGATAGAGTCATTGATAAAGTGAGACTCAAAGCAAAGTCCCAATTTCCACTCATGTGTTGAATCTCTTTAAACTGATACTGCCTGTTCATACTGGGGCTGTTTTTGCTATTTCCTATCCCTTCTCTTCCATGCTAGTGGTCACGTGTCATCTCAGTTGTGATGCCAGCAGCATGAGAGATATGATCAGAAAGCAAGTGATCACAAAATAACCCTTCCCCGATTTCACTTGAGCCATCCTGTATTTGAACTTTTGCTATCATTGAACACTTTTATTTCTTAGGAATGGCTGAAGGAGCATGTACACAAAAAATCGTACAAAGCACTTCTCCAATGGACCAAATGCTGTTGTCATTCAGAAATTATATATTCAAAGCTCTTTGACTGTTTTTGTTGGATGTGCAGGTGCATACATCCCTGGAGTTGTATATCTGCAGAATTAATTTTACTTATGATCTTTTCCTACAGCCAAATCTCCCCCATTCTTTGAGTTAACTGATGCCATCCTTCAGAGGTTAAGGCAGGAATGCATCATTTGGAAGATGGCATTGATGGGATCTGCTATGGAGATATGTCAGAACTTGCAGAGCTTCCTGGAAATGGGTTAGGGTTCAGTGGCAGTATTTACAGGGTTGCTAAGAGGATGCTAACATTTGCAGGTGACCTCACTGGCTCTACCTGTGCATCATAGAAATTATGCAGTGGAGAAAGAGGCCTTCAATCCATCAAATAAATACCAAACCCACAAAAGACCACTCCTCTATGCGATTCCAATAACCCCACATGTACCATAGATAACCCACCTAACCAGCACATCTTTGTGACCACGGCAGGAAACCAGAGCACTAGCAGAAACCCAAATAGACATGGAGAGAAAGTACAAACTCCACACGGACAGTCACCCAAGGCTGGAATTGTAGCTGAGTCCCTGGTGCTGTGAGGCAGCTGTGCTAACCACTGAGCCATCATGGCACACACAATGGAAGTGAGAAAATTAGGGCATTACATGGGGTATTAGCAATAATTTCAGAAGGTCTCCCACACAATG
The DNA here is from genome assembly GCF_047496795.1 of Chiloscyllium punctatum. Lineage (NCBI taxonomy): Eukaryota > Metazoa > Chordata > Chondrichthyes > Orectolobiformes > Hemiscylliidae > Chiloscyllium > Chiloscyllium punctatum. The sequence goes on from NC_092775.1 coordinate 60,684,569, forward strand.
AAGTTCGGATCACTGACTTAGACAGTATTTATTTCAGGCAGAAGCATGTTTAAGATTCAGAATGTGCAGTTTGAACAATTTCAGTCACTGAACAAAAGCCCTTATTACAGGACTAAAGAAATTGAAAGTGTGACATGCATTTTTTTAAATACCTGGAGATCTACTAAAACAAAATGACCTGCTTGCTAACATTATTAAATACCTTTCAACAGCTGGAATCATAAACCTAATCTTCAATTACCTTGTTTTGAGAACTCTTCAGTGCAAAATACATCATGTGCAGATTTCAAGGAACGCTTTAAAAATATGAAGAGTGCTCTATACTTTAATCCTGCTAAAGCCAGCCTTTAATGTTACAGAAACTCAGTGACTAATATGAATAGAGCTTTGAGGATGCATCAGGGCGAATCTACAGGGACAGAAAGCAGAAACACCATGTAAAGTCACCATTTGAAGTACAGCTGAGGCGTTAAGGCTAAATGCATTGCCTAGGTTTGACTTGAACTTTGAAGTTAAATGTTTGATGTATTTTTATTAATATTCCAGAAGGATCTATGTTTTCACTGAAAAGGCAGAGCTGATGAATGGGAAAGTTTCGTCCTTTCCCGCATTAGTTACTTTTTAAACAGGCAATGTAGAAGCTGCTCTGTGCAATTGAAGGGCAGGGAATGCATTGAATTTGGACACTGGGCTCTGAGTTGAATGAGGATGAAAACCATTTTCTGGCAAATAGAAGGAAAATGTGTTTAATTTGACATGCTGTATATGGTGCATTGTTTCATATAATCTTTTCTGAACTCTTTCACAACATCTTTCTGAGAGGAAGGAGACCAGAATTGCACGCAATATTCCAACAGTGGCCGAACCAATGTCCTGTACAGCCGCAACATGACCTCCCCACTCCTGGACTCAATACTCTGACCAACAAAAGAAAGCATACCAAACACCTGCTTCACTATCCTATCTATCTGCAACTTCACTTTCTAGGAGCAATGAACCTGCACTCCAAGGTCTCTTTTTTCAAAAACACTCCTGAGGACCTTACCATTAAGTGTATAAATCTTGCTAAGATTTGCTTTCCCAAAATGCAGCCCCTCACATTTCTCGAGATTAAACTCCATCTGCCACTTCTCAGCCCATTAGCCAATCTGATCAAGATCCTGTTGTAATCTAAGGTGACCTTCTTCGCTGTCCACTACACCTCCAATTTTGGTGTCACCAGCTAACTTACTAACTATACTTCTTATAGTCACATCAAAATCATTTACATAGATGATGAAATGTAGTGGACCCAGCACCGATCCTTGTGGCACTCCACTGGTCATAGGCCTCCAGTCTGAAAAATAACCCTCCTCCACCACCCTCTGTCTTCTACCTTTGAGCCAGTTCTGTATCCAAATGGCTAGTTCTCCCTTTATTCCATGAGATCTAACCTTGCTTACCAGTCTCCCATGGGGTATCTTGTTGAACGCCTTACTGAAGTCCATATAGATCACATCTACATCAATCCTCTTTGTTACTTCCTCAAAAAACTCAATCAAATTTGTGAGACATGATTTCCCATGCATAAAGCCATGTTGACTATCCCTAATCAGTCCTTGCCTTTTTAAATACATGTACGTCCTGTCCCTCAGGATTCGCTCCAACAACTTGCCCACTGCTGATGTCAGGCTCACCGGTCTATAATTCCCAGGCTTGTCCTTACCACCTTTCTTAGTGGCACCACGTTTGTCACCTCCAGTCTTCCGGCACTTCCCCTGTAACTATTGATGATACAAATATCCCAGTAAGAGGCCCAGCAGTCACTTCCCTCACTTCCCATAGAGTTCTAGGGTACACCTGATCAGTTCCTGGGGATTTTATATGTTTCAAGACATCCAGTACTTCCTCCTCTGTAATATGGACATTTTTCAAGATATCACTATCTATTTCCCTAAATGCTATATCTTTCATGTCCTTTTCCACAGTAAATACTGATGCAAAATACTTGTTTAGTATCTGCCCCATCTCCTGTAGCTCCACACAAAGGCCACTTTGCTGATCTTTGAAGTGCCCTATTCTCTCCCTAGTTACCCTTTTGTCCTTAATATATTTGTAAAAACCCTTTGGATTCTCCTTAACCCTATTTGCCAAAGCTATCTCATGTCCCCTTTTTGCCCTCCTGATTTCTCTCCTAAGTATACTCCTACTGCCTTTATACTCTTCTAAGGATTCACTCGATCTGTCCTATCTATACCTAACATATACTTCCTTCTTTTTCTTAACCAAACCCTGAATTTCTTTGGTCATCCAGCACTTCCTATACCTACCAGCCTTCCCTTTCACCCTGACAGGAATATACTTGCTCTGGATTCTCGTTATCTCATTTCTGAAGGCTTCCCATTTTCAGGCCGTCCCATTTCCTTCGAACATCTGCCCCAATCAGCTTTGGAAAGTTCGGGCCTAATACCGTCAAAATTGCCCTTTCTCCAGTTTAGAACTTCAACCTTTAGATCTGGTCTATCCTTTTCCATCATTGCTTTAAAACTAATAGACTTATGGTCGCTGACCCCAAAGTGCTCCCCCACTGACACCTCAGTCACCTGCCCTGCCTTATTTCCCAAGAGTAGGTCAAGTTTTGCACCTTCTCGAGTAGGTACATTCACATACTGAATCAGAAAATTGTCTTGTACACACTTAACAAATTAGGATGATGGGTGCGGCGGAAGGCCCTGGAGGAGATGGTTGGGGCAAACTATCGAATTAGTGCAGCTAATGGTACTTTTTCCAAATTGATTATCGTGTCCCCCCATAATCTAACTTTAGTAACATAAGATGGTTGACGTTAATTAAGTCATAAGTACAGAAGCCAGAAACATGTGTGTTCTCCCACAATGTGTAACTGGGACATAAGTTGGATAAGTGTCTGCTGCATCACAAATTCTATCAAGAGTCTGTGACTGTAGTTTGCAAGAGGTGAACTTAGCTCCTGAGCAACAATTCACAGAATTGTTTCAGTGCGTGCTATTGCATTGTACAATGAATTACGGGCATCATTTCAGCACCAGCTATTAAACTGGAACCAACAAACACTTCACATCAACTCTGATGAAGAGTCCTAGACTTGAAATGTCAGCTTGCTCTCTCTCCGTGGATGCTGCTTGACCTGCTGTGATCTCCAGCATTTCTTTGTTTTCACAGCAGCAACCCTCTGGTTTGTGGGGGAAAATGGTCGAGTTTGAGAGCTTTTCATGGGCTCCCAAAAACAAAAGTAAAATAAAATTCCTGTGAAATTTCTCAAAGACAATATTAATCAGGAAAATACATGAGATTTTATCCTTTATTTCATTCATGCTGTACAATGTTTAGAAGTACTTTATACTAAAGTAAATCTGCCTCTTTTATTTAATACGTGCACCAGCATGTATCTCCCTCAAAGTAAAAGTGAAAACTAGAAATGGCTCACATATGGAGTGTAGATCAGAGTGGTGCTGGAAAAGCACAGCAGGTCAGGCAGCATCCAAGGAGCAGGTTGGGGCACCTGGGTTGCTGTCTGACCTGCTGTGTTTTCCTGAACCACTCTGATCTAAACTCTGGTTTCCAGCATCTGCAGTCCTCACGTTTGCCTCACATATGGTGTGTCCTTAGTTTCCTTGTAATCCTACCAACTCTGAATGTTGCAAACACAAAACATTAAGTTTCCTAATAAACATCAACCTGAGATGTTTATGTTGTCCCCCTAGTCCACAGATCCTAAGCAATAGGTCATTCCTGATGAAGAGCTTATGCTCGAAACATTGACTCTCCAGCTCCTCAGATGCTGCCTGACTAGCAATGCTTTTCCAGTGCTACACTCCGATCTCCAGCATCTGCAGTCCTCACACTTTCTCCAAATAGGTACAGCAGTTGGCCATTCAGCCTCTTGAGCCCACTCTATCATTCAATGGTATCACGGCTAATGTTTTAGCTCCTTGTGTGGGTAGCATAATACACCTCCCCCATCCATACATTTGACATTTGAATGAGAAACACTTATTTAATGCAAATTTGCCTCATTCCAGTAATTAAATTTAATTCAGATTCCCCATTTTCCTCTGCTACTGATAACAAACTAAAAAGCCCTTCACCACTTTCCCCACAGAACCCGTTCATAATGAACAGTTGATTATTCTGGTTTGAATTTTTTCTTGTCATCACCATCAAGAGCATATTTAAGCTCTTTAAATTTCTGGTCTTTATTTAATTAGAGAATGCAAAATTATTCCCTGACGTTAAGCAATTGTAGCCTCCTTTCTTTAGTTTAATAATCTCCTTTTGTGGTTGTAACAAGATAAACTCCCAGTCTTGTACACATTCTTTTGTATACAATCATCCTTTTATTAAGTTTGTTTACAGACAGCAAAGCTGATTGTTCTGTTTTGGTACTGCTTCTAAACAGCTGATTTGAGTCAGTCAAGAGGCTGCCAGTATCTCTTGTTGGTGGGCTTTTGTGATACATTAGTAATGTCTCTACTTCTGAATTAGGATATCTGGTTCAAGTCTCACTTGCTGCAGCAGTTTGTAATAACATTCCTGAGCATGTTTGATGAACAATTCCTGTTAGTTGCATTATTAATAATGACCAATTATAAGATTCATTTGCAGTTTGAAGACAATTGAATAATTTCTAAAAATCTGCATGTAGCAAGCTCAGGGCGGCATGGTGGCTCAGTGGTTAGCACTGCTGCCTCACAGCGCCAGAGACCCGGGTTCAATTCCTGCCTTGGGCAACTGTTGGCATGGAGTTTGCATGTTCTCCCTGTGTCTGCATGGGTTTCCTCCCACAGTCCAAAGATGTGCAGGTTAGGTGAACTGGCCATGCTAAATTACCTGTAGTGTTAGGTGCATTAGTCAGGGGCGAATGTAGTGGAATGGGTCTGGGTGGGTTGCTGTTCGGAGGGTCAGTGTGGACTCATTGGGCCAAAGGGCCTGTTTCCACACTATAGGTAATCTAATCTCTGTCATATATTAATGCAATTAATCTCAACTGATTTTTCTTTTCCTATTTTGCTTTCAGTAAATAAGTATCTGAGACGTTTGAATTCTTCTTGTTGAGTATAATTATGTTGATCACTGGCATTTGCTTTCTGGGCTAGTTGAGGTTTTTCAAAATACTGCACAGCAGCATGGCACAGTGGCACAATGGCTCACAGTACCAGGGACCTGGGTTTGATTCCAGCCTCAGGTGACTGTGTGGACTTTGCCCATTCGCCCTGTGTCTGCATGAGTTTCCTCTGGGTGCTCTGGTTTCTTCCCATAGCCCAAGGATGTGCAGGTCACATGAACTGGCCATGCTAAATTGTCCATAGTGTTAGGTGCATTAGTCAGGGGTAAATCCAGAGTTGGGGAATGGGTCTGGGTGGGCTATTCTTCAGAGGGTCAGTGTGGACTTGTTGGGCCAAAGGGCCTGTTTCCATACTGTAGGGAATCTAATTTCAGGAGTGAAACTTGCATTCCTGCTAACAAGTTTTAGTTCCTGGTATCTGAAGACCATTTAATTTTATTGATCTCTGTAGTTTAAGATTACTCCCGGCAGTGCTTTGATTTTAGATGCTGTTCTGCCTGTGCCATGTAGTTCTCTTAAAGATTGTTGTAGCTTAATTCCCTTCAACAAAGAATGTCTTTTAGATAACATAGTGACACTTGTCAATTGCAAAGATTTAAATTAGTTAGATGACCATTTATTTGTATGATTGATGTTACATCTGATTCAGTTGAGTTACCTGTTATCCTTAGGAAAGATTGAGTCAACTCTTCCAAGATAGTATCTCATCATATTGCAAACAAACTACATCTATTGTTTTGTTGGAATATAAACAAGGTAAAAAGTACATTTGCACAATCCTCTGTTTGATAGAATGTCCCAGGTATCTGGTTTTGTTCGCACCTCAAATGTCAAAAGTGATCCTTGCCCTGTTCTCTCATTGGTTAGAAACAAGGTCATGTGACTTTTGGAGAAGCTGGATCTGGTATTTTACAAAACAAGCTGCAACCAGGTGTTGAAATGCTACCTGGCACTAACCTTTGGATTTTTACATTATAGTTGATCACAGGCCTAAGAGTGTGGCATTAAGGAACTCTAGCAAACCTGGAATCAATGGGTATCAGGGGGCAAACTATCAGCCATTTGGAGTCATACCTGGCACAGAGGATGATGGTCATGGTTGTTGGAAGTCAGGCATCTCAGGTCTAGGCCATCTCAGCAGGAGTTCCTCAGGGCAGTGTCATGGTCCAACCATCTTCAGCCGCTTCGTCAATAACCTTCCCACCACCATAAGGTCAGAAGTGGAGATGTTCACTGATGATTATACAATGTTCAGCACCATTCACAACTCTTTTGATACTGAAACAGTCCATGTTCCAATGAAATAAGATCTGAACAATATTCAGGCTTGGGTTAACAAGTTGCAGGGAACATTTAAGCCAGACAAATTCCAGGCAATGACCCTCTCCAATAAGACACAATCTAACTACCTCTACTTGACATTCAATAGTGTTATCATCACTGAATTCCACACTATCAACATCCTGGGTATTACCATTGACCATAAATTCAATTGTACTCACCATATAAATACAGCAGCTACAACAGCAGGTTAGTGGCTAGATATCTTACAGTGAATAACTCACCACCTGACTCCCCAAAGCCTGTCCACCATCTTCCAGGCACAAGTCAGGAGTGTGATGGAATATTCCCCACTTGCCTGATGGGTGCAGCTCCAACAATACTCAAGGAGCTTGACACCATCCAAGACAAAGTGATCACTTGTTTGGCGCCACATTGGCAAGCACTCACCCCCTCTACCACCAAAGCTGAGTAACAGCAGTTTATACTATCTACAAGATGCACTACAGAAATTCACCAAAAATCTTCAGACAGCACTTTCCAAACCACGAATACTTCCATCTAGAAGGACAAGGACAGCAGATACATGGGAATAGCACAGCCGACAAGTTCCACTTCAAGCCACTCACCATCCTGACATGGAAATATGTTGCCATTCCTTCATTATTACTAAGTCAAAACCATGGAATTCCCTCCCTAAGGGAATTTTAGGTCTATCTACAGCACATGGGCTGCAGCAGTTAAGAAGGAGGCTCACCACCTTCCCATAAGCAGCTAGAGATGGGCAATAAATGCTGGACCGTCAGCGATACCCACATCCCATGAGCGAATTAAAGAAATGTATACTGTTTTGAACTTCGCATCTCAAACAGAAAGATCTCACATCAAATGATTGAAATACAATTGGGCTGATTTGTCAGATAGTGCTTTGATTTTTTTTAAACTTAGAAAGTTGATGGAGAAAGTAATTTCTTGAACTAGATTGGCTTTCTGTTTCTACAACCTCTTGTGTTGTATTCAGCTTTCACTTCTACTGCTATCAAATGTGTTACTTATAATGAGAGGTTCAGTTTGGATTGTAATACAAAACATAAATTCTGATGCAATTCTGCCTTGAATTTGGTCTAGTTGAAAGTGAGCATAACCACACAATTCCGACAGGGCTTAAAGATCATCAATAAAGTTGTCAACAGGTTATCGTGGAAATTGTTTTCTTCTGTTAAATCCTGCTGTTATGCAAGTGGTGCTTACTATAATTGTTAAATGCTTTTGCAATATTATCAGAAGTATTTGTCTCCTCTTAAACTCTGTCATTTTCAAACAATTCAATAAGTGTAATCATGAAGTAATTCTTTACTGCAAAATTGTGTCAAGCCTCATTGGGGTAACACTCTGGAAACCAAACTCCACAGTTCCCAAATTTATTATCATGATTTTAATGATTTTACACAGTACATGGAATACCCCAATTATCTGCCAAGTGGACAGAAAGCATAGACCAGTCTTCTGTACTTAATAAGAATGGCTATTTTTTTACAATTAAATAGATTTTAACTGCAGATAAACAATTATGAGCCATCAGCAAACTATTAGTTAAACCCAAACTTCCCTATAAATTCAAGCTTGCACACACATGGAGACACACACAGACAGGAAAAGCATAGGTGTTATGGGCAGAGAGGAAGATTGGGAATGCAGTTCAAAGGTCACATGGTTCACAGAAATGGCTCATTTGGTTTATCAGGATGAGATGCTCAGCTATCCTTTCTTGCAAGGTAACTTGTTCACACAAGTGAAATCATCTGGCTAACTGGTTAAGAGTGTAGTTTACAGCAACTTCCTTGGAATATTTTACTTTTATGTAATTATTGGATAATGAAGTTGGATGGTTAATCATGTTTTGTGATTAAGAAACATGATTGTTTCAATGAAAATTTTAAAAATTCTACTAACTTATTTCGCTTTTCAAAATTGCCTTTAATTTTTGCCTAAGGTTCAAATATTTCTAAATGCATCCTTTTAGTTCTATAAGAAATAGTCCAAGCTTTTAAAAGTTGCTAAAATGCTTAGAAATGAAGTATATTGATCTTTCAGCTCCTTTACTGCTGGCTGCTGCTTTCACAGCAGCTGATGGAGAGGCTGTGTGCATCTTTTTCAGCAGTTGAAGACTGCTTTCTGACAGGAATGTTTTTCTCTATTCCTTCTCACCAGATGGCTGTGACATTTGAAGACCTGAAGATCTTTCCAGACTAACACTGTCTGGTTGAAATCTGCATGGCTGGTCGCCATATTGTAAACACTATGGCCAAATGGAATCCTAAAGGGGGAGCCTTATAATATTGTGGCTAAGTGCACATTTGGAGGCCAATTGGATTTTCTTGCAGTGTCTGATAAACTGTTTGCTTCCATTTTGTCCCTTATAGGGAGAATCACATCCTATCCTCGCCCTATCTTATTACATGCTGTTCATGGAACAACTCCCTGCTTATTTAGGCTCCTCCATAATAGATGCCCCCATCTTCAGAGAGAGCCATCTTTCAATGCCTGTTGTATTAGGTATCAGGAGAAAAGGCAGAAATGTCTGTTCGTGGGGTGGGGCGGTTTAATGATCTCAGTTTTCTAAACAAGGCAGTTAACAACTTGTGGGAGAAAGTGAGACATAAGCCATTCCTGATGAAGGGCTTATACTCAAAACATTGATTCTCCTGCTCCTCGGATGCTGCCTGACCTGCTGTGCCTTTCCAGAGCCACACTCTTGTTAACAACTCGTAGCAATGTTCTGATATGACAGCAGAAAATGCTTCACCAATCCCAAAGCCACAGTGTAGAATGGAGGAGCAGGGACACCACTTTCACATTGAAGAAAGGAGCATCCTACCCCTTGAACCTACTCTGCTATTCACTTGTGGCTGATCATCAAGCTCAATACTCAGATCCTGCCTTTCCCCTACATCCTTTGCTCCCATTATCCACAAGACCTATATCTACCTCTTTCTGGAAAACGCATAACAATTTTCAGTGGTAGTAAATTCCACACACTCGCCACTCACTGGGTGAAGAAATTTCTCCTCATCTCAGTTCTAAAATATTTACCCTTTATACTTAAACAATGGCCCCTGGTTCTGGATGCTCACTGTCGGGAACATCCTTCCTGCATCTAGCATGACTAGTCCTTTTACAATTTTATCTGTTTCTCTGAGCTCCCCTGCTCATTCTTGTAAACTCCAGTGAAGACAATCCCAAATCTCTCCTCATACAACCGCTCTGCAATCCCAAGAATCAACTTGGTAAACCTTCACTGTATGCCCTCTATAGCAAGAATGTTCTTCCTCAGATAAGGAGACCAAAACTGCACACAATATTCTAGGTGGGATCTCTGTAATGCCCTGTATGAGTGCCACAGACATCCCTGCTCCTGTACTTGAATTTTCTCACTATAAAGGCCACCATACAGTTAATGTTTGTTACTACGTCCTGCAGCAGCGTACTTCCGTTCAGTGAGGACACCCAGGTGTCGTTGAACATTCCCCTATCTCAATTTACCGCCTTTCAAATAATAATCTGCCTTCCGAATTTTGCTGTCAAAGTGGATGACCTCACATTTATCCACATTATAGTGCATCTCCCATTCATCTGGACCCTGCCCAAATCACACTGTGACATCTCTGCATCATCCTCACACCTCACCCTCCCACCCAGCTTTGTATCATCTTCATCAAAATATTACTTTTGGTTCCCTCACTTAAAACATGAACATAATTACATCATTTTGAAGTGGTGCAGTGTTTGTCCCTGATATTGCATAGTCGTTGGTGGTAGCGATCTTTGTTTTCCCCTCAGGCTAATGTAGAGGAACACTTTGCCTTCTCACAATAAGATGGTGGCTTGTCCCTCTCATCTCTCTCCCCCTCTCTCCACCTACCTCTGTTGTTGTACCTTATTTCGGGAGCTGGCATTCTGTGGCAATTCCCTGTCCAAACTCTCTTGGCCAGTGACCATGGAAGCTGCTCACGATGTCCTCTTTCCCATCTCTATTTGATGGTTAGTCTTCGTTCCTTCTAAGAACAAAAAGTTTTTAATTTTCTAAAAAACTGCATTCTTAACAGGTTAGTATGGCTCCTGGTAAATCTTTTGTGTATACCTGTCAAAGAGTATTTGCTACTATAGCATGTTGCAGCATATCGAAAATATAATGCAGTTTTCAAAAGGAGCCAATTTCCAATGGAGAAGGGTAAGCTGGCATCAAGATTCTGCAAAAGCCTTTATGGATGAGGTGGCGGAGAGGAGAGTGCCCCATTTCCTGGAGGACCAGAAAAGGAGGCCATGTCACCACAGCGTACCAGCCTGAACTGAGATCACCAGCCGGTGCCAACCAGGGTGACGAGGATAGGGCAGTAGTGCCTTAAGAAGTTTAATGAGCTTCTTGGGCTCTGCCAAGGTAAGTGCAATACCATGCTTTCTGCTGCCTCATGCCTATCTATGCCACAGCAACCACTTCCAACCAATGCTCACACTCTGGCACCCCCTCTGTAATATGAAGCACCTTCCATCACCCACTTTTTATCAGAGTCTAGATTAGAATGGTGCTGGAAAAGCACAGCAGTTCAGGCAGCATCCGAGGAGCAGGAAAATCGACATTTCAGGCAAATATTCCTGATGAAAAGCTTTTGCCCAAAACGTCGATTTTACTGCTCCTCGGATGCTGCCTGAACTGCTGTGCTTTTCCAGCACCACTTTAATCTAGACTCTGGTTTCCAGCATCTGCAGTCATTGTTTTTACCACATTTTATCAGTCCCCATCTTCCCACCTCACTAACCCTATAATGACCTCCACACTGCCAGGGACTGCTACTGTTGTTGCTAAGACAACCATGCTCCAACACCCTACTTAGTGCCACTTTCCATGCCTCTGGCCCAGTTTACATTAACCAGGCATCAAACACCGTTACTGACGAGAGGCTGCTGCCTCTGTCTTACAGATACGAACTCACAAGCATCTGCCATTTCCGCTGCTAGTTATGCAATTTTAACTCTTTGCTCTTCCACATGAGTTCTCACTACTTCATGAAGTGCATTTTTCAACTCCTTCAAAATAATCATCTAATAGTATCGTATATTTGAGCTATTTTCAATGTCCCTGTCCACCTACCAAAATTACTTTGTTTGATTCTTTCAAGTCTAATGTACATTTGACCAGGCTCCCTCCTGAAAATGGCCTGTGGGCTTCTCGCACCAGTTCACATGCACTTAAGCCGTCTTTCATCAATTCATCATACTCCGCAGACACCTCCTCTGATACTCCTCAAGTACCTCACCAGCTCTATCTACCAGCTTTGTTTGAATTGACAATATCTGCATGTTCATTGGCCATTTCATTTGTTTAGTCACTTCCTCAAATGAAGTTAAAGAAGGCTTCTTCATTCTTCTCGTCGAACTTTGACTGCAATGGGAACGCTCTCCATCACTGTCCTCATCACCATGCCTATGTTTCATCTCTACCTTGCCATTTTAAGTTGATTTTGAATTCTCAGTTCAAATCTCTAAAGTTCAAAAACTCTCTCTTTCTTCCTCTTTTCTTTCTCATTTCTCCCTTTCCTCTCTCTCTCTTCCTCTCTTTCTTCTCTCTCTCTCTTTTTCTCTTTCTTCTGTGAGGGACTTCTCCTTTTCTTGTGCTTTTAACTATAATTCAAGCTGTTTCATTTCCTTTTCTTGTTCAAGCTGTTGTATTTTCAATTGAATTTTAAACATTTCCAAAGATTCCAATGGCATTCCTGGCAATTGTAAACGCTGTGCAATTGTTACTACGATCTCCCTTTTCCTCACAGGCCTGGGGAAACCCATCTCCAGTTTATTTGCCAATTTGGAAAGCGTTGCCTTGCTCCCTTCCTGTAAAACTCCCAAAGTGACTTCTTCCAACCCCAGGACCCCCTTAATGACTGAAAGAGCTATTACTACATAAAGCACACCCTGTTTAAACCAACCGTATGCAACATCAGAAACAAAAGACACTAACATTTGCCACTTGCTAACGTTGACAGTCCTCTACCCCACCTGGAATTAGAGATTTTAATCTCAACAAGAGCCCCCAATTTGTTATGGATTGGACTAGACCAGACCCCCTTAAAATATATTAAGATTTTAGTATAGATCCTAACTTTTGCTTATTTTAAAAGCAAATGTAACGCGCTGTGTTCCAGATGCAATTCAACTGGTCAAACTACTCAACATTAAGCAAAGCACAGTTTATTCAAGTACTACAGTTAAAATATAACCAAAGAAAGAGGAACTTGAATAACTTAACTCTATTGGAAACCTTAACAGAAGGATAGACACAATAATTATTACTAATTAACTGTATCAATCTAGTAATATCCTGTAAACACAATCCTTGGCAAAAAGGAAAACTCAGAAACAGGTTTTCTCACATGTTATTCAGCTGCGGAGAGAGAGAAAAATATCAATTAAAGGCTCAGAGAGAGTAGCAGCCAGGATGCATCTACTGCAGCTTCCAACCCTGTTGCAACTCCAAAAACAACTGCTAAAAACAAACTAAAAAATCTCGATTTGTGAGAGTTTGGCCACATCAACTCAGGGTGCTTCTGTTGTTCCAACCTTAAAAAAAAAACAAAGCCACACCCATTGTTTATCCCCTCATGGACTGCTTGGTACCTGTCCCTCAATCTCTCTCTCTCTAAAGGAAACCAGGACAAAACACACCTCTTAAAGCCACAGTATTGTCACAGCCTGTTATTACTCAGTCTCTGCAGACCAGTGATCGCTCATCTCCCTCCATGGACAGGTTAGTGGCTACCATGGTTAGACACGCCTAGCCCTAGAATTGACAGTAGTTGCACTCCGTTACCCACACCTTGATCCTCAGCACTGAAGACAGGGCAAGTGTGGGATGGAAACCTTTACTGTAGATCAGCTGCTCCCTTTTTGTGAGGAGACAGGTAAGTCCCTGAAAGTCAAAGGAGGACCAGACACAGGCCCTTCCACAGTCTCCAGCCTTCCCAGCTTCAATCTGCCTACTCCTTCCCAACCTTTGGAAGGCCCAGCCAATGTAGGTCAACTTGTCTCCAACGTGGATCTCCTGGAGCAAGCAGAGAGTTCAACTCCCCACCCTGCTTTGGATGTTGAGTCTTCCTGATTGTTCGCGTTCATAGTGAGTTTGGTGAGGTTGAAACCCACTGTGAGTTGTGCTGTTAACCAGCAATAAGAGTGACATCTGGGAATTTGCTATGTCTTGGCAAGTAGCTCTATGTGCCACTAGAGCAAAGGTGAAGTTATGACAAGATGAATTTGTTATTAAAGAAAACATCTTGCCTGCTTCTGCCCTCATATCTCTACAGACCACACTATTCACAGCCTGCTAAAATTCCACGCTCAGAACCTCACTGCTACTTCTATTTTGTAAATGTTGGATCTCACAGGAACCATCTGCGATACTGTGAGTAGATCCATTCCCACCAATTCTTCTTATTGGTATGAGTCTAGATATTGCCCTATCTATTAAAGAAATATTAGTAGAAGCCTCTGGAGTGGGGTTAGGTGGTCTTGAATCTGGGCCTCCTGGCCAGAGGTAGGAACACTACCACTGCATCTTAAGTGCCCTTGGTATAACTCTACAATGCTGATGCCAATTGGGGAATGATGCCCATTCAAAGCCTTAGGTAGAGATGTCTCACTGTTGAAAAGAACAGTAAAGCATTCTTATATATTAATAGCTAGTTCCATTTCACCTGAAATACATGATGACATTTTGTTTTTATATTAGGCTCAGTTGAAGAATACGTGCACATAACATGGTTGAAACAGTATCACATAGAACTGATAACAAGTGCAGAGTTGAACAATGACAATTAGCTTCCTACTGGAACAGTCTTCCATTGACATTTTCTAAGCAACCTGTTCAGACATGTTATTGCACACCCGTAGACCAGTTGGAACTTGAGGTTAGGCCTCCTGGCTCAGAGGCAGGGACACCGCCAAAGTACCACAATGGCCCTCCAGCTCTTTATATCCAACGGTTTGAGCTACTCTCAGCAAATCACCATGTGAGGTGAGAGTGACAGCCCTTGACATCAAGGCTGCATTCCACCAAGTGTGGCATCGAGGAGACTGAGCAAAACTGGGATCAATGGGTATCAGGGGGTAAACTCTCCAGTAGTTGGAATCATATCCAACACATAGCAAGGTGTCTGGGGTTGTTGGAGATCAGTAATCTCAGTTCCAGGATATTTCTGCAGGGGTTCCTAAGGGTAAGGCCCAACGTTTTTACGTTGTTTCATCAAAGACCTTCCCTCCATCATAAGGTCAGAAGTGGGAATATTCATTGATAACTGCACAATATTCAGCAGCATTCACGACTTCTCAGATACTGAAGCAGTCCATGTTCAGATGCAACAAGATCTGGACAATAGCCAGGCTTGGGCTGACAAGTGGCAAGTAACATTTGCCAAACAAAAGTAAATGACCATCTCTAATAAGTTCTGGATTAGTGGTGCTGGAAGAGCACAGCAGTTCAGGCAGCATCCAAGTAGCTTCGAAATCGACATTTCAGGCAAAGGCCCTTCATCAGGAATAAAGGCAGTGAGCCTGAAGCATGGAGAGATAAGCTAGAGGAGGGTGGGGGTGGGGAGACTGTAGCATAGAGTACAATGGGTGAGTGGGGGAGGAGATGAAGGTGATAGGTCAAGGAGGAGAGGGTGGAGTGGATAGGTGGAAAAGGAGATAGGCAGGTAGGACAAGTCCGGACAAGTCATGGGGACAGTTACTGAGCTGGAAGTTTGGAACTAGGGTGAGGTGGGGGAAGGGGAAATGAGGAAACTGTTGAAGTCCACATTGATGTCCTGGGATTGAAGTGTTCCGAGCGGAAGATGAGGCATTCTTCCTCCAGGCGTCTGGTGGTGAGGGAGTGGTGGTGAAGGAGGCCCAGGACCTCCATGTCCTCAGCAGAGTGGGAGGGGGAGTTGAAATGTTGGGCCACGGGGCGGTGTGGTTCATTGGTGTGGGTGTCCCAGAGATGTTCCCTAAAGCGCTCTGCTAGGAGGCGCCCAGTTTCCCCAATGTAGAGGACACCGCATCGGGAGCAACGGATACAATAAATGATATTAGTAGATGTACAAGTAAAACTTTGATGGATGTGGAAGGCTCCTTTAGGGCCTTGCATAGAGGTGAGGGAGGAGTTGTGGGCGCAGGTTTTACAGTTCCTGTGGTGGCAGGGGAAAGTGCCAGGATGGGAAGGTGGGTTGTAGGGGGGCGTGGACCTGACCAGGTAGTCACGGAGGGAACGGTCTTTGCGGAAGGCAGAAAGGGGTGGGGAGGAAAATATATCCCTGGTGGTGGGGTCTTTTTGGAGGTGGCGGAAATGTCGGCGGATGATTTGGTTTATGCGAAGGTTGGTAGGGTGGAAGGTGAGCACCAGGGGCATTCTGTCCTTGTTACGGTTGGAGGGGTGGGGTCTGAGGGCGGAGGTGCAGGATGTAGACGAAATGCTTTGGAGGGCATCTTTAACCACGTGGGAAGGGAAATTGCGGTCTCTCAAGAAGGAGGCCATCTGGTGTGCTCTGTGTTGGAACTGATCCTCCTGGGAGCAGATCCGGCGGAGGCGGAGGAATTGGGAATACGGGAGGCATTTTTGCAAGAGGTAGGGTGGGAAGAGGTGTAATCCAGGTAGCTGTGGGAGTCGGTGAGTTTGTAAAAAATGTCAGTGTCAAGTCGGTCATCATTAATGGAGATGGAGAGGTCCAGTAAGGGGAGGGAGGTGTCAGAGATGGTCCAGGTAAATTTAAGGTCAGAGTGGAATGTGTTGGTGAAGTCTAATAAGTGACAAGTTCATCGTTGTTGTGGTTCTGTTCGCCGAGCTGGGAATTTGTGTTGCAGACGTTTCGTCCCCTGTCTAGGTGACATCCTCAGTGCTTGGGAGCCTCCTGTGAAGCGCTTCTGTGATGTTTCCTCCGGCATTTATAGTGGTTTGAATCTGCCGCTTCCGGTTGTCAGTTCCAGCTGTCCGTTGCAGTGGTCGGTATATTGGGTCCAGGTCGATGTGCTTATTGATTGAATCTGTGGATGTGTGTCATGCCTCTCGGAATTCCCTGGCTGTTCTCTGTTTGGCTTGTCCTATAATAGTAGTGTTGTCCCAGTCGAACTCATGTTGCTTGTCATCTGAGTGTGTGGCTACTAAGGATAGCTGGTCGTGTCGTTTCGTGGCTAGTTGGTGTTCATGGATGCGGATTGTTAGCTGTCTTCCTGTTTGTCTTATGCAGTATTTTGTGCTGTCCTTGCATGGGATTTTGTACACTACATTGGTTTTGCTCATGCTGGGTATCGGGTCCTTCGTTCTTGGCGAATACATTGTATAGGTGTTCTTCTTCCTCTTTTTGCAGAGAACACCTAATGGAGAATTCAACACAAAGGTATACAGGAAAGCCACACACACAGACCAAATCCTGAACTACGAAAGCAACCACCCCAACACTCACAAAAGAAGTTGCATCAAGACACTGTTCAAAAGGGCCACAACACACTGCAGTACACCAGAACTGCAAAAAGAGGAAGAAGAACACCTCTACAATGTATTCACCAAAAATGGATACCCACGCAATTTCATTAACAGATGCCTAAGGGAAAGACAATGGAACGAGGATATGCCGCAACCCAAAGGACTAGCCACACTACCATACATCAAAAACATTTCCAAACTGACAGCCAGACTACTGCCACCACTAGGACTCATAACAGCACACAAACCAACAGCCACTCTCAGACAACAACGAGCACCCGAGCTACAAATCTTCTTCCAAACTCTGAAGACAAGTTAATCATCACTCCTTGACATTCAATGGTGTTACCATCACTGAATTCCCCACTCTCATCATCCTTCAGGTTGCAATTGACAAGAAATTCAACTGGACTCATCACATAAATACAGTGGCTACAAGGGCAGATCAAGACGCTGGGAATACTGTGGCGAATAACTCACTTCCTAACTCCCCAAAGCCTATCCACCATCTACAAGGCACAAGTCAGGAGTGTGATGGGATACTCCCCGTTAGCCTGGATGGGGGCAGCTCCAACAACCCTCAAGAAGCGTGACTCCATCCAGGACAAAGCTACCCACCTGATTGGCACCACATCCACAAGCATCCTCCTCCTTCACCACCGGGTATAGTCAGTGTGTAGTATCTACAAATTGCACTGCAGAAATTCACCAAAGATCCTTACAGAGCACCTTCCAAACCCACGGCCATTTCCATGTAGAAGAACAAGGGTAGCAGATACATGGGAAGACCACCACCCTGCAAGCACCCCTCCAAGCCACTCACCATCATGACTTGGAAATATATTGCTGTTCCTTCAGTGTCGCTGGGTTGAAATCCTGAAATTCCCTCCTTAAGAGTATTGCGGGTCATCCTGCAGTGTGTGGACCACAGCGGTTTAAGAAGGAAGCTCACCACCACCTTCTCAAGAGCAATTAGGGATGGGCAATAAAATGCTGGCCCACCCCAAATCCCACAAGTACATTTAAAAAGTCTGCTTTATACAAGTCTGAGCATTGTCACAGCAGCATTCCTTGTAAATCTAGAAGGTTTGCTTTGTAGATAGTTTCAGGGAATTTCTTTGACTTTATTCTTCAGATGTTCATAGCGAACAGGAGTCACTCATAAATATATTCAGTTAGGATCATCCTTTCATCTCTCACCGTCAATACTGATATGTAATCCTTTTTGGCATTGGGATTGTGTAGCTGGGTTACATGGTGTGTGGGTTTAGAAGTTCAATATTGTCTGGTGCACCCATCCCACTAACTCTGTGTATATCTTTTCTCAGAATTTGATCCAGAATACAAAAGACCAAAGCTTTAGTGAAGCCCTGAAGAAGGGCTTATGCCCGAAACGTCGACTCTCCTGCTCCTCGGATGCTGCCTGGCCTGCTGCGTTTTTCCAGTGCCACACTTTTCAACTCTGGTCTCCATCATCGGCAGTCCTCACTTTCTCAAAGCTTTAGTGGCACAATTGATGGCATTAGCACAGATAAAGTGGTGAGATGTGGTTGTTAACAGACCATCTTTGTATTGGTTGAACAGGTTTGGAGCTAGCATGAGCCCTTTGGTCGTCCCTTGGCTAGTCTTCCCCATGCACCTTCTCCTTGCCCAATTATCTACTGTGAAGGTGTGTCTCAACAACTCTCCCAACAGCTTTAGGAACAGATCAGTGTGTCACACTGTATTGTAGACAGCTGGAAGATGTAGCAACACTATATCGTAGGACCGTCATCTGGACCCTGATATTGGAGGTGAGTGCCAGAACCTGATCATGTGCTTCATCCCTTACAGAACGAGCTTAGGCCCCATTAAAAATGGCCTGTATTTCTGGAGATAGACATTGCAGATAATGCACTTAAAGTTCTTAAAGCACATAGAAAGCAATGAAACCAGTCAATTACTGACCTTTTCCAAGTTTCGGAATGGCAATGATTTTGCGATACAACGTATGTTTGGAAGTGTGTTTGGGCAGGTGTTGAACTCAATTAGCCAGGCACATGCATGGGGGCTCTCTGTTTCAGGAAATCTGGTGCAATGCCATCCACATCCCATTGATTTCCCACATTTCAGTCGCGTTATTGCATTATCCAGCTCTGTCATCTCAAAGGAATCTGTACTGCGTGTTTTCTGTGACCTCACTAAGGATTTTACTCCAGTGATACATCTTATTGCTTCTTTCGCTTTTGCTACAGGAAGCAGATGACTGGAGGTTTTGTTCAGGGAGACTAATGCCAAGGTGAATTACAAAAGTCCTGATGAAGGGCTTATGCCCGAAACATCGATTCTCCTGCTACTCGATGCTGCCTGACCTGCTGTACTTTTCCAGCACCACACTCTCGTCTCCCATGATGAATTACAGCAGATTCTTTGGCTGTAGCAAGTCTGTCTGGGATGAGCCTCAATGAAGCGATCTGCCACATTGGAGTCTTCAGAAAATCATATTAGTTAGGAGTGCCACAAATCCTGCATCAAGCTATAGGATGTAAATGGGTTCATTGTGCAAAACAGGTTTGTAAATAGCACAACAAAGACACCAATGTAATTCTTCCATGAAGTGTAAGTATGATTAAATCTAAGATAATGTCTCTGTTTGGCTTTGTGGAGGTTCCACTGCCTCTTCCATGCACTGCTGGTGATTGGATGTCAAAAGCCAATGTGAATAGTCAATACCCAGTGTTAACTTTGTGTCCAGAACTAAGCACTGTACAGGCTGGATCCGTCAAGGAGCCGACCCAGCAGAGATCAGGTGAGTATTTCTGACTTGATCTGACTGAATGGGGCATTCCTTGTTGGGAGGGTTCATGTGTCAGGGCAAGGTCTTCTCTGCACACTCACTCTAAGAGGTGTTTGCCATTTCTGTCTAGTACGAAGTAATCTTGATCACTGTGATGACTATTGAAGTCTCCCACTTAGGTGGCTGGGTATTGCAGTATTGACAGGCCTCACCATTTCCAGGTAGCACTTGAAGGCTGGTATGCATTCACAATATGGTAACCACAACTTTTATCACAACGCGGCGGATGACAGACAACTGCATCACCAATGTCCCATCAGGCATTGTTGTCTTGCCACGTTTATCATGAGGGGGGTCATACAGGATGCCAAATAATACAATATAATAGTAATCCCCTTCTTCAGTTCCAGTATGGGTCTCTTGAAAACAAATTATCTTCTTGGAGTGTTGGGTGGGAAGACATCCTGTAATAATTTATTTGGGAAGAATGTATTGATAATCATTTTCAAAATGTATATATTATATATATATATATATATATATATATATAAAAGAGCAACCAAATGACTAATTTGACTGACTGACTGCTACTCACAACAAAAGCAGTTCTTGTGAGGTATAGTCAATAACTGTAAAATGACTCTGTACATCGTAGCATAGCCAACTTTAGCAAGAGCAGAGAAAGGAAAGGATTTCTAATCTGCTACAAAGCAACTTCAACTATACCCCATCAACCACCTCAAATACACACACTCAGCCAAGAACACCTTTACAAGACAAACAGTTTAACACACAGCCAATGGATGGGAAAAGAATATCTACAGAGTCTAGACCAGAAAGTGGAAAGATATTTTCTCACAATCCTTTTGAATTTTGCACTGATGATGCAGTTATCCATAAGTTAACAGTCATTCTTCAATTCATTGATATAAACTAAAACATTGAACTGGGGATGCTGGACACCTGAAAATAAAAAGAAATTGCTGGAGAAACCCAGCAGGTCTGGCTGCATCAATGAGAGAAAGGAGAGTTAACATTTCAAGTTCAGGACCTTTAGTCAAAACCCTTCAATTGATCAGATGGATCTAAGTCACAGCATAGAGCTGTACAGCAGAGAAACAGACCCTTCTGTCCAATTCATCCATGCTGACCAGATATCCTAAATTAATCTAGTCTCATTTGGCCATATCTAGCATTTGGCCATTTCCCTCGAAACTTGTCCGATTCATCTACCCATCCAGTTGATTCTTAACTGTTATAATTATACCCAGTCCACCACCTCAAATGGAAGCTCATTCCATACACACACCATCCTCTGCATTAAAACGTTACCCTTTAGGTCCCTTTTAATCTTTCCCCTCTCAACCTAAACCAAGCCCTCTAGTTTTGGATTTCCCTATTCACCCTATCTATACCCCTCAGGATTTTATAAGCCTCCAATGGTTCAGGGAAAATAGCCCAGCCTCTTCAATATCTCCCTATAGCTCAAACCCTCCAACCCTGGCAACATCCTTGTGAATCTTCTCTGAACTCTTACAAGTTGCATGTTGGGAAAACAGATCTTAGTAGGACTTATACACTTAAAGGTAAGATCCTTGGGAGGGTTATTGAACAAAGAGACCTTGGAGTGCTGGTTCCTAGCTCATTGAAAGTGGAATTGCAGGTGATAAGATAGTGAAGAAGGCATTTGGTATGCTTTCCTTTATTGGTCAGAGTATTGAGTACATGAGTTGGGAGGTCATGCTGTGGCTGTACAGGACATTGGTAAGGCCACTGTTGGAATATTACAAGCAATTCTGGTCTCCTTCCTATTGGAAAGATGTTGGGAAACTTGAAAGGATTCAGGAAAGATTTACAAGGATGTTGCCAGGGTTGGAGGATTTGAGCTATAGGGAGAGGTCGAATAGGCTGGGGCTGTTTTCCCTGGAGCGTCAGAGGCTGAGGGGTGACCTTACAGAAGTTTATAAAATCAGGAGGGGCATGGATAGGGTAAATTGACAAAGTCTTTCCCTGGGGTCGGGGAGTCCAGAACTAGAGGGCATAGGTTTAGGATGAGAGGGGAAAGATATAAAAGAGGCCAAAGGGGCAATATTTTCATGCAGAGGGTGGTACGTGTATGGAATGAGCTGCCAGAGGAAGTGGTGGAGCCTTAGTGCAATTGCAACATTTAAAAGGCATCTGAATGGGTATATGAATAGGGAGAGTTTGGAGGGATATGGGCCAGGTGCTCGCAGGAGGGATTAGATTGGGTTGGATATCTGGTTGGCATGGATGAGTTGGACCGAAGGGTCTGTTTCCACGCTGTACATCTCTCTGACTCTATGAATCTAAGTTTAACAAAATCCTTCCGATAACAGGGAGACTAGGATTGAATGCAGTATTTCAAAAGTTATCAAGTCATAGAAATATACAGCATGGAAACAGATCCTTTAGTCTAGCTCATCTCTACCAACCTGATCTAGTTCCATTCGTCAGCATTGGGCCCATATCCATCTAAACCCTTCCTATTCATAGCCCCATCCAGATGCCTTTTCAATGTTGTAATGTACCCACCTCTACCACCTTCTCTAGCTGCTCATTCCATATGCATACCACCCTCTGCTCCTCAGGTCCTATTTATATCTTTCCCCTCTCACCTTAAACCTATGCCCTCTAGTTTTGGACTCCCCTACCCGGGGAAAAAGACCTTGGCTATTCAGGCTATCCATGCCCCTCCTGATATTATAAACCTCTATAGGGTCACCCCTCAGCCTCCGACGCTTCAGAGAAAACAGCCCCAACCTATTCATCCTCTCCCTACAGTCCAAACCTTCCAATTCTGGCAACATCCTTGGAAACCTTTTCTGAACCTTTTCAGTTTAACAATATCTTTCCTATAACAGGGAGATCAGAACTGAATACAATATTGCAAAGGTAGCCTAACCAACGTCCTGTACAGAGCAACATGACCTCCCAACTCCTATACTCAATGCTCTGACCAATGAAGGCAAGTGCCAAATGTCTTCTTCACCACCCTGTCTACATGTAACTCTACTTTCAAGGAACTATTCATCTGCACCCCTAGATCTCCTTGTTCGGCAACACTCCCCAGAGTCCTACCATTAAGTGTCTGTGTCCTGCCCTGGTTTGCCTTTCCAAAATGCAACATCTCACATTTATCTAAATTAAACTTCATCTGCCACTCTTTGGCAGATATCACCAAACAGTGGGACCTTCATCAGATGGCCCATTGACCCATCTGATGAAGGTCCCACTGTTTGGTGTTATCTGCAAGCTTACTAACCATCCCTCCTATATTCACATCCAAATCATTTATATAAATGATGCAAAGCAGTGGACCCAGCACCGATCCTTGTGGCACACCACTGGGCACAGGCCTCCTCTCTGAAAAGCATCCCTTTACTACCACCCTCTGTCTCCTACCTTCAAACCAATTTTGTATCCTGTACTGTATGTGATCTAACCTTGCTAACCATGCGGAACCTTGTCGAACACCTTGCTGGAGTCCAAATAGAGTTTTATTTTGTTAGAAGCCTTTTGTTAGAATGTTTCTCTTTTAAGCTTTCTTGGTTTTCTGTCTTTTTTCACAGATTGAACAAGTGTGGGTTCAGCGGATGGTGCCTGTTTGCAGGCTGTGGAATACTGCTTCTACTCTGTTAAACAGTCTGAAGCTCAGCCAATCAGAGCTGGCTTCAGACAGAATTTCCTCAACTATAAAGGCTCTTGTGCCACTCAGTTTTGAAATTGCCCTCTGATTGCGTCAAAGGGCAACAGTATATCGCACCAGAGCTCAACAATATGAAGTACCTGATTGTCAGATTGCAAAACCCTCTTGGTTTTTTTTCAGGTATGGCAGTTAAAGTTCAATTTCAATCTTTATTTCGAAAGAAAAGGAAATACGCAATGTCTTACCGTCCATTAAGAATGAATGCAGTTGATTGAAAGTTGAAAATATCTACCTGTTTTAGCAAACCTTGAGCTGTTGCTGGAGACAGAATGAATGTTTGTACTATGTTTTACTAGAACATTCCGATCAGCAATCCCACTGGTTTCAATGAGAGGACTGTCGAACAAATACTAGAGTTCTCTTGGAGTCATCGAATCCCTATAGTGTGGAAGGAGGCCATTCGGTCCATTGAGTCCGCTTGAACCTCTGAACAGCACCCCACCCAGACCCATACAACCACCCTACCCCTTCCCATGGCTAAGCCTGCACATCCCTGGACTGTGGGAGGAAACCAGAACACACTGAGGAAGCCCACGCAGACAGTTACCCAAGTCTGGAGTCAAACCTGGGTCCCTGGTACTGTGAGGCAGATGTGATGACTACTGAGCCACCGTGTCGCCCCAAAGATGGTAAATCTCTGTGAGGTTTCAGTCAAAATACCTGCAAAATGGACATTTTATGGGCTCCACAATGTCCTAATAGCTGAAAGAAACATATCTCCTGCGAGGTTCAGTTTCTCAACTCTGAACTGGCCAGCACTCCAGGAAGGGACAAAGAAAATACTTCAACATATTCTCTGAAGCTCTCCTTGAAGTGTAGCAGCATTAACCTTAATGACTAGGAAGATCATTAAAAATAATGACAAATTGTCCATTAAGATGTACCAAGCTTTGAGTCCAAATGCCATAATGTGAAGGCAGGGTATTAACAGAGAAAGGAAGCAATTCCTGCATTCCAGATCCCACTGCTTCATCAATCATCCTTAATGTAAAGGTCATTGCCTCAAACAGCCTGCTCTGTCCCATGAAAAAAGCAGTAGAAGCTTGTGACCCTGTGCATACATTATCTTCAAATAAAGTGACAGTCAATGGTCACAACTTCCAACTTATTAAAAACTACTTTCTACTCAAAGGAAATTTCTGATATTCATAAAAATTGCCTTCAGAGTTTATAAAATGAACGTTTTCTGAACTGCGTTCACTTCTAAAACTATGCAAACTTCCCCTTGATTTAGTCACACAGTAAACCTCATTTATTTACATGAGAATGGCTAGAAAATGCGAATGGACATTTGAAGGAGCATTGTCACCAGACAATCAAATGCTAACTGTACATGTGTGTGCCTGAGATAGAGAGTCAAAGCTGAACTCTGAAATGTCCAAATCAGATTGGCCAAGGCAATGGGTTGGTTCCAGCTTTTCTGAACTGAATAGGGAACATAATTCCTCGGTTTCTTGGATTGTATCTCCACTTTTGGCCCCATCTGTTTCTTGCCCTTCTTTCCATTGCCTTACACTAAAGTACTCTTCACATCCAATTCCTCCCTCCTGCTTCCCTGGATCCCAAGACTTTATTCTTTAAATAGATTGATTGCTTTCAGTTTGGCAGAAGTTAGTTTCACTTTATTATTAAAAATAAGAACATTATCTTTAAATAAAGCTGCAAATCTGTCCTATTAGACCACCTGTGACTGTGATGGACAGTGACATGCTGTCAATTAACGTACAATTAGCGAAGCCAATGATTTGGCCATCGAAGTGACTGATTATACTATTTTTCAAGGATGGATGGAGAAAGCTATTGAGTTTTGATGAAAATGCTGTAGCTAGTTTTTCTTTTAATCTGTGTTCGAGTTGGACTAGGGTGCATTCATATTTAACTAAAACTGTTAGAAATCTTCTTTATGCTGATTCTGATGAGTTTCGGACAGTCTGAATTAGCTGGAAGTGTTCACGGACACAGCACAAAGTTCCTTCTGAATAAGGGAAGCTGTCGTGATGGCAGTGGGGATGTTGGTACACATAACGAAATCTGCCTCTTGGTCAGTATGGCATGATCCATGGGTAGATTGGCCCCCACAAATCCTTTGTATTGGTACAAAGTAACGTAGGGTAGGACAGCCACACAAATTCTTCAGTAAAAGATAGGCTCAATCTTGAAAAACAGAGTGGGTTATAAAAGCATTTAATAGCTTGTTACCTTATACCTGAGTCACATGACGGTCTTACAAGAGACATGATATCTGTGAGACGTATCCTTGTTGCAAAGGTTGGTTAAAATTAAATTTGCCTTTACATTCGAAACATTCTTCACTTGTTAATTAATATTGGAATTCTTTGCATTTCAATTAGTTTGTTACAGCAAAAGCTTTAAACAGTGGAATCTTGTCCAGCTTTTAATTAGCGTTGTGGAAATTGCTCTTTGCAACGTTAATGGTGTCATTGTGAATCATATCGTTATACCATTCCAAGAAAATTTTGTCAAACGCGTATTTGAGTGTGAAACATGTACGTTTCTGGTTTAACATTTCTAGATAAGATCTAATAATGGCGTTCAGAAATTTGGACAAAATTGTCACTAAATCTTATTGGCACATTGTGCAATTAGCATTGTGTTCATCTTTGATCTGAAATTAATCCTTTCTACATTTTACTGACCCTCAATTGATAAGACATTTTGCAAGTCTTCCTTTGTTCTCCAAGAGGTACCTCAGTTCATGATTGCTTGTTACTGGCCAGTATAATGTTCTAATGCTTAACCCTGCACACCTTTCCATTCACTTTCAAAACTTTATCCCTCTCTTAATATTCTCTGTACCATTTTTAAGGCCTTCCTGTAAAACGCTGTTCTTGTGTTGACGGAAAGTTGGTTAAGGGAGCTCAGGGAACAGAGGGATCTTGGGGTGCTTTTCCCACAGCCCCCTGAAAGTGGCAGGGCAGGTTAATAGGATAAATAAGAAGGCATGGAGGACACTTGCCTTCCTCATTGATGGTATGGATTATAAGAGCAGGGAGGTTTTGTTGAAGCTGTACAGGACTTTGGTTAGGCCACAGCTGGCACACTATCTGCATTTCTAGTCACCATGCTACAGGAAGGATGTGACTGCATTGGAGGAGCGGCAGAGGAGATTCACCAGGCTGTGCCCTGGGATGGAGCAGTTCAGCGGTGAAGAAGTGGCTGGATAAACTCTGACTGTTTTTTTCTGCAGCAGCGAAGGTTGATGGGAGACCTCTTGGAGGTATAGAAAATTATAAGGGGCATGGACAGGGAAAAAAAGAAAACAGCTTTTCTCCTTAGCTGAAGAGACAATAAAAAGGGGGGCATAATTTCAAGGTGAAAAGCAGGAGGTTTAGAGGGGATTTGAGGAAACATGTTTTCACCAGACGGTGGTGGGGGCCTGGAATTCACTGCCTGGGTGGAGGATAAACTCACAATGTTTATAACGTACTTGGTTTAGCACTTAAAATATCATAATAATCAAGGCTATGGGCCTAATGGTGGAAAGCTGGACTAGTTTAGATTTCAAGGAGGTTTGGTAGTATAGACTTGATGGGTGAAGGGCCTGTCCTGTACAGTAGGATTCTATTATTCTATGAGAAGCACACAACGGAAGCAGGAGAGACAAAACACACCTGGAAATGCTTCATTCTGGGTTCCTCGTACACAACACTGGTAATTTCAATCCAAGGACAAAAGCCACACCAAAGAGGAAGAAATTAGAAAGAATAAGGTAGAAATACATTCATATTAGTTGGTGTTTGTTAGACAGTAACAATGTGTGGGCAGATCAATTACAAACATTTTGAACAGCCTGAAATTACACATCACAGGAAACAGAGAAGTAATTGGACCTCCTGAGGAATAATAAACAGAAGAGGATTACTCAAACTACAGTAGTTGGATAAACTGGACTTAATCTTTCCATTTAGCAGTCTGTTGAATAGCTTCCCAATCATTCTCACTGAATACTCTTGTACATCCCCATCAGCTGACTGCACAGACAGATCACACTTGCTAATTTCCCAGATTCTCATTGACTAGTCACATCATAATTCCTTTCTTTGTACCAACATCGATTCTGTATCACAAATCTGCACAGCGAAATAACATTGCACACCAAGAATTCATTAGGCTGTGTTTGCTGAACCCCAGAAGCATGCAAAGTATCAGTGAAATCGCTAAAATAATTTGAGATAAAGAATTATTAAAACCAAGAAGAAGCCCTTAAAAAGTTTAAAAGTAAATAAATTGTGGAAAGAAAAGATGCTAAATAAAGTATATTTCTTTTAAAAGTTTGAAAAATTGACTTTATGTTGTGCATATGCATTCATTAAAAATTCAGAGGTGAGAATGCAGTTGAATTTAATATCAAATGGTTGATATCAACAGACACTTTCAACTCATCAAGGAATTATTTCCTACTGTGGGGAAAGTTAAACGTAAGTGAAGCCTATTGTTATGATTAAAGTGAGTCTGCTCAAGGGTGACTTGATTTGAATTATTATTGTCACATGTACCTAAGTATAGTGAAAAGTTTTGTTTTGCATGCAGTACAGGCAGCTCATACCATACAAAGATCATAGGGTGTGTGGACAGAGTGAGGAATATAAAGTTACGGCTGCAAAGAAGGTTCACAAGAGCACAATCAACGTTGGATTTGAAATTTGAGAGGTCCATTCAGAAGTTTAATAACAGCGGGAAAGAAGGAGGTTGTATGGCACAGTGGTAGTATCCCTGTCCCTGAGCCAACAATCTCTGAGTTCAAGTCCAGCTCCAGGACTTGACGGCTGAAGAAAAGATATGTTCACATGATTGGGTATCAACTTGCAAACCCATGTAGCTTCCAGCTTCCAGAGAGAATGCTGGTCAGCCTTGGGATTCACTTCCATGTGATGGAATGAAAATTGGATCTTCGACCATCACTATTCAGGAATATAACATACATGTTGCATTGCATCATGGACTCCTTCGGTGGTGGAGGTAGATGTTGAATGGCTAATGTGGATTAGATCTGCATTAATTAGCATGGGGTTTAATCCCTTCTCAGGGTGGGTTTCCTGTACCTGTGGTGAAGGATATTTTGCTGGTGATAGTGTATACCTTTGTTTAGAGAATTCAAGAAGTCTCTCACACAGAATGTTGTGGAAATTGAGAACTCTATGTTGTAGGTAGTGAATCAATGTAAAATTTCAAACTGTTAAGTTATATTACATTAAGACATTAAGGAGATTATTGCTATGGGTACCCATTTTAGATGCCACCTGTATTACTCACCCTCATTTCCAGTACAGTCCACATTGACTCCGACCTTGGTGAAGGAGGTATGGCTATGAGCAAGAAATAAGCAGAACATGCAGGTTTTGATATCGGTCAGTTCCTAAAGCTGAATTTATGTTTAATCTGCCATTCTGGGCCTCGCTGCCATTGTCAATGCCTTCTACGAAGCTGACTGAACTCCTTTCAAAGAGATCATCATTAGCTTGGAGGTTAGTAACTGATTACTTTCCACTGATTCTGTGCGAGGTTATGGAAAAGCTGGGAGTTGGTTACACTTGGTGAACTCTGCAAAGAGTGGTGCTGCATTGAGGAGAAGGTGATACCTGTGATTGCACGGTCTCTCGGCACACCACTTGCCCCTAGTTTAGGTAGTCTTGGGCTGCAGTATGAGATTGAGATGGAGTAGAGATTGTAACTAAAACAAGCTATTCACAGAGGGGTGGAGAGGAGAGGGGCAAGATCTCTCAGCATGATACCTCTTCCACTTAATATCTTCCAGTAGTGGTTCTCTTACCTCTATATAAACCAATCGCAGCATTCCCATTATTTATGGTTCATGAAAGAGGTGTGCTATCTTAAAGGCAGGCCTGTCGCCTTGGAACATGGTGAGGTCAGAGCTGGGAGTGGCAGTGAAGGTGATGGACTTTGTGTCAGATGGCAAATCTAACATCCTCTGTTGCTGAATCAGGAAGGCGATAATTGGATCCTTTTACCAAGAGAGGAGTATACTCCCTCTGAATAGAGTGAGAGAGAGAGAGAGAGAGAGAGAGAGAGAGAGAAAGAAGCCAATAGAGAGGTCAAGTGGCCTTGCCAGGATAGTGTGGTGCTGGAATTCTGATTCCTGATGAATGGCTTATGCCCGAAATGTCAATTCTCCTGCTGCTCAGATGCTGCCTGACCTGCTGTGCTTTTCCAGCACCATACTCTTGACTCTGATCACCAGCATCTGGAGTCCTCACTTTCTCTTTGCCAGGATCATGCCAGGATGCCAAGGTATCATCAGCTGCTCTTGTGTAGCTTTGCAATGGTCTCATTTTAAATGCTGAGGCATATCAGAACCACAATGGTTTCCACTCTGAACAACTTGCTGGCGACCATGCTCAGCTCTTTGTGCAGGTCAGTGCTCGGTATCCCAGTAACAGGATGATACCTCCTTTCTGCCCCAGTCCAACAACTTTTGTCAGCACGCTGAACTGAAAGGCAGCTACTCAGTGACAAGAACTATCCACTCTATACCTGTCTGATGCCTCTCTACCTCACAACGCTGTCACATGTGGTTGGCATTTGCCCAATAGAACCACATTTCTCTGATCATTCTCCTTTTCCCCCCACAACTTTTATTTCTCTGAACGTCTTCTGAAGAACGGTGAGTACTAAGTTCAGCCATTTGGAAAAAGTGCTGGAGAGGCGCAATCAATTTTACATTAAAGCAAAACACTGTGGATGCTGGAAATCTGTAACAAACAAATCTGGACACACTCAGCATATATGGAGAAGGAAACAGAGTTAATGTTTAGAATCTGGTTTGACTCTTCAGAACAGAGTTCAGGGCTCTGAAGAAGACTTATACTGGTCTCAAAACATTAACCCTGTTCATTGCACTGGCAATAGAAAGGAAATTTTATATACAAGGACAGACACACAGCTCACAGAATGGACTGAGATGCAATGCCTGGTTTCAGGAGACAGTGAGAACAAGAATTTCAATATGGTGGCTGTCCATGTTGGAGGGGTTGGTGGAGATGGGCTGTGGGTTGTGCGCTGTGTGAGGTAATAGGAGCCATGGAGGATCGGGGTAAGGTGTACTCAGTGATCATGAAGGGCTCAAAACTGATGGTGTCCACCACAAGTTGCATTTCTGGTCATCACTCAGCAAAGTGCTACTAGAAAATGACTGGAACAATGCTAAGGGTAGGCAGAGGAAGTGTCAGTTGTATGGGTGAAAGTGCAGGATCCATATTTGCTAGATGCCAGTATGTTGTAGTAACAATGACAGTAAACCACCCCTTGTGAAGTGCAGCTATCATTGCATTCCCCGTATGTTATGGTTGAGTGAGGGTGCTGGTCAAAGGCAATTGGTTGCCTGTCATTGGTGATGGCAAATTGAACCTCAGTATTTCAATGATGTTGAAGTTAGCAACAATGACAGTGCAAAAGGCTGAAGGGAAGGAACTGTTTATTCAACTTCCTGTGTGAGGCACACAAGTCGAGGTTATATTGAGTATTATGATTGTCTGTGTGTTATGTAGTGTGACAGCCAGTATTTGATACACAGGATTTGGAAGGTGGTGTTGCACCTTTTCACTGACACTGGTTGTGGCCACTCAGTTGCCCTAAGGACTTTCCCTATGTGACAGCACATGCTGAGGTGGAACGTGGTTGCCTAACATTTGCCCCATTATCCATGATGACTCACTGTACATGGTGGAATGAGGGCCATATTACAAAACTGCTGAAATAACCAATGGGAACGGGTTCCAATCCCTAATGTTCAAACAATTTGAGATCACCTTTACCACTTCCTGGAGGTGTGCGTCCACTACCTTGGCAGCTGCCCCCAATACTACATCCTGAAGCTCTCTCATGTGCTGGGTGTGTGCGAGAGTCTATGGGCTCTGCAAGGCCAGTTATAGGGGGCCAAGGGCTACCCATAGTGACCAGGACTCATGAAAGCATTACACCCACCTCCTGACTGATGCAGGGCACAGATTTAATGCTGCTTTTGCTTTGAGCAGGTTGGAGCAGACGATGGAGCTGCTGAAGATACGGGTTCTTTTGCTTTGATAGATTCCTCCAGGAAAGTCCAGTCAGAGTGTGTCTCATGATCCTATCAGTCTGTGGCCTGCAACAGAAAGTGAGGAGGTGCCCTGGGTGCTGAGCAACTGGGAGAATGGGAGTGTTCTTCCAGGAAGGAGGTAGAGGAGGATTGGGGAAGGGCATGGTAAGTTGGGGTGGAAACCAGACTTGAAATATATGGTGAGTAATTATTGAGATGAGTTCATTAAGATATGGCAAGGCAACTCAGTAACACTCCAAATGTGGTGAATCATCCTTCAACCAGCTCAACAACACTCGGATTTAGACAGAATAACATTCAATCCCATCTTTTATTGAAACGCATAAGATGGGCCGTACAGTGTCTCAGTAGTTAGTACTGCTGCCTCACGGCATCAGGATTTGATTCCACCTTTGGATGACTAGAGTTTGCACGTCCTTCCCGTGTCCGCGTGGGTTTCCTCCCACAGTCCAAAGATGTGCAGGTTAGGTGGATTAACTGTGCTAAATTGTGTAGGGATGTGCCGGCCGGATAGATTAGCCATGGAAAATGTACGGTTACTGGGATTGTATCAGGGAGTGGGTCTGGATGGGATGCTCTTCGGAGGGTCAATGTGGACTGAATAGGCCAAATGGCCTGCTTCCACATTGTTGGGATTCTAAGTGACCTTGAAGGGTTAAATGCTGAGCTGCTACATTTTCTTTTCTCACTGGGGAACCTAGAATCAGGGACACAATTTTAAAATAAGGATTTATTCCCATTTAAGATGGAGATTAGGCAGAATATTTTTCTCTGAGATTGTCATTAGCATTTGGATTTATCTTCCCTAGTGAGCTGTGTAGATTGGGCATTGAATATATTTAAGCCTGAGTTTGATAGATTTTTTATTATAGACGTGAGAGTCAAGGGTTCAGGGAACAATTGGCTAGAAAGGGATAGAAAGTACAGATTAGTCTGAAATCCCACGGACCATGATTCTATTGACTAATGGAGCAGCCTCAAGGAAATGAAGGGCTTACCTCTGCTCCTATTACATATGATCTTCTGATTTAATGAGGATGGAGGGATTTTATTTAAGGAGAATCTTCCTTTACAGGCAAGTGCAGCTCAAAAACCAAAACAAACACCTTCTCACAGTTTCTCCAACGAATAAGATAAAATTGCACTAAAGTATCACCACAAGGATAGCTTTAGTTTTAAAGGCTTCTGACTATAATAATTATTCATGCAGAAGTGGAAATTTTTGTACAGATTTGAACTGGTGGCAGGCTAAAGCTTTAAATAAAGGTAAGCAAAGTTTGTAAAATAGTGAGAGGAAAGGACAAAATAACAACTGAAATCCAAAGCAAGAAATCTAAACACACAACGTATGCAACCTTTCGTCTGAATGCAAGAAGCTGTGTGGTTGAATTGCTTGAGGTAAAGGCAGTTTTCATAACAGGGGATTAAATATTCAAGGAAATGTTTAAAAAAGACTTAGCCCAGAGGTAAGAATGAATTTTGAGTGTATTATCACTCATCTCTCAGTCCTGCCTCCTAAGTAGTTCCCTAACTAATGTTAATAGATTTATAGAATCCCTACAGTGTTGTAGCAGGCCATTCAACCCATTGAATCCATTCCAACCCTCCAAAGAGCATCCCACCCAGACCCACCCCCGATCTTAATCCTGCAACCCTGCATTTCCCAAACCACATAACCTGCACATCTTTAGACTGTGAGAGGAAACCCACGCAGATACTTGGAGAATGTGCAAACTCCACTCACACAGGGGTTGGGATTGAACCTGGGCCCCTGCCACTGTGAGGCTACGGTACTAACCATTGATGCAAATTTCAATAGATATTCCATGTGTTCTCATTTATGTTCACAGTCTTGTGTCATATCTAATCAAGTGCCTCTAGAAATCGTATTAATTATATTTGTTGCCTTCTCAAAAATGTGCCTTTTTGTTCAGACTTACAGTCGCTCGATCCTTACAAATCCATGCAGGATCTGACCAATCAGCCGGTATGGTGGAACAATGAAAACCAGGATGTTCAGGAGGCCAGGATGAGCAGGTACCTGTAAGGGTTGTGATGATGGAGCAGATTATTGAGGTAGATAGGGGGGTGAGACCATGGAGAGAATTTTAAGATTGAGCCATTTCTATTGGCAAGAAATCTCAGATGGCATCTTTTATCAAATATGATCATGAGTGCTGTTTAAGACTCATCTCATTGAGCTCCTTGCCTCTTAAATATTTGTCCAAAATCTCCCACATTTTCATGGTGACAAAATGCAATATTAGCATAGTCAATTGTATAATACATCTATTTAGGGAGGTTAGTTTTCTTTTCTTTTTGCAGTTTGTTTGGAATATGGGTTTTTCTTGCAAATCTGGTCTTTGTTGCTCATCTTTAACTGTCCGTGAGGGTAGCTTAGAGGCGGTCACATGTTTGTGGGTCTGGAGTCACATTTAATCCAGACTGGGTAAAGATGGTAGATTTGTTGTCCAAAAGAACATAAGTGATTATTAGCAAAATAAGGAATTGGAGGAACCTTTACTTCTTTAGCTGAGACAATGACAGGGTATGTGTTCAGGGGTCAACAGTCTATTCAGCTTCGTTGGCCTATCAATCCTCAGATTATCCTAACTTTATGCTGTAGTATAAGGAGAAAATATAGGTAATGAGATGGTGATGTAACTCTGACACATAGCTACTTGCTGTTGAAACTCTGAGGTAAAGAAGGGGAGAATTCTAAAACAGAGCAAGAATGAAAAGATCAGCATCCTTCATATTATTCTGAAAATGAAAGCACTTATAGGTACCCCTGTGAGAAAATAGTCACTCCTGTTGTGCAATATCAGTTCATGGTTGGGTAGATTGCTGCCCCCATCCTCAGATTCTGACTTGGTCATGGGATCTATCGGTCTACAGTGATGGAGGAAATACAGTGGGTAATCGACTAAGAAGAGGCTTGTGTATTTGACAACGTGCAGTTTATTCCATGATGGCAACCAGTTCTAAGTTGCATTAGTAAGATGCGCATTGTTACTGAGAATATTGAGAGATTGAGGACAGCATCGTTTTTTTGAGATCCAAGTACTTAGAACATCATCAGATTGTATAGCATTTAAGCCAGTCTTTTCAGAACCATAACATTAGACAACATCTCCACACAAGCTTCTTTTCCCATAAATGCATTGATGTAAATAATTAAAGCTCCCTCGACACAAAATCCCCCCAAATCACTGATTTCATTGGCTAAACGTTGACTCGTGATCCTCCAACTGACCTCTGATACAATCTGTAACTGCCTTGGGAGACATAGTGCTCCAACTCCGTGCAGCCTCTAGCTCACACTCGCCTCTCTGATTCTTTAACCAAGTTTGAAATGCTACATTGTTCCCCTTGATTAAAGATTCTACCTTGTAGGCTCTTGCCCCAGGTTTGCTGTTGCTGACTGACTGCCTGACCAAGTCATTCTTAAAGCTGTATCTAGTTTTCTTCCACATTTGCTGGAATTCACACTGCACTGCAAAATCAAATCCCAATCTACACCTTTACCTACCACATAGTTTTACCATTTCTGAGAAAATTTGTAGCTCAGATTGAGGTTCAGATTATAAGTTCGCTCACTGAGCTGGTCGGTTTATTCTCAGATGTTTTGTCACCATGCCAGGTTGTGCCATCAGTGAACCTCCATTGAAGCATCACCGGAGGCTCACTGATGATGCCACCTAGCATGATGATGAAGCATCTGAGAACAAACCTACCAGCTCAGCAAGCAAACTTACAAGTTGAGTTTGACCATGCGATACCAACCACTGACAATATGTAGATTGGAAGGGACCTGACACCATGCTCTTTTTCTGACTAGGGTTAGGGCCTACAGGGCCTAAAGTGGCAGAAGAAACTACTAGCTAGACAGATCAGAAGATGCAGTTGTCTTAAAAGATGTAGTTTATTACATGACAGTGATCAGATCTAAGCTCTGCAGCAGTCCTGCCATACCCAGTCATGAATGATGGTGGACAATTAAACAGCTCACTGGAGGGAGAGGAGGCTTCCAAAATATCCCCCTCCTCAATGATGAAAGAGCCAAACACATCAGTGCAAAGGACAAGGCTGAAGCTATCTCAGCAATCTTCAACCACAAGGGCCAAGTGGATGATCCACCTTGGCCTCCTCCAGTGGCTCCCAGCCTGACAGATACCAGTCTTCAGCCAATTTGATCCACTCCATCGATATCAAGAAATGGTTGGACATATTGGATACTGACAACATTTCAGCCCTAGCCAAGCTGTTCCAATACAGTTACAACACTGGCATCTACTCGACAATGTAGGTATTGCCCAGATATGTTCCTTACACATTAAACAGGACAAATCCAATGCAGTCAATTAACACCTCGTGAGTCTACAGTCAATCATCAGTAAAGTGATGGAAGGTCTCATCAACAGTGCTAACAAGCAGCACCTGCTCAGCAATAACCTGCTCAGTGACACCCAGTTTGTGTTCCCCGGGCCATTCAGCTCCTAACCTCATTATAGTCTTAGTTCAAACATGGACAAAACAGTTTAATTCCAGGGATGTAGTAAATCCAACTGGCCTTGACAAATGTGGAATCAGCGAGCTCGAGTAAAAGTGGAATCAATGGGTCTCAGGGGCAAACCCTCTCCTGGTTGGAGTCAATCCTTGTATATAGGAAGATGGCTATGATTGTTGGAGGCCGGTCACCTCAGCTCCAGGACAACTCTGCAGGAGTTCCTCAGGGTCGTGTCCTAGGCTCAACTATTTTCGGCTGCCTCATCAATGACCTTCTTTCCATCGTAATGTCAGAAGTGGGGATGCTTGCTAATAATTGCACAATGTTCAGCAACATTTGTGACTTCTCAATACTAAAGCAGTCTATGTTCAAATGCACTTAGATTTGGATAATATCCAGGCTTGGGCTGACAAGTGCTAAGCAACATCCAAAACAAAGGCCATGTAGTAACCATCTCCAACAATAGACAATCTAACCATTATCCATTAACATTCAATAGTGTTGCCATCACTAAGTTCTCCCACTATCAACAATGTAGGAGTTACCATCGACCAGAGCCTGAACCTATCCACCCATGTAAATACAATGGAAACAGGACCAGGTCAGGAGAATACTGCAATGAGTAACTCACTTCCTGTCTCCCCAAACCCTGTCCAGTATCAATAAGGCACAAGACATGAGTGTGATGGAATATTTGCTTGGTTGGGTGCAGCTCCAACAACATTCAAGGAGCTTGACACCATCCAGGACAAAACAGCCCATTTAATTGGCACTACATCCACAAACATCCACTCTCTCTGCCACCAATGCTTAGTAGCAGCAGTGTCTACCATCTATAAGATGCATGGCAGAAATTCACCAAAGATTCTCAGACAGCACCTTCCAAACACACCTAGCAGGACAAGGGCAACAGATACATGGGAACACCACTACCTGCAAGTTCCCCTCCAAGCCACTCACCATCCTGACTTGGAAATATATCGCTATTCCTTCAGTGTTGCTGGGTCAAACTCTTGGAGCTCGCTCCCTAAGTGCATATTGGTCAAACTATAGCACATGGACTGCAGCAGTTCAAAAAGGCTTCCATTGAGCAATGGCCAGACCCTATGAGTGAATAAACAAAAGGAAGAAATTGCATTAATAAGATATACATTATTGCTTGTATTATTGGGAAACATAGGTTTGTCCTCTTTAAGATGTTCTACCATTCTCCAACCAAGTCATTAGATCATTGTAAGACTGAGTGGAGCTTAATGTCATCTTAAGGATCATCCTTTCAGAACCATTACCTTACACAACAACCATTAGATAAGGCAGAGACAGTAATTCAAGCAGAGTCAGGCTGAGACTGTCTCATTTAAAAAAATTAAAAATTGGATAGGAAATAATGTGTTAGATGGGGACTAGCATGACAACCCACAGGTGAAATAATTGACCACATTGTTTCTTTCTCAGCTCCTTAAAAGTTTCTTTAAGAGCTGAGAGAGAGAAGCACATTGACAAATGCCACCCTCTATCAGGCTTTGACATTTGAATGTCTAGTCACTAGAAGCTGCTTCCAGTGAAGGTCCAGTGATTCTGGATCCTAGGACCTCCAGTCCTACTCAGAGAGAACCCAGCAGTTAAAAAAGATAATGACTTCTTTCTCCTTCTTGCAGAGTTCAGTTTATAGGGACTGAGGCAAGGATAAAACATTGGTTTTCAGAGGTTGCCCCTTTGCTATCCTCATGCCTTTTATAGCCCGAAACTGGGGCATTGGAAGCCTACCCATCTCAGCATGGAGAAATGAGCTACCTTTCTTGCCTGTGGGGGAGGCAGGTGACCGAGTAAGGTGCACCTGTTAAAGCCCTCAAAGGCCTGTTAATTGACCATTTGACAGCCCAAACTGCTGGTGAGTTGTGAGGATTGCTTGTGAACCTTCTCGCCCAGCGCAGAGCTGCAAGTAACCCTGCGAAAATGAGGACTGCAGATGCTGGAGATCAGGGTCAAGCTTAGAGTGGTGCTGGAACAGCACAGCAGGTCAGGCAGTATCTGAGGATCAGGACAATCAATGTTTCGGGCAGGAGCCCTTCATCAGGAATTATTCCTGATGAAGGGCTCCTGCCCGAAACGTCAATTTTCCTGCTCCTCGGATACTGCCTGACCTGCTGTGCTTTTCCAGCACCACTCTAATCTTGACTGCAAGGAACTCATTGAGCTATTTTCTCCTGTTGTCACTTTTCTTGCATCGTCCAGGAAGGGGAGGAATTGTGAAGTCAAGTTGAGGTTGAACAGGATGTTAGTGAGATCTCTTCTTGAGTACAGTGTTCAGGTCTGCCTGTCCTGATATAGGAAGGATACTACCAAGCTGGAGAGGGTTCAGAAAAGATTGAATAGGATGTTGTCAGGAATGGAAGGTTTGAGTTAGGAGAGGGTGGATAGGCTGGGACTTTTTTCACTAGATCATAGGAGGTTGTGGGCTGACTTTTTCGAGGTTTATAAAATCATGAGGGTCATAGGTAAGGTGAATGGCGGGTGTCTTAGGGTGGGGTATTTCAAGTCTAGGGAACATATTTTAAAAGGAATGAGGGGCAATTTTCTTTTATACAGAGTGGTTTGTGCGTGACATGAGCTTCCTGAAAAGTGGTGGATGTGGGTACAGCAATGATGTTTAAAAGACATGTGGATACGTAGATGAATAAGAGAGGTTTAGAGGGATATGTGCAGGGTGGGGCTAGTTTAGTTTGGGATTATGGTTGGCATGGTCTGAGTGGACTGAAGTGTGTGTTTCCATGCTCTAAGACTCTATGAGAATTTTGTCCTCAGCAGAGTGCTGTCAATGAGCAGTCTCAAAGTCAGAACTAAAATGCCCAGTCTTCATGGTAGGCAGAATCTGTGAACGAAATAGAACAGAGACATTGTTCAGTGAAAGTGGAGACACAGGTAGATAGGATAATGAAGAAGGCATTTGGTATGCTTTCCTTTCTTGGTCAGAGCATTGAGTATAGGAGTTGGAAGGTCATTTTGCGGCTGTACTGGACATTGGTTAGTCCACTTTTGGAATATTGTGTGCAGTCCTGGTCTCCTTCCTATCGGAAACTTGAAAGGGTTCAGAAAAGATTTACAAGGCTGTTGCCAGGATTGGAGGGTTTGAGCTTTAGGAAGAGGATGAATAGGCTGGGGCTATTTTCCTTGGTGGCTGAGGGGTGACCTCATAGAGGTTTATAAGATCATGAGGGGCATGGATGGGGTAAATAGACAAGGTCTTTTCCGTGGGGTGGGGGAGTCCAGAACTAGAGGGCATGGGTTTAGAGTGAGAGGGAAAAGATTTGAAAGGGACCTGAGGAGGAACACTTTCAATGAGAGGGTGGTGCATGCATGGAATGAGCTGCCAGAGGAAGTGGTGGAGGCTGGTACAGTTACAACATTTAAAAGGCATCTGGATGGGTATATGAATAGGAAGGATTTAGAGGGACTTGATTAATTTAGAATTCCTGGTCGGTGTGGATGAGTTAGACTGAAGGTCAGTTTCCGTCTCTATGTCTCTATTGTAACCATAGTTTTAGAAAAGCAATTAGAAACATTTCGATTGGATTACTGGCTTCATAACATACAGCAAAGTAAACATTTTTGCCTCTGTTCTTTTTCTTAAGCAGAAGCTGTAAGTTCACTTCTAAAGTTCCACGGCATAAATACTCACAGGATCACCTAGAAGGAATCAAGCTTCAATAACCCAGCGAAGACATTTCTGTAACGAACGTTAACATTGGTGAGACTGCTTTTGTATGTAATTGGGGAAAAGCTGCAGAGCTGCCCAGGATCACTCAGCAATAGTGTACCGAGGGTCGTCTTGCAGGAATAGAGCAGTCCCATTGTGAGTTATTTGGCAATGCAAAGTGTTTCTTTTCTCAGGCAAAGGGAGCTCTCTTTTCTGTAATAGTTGTTCTTGAGATTTAGAATAAGAGGAAAGATCTGCTGCACCAAAGCACAAGTGACCACAGATTCAGATATCAGACCTTTAAATGCAGACATTGACAAATGGCTTCCGTGGTCGAACCCATTACCCGCAGGGACTGTGACACATTTGTGGCTCAACAAGCACTTACACTGAGAGGTTTGCTATGAAGGTCAAACAAAAACTAAATGATTCTGTCAGTGGCAAGTCAGTTTGCAACAAAGTAATCAGAAACGTTGTGAAATATTCTGACAGAATAATTAGAGTGCAGCAACCTGCAGTGACTGAAATTAAATGGAATCTTTGAAGTATAATTATTGTTGAGAGGGTTCAGGTATTAGCTTTGAGTC
The DNA here is from genome assembly GCF_047496795.1 of Chiloscyllium punctatum. Taxonomy (NCBI): domain Eukaryota; kingdom Metazoa; phylum Chordata; class Chondrichthyes; order Orectolobiformes; family Hemiscylliidae; genus Chiloscyllium; species Chiloscyllium punctatum. The sequence continues at coordinate 60,724,808 of NC_092775.1, forward strand.
CCATTCAGAAATTAACATCACTTGCAATAAAAGTAATCATGATATTTATGACTTTATGCACAGGAGGTATTAGCTGGGCCATAATATTACACACTATAGCTTAACAAGAAAGATATTTATTGAGCTCATTTTGGGGTCCATTAGACCTAAAGTCCTATGATTGAAAATCTTTTCTGAAAAAGTCCCTGCAGCAAACAGCCTGCAGCATAAACATGCTTCTGGCAGAGTTGTGGGAAGTATTCTGAGAATTCTCCTTATGTTTGCTGTTTATTCTATTGATTGACATGTACTCTTAATCGCCTCGGTTTTATTTGAAAAATTGCTGAAGAACATAGCTTATAAGACCCATAACTTTGTCTGCCAGTGCCTGGCTTTGCAAGGTGCTTTTGAAGGAAGTACAGTGAGTACGTACACACTATTTTCACTGGCCCCTGTGCCGGAGGGATCGAGAGTTTCACATAATACATGGGTGCCTGTCAAACAGATTGCTTTGTCCTGGATAATGTCAAGCTTTTTGGTTATTGTTGGAGTTACACTCATCCAGGCAAGTGGAAAGCATCTCATCACTCTCCTGACTTGTGCCTTGGAGGTGCTGGGAGGCTTTGGGGAGGCTGGAGGTGAATTACTCACTGCAGGATTTCTAGCCTCTGATCTGCTCTTGCAGTTACAATAGGCTGGTTCAGCTCAGTTCCTGGACAGCTTCTAGCTCCCTGCATGTTGACAGTGGGGTATTCATTGAAAGTCAAAAGAGATGGCTTGATTCTTAAAAATATGTTTGGTAAAGATATTCCACAAGGTATTTATTCATTTAATTGCTCTTTATGGGCTCTTCCCATGTGTAACTTGCTGTCTCACTCACTGTCCCAGTGACTCAAGTTCAAAGATAATCCATTGAAGCCTTTTGCCTTTTAGAAGATTCTAAAGAAAAGATAAATTATGCTGAAAATGTAAATTGTTCCTTTCTTGTTTTCTTTGTTCGTGTTGTTCCTATGCTGCTTCATCTTACTGTTGCCCATTTTCTTTCCTTTCTGAACACACCTCACATATCATTTTTACCGAGCTTCAACCTACAGCGTACAAACTTTCCCAATACGGTTGCTTTTCCCAGTTATTCTCTCCAGTATTGTCCATACCTTGTATAAGTAGATGTTCTTGAAAAATCTTCTTGCTGCAACACTGTTCGTTCTCACTAACTATAACCAATGCTATAGACTTTTAAAAACATTTCTATATCTTTTGAGGTATTAATCGTGTTTTCTACAGATTCACCACACAATTTACTTTTTGTCCTTATTTTTCCACAAAGAAGAACTGTAATATTAACTTACAATGCATTTTTAATTTTCTATATTTTTAATTTTCTATTTATATTAGGAACAACAGTAATGTTTTATATTTAACTTTTTTTCTCTTTGTTACTACTTGTACCCACGTTTTGTACTAAGGTGCCTCTGTAGGGCGGCATGGTGGCTCGGTGGCTCAGTGGTTAGCACTGCTGCCTCACAGCATCAAGGTCCCAGGTTCGATTCCAGCCTCAGGCGACTGTCTGTGTGGAGTTTGCACATTCTCCCTGTGTCTGCGTGGGTTTCCTCCGGGTGCTCTGGTTTCCTCCCAAAATCCAAAGATGTGCAGGTCAGGTGAATTGGCCGTGCCCATAGTGTTAGGTGCATTAGTCAGAGGGAAATGGGTCTGGGAGGGTTACTCTTCGGAGGGTCAGTGTGAACTAATTGGGCTGAAGGGCCTGTTTCCATATTGTAGGGAATGTAATCATGTACTTGAGAAGGTGCCGTGTGTGGCAACATTGTACACATCTCGCTGTACTTCTGTTATTGAGCACGCGACAATAAAGCTTAAATCAAAATGTGGCAATAACATTTGGTCGAAAAGTGTGGCTTTGAATGGGCAACTTCATCCCATTCCTGGTGAAGGGCTTATGCCCGAAACGTCAAATCTCCTGCTCCTCCGATACTGCCTGACTGGCTGTGATTTTCCTGCACCATACTTTTCGACTCTGATCTCCAGCATCCACAGTCCTCACTTTCTCCTGGTAGTGTTCATCTCCCAGTCCAGTGTAGGAAATAGACTTCCATCATACTCCGTTGCAAATATTCTCTACTTCCATGGCTGTTTCATCAGTGTAATGACACAAACTCTCCAAGGTGATGCTACAACAGATGTTAAACTCTATTCTCAGCAGCTTTACTTTCTTAACCCCTTATCAAATGCTTCAAGTTTAGCATATTTACAAAAGTATTCCACTCGATCTCCCTTTAAAGCTCATGCGAGATCATTGTCTGCAGGAATGCAGTCATCTTGAAAAGTTTGTAACTCATTTAATAAAAAAACAAATAACATTTATTATCTGTCTGAGTCACCTACTGTGTCGATGAACATGTTTTTAACTCCCATCACAGCCATTTTAATGATCTACCAGAATCTGAATAACCAATTAATAAAAATTACTGCCAGGTTATCAGCTGTACACTGCTCTGTGCAACAGATCTGGTGGGATTAGCCAAACACGTTCAACCAGCATCTGTCACATGGAGCCATTTTCATCCTGTTTGTTTTGGCTAGAATTGAGCTGCACTCCCAAAGGTGAAAAGATGGCATTTTATTATTTCATTTATTTACCATTTGCACTTGGTACATCTATCCACTTGAGAGTGCAGTCAAAACATTCCAAGTTCTGCCAGTTCTCAAACTGGGAAATAATGAGGCAGACAGATGGGATGGGCATGGTGTTCTCTCACTCTGACAGCTGTTAAGGGTCTTCTATCAAATGAGTCAGATGGGATAGATATTGTGACTCTTACCAGCTGCTGGTGGTACAATATCGATGAAGATTGGAAGAGAACAGCTCAGTTGCTAGTCATGATGCCTCTGTAATATGGTGCAGTACACGTGCCCAACATTAACATCCAACAATTCAGTATTGATGTTGAGCAAGTGGATGGGGAAATGGAACAAAGGCAGCTTCTAATGCAATTTATATCGCCTGAGGGAAACTAGTTGAAGTTTAACATTGCTGGCATATTGGCCAGCATGTATGCAGTGAGCAACTAGTTTGTAATGAGATGACATAACTTCCCAATGTAGCACTTTGACATTACATTGATTGGCTAAAGGGCTTCTGCTGTTGTGTACGACTCTCTGACTCCATCATTTTTTGTTCCTTTGTCAAAAGGGAATGTATGGTGTTCATTCATTGAATATAGCATTTGATGTACTAAATTGATGCAAGGCACTTTAGAGGAGTATAATCAGACAGAATTTATGGGCATCGTAAAGCGGATTATTAAATGTTTGATCAAAAGGGTGAGGTTTTAAGTCACATCTTAACAGGACAGAAAGAGGTAGAGAGGAGAGGTGTGAGGGAGGCTTTTTTGGAGTTGAGGGACAAGGCAGCTGCAGACACATATACCAATGATTCTCCAAGAAACATTTTTAAAATTGTGAACAGAACTAGTTACTGTAGCTAATACTGCGGGCCTAGACCAGAAACTGTGCACTTACAAAGAATCAGATGCACTCTGAGATTGAGAGTGTTTGCTGGTATCATTATATTCAAAAAGCATGACCACAGTACCACCAGATCCCAGGAGTTTTAAGTGTATTATTACTACTTGTTCTGTAGATGAATAGGCAGCAGTGCTGAGACCTACATGAGCTGTGCAGTAAAGTTCAAAACCACTCAAGCTCCTCCCTTGAGTTGGCTGCTTTCCCATTTCTCGTCTGCATCATGTGAGACATTTGGCAAAGTGATTCTCTGAAGGGTAACAAGCTTGCTGTGAACCTTGATAGCTGATATAGTGCCTACATACAAAGAGCTGACTTGTTAGATACCAGCTTTGAATTCTACAGAGTAAGGCAAGAGCAGAAGTGAAATTTGGAGCCGGGGCTGGGGAATCAGAATCCCAAGAAGGAAAATAGAATGAGGACAGTAGGCAGATCAGAAACAAATTCCTGGGTGACAGTAATAAGTGCATAGTACTCATGGATTTCTTTGATGTTGAGGCTGAGACCATCAGATTAGGTGTGTCTGCCATGTCCCTCTGTTCCAGTAACCCACTGAAACCCAGCAAATTTACCCAACAGGACTACAAATTAAAGTGATGATTTTCATGGAAGCAGTGGTGACATGAGGAGAAACTTCTTCCTGCAGTACATGGTTTGTAATCACAGATGTATCATCCAGGGCTATGTTGGTGGCAGGTTGAAAGGGATAATTATCAGGATATAAAAGACTAGTAATTCCATGGGTAAACATAGGTGTGAAACGAGCGGAGCGGATCTTACGAAGTGAATGGTCTCTTGCTGTGTTTCGATCCCATTCTGTGGTTCTATAGTTCTGAGATGTTGTAAAGTGCTTCACTGCATCGGGCCTGCCTGATCTTGATCTTTTTTTCAAATTTCTATCCTACCTCTCCTCATGTTGTCTCTGAATCAATTTCTCCTCAAGACCCAACTCCCTTTCTCTCGATTCTATTTCCGCTAATCAGCTGTGCACCTCATTTCCCTTCCTGGCCTTGCTATTAGGAGGGACACAGTGGCTCAGTGGTTAGCACTGCTGCCTCACAACACCAAGGGACCCAGGTTCAATCCCACTCTCAGGCTACTATCTGTGAGGAGTTTGCACATTCTCCCCATGTCTGCATGGATTCCCTCTTGGTGTTCCAGTTTCCTCGCATAGTCCAAAGATGTGTAGGTTAGGTAGTTTGGCCATGCTAACTTACCCATAGTGTCCAGGAATCTGCAGCTGAGGTAGATTAGCCATTGGAAATGTATGTTTACTGGGATAGGGTGGGTCTGGGTAGGATGCTCTTCAGAGGATTTGTGTGGACTCTATGAGCAAAATGGCCTGCTTCCACTTGATAGGGATTCTATGATTAAGTGATATTGGAAATGGTTCTCTGGCCTTTATATCTGCCATCATCAACTCACTCCTTAAAGAGCCACCACTTGAACCCAACTTCCTTGGGAATTATCAGCCTACTTCCAACCTCCTTTTTCCTCTCCAAATGGTCCACAGCATATTGTAACTTCCCAAACGCATGCCCATCCTTCTCAACATTTCTGCATCTTTTCACACAGTTGACCACATCTCTCCTTCCCCCAGTTCCTCGCAGCCTAATCAGGGAGAGTATCAGTTGCAATGGCTTCCTTCCCCCTCTGGTATCTCCCAAGGATCGATTATTGGTTCTCTTCTATTTCTCAACTACGCTGCTCCTCAGTGACATTATCTGGAAGCACAGCTTTAGTTTTCACAGACTGATGCTAACCAACACCACCTTGATACCAACCCTCTCGACTCTTCCACTGTTGTTAATTTATCCAAAATCAAACATTGGATAGGCCCGACGTATCTTCCAATTTAATATTTGGATAACTCAAGTTTTTTTTGTTTTGGATTATGCATTGTCAAGGTTTTTTCTGATGTTCCCTGCGTGGTGATTGGCACAGTGCCAATCATGGCATGACCTCCAGTTCCAGAAGTCACTGATGCATATTGCCCTCGAAGGTACAGGCAGCTGTTAGGAATATTAGAAGGAATGCTGATGTTAAATGTCTTGGATAAGATGTGCTTCATCCCAGGGTGCTGAAGGAATCAACAAAGATTTTATTGGATGGATTGATGGTTATCTATCCTAATTCTGTATACATGCAGGTGCAGCAAGCATTGGGAAAGCAAATAGTATGTTGATATTCATTTCAAGAGATTTCAGTACAGAAGTTGAGATGCCCTGCTGTTGTTGTATAGTTGTAGTTGTGACACCCCACTTGGAGTATTATGGGCAGTTTTTGTCTGCTTAGCTAGGCAAGAATATTCTCATTTAGGGTGTAGGTTTGCTCGCTGAGCTGTAGGTTTTTTTGAGTATCTATTCTTCTTGAATACGTTGTATAGGTGGTTCTCTGTTTTCCGAAGTTCGTCTGTGCTGCAGTGTGTAGTGGCTCATTGGAATAGTGTTCTGATACAGCTTCGTTTGTGTGTGTTGGGATGGTTGCTGGTGTAGTTAATTATTTGGTCAGTGTTTGTCGGTTTTCTGTATACGCAGGTTTGTAGTTCTCCGTTGTCCGTTCTTTTGACTGTGACATCCAGGATTGCGAGTTTGTTGTCGGTTTCTTCCTCCTTGGTGAACTTTATGCCTGTGTGGGTGTTGTTGATGATGTTAAATGTCTCTTCTATCTTGTTTCGTTTTGTGATGACAAAGGTGTCATCTATGTAGCGGACCCAGATTTTTGGTTTGATGATTGGTAAGGCTGTTTGTTCTAGTCTTTGCAGTACTGCTTCTGCTATGAATCCTGATAGCAGAGCCACCTCACACTGCAGCACAGACGAACTTCGGAAAACAGAGGAGAACCACCTATACAACATATTCAAGAAGAACGGATACTCAAAAAATACAGTCTGCAGATTCCTCAGGAACAAACCACGACAAGCAGACCTAACACAGCCAGAAACCCTAACCACCTCACCATACATCAAAGAAGTTTCAGAAATGACAGCCAGACTACTAAGACCCCTTGGAATCCTAGTCTCACACAAACCCACCAACACTCTCAAACAAAAACTAACAAACTTAAAAGACCCAGTACAACTCATGGACAAAACTAACGTCATCTACAAAATTCTATGCAAGGCCTGCCACAAACACTACGTAGGACAAACAGGAAGAAAGTTAGCCACCAGTATACACGAGCCAGAAAAAGACACGATCCTCTCTCCCTCATAGCCCTATACACGGATGAAAAAAACCACTATTTTGCCTGGAACAACACATCTATCCTGGGACAGGCTAAGCAAAGACATGCCAGAGAATTCCTAGAGTCCTGGCACTCCAACCACAACGCCATAAACAAACACATAGATCTAGATACCATCTATCAACCCCTCAGAAAACGAACAGGAAATGACATCACCACAAACCCCAGGAAACCCATCCAGGGGAAAGATATAAATAGAAAGCAGGAAACAACAGCTTCGCTTCACTTGGAGGTCGCCACTGATGATGTTACCTAGCCAGGTAATGAAACATCTGGATATCAAACCTACAGCTCAGCGAGCAAACCTACACCCTAAACCCCAACCTGAGCTACAAACCTTCACAAATCTTGTAATGTTCTCATTATCCAGAGCGTTCAATCAGTGTTCACCAGATTAGACTCTGAGATGGTGGGATTGTTTCATGAGGAGAGATTGAGGAAACTGAGTCTGAACAACGAGAAATTAACCTATTGAATCTTATAACATGTTCACGGCATGTCCCATGGTAAATAATGAAAGGGTGTGTCCCCTTGTTTGTGAGTCTAGAACTGGGGGCATAATCTCAGTATAAGGGATATGACACTAAAGACAAAGATGAGGAGGATTTATTTTCACTCAGAGGCTGGTGAATCTTTGGAATTCTGTGTCTTATGTTGGCAACATTTTAAAAAATCTCAGCCTTGTTTTCCAGTCCCTCTGTGGCCTTACCCCTCCCTATCTCTGTAATGTCTCCCAGTGCACGGCTGCCTGAGATGTGTGTAATCCTTGAATTCTTGGCCGATGGTTTTAATTGCTATGCAGTTGATTACCTTGCCTTCAGCTCCCTCAGTCTGCAGCTCTGGAATTCCCTCCATGCATGTGTCCACTTTGTTCTCCTTCTTTAATACGCTCCTTAGTATGTACCTCTGAACATGTTGTTAATTATTAAACTAGCATCTCTGTATGTGGTTCACAGCCATGCTTCTAGTGTGTTCTTGTGAAACATACTGGAATATCTTGTCATGTTACAGGCGCTACAAAAAAATTAGTTGTTGATGCAAATAAAATGGCTTTAACTGATGGTCCAGGGACTCCCCCAGTGCTGCTGTATTACTGAGACACACCAGCCAATAAAACAGAAGCTTTGATTCCTATACAGTCCAAGCCACCTGCCCTGATGCTGTATTAGAGTTGAAAGTGTAAGTGTGGTGCTGGAAAAGCACAGTCGGTCAGGCATTATCTGAGGAGCAGGAGAATCGATATTTCCAGCATAAGCTCTTCATCAGGGGAGCTTGTGCTCAAAATGTTGATTCTCCTGCTCCTCGGATACTGCCTGCCCTACTGTGTTTTTCCAGCAACACACTCTCGACATTGATCTCCAGCATCTGCAGTCCTCACTTTCTCCCTGATGCTGAATAATCCTGGTGCTCAGTCTAGTACAAAGTCTGAACAAAGAGACCTTGGAGTGCAGGTTCATAGCTACTTTGAAAGTGGAGTCGCAGGTAGATAGGATAGTGAAGGTGGCTTTCCTTTATTGGTCAGAGTATTGAGTACAGGAGTCGGGAAGCCATGTTGCAGCTGTACAGGACATTGGTTAGGCCACTTTTGGAATATTGCCTGCAACTCTGGCCTCCTTCCTATCAGAAAGATGTTGTGAAACTTGAAACAATTCAGAAAAGATTTACAAGGATGTTGCCAGGGTTGGAGGATTAGAGCTACAGGGAGAGGCCGAGTAGGCTGGGGCTGTTTTCCCTGGAGCATCAGAGGCTGAGAGGTGACCTTACAGAGGTTTATAAAATCATGAGGGGTATGGATAGGGTAAATAGACAGTCTTTCCCTGGGGTGGAGGAGTCCAGAACTAGAGGTCATAGGTTTAGGTTGAGAGGGGAAAGATATAAAAGAGACCAAAGAGGCAACTTTTTCACACAGAGGGTGGTATGTGTATGGAATGAGCTGCCAGAGGAAGTGGTGGAGGCTGGTATGATTGCAACATTTAAAAGGCACCTGGATGAGAATTTGAACAGGAAGGGTTCGGAGGGATATGGGCCGGGTGCTGGATTGGGTTGGGATATCTGATCGACATGGACAAGTTAGACTGAAGGGTCTGTTTCTGTGCTGTACATCTCTATGACTCTATGACCCAAGTAAGATGTTGGGGTGGGAAAATCAATGTGGGTGACAACTGGGCTCTTATGAAAGTTAGTAGGCAAAACAAAACCATGTCAGTGGCCAAATTGATTATATTCTTTCTCGAAAATATTTATACAAAATTAGAAAGGATTCACATGCCATTTGGCTCAATAGGTCCATTCTCAGTCCATGTAAGACTCCTCTCACCTTAATTCATCCAACTGTCTCACATTGTCATCCCATTCTAGTCCTCCTCCTGTGTGTCCATTTAGCTTCCAGCTTTCTTTCAAATGCACCTTCACTGTTTGCCTCAACTATTCCCTTGAGGCTGTGAGTTCTACTTTCTAACTACTCTGTCGTTAAATAAGATTCCTTCTGTATTCCTTATCAGATTTATAAATGAGTGCTTCATCTTCATGATTCCTAGCTGTAGATTCTTCATAAAGGTGCACTTCATAGAATCCCTACAGTGTGGGAGCAGGCCCTTCAGCCCATTGAATCCACACCAATCTTCTGAAGAGCATTCCACCCAGACCCACTCCCCCTACTCTATCCCCGTAACCCTGTATTACTATGGCTAATCCACCCTAACCTGCATATCTTCGGACCGTGGGAGGAAACTGGGGCAACTGGAGGAAACCCACACAGTCATGGGGAGGATGTGCAAACTCCATACATTCCTTCAGAAGTGAAATATTTCCTCCATGCTTTTTCAAACAAAATCTTTCGTAATGTCTAACAGGTCACCCATCAGTTTTCTCTTTGCTCCCTTTCTGAAGTTGTAAGGTGTGTCCTTAATGGGGAATGTGGGGTGGAACAGGGCGATGGATCATTGCCACTCCAGGAAGCAGTTCTTAAATAATCTATTGTACAGCCTGGATATTCCACTGGCTCCCTGTTATTTTAATCCGATGGCTCACCTGGGACTATGTTAATCAAATTTGAATGACTCTGTAAAGGGAAAATGATAACCAATTTGAGACAGTACCCAGAAACTCAGTGTTAATTTGTGCTTAGTATAATGTGCCACATTTAGTTGAAATTGATGTTAGGTATGATTGTTCAGAACCTCGTTAGCAACTGGTTGGCATCTAACGTACCTGCTGGTGCCCATTAATTAGACTGCATGGTATTTTCCCAGCCAGTTATTCAAACAATGTCCTCCTGCAATGACTGGGAGTGATGTCAATTTCAAGTGGCACTTAAAGGGATACTCACAAACTCTGTGGTCATTGCTCAAGAACAGAGCCTTCTGAAGAGTCCTGGAGAGATTTCACTAACCCTCAAGTAACATTTATTTCAGAAACTCTTTGAGAATTTCAGATCTATGAATCACCAGAGGGATGGCACTTGTTTTGGGTTACTCTTGGTCCCAAACAAAGCAAGGGAGATATCAGAGACAAACTTTTTCACAAGACAAGTGGTTAGGGTGTGGAATGCACCATCTGAAAAATGGTGGAGACAGGCTCAATTGAAACATTCAAGGAAGCATTGGATGATTATTTGGGTAGAAATAATGTGCCGGGAGGATGTTAGCACTAAGTAACTGATGAAAGACCTCGAGGACCTTAGGCTCATCCGAGAGAACGAGATCTTTCTGGACAAGACCTTCAGCGAGGTTATTACACCGAGCATACCAGAAGAGAGTAGAAGAGAGGAGAGGATGAGGAAGGCAGAGAGAAGACAGGTGCAAGAGACCCCGGGGGAAGTACCTGTCAGGAACAAGTTGAATCTTTTGGAAACAGTAGAGACAGATGACACTGCCAGTCCGCGAGGCGGCCAGGTCTGTCAATCAAAAGTTGGCGTGGAGGCAGAGCGGAAGAGTCGGACATCGCACAGAGCCGTGGTAATCGGGGACTCCATAGTGAGAGGAACTGACCGGGGTTTTTGTGTCAGCAGGCGGGACTTAAGGATGGTGTGTGGCCTTCCTGGTGCCAGGGTTAAAGACATCACAGACAGAGTGCAGGAAATCCTCAAGGACGAGGGTGAAGAGCCAGAGGTGGTGGTACATGTCGACACAAATGATGTCGGGAAGAAGAGGAGGAACATACTACAGCGGGACTTCGGAGAACTAGGAAGAAGGCTGAAAAGCAGGTCGTCCAGGGTGGTTATCTCCGGTTTGCTTCCAGTTCCTCGGGCTGGAGAGGCCAGAAACAGGGAGATAATGGACTTGAACGTGTGGCTGGGGAACTGGTGTAGGAAGCAAGGATTTAAATTCTTGGATCACTGGGGTATATTTTGTGGTAAGTATAAGTTATACAAGAGAGACGGTTTGCACCTTAATAGGTTAGGGACCAGCATTCTGGCAGGCAGGTTTGCAACTGCAACACAGCTATGTTTAAACGAAGTAGCGGGGGGGAGGGGACAAACTGGATGTTTAAAAAGGAAATTGAGGGAAAGTGAGAACAAGGGAAGTCAAGAAAGACAACTGTATCAATGAGGCAGAAAACTCAGAAAGGGATCATGCTGTAAGGTTGAGTGAAATAGGGGTTGATGGGAAGGGTGAGGGCAGTAACAAATTAAAAATACTATACATGAATGCACAAAGCATTAGAAATAAGATGGATGAGCTTGAGGCTCTTTTGGAAGTTGGCAGATACGATATTGTGGGGATAACTGAGACGTGGCTTCAAGTGGACAGGGCCTGGGAAATGAATATTCCAGGCTGCACGTGCTATCGTAAAGACAGACTGACGGGCAGAGGGGGTGGGGTGGCCTTGTTGGTAAGGGATGATATTCACTCCCTTGCGCGGGGGGACCTAGAGTCAGGGGATGTAGAGTCAGTGTGCATAGAGCTGAGAAATTCTAAGGGTAAAAAGACCCTCTTGGGAGTTATCTACAGGCCCCCAAACAGTAGTCTGGATGTCGGATGTAAGTTGAATCAGGAGCTGAAATTGGCCTGTCGCAAAGATGTTACTACAGTTGTTAAGAGGGATTTCAACATGCAGGTAGACTGGGAGAATCAGGATGGTATTGGACCTCAAGAAAGAGACTTTGTGGAGGGCCTCCGAGATGGATTCTTAGAACAGCTGGTGCTGCAGTCTACCAGGGAGAAGGCAATTCTGGATCTGGTATTGTGCAACAAACCAGAATTGATCAAGGACCTCAAAGTGAAGGAGCCATTGGGAAGTAGTGACCATAATACAATAAGAGAGGGAGAGGGAGGAGCTGGCCAAAGTTCAATGGTGCAATACCTTAGCAGGGATGACAGTGGAGGAACAATGGCAGATATTTCTGTGTATAACGCAGAAGATGCAGGATCAGTTCATTCTAAAAAGGAAGAAAGATCCTAGGAGGAGGCAGGGGTGGCCGTGGCTGATGAGGGAAGTTAAGAAACATGTAAAGTTAAAAGAGAAAAAGTATAGCATAGCAAAGATAAGTGGGAAAACGGAGGACTGGGTAGCTTTTAAAGAACAACAGAGGATTACTAAGAAGGAAATATGCAGAGAAAAAAATGAGGTACGAAGGTAAACAGGTCAAAAATATAAAGGAGGATAGTAAAAGCTTTTTTAGGTATGTGAAAGGCAAATAAAAGGTTAGGACTAAAATTGGGCCCTTGAAGACAGGAACAGGGGAATATATTATGGGGATCAAAGAAATTGCAGAAGAATTGAATTGGTACTTCAGATCTGTGTTCACTGGGGAAGACACAAGCAATCTCCCTGAGGTAACAGTGGCTGAAGGACCTGAACTGAAGGGAATTTATATTTGCCAGGAATTGGTGTTGGAGAGACTATTAGGTCTGAAGGTTGATAAGTCCCTGGGGCCTGATGGTCTACATACCAGGGTACTGAAGGAGGTGGCTCGAGAAATCGTAGATGCGTTGGTGATTATTTTCCAGAGTTCGATAGATTCAGGATCAGTTCCTGCGGATTGGAGGGTGGCTAATATTGTACCACTTTTGAAGAAAGGTGGGAGAGAGAAAGCAGAAAATTATAGACCAGTTAGTCTGACCTCAGTGGTGGGAAAGATGCTGGAGTCTATTATAAAAGATGAAATTACGACACATCTGGATAGTAGTCACAGGATAGGTCAGAGTCAGTATGGATTTATGAAGGGGAAATCATGCTTGACTAATCTTCTTGAATTTTTTGAGGATGTAACTCTGAAGATGGACGAGGGAGATCCAGTAGATGTAGTGTACCTGAACTTTCAGAACGCTTTTGATAAAGTCCCACATAGGAGATTAGTGAGCAAAATTAGGGAGCATGGTATTGGGGACAAAGTACTAACTTTGATTGAAAGTTGGTTGGCTGACAGGAAACAAAGAGTAGTAATAAACGGCCCCATTTCAGAATGGCAGGCAGTGACCAGTGGGGTACTGCAGGGATCAGTGCTGGGACTGCAGCTTTTTACAATATATATTAATGATATAGAAGATGGTATTAGTAATAACATTAGCAAATTTACTGATGATACTAAGCTGGGTGGCAGGGTGAAGTGTGAGGAGGATGTTAGGATGACCTGGACAGGTCAGGTGAGTGGTCAGATGCATGGCAGATGCAGTTTAATGTGGATAAATGTATGGTTATCCACTTTGGTGGCAAGAACAGGAAGGCAGATTAGTACCTCAATGGAATCAATTTAGGTAAAGGGGCAGTACAAAGAGATCTGGGTGTTCTTGTACACCAGTCAATGAAGGTAAGCACGCAGGTACAGCAGGTAGTGAAGAAGGCTAATAGCATACTGGCCTTCATAACAAGAGGGATTGAGTATAGAAGCAAAGAGGTTCTTCTGCAGCTGTACAGGGCCCTGGTGAGACCACACCTCGAGTACTGTGTGCAGTTCTGGTCTCCAAATTTGAGGAAAGACATTCTAGCTATTGAGGGAGTGCAGCGTAGGTTCACAATGTCAATTCCTGGAATGGCAGGACTACCCTACGCTGAAATATTGGAGCGACTGGGTTTGTATACCCTTGAGTTTAGAAGAATGAGAGGGGAACTGATTGAGACGTATAAGATTATTAAAGGATTGGACACTCTGGAGGCAGGAAACATGTTTCCGTTGATGGGTGAGTGCCGAACCAGAGGACACAGCTTAAAAATACGGGGTAGACCATGTAGGACAGAGATGAGGAGAAACTTCTTCACCCAGAGAGTGGTGGGTGTGTGGAATGCTCTGCACTAGAGGGTAGTGGAGGCCCAGTCTATGGATTCATTTAAGAAAGAGTTGGATAGAGCTCTCAAGGATAGTGGAATCAAGGGTTATGGAGATAAGGCAGGAACAGGATACTGATTAAGGATGTTCAGCCATGATCATATTGAATGGTGGTGCAGGCTTGAAGGGCAGAATGGCCTACTCCTGCACCTATTGTCTATTGTCTATTGTAATCAAACTGGTGCAAGTACGAAGGGCTAAATGGCCTATTTGTCTCCAATAATAACTGTGATTCTTTGGTCTGGAAAAGGGATGGGAGATGGACCTGAGGCTAAGTACCAGGCACTGCAGGCATGTGGCAGGAGGATGGAGATAATGAGGTGGCATTCTGCCAGTCCTAAAGCACAGGCTGTCTGTTTGCCTCTTCCTGAGGCCAGTCTGACAGCCTGTGTTAGCCCTCCCAGTGTCATCTGACTGCAAATCCAGCCACGGCCATCGATCCTGCTGCCCAGAGTGAAGAATTGCTCACCCTCTAATTGGCTGGAAGCTATGAAGGTGGGTTATCTGCCAAAAAGAAATTGCATGAATTCAAGACGCAGTTGGTTATAGCACTTGAGGCTAAAGGGTCAAAGGATGAAAGGGAAAAGCAGGATCGGGCTCTTGAGTCAGATGACCAGCCATATTGAACAACAGAGCAGGCTCAAAGGGCTGAATGAGGTAAAAACAATGACTGCAGATGCTGAAAACCAAATACTGGACTAGTGGTGCTGGAAGAGCACAGCAGTTCAGGCAGCATCCAACGAGCAGTCAAAGGGCTGAATGGCCTACTCTTGCTTCTATTTTCCATATTTCTATGCTTCCCTATTTTCAAATGATTAATTACTGGACAACTATGAATTCCTTTCATGGCTTCCAAGGCTGATGAAGGTAGACTTATTCCCTACTATCCTTGTGTGTTAAATCCCAAACATTACATTAGATTGATAGAGCCAGTGACCACTGCCAGCACCTCCTTAGTGCCTTCTCTATCTTTCCTGACTAACTTTTTTTCTGGGAACATTGACATTCCCTCCTCCCTTTGTTGGATCTAGGTACCTCTGATTGCCTCTTTAGTTATAATCCCAGGTGATGACTTGCAGCTTACCAACCTCATTCCCCATGCTCACCTCGAAAGTGGATGTTATCTTGAATTTGCATGAAGGCCAATTGTACCATTAGGAAGATGAAGATGAAGAGGGAACATCTAACCAACCCCCTGCAGCCAATGCTTTAAGGAACAGTAATATAGCAATTACTGATAACTTTGTTTTGTACCAAGAGTGCATCCACAGGTCTGCAGTGCAACAATTTGTGTTTACATAGTGAATTTAATGTTGCAAAATATCCTGAATCTCCAAAGGAGCTTTCTCAGGCAGTTTGTGACTGAGCCACATGAGCCACTGACTCACCCAGCTTATGTCAGCAAGGTAGGCTTTATCGAGTGTGTAAAGGAGGAGGATTGAGGCCTTGGGTTTTAAGGAACAATTTCTAGCTCTTACAATGTTGGAAGCTGAAGGGAATGGACAGTTTTACTGGTGTGGGGATGGGAGAAAATGCTCAAGGTGTTAGAATTGAAGAAACCGAGGCCCGTTAAGCTGGATGAGCCTAAAGAGGTAGGGATTTTCAAAATAGTGAAAATCCTGTGTGTGAAACCTATTTAGCTTTCTCCATGTTTTAGTGCAGAAGGATTAGTTGCTGTCCATACATTCCTATTGTGGGTATAAGACTTAAACATACTGAAGGACTCAATAAGATTGTGTTTATTACAGTATGCATGTATATTTGGACTTTATATAAAATGGTTGACTTCTATGAAATGTGAGTTAGTGACTGACCACATTTTTTTCAAGTGAATGTTTTTTCTAATGGGAGGGATAAGTCTGACTGGGAAATGCCCTGTGTATAAATCTGGAAGGCCTGAGTGATATCTACCTGCTTTTGCTGCTCCAGGCCCAGATGATTTGTCCTGGTCTCCTTGGCCATGGGGAATAGCACACCCTTGGTCGGGGGGGGGGGGGGGGGGAGGGGGGAGCTGATACCAGTGTGAGAAGCTACTGCTTGCTGCTGTGCTGCTGCCTGCTGCTTGGGACAGACACTGTACGTTTGACAGCATTCTGGGTGAGCATATTACATTGTGTTGTGCAAGGTCTCCGAACACCTACTTCTAAAGTTGTCTGCAATGTATGCAGAAGTTCCCGACAGCCAGTGGCCTGAAAAGCATTACACTGAATTTACAGAGCGAGAAGATACCTTTTAATCCGAATGCTTTGTGCAGTTTTGTGTCTTCCATCACTTTTCTGTTTAATTTAACCCCATCAACACCTCAAGCATGACCCCCAAAGGAAGACATGTGCCTTGAAAGACCTGCTGTGTGCTTATGCAAGAAGTCTTATCTTCAATTGCCTGATATGTTCCTATTCATGGCAGGATGCAGGACAATGGCCTGTTTCAGTCAATTGCATTGCTCCGTGTGCTATATTTGCTGAATGTAAAGCAATGGCTGCTTTGTCTTTTGTTCCTCATGGACAACCCTTCTTTTCAATGCAAGGTCTTTCCTGAATGGAATGCTGATGTTCTCTGCTCTTCCAACATTCTGTCTTCTGGAATTTGACATGTAGCCACTCCATAATGCAACTCTTCCTCATTATATCTTATCGCTGATGACCCATCTTAATAGTAGAATTACTTAGTGTATGATGTATAGCCACTATAAGATAGGAGGACATTTTAGCCCACTGTGCCTGATCAATACAGACAGGGTATGCAGTTAAAGTTATGTCTCATATTGACTGGTCACAGAACAATGTTAATGTTAAATGTCTTTCTCCAAAGATTAATATAGTCCTTTATACTCATTTTGATTTGATATGGATTCTAGGAGATTGGGGTCAATAAACCAACTTTTCTAACCTCATTAGAACACAAAATCTTGCTATCTTGTTTTCTTGCAGAATTACATTTAACCCAACCTGTTCAGTAGTAGAGAGTAAAGTGGATATTGTCATATTCTGTCATTTGCACCGATTAAAATAATGGTCAAAATAGTTGTGAGATACTGAAAGAGGTTATAATCCAGATTAGGATTCTGTGCTGAGGCAATTGTGGTGAAGGAAATGGAGACAACACCTGGAGGCATTTTGGTTGGTTACTGCTGACATTTTGTCTTTAATGTGCATTAGCGAGTGCATGCAGTAGTGATCTCAACTTGATTATCAACTTGATAGTCAAGTTAATTATTTAAAACATTTAGTTAAAGTAGAACTTGGAGAAAAATTATGCAACTATCTACTTTTAATCTGAGAGCAAGATACTCAAAGACTGGGCAACATGGTGGCTTGGTGGTTAGCACTGCTGCCTCACAGCACCAGGGACCCAGGTTTGATTCCACTTTTGGATGACTGTCTGTATGTGGTTTACACATTCTCTCCGTGTCTGCATGGATTCCCTCCGGGTGCTCCAGTTTCCTCCCTCAGTCTAAAGATGTGCAGGTTAGGTGGATTGGCCATGCTAAATTGCCCATAGTGTCCAGGAATGTGTTGGTTCAGTGGATTATCCATGGAACTACAGGGTTATGCAATAGGGAGGTGGGTCTTGGAGAGATGCTCTTGATGTGGACTCAATGGGCTGAATGGCCTGCTTCTACACTGTCAGGATTCTATGGCTGCACCCCACTTAAACATTGCTTTGCTTGTTGTAATGTATGGGGCTGTAAGGTTTAGGAATAGTATAATAAACAATAGGATGAAGAAAGTTGCTGTGTTACAAAGAATAACCAGGTAGTAAAGGAGCTCAGTAAGTTATTTTTGTTATTCTACTATTGCTTTCATCTGTTGCCCCTCTCTATTTGCCCTTGAACTGATTGTCTGTCTAGCCCATTTCAGATGATTAGATTAGGTTCCCTACATTGAGAAAACAAGCAACTTGGCCCAACAAGTCTACACTGACCCTCCAAAGAGTGACCCTTCCCATACATTTACCCCTGACTAAGGTACCTAACACAATGAGCAATTTAGCATGGGCAATTCACCTGACCTGCACATCTTTGGATTGTGGGAGGAAACTGGAGCACCAAGAGGAAACCCACACAGACACGGGGAGAATGTGCAAACTCCACACAGACAGTTGCCCGAAGCAGCAATTGAACCCAGGTCCCTGGCGCTGTGAGGCAGCAGTGCTAACAACTGAGCCACCATACGGCCCTAACGACAGTTATGAATCAAATGCACCATTGTGGGTCTGGGATCACAGGTAAGGACCTATTCTTCTGTCTGTGCATTATCACAGGCCTCATGCTTACAAGGCAACAACACAGATATATGCACATTGTTGCGTCCAAAATAGAGATTCTCCTGGTGAAACACCGATCAAAAGTTTCCAGGACTGTTTATCCAGAACTTTAAGAACTTAGTAATATTTGTAAAAAGAAAATCTGTGGAATATGTCATCATTGTTCAGAATGCTTGAAAAGGACCTTCAAAGATTTGCATCAATTGTTCAGATACAACAAGATCTGGACAATATCCAGACTTGGGCTGACAATTAGCAAGTAATATTCGCACCACACAAATACCAGGCTATGACCATCACTGTTTAAGGGACATTCTAACTACCACCCTTTGATAGTCAATGGTGTTATCATCATTGAAACCCTCACTATCATCATCCTGGAGGTTATATTGAGCAGAAACTCATCTGGACTCACCACATAAATACAGCGGCTACAAGAGCAGATAAAGGCTAGGAATAGTGTGGTGAGTAACTCACCTCCTGACTGCTCAAAGCCTGTTCACCATCTACAAGGTGCAATTGTGTATACTATCTACAAGACGCACAACAGAAATTCACCAAAGATTCTTACGGAGCACCTTCCACATTCATGACAACTTCCATTTAGAAGGACAAGAGTAGCAGATACAGGGAACACTACCCTGCAAATTCCCCTCCAAATCACTCGCCATCCTGACTTGGAAATATATCACTGTTCCTTCACTGTCACTGGGTCCAAATGCTGGACTTTTCTCCCAAAGGGCATTGTGGGTCAACCTGCAGCAGGTGGATTGCAGCGGTTCAAGAAGGCAGCTCACCACCATCTTCCCAAGGGCAACTCGGGGCGGGCAATAAATGCTGGTCCAGCCAACAATGCCCACGTCCCACAAATGAATTTAAACAAAGGCATCCTGTGTGCCTATGCCATCTTTGAAAGGCTGCTGTTTATGTGGACAGGGTTGGCAAGCTGTCATTGCTGTTCACTGGCACTGTACTGCCACAATTCCCACAGTACATATCCAGCATGGCTGACACTCCATCTCACATACAACCCCATTCTCTCAGCTTTGTTACTGTTTCACCACCAGGCCACCCAGAGCTGATTTGTCTTTTAACAACATCTCATGCAAAAACTTCATCTCAGTCACAACTACTCAGATATCAATACCCAACGGACACCTGTGCCCTGCCAGATCACTCTAAACTGCGGCACTGTACCCTCGGTAGCCCTATTTTGTGCACCACTGTAGCCCTGATTGGAGAATGGGCCAACTTGGTGAAGTAGCACACATTGCATTCAAAAGGCAGTGCCTGCTGCAATCTGAGCCCCTTTCCCATCCGAGATCCACCTCAATCAGGCCACCATGCTCCCAAACCCCTCTCCTGACCCTGAGATCTCTGACTGACTTTGATGAACAGCCCATTGACATGCAGATCCCTGGCCCAATATCAGTGTAGCTCCCCAACTGATGAGATGCGACTTCCCTTGATTGTTGCCACTGCCTCTACATGACAGACCACACCCCAGACTGCAGTTGGACAGGTCTCCTGACTGTGGGTGTCCAAAGCTGACTGTGGCCAAGCCCCTGGACTCTATTCCTGACTAATGACGCTGCAACCCCGATCTCCGCCCAACTCCTTCACTGAACGAACTGACATCTTAGTGTGCGTCAAGATATGTCCCCACTGCCCAGACAGACTCTTATTCACAAGTATCTTCTCCATGTGTCTGTGTGAAAAGACTATGTTAATATGTAATGCTGATAGCCTTTGGCTCTGGCTGAAATGCCAATGTGCCAACAAATATGGCATGACACTGTGAGGCATAGATGCTGTGAGTGAGCTCTAAAACAACAAGCAAGCAGCCCTAAGATGCAGCCTAGTCCAATCCATGAGCTGTAGGCCTGGTCCTCCATGTGGTTGCCCTGCTGCAGCTTTGCAATGCTAGTTACTGAGGTACACTGTAGTGCACATCTGTGTTTCCCAAGCCAGTGGATCCGAGAGTGCCATGAGGATCCTAAGAGGTTGGCCAATGCCAGATGCCAGTGTCTGTGGGCAAGGGGTGCATGCCAGTTAGTATTCATGGATTTTGCCCTGAGATAGTCTGTTCAGTTTCGTGCAACATGGAGACTCCTTGCATCCAGCGATGAGCTAAAGTGACCAAGTACCCAGTCTGACTTCCACATCGAGACATTCAACAACTAATTCACTTGATTAGATGCAAAGCAGAATATTAATGATGCTTGTTGTGTCAATAAGATGTTTAACAAGCTCTAACAGGGAGGCAATAGCCTAACGGCATTATCGCTGGACTGCTGATCCACAGAGCCAGCTTATATCTCAGGGACCTGGGAAATTCTGGGGATCCGGATTCGGACCCCACCACAGCAGATGGTAGAATTTGAATTCGGTAAAGAATCTGGAACTCAGGGTTGAATAGTGACTGTGAATTCAATGTCAATTGTCAGGAAAATCACTAATGTCCTTTTGGGACTGAAAGTGCCATCCTTACCTGGTCTGACCTGTATGTGACCCCTGACCCACAGCGATGTGGTTGAATCTTATCAATTAGGGATGAGCAATAAATGTTCACGACCAGTGAGTTCGTCATCAGGTGAATGAATTTTTAAAAAATCTACAGTCTTCCTTAATTACAAACTCATGAGTGAGAAACTTGCCTTGTCTCTTGTGAAAAGCATGAAAGCTGCAGTGAGATTCTCTGCCATCAAGATAGACCTCGTTGGACTTCTCATCTAATTCCACCCATGCTTCCACACACAGACTTAAATAATCACGCACACAGAACTCAGAACAGACACACGTAATTAAACCCAAAATAATAGAACAATTCAACACTACATGGGGGTTTACACATACTCAAAAAGCACATTGAAAACTCACAGTGTCAATCCTAAACCAACTTCGAATGATCATGAAAACAGAGGTTTACCAGTGTCAAATAGATAACTGGCTCACCAATGCACCTTTCCCAAAATCTATATCAAAATACAGTGAGGTATAAAAATAGCTTCACTTTGTTATGCTCTGACATTCAAATCACATGTACTTCCATTTCAGAATCTCAGCAGGTCCCAAATTGTCCTGTGATTGTGAATCTCGCACCCATGCTGCCACTCAATGTTTGATACATACATTCTGTTGCTCAGCAGGTTTGAAGTGGTGCTTTCAGCAATGTTAAATCCCTGACATTGAAGTGTAAAGACAAAAAAGCCTAGAGTTCAGAAAACCTTTGTATTACATTCTGTCTCATCTTTGGAACTGAAGTCTTCCCAGGAAGAGTCTCAATGTCTCACTGGCTTGTGATTTGAGGCTGCATTTGTCAAAGTTTACATAATTGATCTCTGCCAAGTCATTTGTAAAATCTATGGGGCCATGGCCATGTGAATAGTCAAAAAGTGAAGTGGGAATAGGGGCTTGAGCTGAACACATCCTCCCAGAAGCTCAGGAGAAAACCCCTAATTTTAGATGAAAATCTTTCCAGTTTCATAAATCGCTTGTTAGTTTTGAGTGTGGAATTGTAGGGAACAGCCTAATGTGTATTTTTCACAATTGGACCTTTCTTCTGAAAACAGAACCATAGCCAGCAATCAGTGTCAGTGTCATTATCCGCAGTTGGACAATTCTTGCCAAAGTATGACTTGTGTAAAGCTTGACCACTTAATTTTGCCTAAAAGTTTGGTCTCAAAAATGTGATGCTGTTAGTTTTGGAACATTGTTCCTTCTGCAGCCCACATAGTTCAAAATGAGGAGAACAAAGTGATGATGAACCACAGAAATGTTACAGCGCAGGAAGAGGCCATTTGACCCATCATGATTTCACCAGCTTGTCAAACGAACATCTTTACCCAATCTCCTACTTTCCCCCTGCCCTTCCCTAGCACATCCCAAATAATTAACCAATGCCGTTTTGAATGCTTCAATTGAATCTACCTCCAACACATTTCCAGGCAGTGCACTGCATAGCCTAACTATTCGCTGTGTGCAAAAGTTTTTTCTCAAATCACCTTTGTTTCTTCTGAAAATCACTTTAAGACCATGGATCTTTTTTGCAAGCGAGGAGTGGTTTCTCCCCATCTATCCTATCCAGCCATTCATGACTCAAAAACCTTCGATCAGATCCCCTCTCAGTATTCTCTCTGAGGAGAACAGGCCCAATGTTTGCAATCTAACCTGTGACTGCGGTCTCTTACTGCTGGAACTGTTCTTGTAAGTCTCTTCTGCAATCTCACACTCAAACATGCTCTCTCTCACACATACGCACATGCACACAGACAGACAGATGGACACACACACACACTCAGAGGTCTATGGAGTAATTTTGCAATTGCAGATATATTCTATTTCGTTCAAAAAGCACACAATCTGTAAGCAGTCACTCAATGTGACATTTTATACATTCCTACTTTGGAAATAAAATCAGTCTGACTCCAGGTTAGGATACAGACATACTCTAACCTCACACCTTTAATGCATTGTCTGAGCTGAGAAGTCACGTTTTTTTATGTGCTGATCAAATCTTAAGTTATCTCGGGTCTGTGACTTGAAAGAAAAATTGGGATTTACATATTAATCAATTGAATCCTGCATCCCCATTCTAAGTGATTAAAGACTTAACAGCCATCTAGGTTTGTCTAATATATTGCAAGTGTTGTATGACACTTTGATCTTTTACTTATAAATTCTGTGTCCTACATATCCTGCCTTACTGGGTATCTGACAATGGAGCAGTGCCCCAGAAACTTGCACTTTCAAATAAACCTGTTGGATTATAACTTGATGTCGTGTCATTTTTAACTTTGTCCACCCCACTCCAACACTGGCATTTCCACATCATCACCCCATTCCTGTAATGTACAAAAGAACTGTGCAGAGTCCAGAAGACTACTGAGTAAGGTAAGGGCCCATGGTGTTAGAGGCAAAATGCTAGCAAGGATAGAGGCTTGGCTGTCTGGCAGAAAGCAGAGAGTGGGGATAAAAGGGTTGTTCTCAGGGTTGCAGCCAGTCACAAGTTGTGTTCAGCAAGGCTCAGTGTTGGGACAACAACTTTTCACTTTATGCATTAATTATCTACATGAAGGAAGTGAGCTCATTCTGGCTAAGTTTTCAGATGATACAAAGATAAGTAGAGGGACAGGTGGCATTGAGGAGGCAGGGAGGCTGCAGAAGGATTTGGACAGGTTAGGAGAGTGGGTAAAGAAGTGGCAGGTGAAATACAACGTGGGAAAGTGTGAGATTATGCACGTTGGTAGGAAGAGTAGAGACATGGACTATTTTCCAAATGGGGAAAAAAGTTCAGAAGTCTGAAGTGCAAAGAGACTTGGGAGTCCAGTCCAGGATTCTCTCAAGGTAAATTTGCAGGTTGAGTGAGTAGATAGAAGGCAAATACAATGATGGTATTTATTTTGAGAGGACTTTAATATAAAAGGTGAGATGTACTTCTGATGCTCTACAAGGTCCTGGTCAGACCATGTTTGGAGTACTGTGCATAGTTTTAGGCCCCGTATCTCAGAAAGGATGCACTGGTTCTGGAGTGTGTTCAGAGAAGGTTCACGAGAATGGTCCCAAGAATGAACAGCTTGACATATGAGGAATATTTGAGACCTCTGGGTTTATACTCTATGGTGTCTAGAAGGATGAGAATACTGAATGGCCTGGACAGAGTAGTTGTTGGGAAAATGTTTCCATTGGTAAGGGAGACTAGGACCTGAGGGCACAGACTTAGAGTAAAGGGAAGACCTTTTAGAATGGAGATAAGGAGAAACATCTTCAGCTAGAGAATGGTGAATCTATGGAGTTCATTGCCGCAGAAGACTATGGAGGCCAGATCATTGAGTTTATTTAAGACTGAGATAGATAGGTTCTTGAGTATCAAGGGGATCATGAGTTACTTGGAGAAAATGGGAGAATGGGGTTGAGAAACGTATCAGACATGATTGAATGGTAGAGAAGACTTGATGAGATGAATGTCCTAATTTCTGCTCCTCTGTCTAAGGGTCTTATACTACAGCTGAGGCCAACAAGTGTTTTATACTGAGCAAGTCTCAACACTGATCATTGACCGACCTCAAGTAGGCATGAAATAGTACAACTAAAGTCAGCACTCACTTTTGCTTAAAGATAAGAAGCAGAAGGAGAGCGTCCTAAATTTGTGAACTCACTTGGAGAGTCATGGAGATGTACACCACAGAAACAGACCCTTCGGTCCAACTCGTCCATGCAAACCAGATATCCTAAATTAATCTAGTCCCATTTACCAGCATTTGGGCCATATACCTTTAAACCCTTCCTATTCACATACCTATCCAAATGCCATTTAACTGTTCTGATTTGGAGGTCACAGCTTTTAAACATTATAATTGTACCAGCCTCCACAACTTCTTCTGGCAGCTCATTCCACATATGCACCACTTTCTGCATGAAAAAAAGTTATCCCTTAAATCACTTTTAAAGTATTCCCTTCTCTACTTAAACCTATGTCCTCTAGTTTTGAACTCCCCTACTCTGGGAAAAAGACTTTGGATATTTACCCTATCCACACTTCTCATGATTTTATAAACCTCTTTAAGGTCACCCCTCAGCCTCCGACATTCCAGGGAAAATAGCCCCAGCCTATTCAGCCTTTCCCTGTAGCTCAAACTCTCTAACACCAGCAACATCCTTGTAAATATGTTCTGCACCCTTTTAAGTTTAACAACATCTTTCCTATAACACTCGTTCATATTACTTTTGCTAAACTGACTTGCGTCTAACAGTAATTAGATATTTTCTGCTATATTTTCATGAAATGACTTATAATACTTTCCCCTTCCCCAATTTCTGTCATAAGATAGAAAGCACTATTTTAGTTTGAAATGAGCTTCTTAAAAAGGCAATTCCTATATTTTGATAGTCTTTTCATAATAAGAATGAACAAAATGTATTTTGGGGATAGATATTTTGCTATGTAGAACCATGCATAAAGTTATATGTCCTTTAAAGTTAGACATCGAATTGTTAAAGAGGCAGACACCTAAGTAAATGACAAGTTATTGCTCAGAATTGCCTCTTTTGAAAGGACTTGCATACCAAAGTCCTTCCAGTTTATTTATACTCTCAGGCTTTATTATCTTTATCTTCAAGTGTCTTTTGTTCAGCAAATGGGTGCTGCTGGAAAGATTGTACCATCTGTAGTTGCCCTGAGAAGGAGATTGTGGACTTTCTTGGAGATCACCTTTGTGACTTGCTAGACCATCATGGAGGACAGTTAGCAACCCATTTATGTCATTATGCGACAAGCAACTCCATCTGGGCCCAATAGAGAAAGCATGTTTCCATTGGTGAAGCAGTTGGGTTTTTATGATAACTTGAAAGCTTCATGGACACTTGTATTCATGCCAGCTTTTTAATTCCAGATATCTTTTTTTAATTAGATTCTCTACAGTATGGAAACAGGCCCTTCGGCCCAACAAGTCCACATTGACCCTACGAGGAGTAACCCACACAGACCCCTTCCCCTAGCCTACATTTACCCTGACTAATGCACCTATCACAATGGGCAATTTAGCATAGCCAATTCACCTGACCTGCACATCTTTTGGACTGTGGGAGGAAACCGGAGCACCCGGAGGAAACCCACGCAGACATGGGGAGAAAGTGCAAACTCCACACAGACACTCGCCCAAGGCAGGAATTGAACCCGTGTCCCTGGAGCTGTGCGGCATCAGTGCTAACCACTGAGCCACCGTGCCGCCCCACTTAAACTTAATCTTAAACCAAATTAAAATTTTCAAGCCACCACACTGGGATTTGAACTAATCCCTGACAGCAGATTCAGTCACATAACCTCTATCCACTGCACGTGGACAATTCCTGTAAGACATCTTTAGTTGAAAGGCATGGCAGTGGTAATTGTAACCAAAGTCAAAACTGGATTCTGGTCTCAATCAGATCTAGTTGCAGTGGCAGGTTCCCTTTCCTGAAGTATGTTAGTGAAGTAGTTGTGTATTTATAACAACATTGATGTGTTTATTTTGCTGTCAACCACACCTTCTTTGTATCATCAGCAGCTTTCTTCTTCCCTGCACTGGTGATGCATGTTTTTCTCCTCCAGTTCACTGGACCCAGCAGTAATCCAGGCTGCATTGAAGGCATGTCCACTGAGAATTCATGCTCTGGTGGTTAAAACCTCCAACTCCTCCAACGTCACCCTTTCAGGACTCCCCAGATGCAATCATGTCATGGAAGTCAGCACAATGCTGGTATACAATGACAGTAAACAGCAGCCAGTAGCTGTCGGCTAGACAGACCAGTGGAAACCAAGATCAAAGAAGTTATAAAAGTTCAAGGGCAACCAGTTACAACCAGCCCAAGGGTTTTATATTGGAGAAGTGTAAATCAGAGATCCTGGCATTTAAACTGCCTGAGTATGTGCACTTTACACCTCCCCAGCATGTTAACAGTGAACGGTGTTGGCATGATCTCATTGGATGATTTAATCCCAACTGTACACGTATGTCAGTATTATCATAGCAGGGACTAAAGCATTGAAACCTCTTAATATCATTCCTCTCTCCTATGCCCCTTTTTTTATATTTCTGTATTATTAATCCACACCTGTAGCCAACTATTTTCCATTCAACCAATATGTCAATGACAGGTGTGCTAAACATGCCAGGCTTGCCCCTTGACAGCAAGTTAAGGTGTGAATGATACTCTGAAATGGTTAAAATTCAGTCCTGAGCTGAAATTCTGTGTGTGCAGTGCAGGATGCTATCTCAGTTAAGAAGCTGAAACCTGCATTTGGAACAGCCAAGAGTAAGTTTTCAGTTAAAGAGATGCTTAAAGGGGTTCTTGCCATTTCACTTTGCCTTTTGGTTGGAGTGGGAGGCGGATCTACAAAGGACTTTAGGAAGCTTTCTGAGACACCTAGCTGAGATGTTGCCAAAGCTTAAATAACACCAGGGCTAATGTCCTCCCGAAGACAGTATATGGCATGGGCTGCATCACAATGTGCCAATGTGACACGCTTCCATTTTGATGTGGATATTTTAGTTGTTGCAGACCCCAATTATGCTGATTATATGCTTTAATGATCCTCAGTGTTAGGAAATGAATATGTATCTCTAAAGTATCATGTTCTGATGGTGATGTGGACTGTCTGTTCCCTTGTTAGATATTTGCACATCAGTGGAAATACCTGTTACTATTTACCTCTCAAAACCTTGCATAGTGCTGAAATCTCAGGGATGAAGCCAAAATATTCTCTGGGCTAATGAAAAAAACTTAAATTTTACAAATCTTACACAAGCCTACAACCCCTCAGTTCTTGTACGGAATCTTCCTGGGAAGCTCCCAGATTCTTCTTCCTGCTTACATTTTCCAATAATGTATTATTGCCTTTAGCAATATTTTAAATAAAAGTTTATGGAATGTATCTCCTGATGCCACTGGCCATAACTTTTAAACATAGCAGATAATTCTTATAAATAGCTCAAGCTAGCATAAAAAAAATGGAATTTGAAAATGTGCACTCTACCAGCAAGTAGTTCTGCACAAATAATTGATTGTGTATTGCTGTTGTGCCTGGTCTCTCAGTCTACATAGCAATCTCAATGGATAACCACATTCCCCACTGGTTGACATAGGGGCAACTCTGAATGAGGATGAAAGTGAAAAATTCCACCAAATAATAAAACATCAGAATCAGCTTTTTTTTTGGACACATCAAACAAAAAAAACTAGTGAAATCGGACAAAGAGAATTTCAGTTAATGGTGTACTCAACTCCCTCATGTATTAATGCCTTTCAATCTTTGCTTTGATCTGATATTCCATCTGTAGATCTTTGTATACCTTGTGTTTATTCAACATTAACTATGTTTTAGCTTGTTTTTTTATAGAATCAATAGACTGTGACCAAGTGACTACATGGCCAAAATAGGATGTTCTAAAGCTGGATAAATCAGGCCTCTCAGAAAAATGGTGAAAGTAAATTATTAGCTACAAAGTTGAAACCAAGATCAAAGAGGTTACAAAGTTTCAAGGAGAACCAGTTACAACCAGCCTGAGAGTTGTGTATTGGAGAAGTGTTGATCAGACTTTCTGGCACCTTGACTGCCAGATCCTCTGCCTGGGTATATTCACTATACACGTCCCAGCATGGTAACAGTGAAGGGTGTTGGCATAATCCCATTGGATGACTTGAACCTAGCTCATGACTCCATTGGCCAAAAGCCACAGAATTTTCTGGACTAGGCTAGGTGAGGATAAGAACACATACACCTAGAAGCCAGCTGCTCAGTGAAGACTCAACAAAACTTGCATCAATGACTCAAGCTGGCCCAGCAGCAGATATCCCACCACCTGGAAGGAGGGAGCGGGTGGCAGAAGATCTGTCCTGACCTGTGAGACCCATCTTCGTGGGAGAGAATGAGCCCTACATCGAAGAGGAAGAAGATTCCCAAAGCCCCGCTCAAACACATGGAACATCGCAGGTAATATCCCTTCTCAGACAGATAGTGAGCAAATATTGGATGAATTTGAGAAATGGCTCACATGATGTTTTGATAAGGAAAATTTTGTTGATAAAATTGAGTTGATGTTGATGGGTGGGTCAGAGCTTCAGAGGAATTTTTAAGTAATCTCCAGGAGAGGAATTTGAGACACTGACAGACAGGGTCCCAGCAAAAAAAAAGCAATCTGGAAATACTTCATAATTTTCAACAAAGACACCTTCCATTTGAAAAGAAAAACAGCTGAAGAAAAATCCAACATCTGTGCCTAACAAAGGAAGTGAAAAATGTTATGAAATTGAAAGGAAAAGTGTACAATGCTGCAAGGATTAGTGAGAAGGTTCAAAGTATTTGATCAACCAACAAAGGATAACTAAAAGCTAATGAACAGTGAAGAATTGGAGTATGAGGGAAAATTAGCAAAAATTACACAAAAAAAGTTAAAGCTTCTACATAAAAAAGGAGAGTAGCTAACATAATTATCAGTCTCTTCAAAGGGAATTAATAATTGGAAACAAGGGAATGGCAGACATTAATATTTATTTTTCATTTGTCTTCAGGTCAGAAGTCACTGAAGGCCTCTCAAGGATTGTGGAAAAGCAGGAGGCAAATGGAGTGAGTGCAGTCAGGTGACCCATGACCTTCGATAGTAGTCATGATGTGGAGGAGCCAGTGTTGGACTGGGGTGGACAAAGTTAAAAATCACACAACACCAGGTTATAGTCCAACAGGTTTATTTGGAAGCACTAGCTTTCAGAGCGTTGCTCCTTCATCGGGTGATAGTGGAGAACACAATTGTAAGGCACAGAATTTATGGCAAAAATTTACAGTGTGATGTAACTGAAATTATCCATTAAAAAATACCTTGATTATCTGTTGAGTCTTTCTTCTGTTCGAATACCATGATAGTTTCACTTCTTTCATGTGTAAATCACAAAACATTTTTAAAAAAGTTGCATTCTCAGGTTAGATGTAACAATTGATGTTAGCTAGACACAACGTTGAAGGTATTAGCCCCCTGTGTTCTCTGTCTGTGCCATGATGTTTAGATTGATGCTAACCTAAAAAGTGAGATAACAGAGTTTTACATGAATTCATGAAGTTTTTGAGCAAATTACAATGTAACTCTGCAAGTACAAATTCACCCCACAAAATATATGTGTGCATGTGGGTCTTTGTGTCTGAGTATGTGTTTGTGTGTGTCTGTCTATCTGGGTTGGGGGGTTGTGAGTGTGAGAGAGTGTTTATATGTGTGTGTATGTGAGTGTAGAGTGTCTTAACTCTGTGAGGGAGTGCATGTGTGAGTGTGGGAGTGTGTGTGTGTGTGTCTGGGGTGGGGTTGTGAGTGTCTGTGAGAGAGTGTATATGTGTGTGCATGAGTGTAGAGTGGTCTAAGTCTCTGAGAAGGATGCATGTGTGAGTGTGGGAGTGTGTGTCTGCAAGGGTGCGTGTGAGTGTCTGTGTGTGTGTGTTTGTGTATATGTGTGTCCATGTGTATAGGAGTGCTTGTGTGTGTCTGTGTGTGTGTATATAGTGCAATGGTGGTAACCTGTAGTGTGACATGAACCCAAGGTCCCGGTTGAGGCCCTCCCTATGGGTACGGAACTTAGCTATCAGCCTCTGCTCAGTCACCTTTTGCTGCTGCATGTCCCGAGTCTGCCTTGGAGGATGGTCACCCGAAAGTCTGAGGTTGAATGTCCTGGGCCGCTGAAGTGTTCCCCAACTGTTGATTGTTGTGCGGTGCCCATTCATCTGTTGCCACAGCCTTTGCTCAGTTTCCCCAATGTACCATGCCTCAGGGCAACCTTGCCTGCAACGTATACGATAGACAATGTTGGCTGAGTCACATGAGTACCTGCCAGTATATGGTGGGAGGTGTCCCCACGTGTAATGATGGCATCCATGTCCAATCCGGAACTGCCTGGCCAGGTACTAATGCTCATATTGTGGAGGAACTTCCTGATGAAGGAGCGGCGCTCCGAAAGCTAGTGTTTCCAAATAAACCTGTTGGACTATAACCTGGAGTTGTGTGATTTTTAACAATGGACACATTGTTTCTGTTGTTTAAATCTCCAGTAAATCTGATTTGTGAGAAGGATATGATGCAGACTCGGTGGCACCCAGCTCAGCAGGAGAATAGAAGCACAGCATGACAAAGACAGCACTCGACAGTTGAAGGTTCAAAACCATGTTCTGTGATCTCCAAATGAGGAAAGGAATCCACGCATTGGATTTTCCTGCCCTGCCCGATGCCAGTATTGGACACAGGCCACAGAATCTTCGAGATGGGAATGGTGAGGGGGATCAAAGGGGCAACCAGGTGCATCAGCTGTCCCTGCTTTTTACCATTTCTTCAATATCTCTGGAGGCCTCCTTCGACTGGCAGCTGGGCTGCACAGCATCTCCAGCCACCTTCTACCTCAGGGCAAGCATCGTCAGGCTGATCAGACCCAGAGTGACCACCTCAGCGAGACAACCCGAAGACCAGTTTCCAGCCCTAGACGAGATGGGAAGCTTGATTTAATGACTGAAGATCCTGAAATATTACCCAACTCACAAAGATTGAGGACCGGTTGTCCCAGCTTTATTAAACACGAATTATCAATCCTTTCAGTCAAACTATTCAAATACAGCATTAGGGACCTGTGGATAGGGTGTAGTGAATCTTTGTAAGCATGTATCAGATGTAGATTTTGGCTTGTTTACTTAGAGATTTAAGGCTGTTTACTGAAGTGTTCTGTGAAGAGTTTAATTAAAGTCTGATAAATATTGTTATTCCTTGATAAAGTGTTGAAAATAAAGGTGTGTTGGGCCTGCCACTGGTTCTTGTCCTCTATATCTCACCATGAGTTAAAACTGGTTCCTGTAAACTGGTCAAGATTAGTCAGGATGCACTTACCCACCCTCACACTTTACAACAAGTGGAATGTAAAATAAGCAGGATCACTGCAGAAAGCATTCCAGACAAGCTAATAGCTCTAAAGGCTGACAAGTTGCTTAGAGCGGATGGCCTGTACCTTAGTTACCTAAAGGAAGAAACATTATATAAAATGGATGCGCTGGTGGTCATCTTCCAAAGCTCCCAAGATTTTGGAAAGACTTTGGTGGGTTGGAAACCCACAAATGCAAAACGTCTATACAGGAAATGAAGGAGAAGGAAAGCAGGAAACAATGGGCTAGTTAGCTTAGTATTTGTCATAGGAAGAGGAAGTTCCTCTTCATGAAGAGGAACTTGCTTTATGATGGATTCTATGTTAGAATCCATCATTAAGCAAGTTACAGCAGCACATTCAGAAAATCATAATAGAGCCAGATAGAGTCAACATGGGCTTGGGAAAGGAGAATTTTATTTGGCAATTGCTGTTGGATTGGCACTGTTGCCTCACAGCGCCTGGGATCCAAGTTCGGTTCCACTTGTCTGTGTGAAGTTTGCACATTAGAGTCATAGAGTCATAGAGTCCTACAGAATGAAGACAGGCCTTCAGGCCCAAACTGGCTTATGCCGACCAAAATGTCCATTCTCGTTAACTCCATTTCCCTGCATTTGGACTCTATCCTGCTAATTCTTTCCAAGGCGTTCGACAAAGTTCCCTATGGGAGATAGGTGAGCAAGGTTGGATCACATGAAATACAGGGAGAACTCACCATTTGGGTCCAGAACTGGCTCAAAGTTGAAGACAGAGGGTGGGGTGGAGGGTTGTTTTTCAGACTGGAGGCCTGTGACGAGTAGAGTGCCATAAAGATCAGTGCTGGGTCCACTACTTTTTATCATTTATATAAATGATTTGGATGTGAGCATAAGAGGTATAGTTAGTAAGTTTGCAGATGACACCAAAATTGTGGGTGTAGGGGACAGTGAAGAAGGTCATCTTAGATTACAACAGGATCTTGATCAGATGGGCTAATGGGCTGAGAAGTGGCAGATGGAGTTTAATCTAGAGAAATGTGAGGTGTTGCATTTTGGGAAAGCAAATCTTAGCAAGACTTATACACTTAATGATAAGGTCCTAGGGAGTGTTGCTGAACAAAGAGATCTTGGAGTGCAGGTTCATAGCTCCTTGCAGGTAGATAGGATAGTGAAAAAGGCGTTTGATATGCTTTCCTTTATTGGTCAGAGTATTGAATACAGGAGTTGGGAGGTCAAGCTGCGGCTGTACAGGACATTGGTTAGGCCACTGTTGGAATATTGCATACAATTCTAGTCTCCTTCCTATTGGAAAGATGTTGTGAAACTTGAAAGGGTTCTGAAAAAACTTACAATGATATTGCCAGAGGATTTGAGCTAAAGGGAGAGGTTGACTAGACTGGGGCTGTTTTCCCGGCGCATAGGATGCTGGGGGAGTGACCTTATAGAGGTTTATAAAATTATGAGGGGCGTGGATAGGATAAATAGGCAATGTTTTTTTCCCTGGGGTGGGGCAATCCAGAACTAGAGGGCATAGTTTTAAGTTGAGAGGGGAAAGATATAAAAGCGATTTAAAGGGCAACCTTTTCACGCAGAGGGTGGTACATGTGTGGAATGAGCTGCCAGATGAAATGGTGGAGGCTAGTACAAATGCAACATTTAAAAGGCATCTGGATGGGTATATGAATCGGAAGGGTTTGGAGGGATATGGGCCGGGTGCTGGCAGGTGGGACTAGATTGGGTTGGGATATCTGGTCGGCCTGGATGAGTTGGACCAAAGGGTCTGTTTCCGTGCTGTACATCTCTATGACTCTATGACTCTTTTCATGTATTTGTCAAAATGTCTTTTAACTGTTAATGTATCTATCTTAACCACTTCCGCTGGTAGCTCATTCCATTTGCGTACCATCCTCTGTGTAAAAATGTTTCCCCTCAGGTTCCTTTTTATTCTTTCCCCTCTAACCTTAAACCGATGCCCTCTTGTCCTCGATACCCCAACCATGGGAAAACGACTGAGTGTATTCACTCATGCCTCTCATGATCTTATACAACTCTATAAGATCCTCCTCAGTCTTCTACACTTTGAAGAAATAAGTCCTAGCTTGTCCAACCTCTCCCTGTAACTCAGACCCTTGAGTTCAGGCAACATTCTTGCAAATTTCTTCTGCACTCTTTCCAGTTTAATAACATCCTTCCTACAGCAAAGTGACCAAAACTGAATGCAATACTCCAAGTGCAGCCTCATCAATCTCCTGAATAACTGCAATGTAACTTCTCAACTTCTATACTCAATGCCCTGACTGATGAAGGCCAGTGTGCCAAAAGACTTCTTCACTGCCCTGTCTACCTGTAACTCCACTTTCAGAGAACCGTGCACCTGAACATTTAATATAGTTCTGTATTGCATGTATCTATTCACAGTTTTAGCTGTAAAATGTTGGAAAAACACAGATGGCACGGTGGCTCAGCGGTTAGCACTGCTGCCTCACAGCACCAGGGTTCGATTCCAGCCTCGGGCAATTGTCTGTGTGGAGTTTGCACATTCTCCCCGTGTCTAAGTGAGTTTCCTCTCTGTGCTCCGGTTTCCTCCCACAGTCCAATGATGTGCAGGTCAGGTGAATTGGTCATGCTAAATTGCCCATATAGAGTTAGATGCATTAGCTCGAGGGAAATAGGTCTGGGAGGGTTACTCTTTGGAAGGTTGGTGTGGACTTGTTAGGCTGAAGTGCCTGTTTCCACACTGTATGGAATTATTCTAAAACATACTAATCAGCTCCTGGTAAAATATGGATATCATTGAAAACAACAAAATGACTGTTATCACACACCTTTCAGGGAAGGTGTGAAAATGAGGCCATAAAGTCAAACTAAGATAACATCAAAAAAAGCTGGAAATCTGAAACAGCCCAAACCAGGAAGTGTAGAGAAAAAAACTCACTTAACGTTTCAAGGTCCAGTCCCCCTTCATCAAATGGTGAACAATGAGTGAGGGGAGGCAGGGGGTCATAGCTGAAATAGGGTTCGAACACAAGTCATTCTTTACACTGTGCTCACTGCAAATTGCTGGATGTGATTGCCAGCGCACTGAAATAAATCCAAGAACATATAATATCACACAATTTTACTTATTCACTTGTTCTGAGTCAGCAGCTGTAATAATATGTTGCACATTTATGTTCTAAAAAGCAGCAATATCTTCACGACTCAAAGTGACCATTTAAGTGGGACATCGGCTCGTAATATAGAAATTTTATATGTGCATTCATTTGCTGCCTGTCACTCTGCTTTAGCCATCGCATTGTCTGCAGCATGTTTGTCAATCCTATTCGTTTCCAATCCAGTGAAAAATTCCAGGAGCTTGTCAGAGAACCAATTTTTTTTTGAAAAGGCGACAATATGCCTTTCATAAACTATCAGCTCTTTCTGAGGTGAGCAAAGTTCATGCTTGGTACATTTTTGAAGTGTTTACAATTGAAAGCAACAGCTTGCCATTATATCATGTAATTTTGAGACTGGGAATGTCCAAAAGCAATTTTTCAAGTAAAATGCTTTGTGAATGCATCTGTTATTTCTTTATTTATCTAGCACAAGGAGGTAAAGAAAATGCTGCTAATTATCCAGAAGCCAATCTGCTATTTTTGACAGTTTGTTACAAACGTTTGATTCTGGTTTCAAGCATTTGCTCTCCTTCTCAAGGTTAACTTCTTCCTATCTGCTCAGTCTTCACTTCTGCCCTCCTCCTCAAGATACTTGAAGTGTGTAGATGTAAAAGTTCAAGTCTTCGTTTTTAATTCTCTCATGGGATGTGGGCATTGATGGTTTCAAGCTTCATGGCTGTTGCTGAAGCTGCACGCATTCAGGCAAATGGAGAGTATTCTGTCACACTCCTGACTTGTGCCTTGTAGATGGTGAACAGGCTTTGGAGAGTCAGAAGGTGAATTGCTTACCGCAGGATTCCCAGCCTCTGACCTGCTCTTGTAGCAACTGCATTTACACTGTGTAGCCTTTATGGCCAGTTAACACTAACTGAGAGATCTCATCCCACTGCCAAAGGTACAATCAACATCAGGCAAGGGCTTTGCTAATGTGGAATGCAGTGCAAGCGAACCCTGATGTGTTTGTTTGTTGGCTCCTAGACTTATAGAATCCCTACAGTGTGGTAGCAGGCGATTCAGCCCATTGAATCCACTCTGACCCTCTGAACAGTATTCTACCCTGACCCACCCACTACTTGTAACCATGCATTTCCCATGGCCAACCTACACATCCTTGGACACTATGGGCAATTTAGCATGGCTAGTCCGCCTAAGCTGCGCATCTTTGGATTGTGGGAGGAAACCGGAGCACCCGGAGGAAACCCACGCAGGCACAGTGAGAATGTGCAAACTCCACAAAGACAGTTGCGTGAGGCTTGAATTGAACTGGATCCCTGCAGTGGTGGGGTAGCAGTGCTAACCACAGAGCCACTGTCCTGCTTCCTGCTGTTCTGGTGTAGAGTGTCTCTCATTCCAAGGCAGTCAGTGCTTGATCGAGGGACCAGCATCTGGAAAGGAAGAGTCTTTTGAGAACTTCTCTATGTCAATTCTGCTTCCCCTCATACCCCTCACCCATCCTGTAGCCAATATCCTGCCTGTGCCATGGTATCTACTTGATCCAAAATCTTGCGTGTACTTTAATGTTGGGCACGATCGAGGATAAATTAGGTAGATTTGCTGCCACCATTCCTTTTCACTGGTATGAATCTTGGTTACTGGTATCATAAGGAGGAAGATGTTAACATGCCTTTCCCTAGGCAGAAAATAGGCTCAGTTCAATAACAAAGAATAGTGTTATTCCATATCATTTAATAGCCAGCTACATTGCATCTAAGATACATGATTATCTCTTACGAGGCATTAGGCTCAACGTAAGAACAGGTACTACTTTAGTTACATGCTATTGAACTAAGAACAGCAACTTGGAAACCAGTCAGTTCTTCCCAAAGAACAGGCCTTTAAAACCCTGAAGGTTCAGTTTACCTTCCAAAATCTGTTAACCCTCTCTGGCCCTTATACATCATTCCTCAAGAATTATTCCAGTTATTTGATCTTTTATACCTTTGTTTAAAATAGGTTATGCAAGTTTATCACTGCCCCTTCTCCCCCCACCCCCCCAAGTCTTTGGATGTATAAGTCAGTGTGCTGCTGTTTGCGATGAGATACTCAGGTACAGCTTGTTATTACACTGAGATATTGATGGAACTCTAGTTTCCTGGAAACTCTATCTCGATGACATCCTCTGGAATGAATGTTGCTGCTGAGCATTTGTCTCCCTTGGAGGATCTTCAGTTTCCTCAAATCTTGTCAGAAAAGAAATATGCATTTTTGAAGTAATTAATCTTAACTTTCTGATGCCATAGCAAGGCATATTCACATAGGATCTTTATTCTCTCACCTGTATTCTTTTGGTCAACATCATCATTTTATCAGGTACAGTCATAGACAGTAAAGCTGACTGTGCTGTTTTAGCTGCTTCTTCTCAACAGTTGTATTATCCGTGGCACAAGTTCATTGCAAAATGCTGGTAGCTGAGATATCATGGATATCAAATGCTGAGGTTTTGAAGATTTATCTGTGATAGGAAAGCAACTGAATGATTCCTCCAGGCATGTGAAAATAGTAGCATCTCTCAGTCCTGAAGAGGTATCACTGGCATGATTAATCTGTGTGTAACATGTTTTCTCTTAAGTTTAGCAAACAATCTTTTAAGACGTGTACAGTTCCTTTCTTGCTGAGCAAGGTTACATTCAATACTTATCTTTTTAACTGGTTGATATTCTTAAACATACTGTAGAAGTTTTAGAATGAAGTATCGATTTCTGCTCA
Source organism: Chiloscyllium punctatum (assembly GCF_047496795.1). Lineage (NCBI taxonomy): Eukaryota > Metazoa > Chordata > Chondrichthyes > Orectolobiformes > Hemiscylliidae > Chiloscyllium > Chiloscyllium punctatum. The sequence goes on from NC_092775.1 coordinate 60,762,364, forward strand.
GAATTGAGAAGTGATGGTCTCTGATACAAATGTTCCACATTTTAATGCTACTCTCAACATTTATTTGATCGTGAGATATTTTCTGCCTGCACCATCCCTATCAGAAGACTATAGTTTCTATTCTCCACAACCACAGATTTGTTTCAATGAATACAGTAACACTCACCCAGTTTGAAATTAGTTGTTTGAAGACCATTAGCCTGCATAATGTGTGTCAGATTTAGTTCAGATGAATCATCCATTACCCCTAAGAAAGATTGATTTGTAACTTCCAAACATAACATATCGTATTGATTTGAGTGCTAGTGTAGGTACGGTTTCTATGCCTTCTTCTGAAGAGACTTGCTGAGAGGTGTGAATCTATTGTTGCACATTAGCACTATTCATTCTGTGGTTGAACAACCATTTTTGGAAATGTCCCATTTTCTTACATTACCATGATAATGCTGAACTTTCCTTCTGTTTGTGTTTTTGTAACTCCACATCTAAAACAGTGTGTTCTAACATCAAAAGATGTCAACAGTTAGCTCTTCCATTTTAAAATTTTAAAATAAGACCTGGGACTGGATTTATAGTGGCGAAATGCATTGACTTGTTCTTTTCCGAATTTATTGTACAAATCTGAAGCAATTTTTCCACATCTTCCAGACAGTCCAGCATAACTGCCTGTCTGAAGGATTTGTGATGTTAAATTTGCATGGAGGTGTAACATTTTTCTTTACGGTTGTTAAATTTAACTGCTGTTTCCTTTATTTACATGATTTACTTGAAAGCACTTGCAGGAATTTTTATAATTGTTTCTACGCGTTAATGATTTAATTGCTCAGTCTCTGAAATTATTGAAGCATTTCAATTGCATGAATATTCTTCAGCCAGTCTTCTAAAGAGGATAACTGTTTTTTAAATTACTTCTTTAAATTTATCCTAAAGAATTTTGTTACTTCCATGAAAGTTTGTTTAAATTTTAATATTCCTTGCTCACCTGTTTCCTTTCCAAATATTCTCCTAAATTGATGTTAAATGTTGAATGACTTCAAAATGCTTCAGAATTACCCTTGCACTTTTTTTTCTGCAAGATTGCTTTTATATTTCATTGCAATGCTTCAGGCTGGACCAAATGCTATGCTATAGCTTTCAATGCATAGTGAAGGAGACTCTCTTACTTTTGAACCATTTTTCCACTTCCTCTCCATGACTTCATGCCCTTTTTTTTAAACTCTGTGGAGAACTCCTGGCCTTTCTGCTTCTTGTACAAGCTTTTGGTGTGTTTTAAGACCATAAGACCATAAGACATAGGAGCGGAAGTAAGGCCATTCGGCCCATCGAGTCCACTCTGCCATTCAATCATGGCTGATGGGCATTTCAACTCCACTTACCCGCATTCTCCCCATAGCCCTTAATTCCTTGTGACATCAAGAATTTATCAATTTCTGCCTTGAAGACATTTAGCATCCCAGCCTCCACTGCACTCTGTGGCACTGGATTCCACAGGCCCACCACTCTCTGGCTGAAGAAATATCTCCGCACTTTTACCCCCTCTAATTCTAAGGCTATGTCTACGGGTCCTAGTGTTCTCGCCTAACGGAAACAATTTCTTAGCGTCCACCCTTTCCAAGCCATGTATTATCTTGTAAGTTTCTGTTAGATCTCCCCTTAATCTTCTAAACTCCAATGAATACAATCCCAGGATCCTCAGCCATTCCTCATATGTTTGACCTACCGTTCCAGGGATCATCCGTGTGAATCTCCGCTGGACACGCTCCAGTGCCAGTATGTCCTTCCTGAGGTGTAGGGCCCAAAACTGGACACAGTACTCCAAATGGGGCTTAATCAGAGCTTTATAAAGTCTCAGTAGCATAATGGTGCTTTTATATTCCAACCCTCTTGAGATAAATGACAACATTGCATTCGCTTTCTTAATCACGGATTCAACCTGCATGTTTACCTTTAGAGAATCCTCGACTTGCACTCCCAGATCCCTTTGTACTTTGGCTTTACGAATTTTCTCACCGTTTAGAAAGTAGTCCATGCTTGTATTCTTTTTTCCAAATTGCAAGACCTCGCATTTGCTCACATTGAATTCCATCAGCCATTTCCTGGACCACTCTCCCAAACTGTCTAGATCCTTCTGCAGCCTCCCCACTTCCTCAGTACTACCTGCCTGTCCACCTAACTTTGTATCATCAGCAAACTTCACTAGAATACCCCCAGTCCCTTCATCCAGATCATTAATATATAACGTGAACAGCTGCGGCCCCAACACTGAACCCTGCGGGACACCGCTTGTCACTGGCTGCCATTTCGAAAAAGAACCCTTTATCTGCCTTCTGTCAGACAGCCAATCCTCAATCCATACCACATTAATAGAAATGGTTTGCACTTACCTTAAAACAATTATTTTAGTTGAAGAGTAGCAATTTCTTTTCCCTTTAAATATTATTTCTAATAAATTCTTCTCTGCCTTTTTGTCCCCCTCCCCATTTTTCTTCAATTTAAACTGCTATTTTCCTAATTTTCTTAACAAGTATCCTGTTTTGTGATTTAATAAAAGACAAAAAGAAAAACACTTATTTGATTAATGTAGATTTTCAAGCATCTTTTAGATTCTCATCCTAGATGTCTCTTTTTAAATGCAGGATTTTCACCTTTCCTATAAAGGATTTAACTCGCATTAGGTATGCTAATCTGTGCACAAGAATTATAACTCAGAATTTTTTTCCCATGCATCTTTGGTGAGTTGTCATTTGGTCTCTCAAGATATTTCAACATTTGTGACTGATTATAGTTGATTTGAGATTTTATATTAAAGCTGCATTGGCTTCTGCTGCTTTTACTGCTGGCTGCTATTTGCGTAGAAGCTCTTAAGCTTTTGAAAATGAAACGAGATGTTTGCAGTTTTCAGACTGGACTTATTTTCCTTTGATTGCTTGGCTTTTCTAATCTGGATATCATTCCAATTGGACACAGTCTGGTCAACGTCTGCACATTTTCTAAGTGAGATTGGTGCCCTTTGCTGTTCCCACAATTCTAAAATTTGGTACAATCTGGGATGTGTTGGCTAGATTTACTGTCACCATCCATCTTACTTGTAATAGTTTGGGCTACTGATATCATATGGAGAACCTTGCCTGTCCAATATTCTAGGAAGAAGGTCGATTCAATCTTCTTTGAGTGGTGCAGTGGCTCAACAGTTAGCACTGCTGCCTCACAGCGCAAGGGACCCAGGTTTGATTCCAGCCTTGGACAACTGCTTGTGTGGAGCTTACACGTTCTCCCAGTGTCTGTGTGGGTTTTCTTTGGGTGCTCTGGTTTCCTCCCACAGTCTAAAGATGTGCAGGTTAAGTCGGCTGGCAATTGCCCATAGTATCCAGGAATATGTAGGCTAGGTGGATTGGTTACCGGAAATGCAGGGATAGGGTAGAGGGGTGGGAGGCTCTTTGGAGGGTTGGTATGGGCTGAATGGCCTGCTTCCACACTGTAGGGATTCTGTGATTCATAAACAGTAATATGTTTATTCCAGAAATAGCTAGTTACACTACATCTAAGATACATGAGCTTGTCGAACAAGACATTCGGCCCAATTCAAGAACCAATACACATTTCTACTTTAGGTATAGACTAAGAATGTAATACTAAGAACAATTTGGAAACTAGTTCGCTTCTCTTAGGAAGAGTCCTTTATATCCAGGCGAATGGAGCTTATCATGTAATGTCAGTCAACCTTTTTGAATTAGAAGTATCTCCTAAATCTGGGTGGGTACCATACAAGGAGCAGCTACCACTGTCTCAGCATTGCTGAGTGCTCTAAAGAGGCAATGTGGGGCTCTCCACAGTACACACTCAGACAGCATTATTTAAGAATGAGGGTTGTTCTTCTCTTTCGAGTTGCAATTCTCAGCTCAAATCAGCTTTTCAGGAAGCTGTCAAATAAAATAAAAAATATGAATTAAATTACGCAGAAGGTATTTTATAAGAAGCCATTTTTGGTCAAAATGCAAAATTAATGTTGACATAACAGTTTCAATATTGTGATATGTCAATTATTAAGGTGGAAAAAGTGCCCAAAATGATTGACCTTCTGAATGTTTAATCTTTGTTAAGCTGTAGAATGTCCTCACTGCTCATAGTTTTGATTTCCTGCAGAAGGTTAGGATATTGTTTGAGATATTTGATTGGACTTGATGCTATTCGCAGAATGTGCAATTTAGACTAATTGCGTCAAATTGACAGGCAGAACTTTGCAGAGAAACAGTTCTTTCAATTCATCTGAAACAGTAATGCCATTCCTCTCTCTCTCTAGACATGCTGCTGGACCTGCTGAGTATTTCCAGCATGTTGTGTTTAACCCATTAGTTGTGTTGGTCCATAGAACTTGACATGCCCGTGGCCCATCTTCTGCTGTCTACACAGAGGTTTTCCTACTTTATCACAGGCAAAGTAGACACTCTCTCAACCGGTCACAGCTTATGGTTTACCTCATGTACCTTTCCCTGATTTTTCAAATAAACCTCTATGACTGCAGCCTTCATGAATCTTCCTGCCAAATCCAAGCCATTAAATTATATACCTTCTGATATTGATATAGCCATACGATTATTCTAACTGCTGCCTGCTGTTAGTCTCAATCCTCAAAGTTTGGGAGAAGGTTTGTAGCTCTGGTGCTCGTTGTTGTGGTTCTGTTCGCCGAGCTGGGAATTTGTGTTGCAGACATTTCGTCCCCTGTTTAGGTGACATCCTCAGTGCCTGGGAGCCTCCTGTGAAGCGCTTCTGTGATCTTTCCTCCGCCATTTGTAGTGGTTTGAATCTGCCGCTTCCGGTTGTCAGTTCCAGCTGTCCGCTGCAATGGCCGGTATATTGGGTCCAGGTCGATGTGCTTATTGATTGAATCTGTGGATGAGTGCCATGCCTCTAGGAATTCCCTGGCTGTTCTCTGTTTGGCTTGTCCTATAATAGTAGTGTTGTCCCAGTCAAATTCATGTTGCTTGTCATCTTAGTGTGTGGCTACAGGAAAGCCACACACACAGACCAAGTCCTGAACTACAAAAGCAACCACCCCAACACACACAAAAGAAGTTGCACCAAGGCACTATTCAAAAGGGCCATGACACACTGCAGTACACCAGAACTACAAAAAGAGGAAGAAGAACACCTATACAATGTATTCGCCAAAAACAGATACCCACGCAATTTCATCAACAGATGCCTAAGGGAAAGACAATGGAACGAGGACATGCCGCAACCCAAAGGACTAGCCACACTACCATACATCAAGAGCATTTCTGAACTGACAGCCAGACTACTGCGACCACTAGGACTCATAACAGCACACAAACCAACAGCCACTCTCAGACAACAACTCACCAGAACGAAGGACCCGATACCCAGCATGAGCAAAACCAATGTAGTGTACAAAATCCCATGCAAGGACTGCACAAAACACTACATAGGACAAACAGGAAGACAGCTAACGATCCATATCCATGAACACCAACTAGCCACGAAACGACACGACCAGCTATCCTTAGTAGCCACACACTCAGATGACAAGCAACATGAATTCGACTGGGACAACAGTACTATTATAGGAGAAGCCAAACAGAGAACAGCCAGGGAATTCCTAGAGGCATGGCACTCATCCACAGATTCAATCAATAAGCACATCGACCTGGACCCAATATACCGGCCACTGCAACGGACAGCTGGAACTGACAACCGGAAGCGGCAGATTCAAACCACTACAAATGCCGGCGGAAAGATGACAGAAGCGCTTCACAGGAGGCTCCCAAGCACTGAGGATGTCACCTAGACAGGGGACGAAACGTCTGCAACACAAATTCCCAGCTCGGCGAACACAACCACAACAGTCTCAATCCTGTAAGTCGTTTAAGTTTCCTTTTTGTCAATTTGAATCTGCTGCAGCCTTGGAATAAATTAATTTTGAGCCTCTTCACTACACTTCTATAGCCTTGCCTCATGGTAGGTACTCATGATGACAGCAACATTTACTGTCAAAAGTAAGTGCTCCTTTTTCTTCTATTTTCCCTCATCTTAAGCATTATTGCCTTGCCTACTTCAGTGTCATCCTTGCAAGCCAAGCCTCAAATCAGGACTGCCACTTCAGACCCTTCCTTCGCTAAGGACTGTGTATCTGAAAGTGCGACATCTCTATGAACTCTTTTCCTCGCCCCCATTGTCCTTTGTGCACCCCTGAGCTGAGGTTTTCACTTTGGAGGGTTGTTACTGGTCTGCCCTGTCTTTCACAGGTCCTGGTTATAGCTTGTCAGTTCTATCTAATGCTGCAGCTGGTTGACTGTCTGGATATTCTTGAAGCAGTAATGTTTTTACTTCTCCTCTGCAAATATATTCTCCTAGATCGAACACCATCCTTACCCTCAGGTATTTAAGCAGAGGTCCCACCGCTGATTATTGTATTACGGAGTCGAAGAGTTGTAGAGATGTACAGCATGGAAACAGACCCTTCGGTCCAACCTGTCCATGCTGACCAGATACCCCAAACTAATGTAGTGCTTTTTGCCAGCATTCAGCCCGTATTCCTCTAAACCCTTTCCTATTCAAGATGTCTTTTAAATGTAATTGTGTGAGCCTCCACCACTTCCTATGACAACTCATTTCAAATATGCACTACCCTCTGCATGAAAACATTGCCCCTGAGGTCACTTTTACATTTGTCTCCCAGCACCTTAAATCCATGCCCTTTAGTTCTGGACTCCCCCACTCCAGGGAAAATATCTTTACTATTTACCCTATCCATGCCCCTCATGATTTCATAAACCTTTATAAGGTCACCCCTCTGCCTTCGCCGCTCCAGGGAAAACAGCCCCAGTCTATTCAGTCTCTCCCAATAGCTCAAATCCTCCAACCCTGGCAACATCCTTGTAAATCTTTTCTGAACCCTTTCAAGTTTGACAACATCCATTCTGTAGCAGGGAGACCAGAGTTGAATGCAATATTCCAAAAGTGGCCTAGCGAATGTCCTGTACAGCCACAACATGACGATCATTGCGATCATTGATAACTTTTGGTTGAGATTGGGTGCTACCCTTTTTAGTGCTGGATCAGATGATCTCTTCATTTAACAGCAGTTGAGTCATAATGAGAAAAAAATGCTTATTGCAGCCACAGAATGTCATTTATTGCTTGATGTGTAATAGGTACAAGGAGAAAGTGAGGACTGCAGATCAGAGTTGAAAAGTGTTGCGCTTGAAAATCACAGCAGGTCAGGCAGCATCTGAGGAATAGGAGAATCAACAGGATGATGGGATTATGCCAGGAACGTAAATTCTCTTGCTCCTCAGATGCTGCCTGATCTGCTGTACTTTTCCAGCGGGGCACTTTTTGACAGTAATAGATACAAGTTACATTGGCTAGTTACTAAGACTATGTAACTTGTAGCTATTACTGTCAAAAAGTGCCCCGCTGGAAAAGCACAGCAGGTCAGGCAGCATCCGAGGAGCAGGAAAATCGATGTTTCAGGCCAGAGCCCTTCCTCAGGAATGAGGCTGGGAGCCCTTGGGGGTGGAGAGATAAATAGGAGAGGTGGGGCTGGGGAGAAGGTAGATGAGAGTGCAATAGATGGATGGAGGTGGGGGTAAAGGTGATAGGTCGGAGAGGAGGGTGGAGCAGATAGGTGGGAAGGAAGATGGACAAGTGGGACAGGTCATGAGGATGGTGCTGAGCTGGAAGGTTGGAACTGGGGTAAGGTGGGGGGAGGGGAAATGAGGAAACTGGTGAAGTCCACATTGATGCCCTGGGGTTGAAGGGTTCCAAGGCAGAAGATAAGGCGTTCTTCCTCCAGGTGTCGGGTGGTGAGAGAGTGGCGGTGGAGGAGGCCCAGGACCTGCATGTCCTTGGCAGAGTGGGAGGGGGAATTGAAATGTTCAGCCACGGGGCAGTAGTGTTGGTTGGTGTGGGTGTCCCGGAGATGTGCTCTAAAGTTCTCTGTGAGAAGGCACCCTTTTGCAACGGATGCTCCTGATGTGGTCTTCTCTACATTGGGGAGTCTAGACACCTTCTTGTAGAGTGCTTTAGAGCACATGCCATTTAATGTATCCGTTACTCCCGATGCGGTCATGCTCCATTGCCATTCCCTCACCAACTTCCCTTTCAGAGGCGCAGGCTCACTTTGCCAAATGCAGGGATACAGTAACTGCACTAGTTTTCCACTAAGTCTGGACCCCCAACTCTGCAGGACACTGAATGCTTGATGCAGGTCCTAAAATGTTTCATGGGGTCAGTATCATAACATAATGTCTGTGCTCTTTATCGGATATTATTGAATTATTGCCAACTCCATGCTCAAGGAGCTGGGAAAGCAAACTGTAGAAAACAACAGGGTTTTTAAAAAAATGGTTCAATGATTTTTTTCCTGATTATAAACTTGAATGAAATCTGATTTGATCTCTAACAGCTTGTTATATTTTGCAATAAGATCATTTTCAGCACGGTGATCTGCTGGCGAGTTTTGAGTTGGTGCAAACAACTAATTATGCGCAGTACTTTCACTTCTAGCCATGTGTTGTATCAAGTGGATCAGGGACACAATCTTTTTCTCACCCTCATTACCCTTCTGGTTGTCTTCACGGCTTTGATTGTTCTCTCATGAGCCATTATTATGTACCACAGATCCCTCACCTAATTCTCTGTGTGCTGCGGTGTGTATGTGACGAATTTGTGGCATCTCTTATGCTCAGGGTATAAACCCATACAACAATGACTCAAGTGGCACAGCTTAGTTGCATTTAATCAGATTGTGTTATTGGATGTGCTGATATAACTTGGCTCAGCCCTTGGATTTGTGAGTTTCTGATTGTTTTGGTACAGTGTCATCAAGTTAAAAACAAAATGGTTGGGAATATAAATGTCCTAACTGCTTGACTGACTCCCTGGAAATTCCTCTTGCTAGATTGTGAAGCAATTACAGGGTAATGGGAGGAGGCATGGGAGAGAAGAGTCACTTTGTTATTGGTGGACATGCAAAAATCAACTGAAAATGAATACATAGAATTTATGGTGCAGGAATAGACCATTCAGTCCACAGATACCCATGTAAACTACTGGGGGCAGCCTTCTGGCTGCTAAAACACAGATAGATTGCTAACTTAGCCAAACAGCAAACAATGCTGAGTACGTTGGCCAAGTTAAGCTCTGAAATCACAAAACCCACACACCAAAGAATGAAAAACAAAGAACATTACAGCACAGGAACAGGCGCTTCGGCCCTCCAAGCCTGCACTGATCCAAAGCCTCTATCTAACCCTTTCACCTATTTTCCAAGGATCTTGTATCCCTCTGCTCCCTGCCCATTCATGTATGTGTCTAGATATATCTTAAATGATGCTATTTTGCCTCCCTCTACCACCTCCACTGGCAATGCGTTCCATGTAGCCACTATCCTCTGCATCAAAAACATTCTACACATATTTCCCTTAAACTTTTCCCCTCTCACTTGTGACCCCTAGTAACTGAGTCCCCCACGCAGGGAAAAAGCTTCTTGCTATCCACCCTGTCTATACCTCTCATGATTTTGTAGGCCTCGAACAGGTCCCACTCTCAATCTCCGTCTTCCTAATGAAAATAATCCTAATCTACTCAACCTCTCTTTATAGCTAGCTCCCTCCCTACCAGGCAACATCCTGGGGAAACTCCTCTGCACCCTCTCCAAAGCATCAACATCCTTCTGGTAATGTGGCAACCAGAAATGTACGCAATATTCCAAATGTGACCGAACCAAAGTCCTATACAACTGTAACATGACTGCCAACTATTGCACTCAATACTCTGTCCGATGAAAGGAAGTACGCTGTATGCCTTTTTGACCACTCTATTGACCTGCATTGTCACCTTCAGGGTACAATGGACCTGAACACCCAGATCTCTTTATAGGTCAATTTTCCTCAGGACTTTTCCACTTACTGTATAGTTCGCTCCCGAATTGGGTCTTCCAAAATGCATCACCTTGCATTTGCCTGAATTGAACTCCATCAGACGCAATGCAAACACAGCAGCCAGATGCTAATAACATTAGCATCATGTTAAAGTCAACAGATAATCTGGACAGAGATATCCACAACAATTTATGCATCAAACAAAGGAGTGACCAGACGGAAAGGCACCAGGTCCTGCTACACAAAGAAACTAGCAGTAGCAAGACATCTAAATGATTGATGATGTTTCAAACAATTTTGTGAGTCTCCCTGCTAGGCCAGAACTATAGAGAGTTCCAGAACCATCTAAACTGTATAAAAACAGTTCAACTGCAAACCTCTCTGGTATTTAAAAAAATGAGGGGAGATCAAATTGAGGTATTCAAGCTGATGAAAGTTATGGATAAAGTAAACGTGGAGCAGATGCTTCCTCCTGTGGGGCATTCTAGGATGAGAGGTCATAGTCTTAGGGTAAGGGCTAGCAAAGTTGAAACAGCGTTGAGGACAAACTTCTCCCAAAGGGTTGTGAATCTGTGGAATTCACGACCCCGAAGTGCGGAGGATACTGGGACAGTGAGTCAATTTAAGGAGAAGTCAGACAGATTTTTAATTGGTAATGGGTTGAAGGGATATGGAGACAAAGCAGGAAAATGGGGGTGAGGAGCATATCAGCCATGTTCGAAAGGCAGAATAAACTCGATGGCCAAGTGGCCTAATTCTGCTCCTATATCTTATGAACTAATGAACTCTCTCTTGAATCTTGTCGAGGCCTTCCAAGGAGACTAGCATGGCAAGAGGTAGAGACCAGCTGACCACCCAGTCAGAGAGAAAGAGAGGAAGAGAGAGAGCAGCTTCGTAGACCTACAGACAAAGCTAGAGAGACAGAGAGACAGAGAAAGACAGACTGCTTAAGTCAATAAGAGACTCAGGAAGTGTTGTAAGCTTAAGGGGCCAAATTGGCTGCGAGAAATTATGTTTAGTATTAAAGGTTATTGTAACTTTTCTCCTGATAAAGTTGTAATTGTTTTGCATTGGTACCAACTTGTATTCGTATTGATTTGATTGCTTCAGTATTGTGGGGCACCTGGACAAATTCATTCATAATGTTCTGGTCGGAGTTGTCAGACTTTTTTCAGGAGGAACTAGTCAACATTACAATGTGGTCTTTCAGCATTGGCCTCATTCTACCATTAATCATTAAACCTTGATTGAATGCGCAGTATAGAACAGCTCGGCAGGAACAGAACCAGGCATTCAAAAAATGAGGTGCCAAAGTGGGGTGAAGCTGCAATATGTCACCACATGCACAACAAGGGAAGCGACATTTTATAAAGATGGAGGTAAGTGATCCCACAACCCAGAGATCAGGTCAATAGGCTACATAACATCACATTCAGTCAAAAGTGCTGGTGAACGTCGACCAGTTAACTGCAATAGGAGGTTCCAAAAATAGGCTCATCCTCAATGACAGGCATGGAGACCTTAAATTCTTGGTGGTGCAGATGGTAGAAGGTGCACTTGCAGGAACCTTGAGTGGCTGCTGCAGTGCATCTGCATATGGTGTTGTATCAGAAGGTTAATACCTGAAAGGGTTAACTGACACCATGAGATAAGCTTCATTTATTAGGTATAAAGATCTGTTGCTAAGAGGAGTTCACCATTGATGAAATGTTGATGCCAGTTCAGTGCTAGGTCTACGTAGCTAACAATAATGTCTGCCTACTTTTAAGTCAAGCATAAGTTCTTAGAAAAGGCTCTCCTTAACTCAGATGCAATGCAACTAGCTATTAAATACTATGTGATAAACCTTTTTTCCAGAAAGATAGAGCTCCATCTTTATGGAAGAAAAGGTTTATCACATAGTATTTAATAGCTAGTTGCATTGCGTTTCCTCTGAAGACATCACGTAGGCATCTTTCGTATCAATAATTTAAACTGATACCAGTAAGAAGGATTGGTGGACATTAATCTAGCCAAGGCATGTCAGATAGTTCTGACAAACATGATTTACTACATTTATGCTGCTGTTATCAAAAAATATACTATATGGTATGGACTGTGATGACTGTGTGGAGGGGGCAAAGTGAGTGAATATTGAAGGTATTGAATGGGATGGCAATCAAGTCAGCCATTTTGTCCTGGATGGAGTTCAGCTCCCTGATTGTTATTACAGTATACTGTAATATACTGTCGATAGAGTTACACTCCATTACATTTCTGACTTGAGCCCTTAGAAATGGTGGGCAGGTCACATGGAATCAGAGGGATGAGCTATTCACCATAGGATTCCCAACCTCTGACCTGCTCCTGGGTGGGATGCTCTTTGGAGTGGACTCAATGGGCTGAATGGCCTGCTTACACACTATAGAGATTCTGCAATTCTGCATTTGATCTTCTTCCCTTGGACAGGGCATAACTGGACAATTTTTCATTCTGCTGGGGAGAGACCTTGTGTTGTACCTGTACTGGACCAGTTTAGCTAGGAATGCAGTTACTATCCATTCTATCCCAGTATATGCAACACTTTTCCTTTCACCTCCTTCCTCCTCACTTTCCAAGTCCCCATACACCTTCCAAGCGAAACAGCAATTTACTTGTACTTCATTCAATCAAGCCTATTATATTCATAGCTCACAATACAGACACTCTACATTGGTAAGACCAGACCCAAACTGGATGGTCACTTTGCAGAATGCCTCTAAACTGTATGTGAGAATGACCCCAGTCAATGCACCACCTTGCTCTCATGCTCACTTATCACCATCAGCCTGCTGCAATGCTCCAACGAAGCCCAATACAAGCCAAAGGAATAAAACCTCCATTTCAATTTACAGACTTTACTGTCTTCAGGATTCAACATTGAATTGAACAACTTCAGACCATGAACATTGTCTCCCACTCTGACTACATCCCCTCTCCTCCTCCCCAGTTGACCTATTTTCTGCTATTAACACCCATCGTTGACATCTGTTTATCAGGTATATCTCTCCTCTACTGCCATTAACATCTCCTTTGGCTTTTATTCTGGGCACTTTTACCATCTGTATCATTTGGTAATCTCTCCTTTTCAAAAATTTAAATGCTATCACTTTCCCAGCCTCCTTCAGTTCTGTAGAAGTCATATTAGACTCAAAACATTAATCGGTTTCTCTCTCCACAGATGCTGCCTGACCTGCTGAGCTCCTCCAGCAATTTCATTCTTTATTTTGATCCACTGACGTAATGGGAACAGCAGTTATGCTGGGCCATGGCTTTATAGATTATGGTTGAATACAATTCTGTGCCTGCTAATGGATTACAGCATTTCCTGAGTACCCAGGATTTTGTTGCTAGATTTCTTTGAAGTTTATCCCATTTGTCCCAATGGTAGTGCTACGCAGAATGATGGCTAGCATCCTCGATGTAAAGACAAGACTGTGTCTCCACAAAGACTAGAGGACGTTAATTTTATCCTAGATGACCATTTCTAGTAAAATTCTCACCAGCAAGATTAAGTTCACTACTCTCTAATTGCTATTTTTATCTTAACAGTCTTTTTTGAACAGAGTATAGAGTTTGCAAATCTCTTGCCCTCTGGAACCACATTAGTATCGATCAAGGATTAGAAGATATGGCCAGGACCTTCATAACTTTCACCCTTCTGTCCTTAAACATCATCGGATACACCTATTAGTTGATGGTGATATGACCAGTCCAGTACAGTTAGCCTTTTAATAACCACTTTATCAACTTTTAGACGCCTCTGTGTCTGAGCTACCTACGCTTCTTACTTGGTAACGGTAAATGTAAAATGTTCATTTACGACTTCAGCCATGCCCTTTGCCTCCATGATTGGATCCCTTTTTGGTCCCTAACTGACCTAACAAATCCTCTGGCAGCCTTTATATTATTTCTGTGCCTGTGGAGGACTTCTGGTTTTCTTTTATTTTAATTGCCAGTCTATTTTTGTACTCTCTATTGCCATTTTAAATTTCTCATTTCTCTCAACTTTTAACCTGGTTGTCACTTTTGAGTTGTCTCTGTTGATTCTGCAGACAACATACCAGGAAGAGTCTGGGACTGTTTTGTCTCTCAGTTCATCACTTTGGGTGACAATTTACAATACTAGGTCAGATAAAAACTTCCAAAAATGAGTACAATCTTTAGACTTTTTGTGTGCCTTGCAGCTGCCTAAAGGTTTACAGCTTCTGTTGTGAGGATTTACAAAGAAGTTTAGAATTTGAAAGATCATAATAATTGAAGGTTATATCTTGAGAGTTAAACCAAAGCACCTTCCTCATTCTTGATGTAAATTAACCTCACACAGCAGCTTTAATAGGGCTGGCCTACCATCAGGCTGCCTCTCTCCTAATAAAACACAGAAGTAAGTTTTGCATTTATATAGCATGTTTGGTGACCTCCAATTATCTAAAGTGCTTCACAGCCAATGAAGTTCTGAACAACCTATTCAATTGTAAGATATGAGAGGAAATTGCAGGGTCTTGGGGTAAAATATTCTGGCATCAATATTTCATGAAAACAGGGACAACAAGGTGAGAAAGAGGAATCTAATCCCTACCATGTGCCTTCAATATTCAGGAGACCATTGGGACACAGAGACGGAGGAAGAACTGGAAATCCATGAAGGTTAGTTTGGATTCACCCCCCAAAGATAAAGCGATGGTATTGACTCTTGCCCCCAGTACTCCTTCCAGTCTGATTTTCTCTTTATTCTTTGTGGGATGTAGTTATCATTGACAAGGCCAGTATTTGGTGCCCATCGCAAATTGCTCTTGAAGAGCTGGTAGTGAACAGCCTTCTTGATTGGTGCAGTCTATGAGATCAAAGTGCTGTTAAGGAAGGGATTTCCAGGATCCAGCAATAGTGAAGGAACAGTGATACAGATACAAATCAGAATTAGAACATAGAACATAGAGGAGTACAGCACAGGAACAGGCCCTACAGCCCATGATGTTGTGCTGAATATGCCACCAAAATAAACTAATCTTTGGTCTATTTCCCTTCATCCCTTGCATATTCATGTGCTCATCTCAAAATCCTTCAAATGCCACTATCAAATCTGCCTCCACCATCACCCCCAGCAGCACGGTCCAGACTCCTATCACTCTGTGTGAAAAACCTGTCCCTCATATCTCCTTTGAACTTTCCCCCTCTCACCTTAAATGCACGCACCTTAGTTTTAGACGTTTCAACTCTTGGAAAAGATTCTCACTATCAATCCGATCTACACATCTCATAATTTTATAAACTTCTATCAAGTTTTCCATCAACCTCTGGTGCTCCAGAGAAAACAAGCCAAGTTTTTCTAGCCTACTCTTATAGTTCAGACCCTCTATTCCAAGTTTGTGATTTGGAGGGGAATCTGTATGTGATGGTGTCCCCATGTATCTGTTGACCTGGGTGACAGAAGTGGTAGATTTGGAAGATGCCATCTAAAGTACTTTCCAACTCGTTTCGGTGCACCGAGTCGTTGAGTCACAGAGATGTACAGCACGGAAACAGACCCTTTGATCCAACTAGTCTGTGCTGACTAGATATTCTAAATTAATCTGGTCCTATTTGCCAGCATTTGGCCCATATTCCTCTAAATCCTTCCTATTCATGTACACCAACTAGCTGCCTTTTACGTATTGTATTAGTCTCCACCATGGGTGGCACGGTGGCTCAGTGGTTAGCACTGCTGCCTCACAGCGCCAGGGACCCGGGTTCAATACCTCGGGCAACTGACTGTGTGGAGTTTGCACATTCTCCCCGTCTCTGCATGGGTTTCCTCTGGGTACTCCGGTTTCCTCCCACAGTCTAAAGATATGCAGGTCAGGTGAATTGGCCATGCTAACTTGCCCATAGTATTAGATGTAGGGGAATGGATCTGGGTTGAATCACTCTTCAGAGGGTCAGCGTGGACTTGTTGGGCTGAAGGGCCTGTTTCCACACTGTAGGGAATCTAATCTAATAACCTTTGGGAATTCATTCCACATGTGCACCAAGTTCTGCGTGAAAAGGTTACTCCTAAGGTTCCTTTTATATCTTTCCTCTCTCTCCTTAAACCGATGCTGTCTAGTTTTGGACTCCCCTACCCTGGGAAAAAATACCTTGATCATTCACCCTATCCATGCCCGTCACGATTTTATAAATCTCTGTAAGGTCCCTTGCTGAGATAAAGTCTTAAGTAGATAGGATAGTGAAGAAGGCATTTAGTATATTTTCCTTTATTGGTCAGAGCATTGAGTACAGGAGTTGGGAGGTCATGTTGTGGTTGTACAGGGCATTGGCTAGGCCACTTTTGGAATATTGTGTGCAATTCTGGTCTCTCTCCTATAGAAAGGATGTTGTGAAACTTGAAAAGGTTCAGAAAAGATTTACAAGGATGTTGTCAGTGTTGGAGGATTTGAGCTATGGGGAGAACTGAATAGGCTGGGGCTGTTCTCTCTGGGGTATTAGAGGCTAAGAGGTGACCTTATACAGCAGAGGCTTATAAAATCTTGGAAAGGGTAAATAGACAAGGTCTTTTCCCTGGGGTGGGGGAGTCCAGAACTAGAGGGCATAGGTTTAGGGTGAGAGGGGCAAGATTTAAAAGGAATCTAAAGGGCAACTTTTTCATGCAGAGGGTGGTGCGTGTACTGAATAAGCTGCCAGAGGAAATGGTGGAGGCTGGTATAATACAACATTTAAAAGGCATCTGCAAGGGTATATGAATAGGAAGGGTTTAGAGTGATATGGGCTAAGTGCTAGCATTGCCCACCTACAAAAATCCTCTCTGACATCTGCAACAATAACAACCAGTGCACAACAGAAGTTGTAACAATTTGACACCAAATTTCCAGTTATGTTTCGAGAATCAATGATAAATGTTCCTTGGAAAGATGAGATTTCACAGCAGTAGTAACAGGGATAAACACATCTGGGATGAAGTAAGAAAACATTGTTAGCTCTGAAGCAAAGTCGACTTTTGAGCACTTAACAGTGATGTTAGCCCTGGACTGCATATTAATGAGCACTAAAGCCATTGAAATATTAAGATGGTGGTTGGTCAATGGGTGTCTGCCAGTATAGCACCTTGTCAACATTCACAGCAACATTTATAATGATCACATCAATCTGCTTCTGTTTCAGTTACATCGACCTTCTCTGTGACTGTAGCCACATGATAAAACACTTCCAATTCTTCCATTTAAACTGGCAATCTTTACATTTATCAAACAGGATCAAAATTGTTTTTTGCAAAACAAAAGATGGCATATTAGTATTCACATCCCATGCAAACTCCTAAGTGAGCAACACTGATAAGTGTCTACAATTTCCCAATAAATAGGTTCCCACGCTTAAGTAGCATTGACAGCACTTCTGAGATGAAAATTTAATGAATTGTGTTAAAAATGTATTCATTTGTTCGTATCCAGTGTGAGGGATTGCATTTGTGTCTTTCTTTCTCCCTCTCAGCAGACTGTGCAAAGGCTGCCAATAATTAAATGGACTGATGTTATCAGTAATTGCAATCGCCAGGCTTTATAAGGACAGCCCTCCCTGCAGTACATTGGTTATTCAGAGATGGTGCTATAGAATCAGAGACATCCACAAGCGATATCCCTAAAGCCTTCATAAGCACAAATTAAGCTGGATTCATCAGAAGCTTTTCCATGCTGTAAGCTGCATCATCCTGAATCAAATAGACATATCACTGGACTTCCAGGTCACTTGATAATTTGTTTTTGGAGAGGAGGCGCAATTCATCAGTTGTTCTGAATTTTCATTAACCCTGAAACAGGGATCATAATTGAAATGATTTGTGGTTTTTGATATATAGTCCATATAACATACATAAAATTGGATTTGTATTGAGACAGCTATCTAGAAGTTTATTAACAATTAACTACGTACACTCAAATGCTGCAGTTGACAGTCTGTGATGTTTGCTTTCATAGATTATTGTTGCATTCTATACCTAGATGATTGGCCGAGTGTAAGATGGTGACATCTTATATGAGTGTTACATTTTGTGATATCTTTTTGCTGTTTTAGAGGTATTGCAATTTTCTGAGATTCGTACAATAATACAAATTCCACTTTTTTTGAAAAGTAGGAAATCCATTCTGATAAACATACAATAATATACATTGTTACAGTATTTTTATGCATTAAGATAATGCTTTGGAAGACATACAACACAACTGAATCGATTCACTCAATGATTGTCTCATGTGTTATAGGTGTCTTATTGTTGTCAGGTGTGATACTTTCAATATCACAGTTAGCATTTAGTATGATAGGTAGTTGGCCATGGTCTGTCATCTGCTTTATTTGAGCATTGTTTTTGACAAAGCCAATTGACATCAAGGTTGTAGAACTTTTTCACGAACACAGGTTTTTGTCTAACGATCCCAAATATTGTTGCTTCATTCTGGCTCAAATTGGACTAAATTGTTTGCATGCTCATTGATCAGGCTGTTGTACTATTTTTACCTTTTTGTCAACAAGGTAGCATGTGCATGTGGTTTGGTGGTGTAAGTGTGTGACAAGAGTACTGTGAGGATCTGTCTTTCAAACAGAAGAGCTGCCGGTGAGGGTAAAGTGATGCCTAGAGAGTGGTAAGTAGATTTATCATGGCTATTTAAAAAAATCTTGGCATTAACTTTGCATTTAGCCATCACAGACTCCACTGTACAATGTGTTTTATGGGACACTACATTGAGATAGTGAGGAGAGGTAGAATATTTTGAAATTCCTCACTTTTTGCACACCTCTTGGAAGGTGTGCTAATGTACTGTGGACTATTGTCACAAATGTACTGAGGAACACCAACCAGACTGATTGTGGTGGTTGACGTTGCACTCATGGTAATTTTGATTTGTCTCAAAAAAGAAAGAGGATTTAGTGAAATAACCAGCCACCAGAATAGAATTGCGTCCTTAGACTTGGAAAAGATCAGTTGCAACTTTACACTGTGGTTGAGAAGATATCTCATGTGGAATAAAAGTTTTTTTTGATTCAGTTTAATGGAATTGACAGGTTTCTCATGAAGTGATCAGTTGATTGACCTCCTTATGGATACCAAGCCAATAAATAGGTTCATTTGCCAATGTCTTGTTTAATTTCTTTCCCAATGTGACCTTTGTATGTATGGTCAAACATATCTCATCATAATGCTTATGGATTAATCACTTGCTAGCCTTTCAAAACACCATTCTTAGGGAAGAAAGTGAGGACTGCAGATGCTGGAGATCAGAGCTGAAAATGTGTTGCTGGAAAAGCGCAGCAGGTCAGGCAGCATCCAAGGAGCAGGAGAATCGACGTTTCGGGCGGCCCTGAAGAAGGGCTGATGCCCGAAATGTCGATTCTCCTGTTCCTTGGATGCTGCCTGACCTGCTGTGCTTTTCCAGCAACACATTTTCAGCACCATTCTTAGGGAGTCCTGGTTCATCTCTGAATGAGCAGAAAGAACATACTAGCGAAAGGGCCTGTTGAATGTGTTTGGGCCATCCACTAATGATGGTCATTTTGATTTGTTACAATTAGACAACATCAGATGTATTTTGGTGACTGGTGTGCTTGACTATGGATTGAGACTGATATTTGGACCATCTTCTATCTCTGATTTGAAAGCATACCCCTAAGTCAGAAGGAATATCTTCATTCTTAGCCGGATTTGGAAGTTTACTAGCAGAATTGGGAGTAGCTGTCTGTGTCTGGTTTGTGTTGAACATTAAAATCCTATCCTTGGAGTCATCAAGGTATCAATGGACCATCTCCAAAGATCTGTGGCCTGTATAAACAATGAAATAGTTGCTGCATGAGCATGTATGCAAACTTTGTATACCAAAACAATTAAACTGGGCATTTCCCTTATTATGTTGGAGTGGTTAGCCTGAGCTGTCATAAGAACTTTGAAACATATGAACACAGAAAGTAAGAGGAGCAGTCGGACAGTCAGCCTCTCAAGCCTTCAATAATGTCATATCGGATCTGCCCCAAACCTCAACTCTTCTTTCATGACATATCCTCACAATCCTCAGCTCCTCAACATTTCAAAAATCTATCTTTAATTACTTTCAATGATTTAGCTTCCATAACTCTCTGAGGTGAAGAATTCCAGACCTGCTCTCTGGGTGAAGAAATTCCCGTGCATGTCTGTTTTAAATGAATGCCCCCTTATTCCCTAACTTACTCCTTATTTCCACACAAACTGATTCCACATTATGACTTATTTCACCCGTATCACTAATCACCAATGTATTGATACCTTTTGTCTGTTCACAACACTAGTCTCCTTTTACCCTTTGGCCAATTGATTCCTCTTGAATATTGAGTTCTCAGTGTTGGTCATCTGGCAAACTTCATCTTCATAAAAGCTTTGTAAAAGTCACATTCATTTATGTGTATTTGGGCCATCAACTCATCCGTCTTGTTAGGAATACTGAACGCATTTAGATAAAGTGCCTTCGACTTTAACTCTTTATGATTATTCCTCTCTCTGGTTCTAAATTCTGTTTCACATATATTTTCTGTCCCTTCTTAACATATCTTAATTCACCTCTTCACTGTGCAGAGCCTCTGTTGTCTCATTTCCTTTTTGATTTTTTAAACTTCCATTCAAATGAACTCTCCCCCAACTAATTATTTTAAAGCCCTATCTATACCCTTAGCTATAAGACTCAGTAGGACACTGGTCCCAGTGCAGATCAAATGATGTCACTTCCAGCAGAACTGCGCTCTCTTTCCCCAGTACTGGTGCCAGTCCTCAAGAACCAGGGCCCATTTCTCCCTTAATAATCTTTGAATCCCGCAGTTATCTCTCTAATCTCAATACTGTATTCCAATTTGCACATAGCTCAGGCAGTAATCCAGAGATTTCTACCTTTGAGATTCTGCTTTGTAATTTAGCGCAAGGAGCTCATAATCCCTCAGCAGAGCCTATTTCCTAATCCTGCCGATATGTTGGTATCAACATGGGCTAGGCCAAGTAGATGCTTCCACTCAGTAGCAACACCTCACTTGTTCAGCTACTTCGGTTCTGTTTAATTAATTAATGAGGAAATTAATGATTTCAAAAGGAATTTCTCAATTGTAGCTCCAATTACGTCTCCTGTTTTAAACCACTTGGTCAATCAAAGGACACGCAGAAGAAATACTCACCAATCACCTATTTTCCTGTGGTGTCACACTTCAGTGCTGACGGATAGAAATGGGTTGACCAGACTCTCTGCCACTGGTTTTAATCTCCCACCGATGCCCTTCTTACAAAGGTCTGTTCTCCCAGTCTGCTTCATAGCGATGATTGTTGCACAGCCTTCCCAGTCTCAAATGCAACTAATGGCAAAAAGGCTGGTCATCTTTTAGTGCTTTCCTTGAATGGGTCTATTTCCAAAATGGTAAGCTCAGAGGGATAATAATATTGAATGTTCTTGATGTTGCTGTCTGGTGTCTTTGGTGTGTTATTTGAAGTGCTGCTTATCTTGTGGATCTTGTAATTTGTAGATCTGTGCAGACTAGTACGTTTTTGACAGAGGGTCCTGCTGTACCAGTGATGCAGGATCTTTCAGGAGTCTATCTTGAGGCGTTGTATTTGCAGGTAGTTCTCCTATAACATAACAGTTCTGTTCCCACGCGACACCGTGTTATAGAAAATTGTGCAATATAAATAACGGGCCTGTGGGAAAAACAGGGTTGGGGCGAACCACCAAAAATACCAATGAAAATCCAAACAAATCTAATAGTTGGCCTAACACAAACGTTAGCACAGCCTACGTAAATTTTTAAATCATATATTTTAATGAAATAATACAGTAAATTTAACACTTTATCAATAAAATCACTGGCTACAGCACTGTACCCTTCATGAAGCTCTCCACCAGAAAACACGTGAGCCAACTGACCATGTGATGCTGATGTGAAAGTCTAGTCCACTTCAAGATTCTCCTCTGGTTTGGAATAAAGTTCCTTCTAAACGTAGACCACAACTCCCAGTTTCAAGCTAAGTTTCAAGGCTTGCAGAGCTGATTGCGTTCCTGTTTTAGTTGAACACCGCATTTTGCAGACTGAGGCTAGATTTTGCTGTTCAGGTAAGTGCCGGGAAAGGAATTGCGTCAACAGTGAATGGGAGATTGCATGGAAAATAAAGGTCCACAATTCACAAATCGCGTTACAACCAAAGTGCATCTAATAAATACATGTTATAGGAGGACTACTTGAACTTTTAAGTGGATGATGTCAATGCATGCTATGTCAGACCCATTGCAAGTAGTTAGCTAATTATTTATGCCATACATTTCTTTTTTGTGTTCTTGTGTCTTTTCGGAGAAGCAAGATGGCGGAGTTAACTAATATCTGGACATAGTTAAATTCTTTTTAATACTGCAAATGACATTCTGGATACCTTTATTGGCATTTTGCCCTTGGGTTGCTTTCTTAAATTGGAATTATCCTTCAGCACATTTAAAACTGCTGTTTTATTTATAAATCAGATTAACAACGGTTGAGAGAGAGAGTTAGAAAGAGAGAATGAGAGAGAGAGTAATCACCAACTGATTTTACTTTAGTACAATTGTCATCCTCAATCTCCATGCTAAACATGAACAACAGCTTTGAAATTGGGCATACTGGACATGGTGGTTGTTAGAAAAAGATCTTTTCACAACTGCTATCACATTCTCAGCTTTCAAATCCAACTTGGTGTCATTAGCTTCCAGTACCTACTTACTACCAATGCTTTCTTCACAATGGGGTTTGTGACTTTCTACATGTTGGCTCATGTAACATAGAAATAGGTTCATATTGAGACAGTTCTTTAACAACAAATATGACAAATCATACTTACGGTCTGGCTGTATTAGCTCAGTCTACCATTGTGTTCCATACATGGTTGGCTGGTCCATGAGTGGACTGATCGTATGATTGACAGGCTGCTTTCTAATAGACTTGCTTATTGAATGACATAGTCAGATTAGTGCCCTTGTATGTGAGGCTGTGATTTGTAACTGTCTCAAAAGTGTGATGCCTTTCTGTGATCTGAACAAAAGCACAACAATAACCAAGAGCACAATCAGGAGGACTATTAAAGGGAAGATGAAACCTGGAAATCTGAAAAAGTCTATCGATTCTGGCATAATCAGAGTTAACAAGACTGAGACTGAAGCATTTCTCTTCACTTAACTCACCAAGGAAGTGGAGCTAAAGAGCTCAAAGCAGTTAGGAACAGAGCAACATGTATATATTTGGAGTCATTGCCTGACACATAGGAAGATGGTCGTGGTTGTTGGAGAGCAGTCATCTCACCTCCAGGATATCTCTGCAGGAATTCCTCAGGATAGTGTCATAGGCCCAACCATCTTCAGCTGTTACAGCAATGATCTTCCCTCCATCATGAGGTCAGAGTGGGGATGTTTGCACCAGTCATGACTCCTCAGATACTGAAGGAGTCCAGTTTCCAATACAACAAGATCCAGGCTTAGGCTGACAAGTGGCAAGTAATATTTATATGCTACAAATTCCAGGCTATGACCATCACCAATAACAGACAATCTAGTAATCGCCTCTTGTTATTCAGTAGTGTTACCATCACTGAATCCCCCACAATCAACATCCTAGGAGTTACCATTGACCAGAAACTCAAATTGTCTTGCCACGTGAACACAATGGCTACAAGAGCAGGTCAGATGTTAGGAATATTGCAGTGAGTATCTCACCTCTTGACTCCTGAAGCCTGTCTACCATTTACAAGGCACAAGTCACGATTGAGATGGAATACTTCCCAATTGTCTGGATGAGTGCAGCTCCAACACATTCAAGAAGTTTGACACCGTCCAGAATGAATCAACCTGCTTCATTGGCACCACATCCACATGCATCCACTCCATCCTCCACCAATGCTCAGTAGTAGCAGTGTGTATTATCTACAAGACATCATAGAATCTCTACAGTGTGGAAGCAGGCCATTTGGCCCATTATGTGTACACTGACCCTCCGAAGAGCATACCATTCATACCCACCCTCCTACCCTATCCCTGTAACCCCACATTTCCCATGGCTAACCCATCTAGCCAGTACATTCCTGGACACTATGGGCAATTTAGCAAAGCTGATCCACTTAACCTGTACATCTTTGGACTCTGGGAGGAAACCGGAGCACTCATAGAAAACCCATGCAGACATGGGGAGAATGTGCAAAAACCTCCCTGAGGGCGACATTGAACCTGGGTCCTTTGAGTTGTGAGGCAGCAGTGCTAAACACTGAGACACCATGCTGCCCCCTGCACTGCAAGATGCACTACAGATATTCACCAAAGATCCTTCCAAACCCGTGCCAACTTCCACCTTGAAGGACAAGGGCAACAATACATGGAAACACCTCCACCCTGCAAGTTCCCCTCTGAGCCAGTCACCATCCTGACTTGGAAATATATCACTGTTGTTTCACCGTCGCTTAGTCAAAATCCTGGAATTCCCTCCCTCAGGGCATTATGGGTCAACCTCCAGCATATGGACTGCAGCAGTTGAAGAAGGCAGCTCACCATCAGCTTCTCAAGGGCAACTCGAGATGGGCAATAAATACTGCCCAGCCAGCAATGCCCACCCATCCCATGAATGAATATAAAAAGAATTGTAGGAACACCCAGGTGGGTATTAGATGAAGCCAAGATGAGGATTTAATGTGTTATTGCTCTTGTAGTCAACATTCATTAAGTTAAAGCATACACCTAGGGGTTCAACACTTCATTATTACAGTGGAATTCTTGTTTTAAAAAAAATTGTCTTCAAAGACATACCTTTGAAGATCTAAATTCTCTTTGATGAACATTCTTATTGCTATAGGTCATTGAGATCCAGTTGATATATTCATGATATGGGGGTTTCAGTGACTGAATAATCTGTCTCATCTTATTTCCCAAATAAGGCAGCCAGTTTTTGCTTTGGGTGTGCGCTAACATTATACAGCATTACATTGATTTTAAACAGATGGCTTATGTTTGTCTGCCTCCATAAACTGTAATTCAGATTTATTAAAAACTAAATTGTACATTACATTCACATCAGTTACCCAACACAGCCTAAAAATATTCCCAAAGTTTTATTATAACAACACATTTATAGCTTTGATAAATTTTGTACAAGCCTATTATAAAAAAGAAAGCAATGAAATGCAGCAGTCTTTGTGGCCATGACAGAACCAGTGTATATACATCATTAAATATTCTAAGTACAATAGGGAAGTTTTCTGTGAAGATGGCAGTGTATTAGAAATGAAGTTGTCATTATATAATTTTGAGTGCTCTTGACATAGCATTCCATAAAATCCAAAGGGAAACTCTCTCATTAAATGTAATCTTATTTCAGTGCAGAATAGCAAGCTAAATAACAGGTAATTTTCCCAGTGCTTATGCAGAGAACTCAGAATAAATCTTCAACATTTTACATTATGTTGGAAAGGTCAGCAACTATCTGAAGCACGTCGGAACTTTGCATGTATCGTAAAAAGGTACATTGCTTCACAAAAGATGGTTTCCTAGAGATTTTCAGAGCAGTAACAACATTCACTCAGTGCAACCCACAGTGAAGACACTGATTTGTTTATCAAATGGTTCCAGTTCCATCTGTTGAATCTATTAGTAGGGTCTGCTGGTTTCAAAATGTTTTATTTTAATAGTTACGTCATGCAGTTACAATTGTTTTCATATGTACTTTAGATGTATAGGCTCCTATTAAATAAAATTTGGACAAATTTTAAAAAGCTGTATTTTCAGTTGCAGATGGCTATTATTAATCTGTACACTTGTGAAAAGATCTGTTTGGCTGTCTACTTCTGGATCTGTTAGTGGTGGGCAATCACTAGAGGAAGTTAACAACATAATTAAAACCTAAAAGCTTAACTTCACAAGGCACCCTGTTCGATCTAAAGGTCTGATTAGTCTGTATTGATGATTATACATTCACTGAGTGTTAATTGTATGGAGATAACCTGTGAATCACATAAATAGCAAAAGTAGCAACATCAAACTGTGATCCCTTCACTTTCTACTCCCTCACAGAAGACCAGCAGACACTCAGTTGGAGGAGGAACCACATACAACATTTGTCCTGCAGAAGACTCTTCTAAGGACATGCCAGTAGTGCCTGGCATCTCTGCTTCTTCCTCAGGAGGCGTCAGAAATTCGACATGCCCACAATGACCCTCACCAACTTTTACAGATGCACCATAGAAAACAATCTATCCAGGTACATAATGACCTGATATGGAAACTTCTCTGCCCAGGACCATAAGAAACTACAGAAAGGTATGTTCACAGCCCAGAGCATCACAAAAGCCAACATTCCAACCATGGACTCCAGCTGCAGTTCTTGTTGCTGTGGAAAGGCAGCCAACATCATCAAAGACCCCTCCTGCCCCAGTAATGCTCTCTTCCATCAGGCAGAAGATACAGACATTGAACCAAGCACCAACAGGTTCAAGAGCAACTTCTTTCCTGCTGTGTTTAGACTTCTAAATAGGCCTCTCAAATTTCAAATCTAATATCGATTTTGCTTTTGTCCACCTCCATGCAGCTGTAACCCTGTATGCCTCACTTTGTCTAAAATCGCTATGATCTGTATGTCCTTTTGGGGTATGATTTGCCTGTATGCTCACAAAACAAACTTTTTACTGTGTCTAGGTGCAACAATAAATCAGGTCAAATCAAATCAAATCTTCCACCTCCACACTGCCAGTGACTGACAATCCTGGGGAAATTAAAGCTGAAGAAGGTGAGCCTGCCTCTCGTGAGGATACTGTCAGCATGTCTAGGCCTGGGGTCAGACACCTAAAGTCAGCAGACTCCACTATCAGGGAGTTTCCCTTCCATCCTAGCTGTATCGCCTGGGACCACTCTCCATGTGGTGGAGAGAAAGGAAAAGGAATTCCTTCTGAGGAGGTGATGTACATGACACCTCTTTGGAAACTGTGTGAATAAACTGGTACCTTACATCTTTCCCAGTCTGAATAATTCACTTTTAGCTGTGGCTACAAGACCAAAGCTAATGAGACTCCCCTTTCTTACTATCACATATCCATGTGAAGAAGTGCTACTCTTTCCCTAATACCCAGCTCTGTAATACATCATGTCATTGATGAATGTGGGAGATTAAATGTTGTGAAGCCTTCCAGCAGTTGTTCATGTTAACTTTTATTGCACAACAGAAAAGATAGTACACACCAAAAGAAATTCACTTGCATTTAGAAATAAGCAGGGGCTGTTAGTCTTTCCAACAACAATATATCTGCAGTCAATGAATGATGACTTCATGCAGTTCTGTTCCACTATGCTAGTCAAATAAGCCCTGTCTGGCTAGTTGCACCCAGTGCTGCTGCATTGTATTATAGTGAAGATGAGTTCCTCCTGTAGAATGGGGTGAGCATGGGAGCTGGCAGTGGATTTGGCTGCTGCTACTTTGGTGGAGGCAATGTCAATAAGGTAGGCTTAATGGTGTAAGATGGTGCCTGAGGATCGGTGACTTCAACATTGGTTGGGTCTGGTGTAGACAGGAGAAGGAGGGATGGCGGTGCAAGTGTCATTGACGGTGATGAGCTGGCTCAGGACTGTTGGACTCTCTTTAATCTATGTCTTTATTTTTCTCTTATTCTTAAATTATTCAAAAAAGCACTGGATCATAGCAAAATTGAAAAAGCTGTAATGTACTGTTCTTCTCATTGTAAGACACTTGTGCCAATAATTCATTCATTCATTCATTCATTTATTTCTCATCTTCCTCCTCTGAAGAATGCTGCTTCTTTCCCAGCTCCTCATTTGTCCAGCACATCTCCTTCTTGCTTGCTACAGTTGCCCATAGTACCATGTGCAAGGATTATGCAGGGCACTTGCCTGTAGGGCACGACAGGGAACCTTGACACTTGGCCGAGCATCAGAAACTCATCTTGAGGAGGTCTGTCTTCTGATCATTGCTGACTCTGGTGGATAAATGTGTTGCATTGTATCAGGAATTATATAACAAAATCATCCAACACTGATGGAGTGGGGAGCTGAGCAGCATCCTTGTCATGTATCGGCCCTTGGAATGGAGCAGGAGTCTGACCATACCTTGTGAATATGGCACCATGGAAGCTTCCAGGATACCTTATACATGCTTTTAATGCTCACAACAATCATAGATTAGTTGGACCTTTACTCAGTGGAGGCCTTTCCTATTAATGATATTGATTGTATTATTTTATGGCATTCTCAATCCTATGTGTGTATAATTTATAGTACCCTGCACATAGAATGTCATGGATGTCACTTGTTAAGGACAAGATCAGATCCTCTCAAAATATATTAAGAAGGTAGTCTTGACTCTAATGTTTTCTTATTTTAAAAGTAAATGTCAGGTGCTGTATTCCAGAGACAATTTGATCGGTCAAATTACTCGATGTTCAGGAAAATACAATTTATTTAAACACTATAGTTAAATTACAACCAAAGAAAGAAGAACTTAGAATAACTTAGGTCAACTGCAAAATTTACAAAACAATAAATACAATAGCAATTACTAATTAATTGTTCCAATACAGTCACTTCCTATTAACACACCCATTACAAAAAGGCAAATTCAGAAAACAGATCTGTCTCACATGCAATCCAAGAACCCAGGAAGAGAACCCCCAGTTTTTGGCTGTAATTGGAATTGGGGAAAAAATAGCTTCCACTTTTCAAGCCCACAGCAGCAACAACCGAAAGCTAACTAAAAATACTTGAGCTTGACCACACCCATTCAGGCTGCTTCTATTGTTCCAATGTTAAAAAAAATTCAAAACCTCACAAGTGGTTTATCTTCTCATGGACTATTTGTCACCCTAAAGTTAACAGGTCCCCTTTAGTGCAAGGTAGTTGGCAAATGTCAAACCATAGGCCCTTATCTAAAGCTAACTAAAAATCCTAGATCTATGGGAGCTTGACCACACCCATCACACCCATTCAGGCTGCTTCTATTGTTCCAACATTTAAAAAAAAATCCAAATCATCGCAAGTTGTTTATCTTCTCATGGACTGTTTGTCACTTGCCACCTCCCCCTCAACCCCCCAGTGTCTCTCTAAAAGAAATCAATACAAAACATACTTCTAAAAGCCATAGCATTATCATATACTGCATTGGCCTTTAACACAATAAGTCTGATCCAGATGTACGCTGCACAAGCCATGTCATGTAAATACATTAGGAAATTCTAAGTGTGGCAGAATCATGCCATGGCCCCCTAACTCCCATTTCCTACTTGACCTACAAAAGACATCAATGTATCTTGTGAAATACCTGTGATTCAATGTGTAAAGAAAGGAGCTGTTGATCATTACAGAGCTTATAAAACCTTCAAACATGTTTGTGAATTGTGGACCATAGGGATGCTTTATAGGTCACCACTTACTCCTTCTGCTTCACAGAGGTTCACAAATCGGCTTCATTTGTCATGATCAATGACATGGTTAAGATGACTTATGGTTACAATTTGTAATAATGATAGTTGGTCACTGCATCAGGTACACAGACAGAAAATTTGTGATTTCAGATGTTGTTAAGGTGAAATGCATGAGTTTGTGATTTATGCAACTATCATCTAGGTGCCTCTCAAACCTTCATGTTCCTTTGTGGTTGTCAATCCCTTTGGAGTTTAGCCTCTCAACACTGTTAAGTCTTTATCTCCCCTCTTTAGCTTCTGTGTCCCCAGCCAACAGCTTCGTTATGTCAAATATTGTATTGCACTGTCCCTATTGAAGACACGGTAAGCTCAGCCATCTCACACCCGTATATGTTAAATTGCTCTATTCACAAATACTGTCCCCTCGACACCACAGCATGCTATATTCATTGGGGTTCAGAAGAATGAGGGGGTTCTCATAGGACTACACAGGGTAAATGCAGGAGGGATGTTCCTGATGAAGGGGCTGGGTGGCCCAGAATAAGGAGTCTTAGTTCAAAGACATGAGGTAGGCCATTTGGATTGGGATAATGAGAAATTTCTTCATCCACAGAGTGGTGAGCCTGTGGAATCCTTTGTCACAGAAAGCAGTTGAGGACAGAATAGTGAATGTTTTCAAGATCAAGTTAGACATCGTTTATATGCTAAAGTCATCAAAGGGTTTGGCGAGAAAACTGAAACAAGGGACCGAGTTGGATGATCAGCTATGATCATATTGAATGGTGCTGCAGATTTGAAGGGCCCTATGGCTTACTCCTGCTCTTTGTTTCTATGCTGCCTCAAATTCCACAATTGACTTGATTAAATTGCAAAATGTGGCAATTATTGCTGTGATAAGAAGCTGTGGTTTGACATTTGCCAACTACTTTGCACCAAAAGGGACCTGTTAACTTTAGCTTGACAAACAGTCAATGAGAAGACAAACAACTTGGGAGGATTTGGATGTTTTGTTAACGTTGGAACAATAGAAGCAGCCTGAATGGGTGTGGTCAAACTCCCACAGATTTTAGTTAGCTTTTGGTTGTTGCTGTTGTGGGCTTGAAGAAGTAGAAGCTATTTTCTCCCTCTCCCAGTTACAGCCAAAAGCTGAGGGTTCTCTTTCTGGGCTGCTGGATTGCATGTGAGACAAATCTGTTTTCTGAATTTGCCTTTTTGCAATGGCTGTGTTTGTAGGATGAGATTATATTGGACACTCTAGAGGCAGGAAACATGTTTCCGCTGATGGGTGAGTCCTGAACCAGAGGACACAGCTTAAAAATAAGGGGTAGGCCATTTAGGACAGAGATGAGGAGAAACTTCTTCACCCAGAGAGTGGTGGCTGTGTGGAATGCTCTGCCCCAGAAGGCAGTGAAGGTCCAGTCTCTGGATTCATTTAAGAAAGAGTTGGATAGAGCTCTCAAGGATAGTGGAATCAAGGGTTATGGAGATAAGGCAGGAACAGGATACTGATTGAGGATGATTAGCCATGATCATAATGAATGGTGGTGCAGGCTCAAAGGGCAGAATGGCCTACTCCTGCACCTATTGTCTATTGTCTATATTGGTGAAGGAGCCATGATCAGAACTTGCCAGAAATCTGGAGTTCAGTCTTACTTTAAAAAAAAGGAATGGAATGGCTATTTGTGTGTGATTGTCTCTTGTCAGAAAAACCAGCCCAATTTATATCCATAAAATATGCCTTTATAAATGTTTCTGGATATTGTGAACAGTGGACCATCTAGAACAGATCCCAGTGCAAACGTATTGGTCTCTACCATCTCACAAACATTGTTTTCTTGTTATTTATGATTCATTTGTCAATTAGGGTCAGAAGTTTTTTTTGCAGTGAAGCTGACTAATTTGTCACTAATTCAATGAGGCTTAGCCATCTTTGAAAGTTGTATGTGTGTATGTGCGTGAGCAGCTTCATTAACCATCTTCTGAAATCAGAAATGTATTGAAAGCACTGCATTAACTCACTTGTATCCACTCTCGTTATTGAAGACACATTCTGTGGTTTATCAGAAGCAACATCACACTCCAATTTGACTTGAGAATTCACTGAGGTGAAACACTGGAGCATCAAATTTATAAAACTATGAGGCTATAGATAGGGTTAATGATAGGTGTCTTTTCCCTGGGATGGGGGATTTCGAGAGGAGGGAGCTTATTTTCAAGATGAGGTCAAGACACTAGGGGAAAATCGTTTTTCCAACAGAGAATGGTTTTCTTGTGGAATGGATTTCCTGAGTAAGTGGTTAATAAGGGCACAGTTATCATATTTAAAAAGACACTCAGATGAGTACATGGATGGGAAAGGTTTGGAGGGATATGGGTCAGGATCAGGCAGGTGGGATTAGTTTGGGATTGTGTTCAGCGTGGACTGGTTGGACCATGCTGTATAACTCCATGACAGGATTTTAGAAGGATGCCTATGATTTTTGGGCATGTACTGTGTATGTTGCCACATTGGCTATAATGAAAAGAATACCTAAATAAATTTTAGATATGTTTAATTATCCTGTTCTGATACATTATAATGCCCTTGTGAAGCAGGTGGGACTTGAACCCCAGCCTTGTTGGCACTGAAGTGGGGATACTTTCACTTCACCACCCATGAAGTCTGCTCATGCCAACATGGAATGTTATTTTTTATTATGTTGACCTGTTCAAACCTGCTATGGCACCTGTCTGGGTGGGTGGGATTTGAACTCAGAGGTTCAAACGCTACCACTGCTCCACAAGACCCTCATTTTGAAGTCAAGTTTCACCATCTGCCAAAGTGGTATTCCCACTCATCTGTCAGGAGTAGGAAAGGGATCTCATTTTTACCAGCCCATGTATAGATGAGGTGAGTAAGCCATGGTAAATGGGGAGTTCTGGGGGTAGGATGGGAGGGTGTATCTGGATGGAATGCTGTACAGAGGGTTGGTGCAGACTTGGTGGGCTGAATGGCCTGCTTTGCACTGTAGGGAATTTATTATTCTTATATCCCATGATGTTACCATCCAAGTGATTCATATACTGAGTTATTCAATTCTTAAAATTTTGAGATAACAAAAACTTTCTTGCCTCTGCTCTGCCGGTGAGTGTACAACACAAAAATCACAGTTTTTTCAGGAGATTCCCATTAGTTTTCAGACAAGTCTGGCACTTACCAGGAGTCAGATTAGGGAGACATTTTCCCCCAAAGGTGACTTTTGAATTGCCTGTCTCCACACTTACCACCCAGTGGAGCCCTGGGCTAGGAACTCTACAGCCTGCCACTTCCACCAGGAGAGGCAGCAGCTGCTGACCAGCTCAAAGCGTGTGTGAGGCTAAGATAGAAGAAAATAATTGCATTGCATGCGGTAGCCAAGCTCATATCTGTCCCAATTGAATTGGAAGTCCCTTCAGTAGCAGTGGTTGGATTGTAGCTGTGTTCACATCAATATAAACCCCTAATTTAAAGGATGGGGCCTCAGGATCCGATGATCTCCCAAGCCTGCCTTCCCAATGGTCATCCCAAGTGGCTCTTATGCCTTTGGTAAAATGCCAATGAGTCCTCTAAAGAGCCTATCATTGGGAACTAAGTTAATTAAAGTGGCTGTTTGTTTCCGTTCAGCAGGAAGCATCCCATTGGCCTGTCAAGTTCCTTACTCTCCCCATCAGCTTCAATGAAAAGTGCACACTTGTTCCCAGGTATCCCTGTTCTTGAACCCCCTTAGAACCGCACCTTCTATTTTACATTGCCTCATCTCAACATGGGAGCATCACCACCTACAAGTTTCTTCCAAAGCCACACAACATCCTGACTTGGAATTATATCTCTGTTGCTTCACTGTGGCTTGTTTAAGATCCTGGAACTCCTTTATTGATATCCGCGATGGTACACCTATCCCACTATACAAGAAATAACTCACTACTACCTTCTCAAAGGGCAGTCAGAAATGAGAAATGAATGCAGGCCTTGACAGACACTGAGACACTGACATCATAAGAATGAATTAGCAAAATAATTCCTATTGTGCTTTTGAGACCAATCCCAGGGGATCCCGAGACTGTCATCACCTTTACTCTTCTTTCCCTTGTGTAATATTGATTTTAGATTCATGAATTTATGAGAGAAAGATTACAATTCATCATAATTCTCAACCAACGTGTGTCTGAGTTTTAGTTCAGTCTTACTGGCCTGCCCTGCCATCTATCTTAGAAGAAAATTCTTTCATAAGTTCCTGTATCTTTCCCTCATCCTGACATACAAATCTTAAAAAGCTAAATCCGGAAGTAAAGTAGAATTAAAATTGCAGTAAGCAAATAATTCACAACAATTTTTTTTTGTTAAATCAGAAGCAAAAGTCCTTATTAGATTGCAAATAAAATTGTGGGACTTAACTCTTCAGCTTTCTGTACACAAAGCTCATTTCAAATCTCTCTGTAATTCACCACCTGAGTTTTCTTCATTTGACTGAACACCTTCTGGTCCCTATCAAAGCTGCATCGTTCAAATTTATTTCTTCTGAAGTTTTTGACAAGAAATAAAATGTAAGTGGAAGGAGCTTAATACTTATGAGAACATATTTGATGAGCTTATTTCTACAATCTATAATTGTTGAATTCAGTGAGGGGTCCAGAAGACTCTAACTTCCTCAAAATCAGAAGTAACTCCTCATTTACTGACTCAGCACTCTGGATTCCATGTTGAGTTCCTATAATTTTAAATTATAATGTTGCTTTGTACTTTTTGTTGGTTTATTTAAAATCCTTTTAATCTCATCACATTAGGATTATTGTTATTCTGCCATTCACATCTCGTATTTTTGTTTCTTTACTCTGCCATTCTCTTTGGCTCTGTGCCATGAAATTCTCTACCATTTAATCTTTTCTGCCCTAATACAGGTCTTTCCTATTCTCCTTTACTCATAGAAATATCTCTTCTCCACTTTATATCCAAGTCTATGCATTTCATTCCTATAAATATTCATTGCATCTTACCCCTTGTCACCTGTTCAAACTCTTTGCTTAGTTCCAATGAGTTTTCAGAAATTGAAACAACAGCCAGACTTTATCCTTGTTGGCTAGGCAATATGTATACAGGCAATGGTCAAGGTGCAAAGTGAATTTATTGGAATGAAAGCAGAAATGTGTAGGCTTTGATATAATGTGGAGAAGATGTTTTGACTAGTAAGAGACTAGAACCTGAGGGCACAGTCTCAGAGTGAATGGACCACCCATTAGAACTGAGAAAAGGAGGACTTTTTCTGCCTTTGGGTGGTTAATCTGTGCAACTCATTGCCACAGAGGGCTGTGGAGGTCAAGTCATTGAGTGTATTAAAGTTAAAAATCACACAACACCAGGTTATAGTCCAACAGGTTTATTTAGAAGCACTTGCTTTTGTGGTGCTGCCTCTTCATCAGGACAAAGATAGAAAGGAACTTAATTGATAGGAGGATCAAGGGTTATAATAGAAAGTGAGGACAGCAGATACTGGAGTTCAGATTCAAAAGGTGAGATGCTGGAAAAGTGCAGCCAGTCAGGCAGTATCCGAGAAGCAGGACAGTTGATGTATTGAGCATAAGCTCTTCATCGGGAATACCTGATGAAGGGTTTACACTTGAAACGTTGACTCTCCTGCTTCTCAGATGCTGCCTGACCAGATCAAGGGCTATGGAGAGAAGGCAGGAAAATGGGGTTGGCAAACATATCAGCACAGCGTGGTTGAATGGTGGAGCAAATTCAATGGTTCAGTTTTGCTCCTATATCTTGTGGTCTTTTGGTCTGAACAAAAGGGGTCTCTTTCCTCTTGTAAAAAGACTGAACTCATCAAGTTCTTAAAAACTTTGGAAAATTTTGAGAGAGTGAATACAGACAGAATAGCTCCATTTGTGGAAATAAGAGACTATTAACATAATCTGGTCACCAATTAATCCAATAAGGAATTGAGAAGAAAGTTCTTCTTCCAAAGAGGGATGAGAATGTGGAACTTGTTATGACAGGCATTGGTTGAAGGGAAGAAAATGTTAATATGAAGATATGAAATGGGAGAATAATGGGTTTTGCTCAGAGAGTTAGATGAAGAGAAGTGACAAGAGCCTTGAGTGGAGCTGAAGAACTCCAGGAACTAATTGGATCAATTAATGCCAATCTTCTATGTCATCCAATGATGGCAGGTGTTTGTCTTTTTGGGAGATGGACATGTTGGAAGATAGGCAAAAGTTTCTGGTTTGTGATGAGCCTTTAATTCTGTATCCTGTTGTAGCCTGCACTGACACACGACAAAGTGTATCATGAAACTCCACTGGAATTCTGTCTGCTCATCAGAAACTATAGTAAGCTCTCTCTCCTTTTCCTTCTTCTTGTAATTGAGAAAAAAAAACCTGCCATTTCCCACGAACTCTGCCAGTGCTTCAGGTTGCAAGAATGAGTCAGAATTATGCTTTGATTGATCGAAGTTGACACTTAGGTTCTTTAAATTCTCTTTCACCTTCCCCATCTAGCTTTGCAACACCCTCTTAAAAATGCTGACGGAAAGAAATGAGGCAAATGGTTTGTCAGTGGAAGCAAATGGGGCATGTGGCGTAACTTCATTTGTACCCTCCACCTAAATGAGGCAGATATGTCTGACAGTTGTTGGAATTGACAGGCAGGAAGGGAAATGAGATATGAAAATGTTGCCAAAAAGAAATCCAGCCAGGTTTTCCTGTAAATCTGAACTGTCAATTTTCTTGTTTTGCAGTTTGCTATAAAGACAGTCATAAAGGCCTGTACTCCTTGACATTATACATATTACAGATACATTGCAATGAGTTGCAACCTATAATTCCCTTTGAAATCCCCAGTGAAAAGCCATTGGTAGCAGTAGCAAAATTAGCTGAAGAAAAATTCCTGCACGCAGTGTTGAGGAAGGAATTGATATTTGCTTTGTCAAACACTGACAAAGGAAAAATTGAACAATAGGCATGATGAATAAGAAAGGTTACAGGCATCATAATACAGGGTTGCAACCCTAAACTAACACATTATTTTCATGCCATACTGAATATTCCTGAGAGAATGAATTCTGCACCTCACAGATATGTGAAGCTATTAACACAGACACCTGAAGGCCAGCTGGCAAGTTTCAGATATAAATCGACAGTTATTATAATCACAAATATCTCTATCTTCCTGTGGCAATGTCAGAGAGAGATCAGCATCGCACTTGGACAAAGGCTCTAAGACATGTCTTGCTAACTCCTGAAGCCTGCAGGCCACATGAAATCAGTCTATTCAGATTAATATTACAGCAGTGCCCTTGTATACAGGGAAAGGTCCGTGAGACAGCTAACTAGCTGGTGGCAAGTAATGTTTTATTCAGAGCACGTCAAGGTTGCCTGTTCTGCCAAGGTTTGAAAATTATATTTCTAATATCTGTTTGATTGGGATCATCTCCTTTGCTCTCAGCTGTCTGGTGTTTCTTGACTGGCAGTATATATTTTCATCAACATATTATGAGCAGCACACCAGGGCATACTCCCTTTGGAAGTTGACATTCAATAACCATCTGATGCCAAAAAGTTTTACAGCAGTGTTGAAAAAGTGGGGTTGTACCAGGAAAGGACAACTGGCCAAAATTTGCTGTCAATGTTACAGTGAGGCTAATTGTGTGTGCTGCGTTCTTTTCTTTTATGGTGAAATGGTGCAACAACTTTGTGAATGCGGATATGAACAATGTGCCATTCAGGTAGTCCTACTTACAGCTTTGGAAAATTGCATCGCAATGTCTGGCGCTCATTTGAAATGCACTGATTGTTATGATATTGTTGTAGCTGTGCAGAATGTACAAAATAAACTTGACCAAAGAAGCTTGAGGCCGGTTTGAAGTTATGCAAGGAGCCTGCCTTGGCATCGTTTAAGGTCATAGAAACATCAAAAATAGGTGCAGGAGTAGGCCATTTGGCCCTTTGAGCCTGCGCCGCCAATCAATATGATCATAGTTGAACATGCAATTTCAGTATCCCACTGCCGCTTTCTCTCCTGATCTCTTGATCCCTTTAGTCACAGGGACATGTCCAGCTCCCTCTTGAATATAGCTAATGAACTGACTTCAACAACTTTCTATGGGAGAGAATTCCACAGGTTCACAACTCTCAGAGTGAAGAAATTCTTCCTCATCTCAATCTTGAATGGCTTACCCCTTATTCTTAGAGTATGACCCCTAGTTCTGGACTTCCCCAACATCTGGAATATTCTTCTCACATCTAGCCTGTCCAGTCCCATCGTGATATCATATGTTTCTATGAGATGCCCCCTCATTTTTCTAAATTCCAGTGAGTACAAGGCCCGTTGCTCCAATCTTTCTTCATATGTCAGTCTTGCCATCCCAGGGATCGCAGATCCGCACATTAAGATTAACTTTAAGCAAAGGAAACTTTTTTAACCAACAGGGATTCTTTGTAGAAATATTTATCAGATTTTATGTCATGTTTATGCAACTATTTATCGAGGCCTGTGAGACAATACAGAGGTTTGTTTAATTGAAGATGCATGCAGGCTTTCGTTGTTAATTATTTTTATTGTCAAAACTGTCTCTTCCATTAACGATAAAAGATCCGTGAAGTCTTGTCAAACCTATAAAGCTTGAAAGCACATGTTCTTGCTTTAGGTAGGAAAATGGCATTAAGGAAATGCAAGGCACAGCCATGCTTGACAATGTAAAACATGGCACATCACAATTATGTACCACAGCATCAAACGATTACTCATTGACTTTTATTGTTAATGAATATCTCTATCGATTAAAGTTTCCCCTAATTCTGACCAGTTTGAGTTTGAGTAATTGCTTTTAATGAATAACACCTACCTTTCACAGTGAATGTACATTATTGTGCTTTTTACAGTACACTTAGAATGCTAATTTCACAAAGAAATCAAGGAGATTGGTTAAGCTTGAACTTTCCCATTTGAATTCATGTTTACCTCTGGCTATTTGTTAATGTTACAATCTTCATGTTTACATTCAATCGCCTAAAGTATTATTTCACATGGGATAGAGTGATGGATTTGTGACTGACAGAACTGATTTGTTCACAGTTATGTTGAGAAACTACCTTTTCAACCATCTTCACCTTGAAAATATCTCAGCTGATGACCACCTTACACAGTCATAGAGAACACGACAGATAGGTGAACGACACCGTTGTATTGATCACTGGTGCCTGTTTCTCTGGGGGATTCCATTGAATGTCAAAGCCAGTGACACAATTAACATCTGGGCTTGAAACTACCTTCATTTCAGACTAAAGCTATGAAGAATCTACAACAGGATCTTGACCAGATGGGCCAATGGGCTGAGAAATGTCAGATGGAGCTTAATTCAGATTAATGCGAGGTGCTGCATTCTGGGGAAGCAAATCTTAGCAGGACTTATACACTTAGTAGTAAGGTCCTAGGGAGTGTTGCTGCACAAAGAGACCTTGGAGTGCAGGTTCATAGCTCATTGAAAGTGGAGTCACAGGTAGATAGGATGGTGAAGAAGGTGTTTGGTATGCTTTCCTTTATTGGTCAGAGTATTGAGTACAGGAGTTGGGAGGTCATGTTGCGGCTGTACAGGACATTGTTGGAATAATGCATGCTATTCTGGTCTCCTTCCTATTGGAAACATGTGATGAAACTTGAAAGGGTTCAGAAAAGATTTACAAGGATTTTGCCAGGGTTGGAGGATTGAGCTATAGGGAGAGGTTGAACAGGCTGGGCCTGTTTTCCCTGGAGCGTTGGAGGCTAAGGGGTGACCTTGTAGAGGTTTACGAATTTATGAGGGGCATGGACAGGATATATAGACAGTCTTTTCCCTGGAGTGGGGGAGTCCAGAACTAGAGGGCATAGAGTTAGGGTGAGAGGGGAAAGATATAAAAGAGACCTAAGGGACAGGTTTTTCATGCAGAAGGAGGTACGTGCGTGGAATAAGTTGCCAGAGGAAATGGTGGAGGCTGGTACTATTGGGATATCTGGTGGGCATGGACGGGATGGACTGAAGGGTCTGTTTCCATGCTATACACCTCTATGACTCTATGACCGTCAGTTTGCTGTCATAGATGAATTCTGTCAGGAAGCTACCAATAGAGAATGAAGCTAACTGCTGTGTGCTTTCCTGTAGGTTAGCATCTCTCTTAAAGGATGAAAAGATTGGACCATAATTACTCCAATTTGCTCCACTGTGTAGAAAACAAATAACAGACTAAACAATAGGTTTTAGATTTGAGATTTGAAGGTGTAACAGTGATTGCAAGGAGGAGAGATGGGAATTTCTGCTGGGAATTTGTGCCAGTGAATTGGCTGCTTTCTTTCTGCCTTTCTCATGAATGGAAATGAAATTTGGGAGAGATGTAAAATGGACAGCTGATTTTCTATTACCCATTTAACACATGAACCAAGTCATATTCTACTTTCAAAGCCCTTATGCGAATCCTCCTGGATTCCACCAAGGGAATCTGAATGGTATTTGAAATAATCTGATGTATTTGTGTGAGATGTTCTGTACAGGTTGCAATTTGTGAATTTGCTGGTTTTGGGAGAACATGAATGTTTTCATTGGTTAGAAGTGTTGGCTAATTTTCTCCCATTGAATATATTGGAAGTGAAAGTTAACCTAATTTCCTGTTAGCCTCTTTGGTGGCTCTCTTTGTTAATGGGAACATCAAGGGCCCTTGAACATAAGTAATATTCCAGAATATCTCATTATTCTTCGACTGCCTACATAATGGAAAGTGTTATATTCTTATTCTTGTTGTGATACAAATAAATATTTACAGAGTTTGTTGAGGTGAGGAAAACACTAATTTCTTTTAAGAAACATCCTACTATGGTTTCATCTTGTACAAGTTTGCGAGAGAGATCAAGATCACATGACATAAGAAGAGGATCACAGGAAGAGATACAACATTGCATTAGCATATCA
This sequence comes from Chiloscyllium punctatum, assembly GCF_047496795.1. Lineage (NCBI taxonomy): Eukaryota > Metazoa > Chordata > Chondrichthyes > Orectolobiformes > Hemiscylliidae > Chiloscyllium > Chiloscyllium punctatum. Next base: position 60,802,635 of record NC_092775.1, read on the forward strand.
CACAATCAGACTCAGGTCCCTATACAACAGAAAACACCATGAGCTGGGTTCATTGATTCTTCCAAGACATGTGCACCTGAAATGTAATAACATATTTCAGTTGCGGAACTAGTATTTATTTCAATCATTCTCAATCCTGTTCAAAATGTTTTCGCTATGCATGTTTTGTTTTGTAAAAATACAATCTTGAGAATAGTTTGCTGTCAAATCTTAGCATTAACAAGTTTCTAAAGTATTTCTTCTACCTTATCTTGATCACCTCTCAAGCTTCCAACTCTGAAGAAACACATCCCAGTTTATTCAATATCCCCTGGTAAATAAACTACCCCGTTCTTCATTCAGAATATTTTGTACCTACTTCAGTGCTAATTTTTTTTTGTAATATGACCAGTACAAAACAAACGCAGTGTGCTCTGTTCAAGGTTTTATTTAATCTTAAAATCATTGCATTCAAGTGTGTGTTTATTTATTTTGCATTGTTATGTCTTTTTCTCATTACTATTTTTGCCGATTTATTAATCTTTACCCCTGAGTGCCTTTAACTTTTCTATCCCATTTAACATCTTGATTTTCTGAGCCATAAAACATCAAAACATGCGACCTCACACCCTCAGTTTTTCATTTATGTTGCTATATAAATTTTTATTGAGTTCTTTTTTTTTATTCACTTGTGGGATGTGGGTTTAGCTGGCTGGCCAGCATTTATTACCATCCCTATTGGCCCTTGAGAAGGTGATAGTGAGCTGCCTTTGTGAACTGCTACAGTCCACGTGCTGTGGGTTGACCCTTAGAGAGGGAATTCCAGGATTTTGACCCCGTGACACTGGTCCTGTCCTTCCTCTTTCACTTAAGTGCCTTTCACTTTCATCTGCAATAAACAATAAGCAATCTGACTCTTTCTCAATATTAGTGATTGGTGTCATTCACAAATGTTGAAACTGTATTTCCAATTCTTAATTGCAAATCCCTTGTGCAAAAAGTAAACATGAATGAGCTCGGATCAGATCCTTATGGAACTAAACTTCCTAAATTCCCCCAACCTGAGAGGCTCAAGTAAATCTTCATCTTTCTGGAGAGATTCGGGAGATAGATCCCTTCTTTCTAGCATTGTCCTGACTCCTGCAACCAGTGCCCACCCAAGCTATATTCACGGAGGAGTGATGATGTCAGGACACTGTCTCTGGACCCATTCCCTGAGGCTGCAGTGGAGGCAGGTAGATGCAGACTGGGGCTGTTCAAAAAGTCTGAATTTGCTGGGACATGGATCCAGTGTGATGGAGGTATCTGGTCCCTTAACTCTCATCCACATACCCCACTACCCTTTCAATCCTTATATATCCCTCACCTGCATGCCCTCCTCATACCCATTCTTGCCACTCACATATGCTGCTCAAACTCTCCATGGTCTGCCATATTTCCCTCATCCATATTATACTACCAAGGTCCCTAAATCCTCCCTCAGCGCTTCCTTACCCGATTCATCCAAATCCCACCTCATACTGCACCAACGTCCCTTTCCTCATATTCCATTCACCCTTGATGTTCTCCTATTTCCCACATATCATCTCCCATTCCCATTCCCATTCCCCACTTATACAGTTCCCCATATCCCTGCAACACTCCCCCATATTCCATTCACTCAAATAGTATCCAGTATGTACAGGCCTCTCGAGCCTTATAATAATATTGGGAATTATTTGGGATAGTCATAAAAATATCAAGGTAACCACTTCATGGTTGATTAACAACTCAATGGTCATACAACTGTGAAAACCAACAAAACTGAAAATAGCCTCTTTAACACGGGCTTATAAATTCTGTTTAGTGGAACTTTTTTTTATTGATTCGCAGGGTCTGGGCATCACTGGCCAGCATTTATTACCCATCCCTAATTATCCTGAAGACTATTAAGAGTCAACCACATTGCTGTGTGTCTGGAGCCATATGTCAGCCAGATCAGGTAAGGATAACAGTTTCCTTCCTTAAAAGACCTTAGTGAACTAGATAGTCTTTTTTTGACTATCAACAATGGATTCATGGTCATCATTAGACTCTTAATAGCAGGTTTTCTTTAATGGAATTCAAATTCCACTATCTGTCATGACAGGATTTGAACCCAGGTTCACAGAACCTGGGTATCTGGTTAAAAGTCCAGCTATAATACCACTTGTTCACTGCCTCCCCTTTGCAATTCATTTGTGGAGCTTGGTGCTCAGCCAAGCATGCATTATAAGATTTTATTGGATGAATATATCAACAATCTCTGCTGCTTTGGATCCATTAGTAGATTTTGAGCTCAGCCAAACACTTATAATACGATACTATTGCACAACTGTGTCAAGAAAACCTGCAGAGCTGAGTATTTTAATGTCATTGAAATCACTGAAGGAGCTCAGCCATGTGTACATGCTTTGAAACAGGGGAACAGTTGTCTGAGCTGTAATTCAATGAAACCATTAAATCACGAAGGACAATTAATATCGTCCAATTTGATTATAGATGTTGTTCAATGAGGAAGAAGTCTTTATCCTGAAAATAATGTATTTTAAAGCATGAAAAGACTTTTACCTTTTGTAATATTGGTTAATTTAATGGTGACTTACATTTTGAAACAAAGTCAACTAATGCATGAAAAGTTGTCATTTAGCATTTCACGATAGCATGTCAATTTTGACAATACCTTTTGTGTTACCTTTAACAATGCTCCCAACTCCAGATTAGGGTCTTCCTCCATGGTTCACAATACCTCAAAGCTGGTGTGAATCCTTTCACCTTCAGAAATCAGCCTGACTTTATTAAAATTGTGGTTGAGTCCGAAATGCGCACTTTTACTGTAGACAGGCAGGACGCTGGAAGAGAACAGCAAACCAGGTAGTACCAGGAGGTGGAGAATTCAACTTTTCGGGTGTAATCCTTCTTCAGGACTGGGGATGGGGGTAAAGGGAGCTGCAGATAAAGGGGATGGTTGGGGCATGGTGGTGAAGTGGGGTAGGTGAAGACAGGTAGAGAGTATCACCTGGTTGGTCAATGGGAGGAATGAATGCAATTGGTGGCAGGAAGGAGTGGAAAGGAGGGGCAGGGTCGGGGAAGAGTGTCAGGGGATGGAAGGGGAAGTTATTTGAAATTGGAGAACTAAATATTGAGTCCTTCATTCTGAAGGCTGCCCAGGTGGAAGATGAGGTGCTGGTCCTCCAATTTGTGGTGTGGTTCATTGTGACAATGGAGGAGGCCAAGGATGGTCATGCCAGAAAGGGAGTGGGAAGGGGAATTAAAATGGGTGGTGATTGGGAGGTCCAGTCAGCCCCTACATCTCAGCTGAGATGCTCAGCAAAACGTTTCCTAAGTTTAGTCTCGGGTCTCTCTGATGTAGAGAAGACCACATCGGGAGCACCTAATGCAGTCGTCATAGAGATGTACGGCATGGAAACAGAACCTTCAGTCCAACCCGTCCATGCCGACCAGATATCCCAACCCAATCTAGTCCTTCCTGCCAGCACCTGGCCTATATCCCTCCAAACCCTTCCTATTCATATATTCATCCAAATGCCTCTTAAATGTTGCAATTATACCAACCTCCACCACTTCCTCTGACAGCTCATTCCATACACGTACCACCCTCTGTGTGAAAAGATTGCTCCGTAGGTCACTTTTATATCTTTCCTCTCTTACCATAAACCTTGGCCCTTTAGTTCTGGACTCCCTCACCCCAGGGAAAGATTTTGTCTATTTATTCTATCCATGCCCCTCCGATTTTGTTAACCTCTGTAAGGTCATCCCTCAGCCTCCGACGCTCCAAGGAAAACAGCCCCGGCCTGTTCAGCCTCTCCCTGTAGCTCAAATCCTCCAACCCTGGCAACATCCTTGTAAATCTTTTCTGAACCCTTTCAAGATTCACAACATCTTTCCGATAGGAAGGAGATCAGAATTGCATGCAATATTCCAACAGTGACCTAACCAATGTCCTGAAGAGCTGCAACATGACCTCCCAACTCCTGCACTCAATACTCTGACCAATAAAGGACAGCATACCAAATGTCTTCTTCACTATCCTATCTACCTGTGATTCCACTTTCAAGGAGCTCTGAACCTGCACTCCAAGGTCTTTTTGTTCAGCAACACTCCCTCGGACCTTACCATTACTATGATTTGCTTTCCCAGAATGCAGCACCTCGCATTTATCTGAAGTAAACTCCATCTGACACTTCTCAGCCCATTCGCCCATCTGGTCAAGATCCTGTTGTAATCTGAGGTAACCTGTGATTGGAAGAGAGGCAGGTGAACCTCTGTCTCACCTTGAAGGACTGTGTGGGGCCCTGGATGGAGGTGAGGAGGGTGGTGTACTGGCAGGTTTTGCATCTTTTCTGTTTGCAGGAAAAAGTACCTGAGGGTTTGGGGGAGGTTGATGGGGTGTAGTTGGAGTTGACGGAAGTGTTTAAAGATTGGATGCGGAGACTGGTAGGATGGCAGGCGAAGACAAGGGGGACTCTGTCTTTATTATGTTGGTAGGGTGGGTTTAAAGCAGTGGAATGGGGAATGGAGGTGGTGTGGTGGAGGGCTGTCTAGATGATGTAAGGAGGAAAAGCACATTGTTCGAAATAGGTGGACATCTGGGATGCTTGGGAGTGGAATATCTCCTCGTCACAGCAGATGTGGTGGAGTGGAGGAATTACAGAATACTGAGTGGGAGGAGGTGTAGTCCAGGTAGTTATGGGAGTCTGTGGGTTTGTAGTAAATGTCCATCTGGAGATTGTTGCCAGAGTGGAAATGGAGATTGGAAGAGAGGCAGGTGAACAAAGGGGAGGTTGTCTAATAGGGACCTTTTCTGATACTTCCAGATAAGGGACTGCATACAAAGGAAGACCACGCTCCTGGTCCAGTCTTACAAATTGGATGTGAAGAAAAGAATACTCCGTTGTACAGGTGCTCTTTCACTCAGTACTTTATATTATTTACAGAAAGGTCGCGTCCTGGTGGACATGGAAGGACTCTGTCGGACGTGGAATTGAGAGGAGAGGATATTTCATCGGAGGTATGGGAAGACATCTGGGGGAATGTAAGGAAAATCTCAGTATGTAACAGAGCGCAGGCCATGCAATTGAAGATCTTACGCAGGGCTCAAATGGCACCAGAGAGCCTAGCTAAGTTCGAGGGAGGAGTGTCATCAGAGTGTCCCAAATGTAACATTAGTATAGAGACTCTCACACACTGCTACTGGTCTTGTTGTAAGATCCAGAGATACTGGAATACTATAGTAAGGGAGCTAAAGGACATCCTGGGGATTGAAATTAACATGCATCCAGTAATTCTTCTTTTGGGGCTGCCAGATTTGCCCTGTCTGGGGGAACATGGGAAGAGATTGCGTAACATTCTTACCCATTGTGCAAGGAAGAACATTCTACTGAATTGGATGTCAGAAAAACCACCAAGTCTTACGGGGTGGCATAAGCTGGTGATGGAGCATCTCCCCCAAGACCACCTCACAAATATGGTGCACCACAAAACAGAACAGTTTTACAAGATGTGACAGCCCTTTTTAAAGTATATTGATGCAGACTTATTGGCAATATCAATTAGGGCCGTAGTATAGCTGTGGGAATCAGTATGGGTGCCTGTGGGGCCCGGGAGGAGGAGACTGGGGGAAAAGGAATACAGGTACTGTACAAGATGCTGCCAGGGATGGGAGCCTCAGTGGATAGATAGAATGAAGCAGTGAGATATTATTTAAGATAAGTTATTTGAATTTAGTTTAAGTTAGTATTTAATAAATCTGTTTGTAGTTTAGTTTTTGTTAAGTACATGTGTTTGTTCTGGTAGAATAGTAGGTCATTCATTAACAATAATACTGTGTTACGGCTTTGTTGTACTATTGTTTTTTTTCTGTTTTGGTGGTGTTATTAGTTTGTTTTGTATATAAATGTTTTGTAAAAGATTTTAAAAAGGTTTTCAATAAAAATATTTTTAAAAAAAGAAAGGGGAGGGATGCATCTGAGATGGACCAAGTGAATTTGAGGGTGGGATGGAAGTTGTGGGTGAAGTCAGTGAGTTGCTCCAGTTCACACTGGGTGCTGGCCACTGCGCCCGTTGCAGTCATCGATGTAACAGCAGAAGAAATGGGGCACAGTGCCTGTGTAGGTACTGAAGAGGGACTGTTTGATATAGCCAACAAAATGGCAGGTGTAGCTGGAGCCAGTCTGGGAGCCCATGGCCATCTCTTGGATTTGGAAGAAATGGGAGAGTTAAAGGAAAAGTTATTAAGGGTGAGGACCAGTACGGTGAGGCAGAGGAGGGAATTGGTGGAGGGGGATCTTGATGAGTCTGTTAGAGACGAAGAAGCAGACAGCCTGGAGGCCATCTTGTATGGTGTGGATGTGTATAAGGACTCCATGTCCATAGTGAAGGTAAAGCACTGGGAGCCAGGGAAGTGGAAGTTGCTGAAGAGATGCAGGGTGTGGTTGGTGTTACGGTTGTCGGTGAGAAGTGCCTGAACCAAGGGGGAGAGGATGGCGTCGAGGTAGGACGAGATGAGTTCAGTGGGGCAAGAGCATGCTGAGACGATGGGTCAGCTGAGGTAGTTGGGCTTATGGATCTTGGGGGACAGGTAGAACCAGGCAGTATGGGTCTGGGGAACTATGAGTTTGGAGGCAGTAGGGGGAGATCACCAGAGGCAATTAGGGCATGGACAGTATGGGTGATTTTGGTCTGATCAGTCGTGATGGGGTCATGGGCAAGGGGGACATAGGACGTGGTGTCGGTGAGTTGGTGTTTGGCCTCTGCAACATAGAGGTCCATTCTCCAGCCCCACCTTTATCAGCAGGTTTGCTGGTGAACCGGGGGTTGGTGCCCCCGGTTGGGGCACCCTGTGCCTTCACTATTGAGCTGATAAATTCAAAACTACTGCATACAGGCCTCCACTAATACTCTAAATCCCATGCTGCTAAGATTTGCTGGTGATTGGAACATGGGTGGGAATCCCAGACTGATTCCCCATTGCCATTTTTATTGGTTCCAACACAGACAGAGGGAAGAAATTTCAACTCACTATCCTTAACCAAATCTCATCTCTTTTTTTACGTGCCCTTTGCAATGTATATTTCTCCCTATCATCTCACTCCACATGCTCTGAACTTGGTCATGGGCTATTATGCAATATTTCATTCAAGGGCCTTGCATAATCTAAGCGTTAAATTCACCACATTACCTTTGTCTACTCTTCCTTCTACTTTGTTAAGGATTCAGTGGGATTGATAATGGCAGTATCTGATGGCTACTCTCTGTTACTTTTCCAATTTCTAAATGTTTTTTTCATTACATCCTTGAACAATGATTTCAGTATTTTAGCCACTAGTGAGAATTTACATGCTGTAGTTCTTGAAATTCATCCATTTCTGTTTTTAATTGCCACAATAATATTTTCTGTGCACTGGTCCACTGAAACTATCGTCGTTTCTAATATATGTATAAATTTCTGTAATATATTTCATAACTCTTTTAATATGCTCTGAATCAATCCATTTGACAGGAGGTATCCTTGCTCGGTTTTATTATCTTCTCAATTATCTAACCAATTTCCATATTAAATACCTTTGTACCTTCTGATGTCTGCTGCTAATGTCACTATATTCACCATGCTAGTCTCTTTGGTAACAAGGAAGCAAAGCAATCATTCAATTTTGATGCCATTTTGCTATCATATCAATTCATTATTCTTCTTTCCCACTGTTGTGGAGGCAGCAGTGATAACCATGCTGACGGCCTGGAGCAGGACTTTGGCGCAATGCTGCTGGTATGACGCTGCTATGGCTTCTTTGAGGTCTGAAGCATGGAAGCAGCTTGGCGTTGCGCCAAGTCGGTATTCTGGCAATCTACGGCGAGGTGATGGGCAAGCACAAATGGTGGCAAGGTGCCTGGTGAGCTGGGCTGGTCTCTCGCGGTCAGAGGTGGGATAGCATTGCAGAGGAGTGCATGCCTAGTGCGGGGAGACTGATTCATACGGGGGAGGGATTGAGCCTAGCATGGAGGAGTGTCGGCCTCATTGGGAATCCCAGCACAGACCATCTGCAGACCCATAGCTAAAGGAGGTGTGTATTTTTTTTCTGCTTTGTACAAAAAGGGCTTTAATGTTCAACTTTTAACTTATTTCTTTATTTTTCTACTTTGTACCTAGGATGGCACTGGGATTGGCGACTTCGTACATTTTTCACTGTACTTCTGTATCCTGTACTTGAGACCACATGTTAAAAAACTTAATTCCAATTCCAATTCCAAATCCAATTCTAATTCTAATTCTAATTCTAATTCTAATTCTAATTCTAATTCTAATTCTAATGCATCTACTATCCCTATCTTAATTTGCCTTTTGTTCTTTATTTGTCACTTCACTGTTCCCTTTCATAATATTTTGATAATTTAGTTAGGTAATTTCCTCTGTGTTCCTAATGTGTTATCCTAATTTTTTTTGCTAATATTAACATTTATCCTAGATTCTTATATTTCCTTTAAAAGGAAAAATAATCGAGTCCCATTTGCCAGCAATTGGCCCATCTCCCTCTAAACCCTTCCAACTCATATACCTTTGATTGACTATGCTTTTCTCTTCAGTTTCACATTTAAGCTTTGTTCATCCAAAATATTTCATGTTTGGCTAGTTTATTCCTGTTTTGTTGAAGGAATATGGTTCTGACTTCCATTAGAAACCGTTTCTAAATATTTCCCACCATCATTCTACCATGATAACTTGCAATTTTTGTTTCCAATTCCTTTATCCTAGTTTCATTATATTTCCTTCAAAAATTGCCTTTGTCTAAAATTGGCTAACTTGGCTTACACTTACTTAGAACCTTCTCAATCTTCATCTTTATCTTCCCTATGTTGTGGTCACTATATTTAAGTTGCATTTACTTTCCTTGCCTGCTTAATCATGTCTTAAATGATTTTATTTAGAAAGATTTTGACAGCATCTAGCCCCCCCTCCCCCCGACTGACCCCCACGCCAACCTCCAACCATTGATGAATCTCCAAACATCTTTATTCCTCACATCTATTGAGTCTTATTTTTTATTAAATGGCTGATTGCTAAATGTAACTTCTGGTTGCTAGCTATTGATTGTGTGTCCCATAGCTGTCCATGTCTAATTTGTATTATCACGTTGAAATCAGAGCCAGAACCATGTTGGTGCGAAGAGACGGCATATAAATCAGTGTCTCGCTGGAGTGACATGCCTGAGATATTGCAAAAGAGGGGGCTGGGCACATTACTTCCATCTGATTTGACTGATGGGACACTGACATAACCAGATCAGACATCTGTTTTGCAGTGAGACTGACTTTTATCTGCTGCAGTGAAAACTAAAATGGGGCAGTGTTTATAACAGAAAAGTGTTCTGATGGCACCATTTTCCCATCTCCTTGACAGAGACATTATGGAAAGACAAGTAGCTTTTGCTTGAGAAGCAGCTGGTCTTTATTTCCTATTTTCAAACTGCCGACTATGTGGAAATTAAAAGCTTGCTGTTTCCATGACTATGACTTGCAAAAATATTAAGAGTCATAGAGATGCACAGCGTGGAAACAGACACTTCGGTCAAACTCATCTTTGCCAACCAGATACCCTAAATTAATGTAGTCCCATTTGCCAGAATTTGGCCCATATCCCTCTGAGCCCTTCCTATTCATATACCCATCTAGATTCCTTTTAAATGTTTTAATTTTACCAGCCTCCACCACTTTCTCTGGCAGTTAATTCCATACATACACCACCCGCTGTGTGGAAAAGTTGCCCTTTAGGGCCCTTTTATTTCTCTCACTTTAGAACTATGCCCTTTGGTTTTGGACTCCGCTACCCTGGGATAAAGACCTTGGCTATTCACCCTCACGATTTTATAAACTTCTATAAGGTCACCCCTCAGCCTCCAGGGAAAACAGCGCCAGCCTATTCAACCTCACCCTATAGCTCAGACCCTTCAACCCTGGCAACATCCTTGTAAATCCTTTCTGCACCCTTTCAGGTTTAACAGCATCTTTAACAACAGTAGAGAGACCAAAATTGAATGCCGCACACCAAAAGTGGCCTAACCAATGTCCTTTACAGCTGACTTCCCAAAGTCTTGCATACATAGGGCAAAATGTTACATTTCTTTGAGCTGCGTCGAGTTACTTGGGGGCTATTTGCATCATGAGATTTAATGTGATTTCTCACCGTAGGTTACAGACAAAAAAGACTGCAGATGTTGGAATCCAAAAAAGACAGGCATGAGTCTGGAAAAACACACAAGCCAGGCAGCATCAGGAGGTGGAGAAATCGACGTTTCAGGTATAACCCTTCTTCATGGTTGCAACCCACATAGCTTAGCTAATCGGGCCAAAATTCCTTCATAGATGCAAATCCACCTTAGTCACAGTTTAACCACCAGGCCACATACTTTACCTATCTGTAGCTATATCCCATCTGAACGCTCTCTCTAACTAACCACCACTCTATCTCCACTGTAGACCTGCAATTTGTCGTTGTTCAGTGGACAAACATTGCATGCATGAAAGTGATCAGCTAAGTTGAATTATGAGTTTTCATTTACAGGAAGCTAAAAGAATCACAAACAAAACTAAAGAGACTGAAGGTCACCTCCATATTGTAAACCAGATTTTAGCATCATGATCTATGTCTATTTTACACTGTCTGCTGCATCCAGCTCTCATCTAACGATAGTGGGTCTCAATGGGGTTCTGTCTGGTCTGAAACACCTGATACAATTTCTCTATTATAGACCTCGACAGCATCCTTCTCCGCACTATGTCTTTGTCCTCTGTCTTGGAAGACTGATCTCATTCCTTCAGTTCCTCAGCATCTATCATAGCGTTACATTAACTGATCCAATTGTGCAGAGGACAGCGCACTCTGTTCACATAATACCAGAGCAAACACCCCAGAATGGTCGAAGCAGCAGAAATACATCTTCAGCATTTATTCATTTATTCATTTATTCATTTTTGTGGTATGTGGGTGTTCCTGGCTGGCCAGCATTTATTGCTTGTCCCTAGTTGCCCCTGGAGAAGGTGGGGGTGAACTGCCTTCTTGAACTGCTGCACACTCATAATGCCCTGAAGGGAAGGAATTCCAGGATTTGGACCCAGTGACAGTTCCATATATATGCGGCCCTTGTCCTTCTAGATGGAAGTGGAAGTGGATTTGAAAGCGGCTGTCTGAGGATCTTTGGTGAATTTCTGTAGTGCATCTTGTAGACAATACACACTGCTACTACTGAGCGCCGATTGTGAAGGGAGTGGATGCTTGTGGATGCAGTGCCAATCAAGCGGGCTTTGATGGTGTCAAGCTTCTTGAGTGATGCTAGAGTGGAATCCAATCAGGTAAGTGGGGAGTAAACCATCACACTCCCGATTTGTGCTTTGTAGGTGATGGACAGGCTTTGGGGAGTCAGGAGGTGAGTTACTTGCTGCAGCATTCCTAACCTCAGACCTGCTCTTGTAGCTACTGCATTTTTGAGGTGAGCCAAGTTGAGTTTCTCATCAATAATAACTCCCAGGATGTTGATAGTGGAGGATTCAGTGACAGTAACACTATTGAATGTCATGGGGCGGTAGTTAACTTGTCTCTTATCGGTGATGGTCATAGCCTGGCATTATTGCGGCACAAATATTACTTGCCACTTGTCAGCCCAAGCCTGGACATTGTCTGCTCTCCCATGGCCATGGTTGAAGCAGAGACAGCATTGTAATATTAATGTTCAGATCACTTGCATATAAATGGAATGGAATCCTTTCCTACTGGTGAATTCTTTAGTGTTGTGATAAGGCCCTCTCAGTGCCACATGTGGACAGTCAATGGCACCCTGCACCCAGGGGATGCCAGTTTTGTTCCCGAATCCTACTGCCTGATCTGCAGCACTGACCCCACTATGGGGAGCGAATGATCCGGTGTGATCTTGCACAGATGGTATTGGTCACTGTTCTGATGTCTTTGTGGGAGTGTGCCTGAGAGACCTCCCACAGATCACTATCATTCCCTGGAAAGAGCAGTTATAGAGAAGCTCAAAGCAATTGCCACCTCCGTAGATAATGGGAGAGGATGGTCTCCCACTCCTGCAACCCTCAGGTCCCAGACCAGCATCTGGGAGAGTGTCCCAGGATATACACAGCCAGCATCAACACTGCACTCCATTTATCCACAGGGATTGGGACCCCAAGTATCCTGAGGGAGCCTGCAGTAGCAGCCTCTTCCTGAACTGGTTGCTCCTTGTCCTCTGTAGGGGGGGCTTACTGCTGGTCCTGGGCTCGATGTCAGTCCTGGTCCTATTGGACCTGCCTTCACCTTCGCAGGTAGGCAGCCACAGTGAGCAGTACCCTACCAGGCTCAGAGCCCAGAACTCTCACTGGAAATGACCTAAAATCAGAGAAGTAGGAGTGAAAGAGTTTATTAGTTACGGACTCATAGAGTTGTACAGCATGGAAACAAACCCTTCCAATCAGATGCATTTTAAACATTGTAACAGTACCAGCCTCCACCACTTCCTCTAGCAGCTCACTGCATACACATACCACCTTCTGTGTGAAAACGTTACCCCCTAGAACCCTTTTATATTTTTCCCCCCTCACCTTAAACCTACAGTCTCTGGTTTTGGACTCTCCCATCCTGGGGAAAAAACCTTGACTATTTACCCTATCCATGCCCCTCATGATTTTATACACCCCTCTAAGGTCATCCCACAGCCTCCAATGCTACAGGCAAAATAGGCCCAGTCTATTCAGCCTCTCCTTGTAGCTCAAACCCTCTAACCCTCGCAACATCCTTGTAAGTCTTTTCTGCACCTTTTGAAGTTTAACAACATCTTTCCCATAGCAGGGGGCCTAGAATTAAATGCAGTATTCTAAAAGTGGCCCAAAAATGTCTTGGACAGCTGCAACATGACCTCCCAATTCCTACACTCAGTGCATGACCAATAAAGGTAAATGTACCAAATGCCTTCTTTGTTATCCTGCCGACCTATGATTCCACCTTCAAGGAACTATGAACCTGCACCACAAGGTCTCTTTGTGTGGCAACAACAGTTTTCAGAAGAGTCATCTGTGTGAGGCTGAGCTTCACCACATAGTCAGGTATACATTTTTCCTTAAACCTCCACACTCAGACTCAGAAAGCACAATAAATTGGTGAAGGTGTCAAGCCAGCTGAATGATCCCTCACTTTCACTCATCAAACTGAGAGTCACTTCACTAACCGTAGGCATTGCCCCTGCCATTGTCTCATGGTTATTCGCATCTAGAGAATGAAAAGCAGTGCGACCGAACACAGTGAACACCATCAACACTGGACTCCACTGGACTCACAAAGTACACCCTTCCCCTGCCAATCCTTGATGTTCCCCTTTACCTGACACTATCTGACAGCCCATTTCCAGCCATCCCCACCATCATGGAGACCCACCACACTGAATGTGGGACATTACTGTCCTCCTTACTCCCTCCGTGTCAGAAATGCACTTGATTAATGCCAACCCTGCTCCAGCACAAGGTTGAGGTTGTATCTCTGATACTTACTCTCAAAGCATTCATTCACTCTGAGTCTCCCATAAAAATCACCTTTTCCCTGCTTGGTATTGTTCAGCCCCTTCAGCTGGAGAGACTGATATTACTAATGTTTTGCTTGTCTTGTGACACAAAGAGCTTTTTAAAGTGGCTCTAGCAGCAGAAATACTGGCTAATTCTGAGTCCCTCAGTGAGTAGTGAGTTCTGGAAATGCCACTTGGTCAGATGGGACAGAAGCTTGCTATTGAAGTGGCAATAGCAATTAAGGCTGTGAGTTTGATGAGATTTGGACAGAAAACTCAGACAATGTTACAGCAAGAATCACTTCGCCAGTCATGACATGACGTAGACATTATCAAATGAACCATATGAACCATAGTTTTATTCAACTCATGTTCAGAGTGTTGCACAGCACTGTCAAGGCCAACATTTGTCACCCATCCTTAGTTGCTAATGGAAAGGTGTTCATGAGAATCCTCCTTGAAACACTGGGGACATTGTGATGAAAGTTCACCAACAGCTCTGTCAGTCAGGGAATCTCAAAATGTTGACGAAATGATGCTGAAAGAACAGTGTTAAATATCCTTGACAGAATGATGGATAAAGCGAAAGGGAACTTCAAGATAATGTTAGTTTATTCATGGCACCTGCTGTTATTGTCTTTCAGGAGAACATAGGTTTAGGACAGAGTACTGAAGAGGTGTGATTTTAGAACGGATGAATAGGCACCGTACAACAATCAACAGACAGGAGGGTTCCCTCCCAGTTGGGGAACACTTCAGTGGTCCACGACATTCAACCTCAGACCTTCGGGTGACCATCCTCCAAGGTGAACTTCGGGACAGGCTGCAATGAAAAGTGGCCGAGCAGAGGCTGATCGCTAAGCTCCATACCCATAGGGAGGGCCTCAACTGGGACCTTGGGTTCATGTCACATTACAGGTGACCACCATTGCACTACACACACACACACAGACACACACACACACACCAGCAGTCCTATACACAGACACTCACACACATCCTTGCAGACACACACTCCCACACTCACATGTGCACCCTCTCACAGACTGAGACCACTTTACACTCACACACACATATATATACACTCTCTCTCACAGACACTCACAAACCCTCCACTCCAGACACACACCCCCACACACGCACACACAAAAACCCACGCGCACACACACACATACACGTTTGTGAGGTGAATTAGTACTTGCAGAGTTACATTGTACTTTGCTCAAAAACTGCATGAATCCATGTAAGACTCTGTTAACTCACTTTTTAGATTAGAATCAGTCTAATTATTATGGCACAGACAGGGAACACAGGGGGCTAACACCTTCAACATCTCAACACCTTATTTGTGCTGACACCAATTGTTACAGTTAACCTGAGAGTGTAACTTTTTAAAAATGTTTTGTGATTTACATATGAAAGAAGTGAAACTATCATGGTCATTCTAACAGATGAGAGACTTAACAAACAATCAAGGTATTTTTCAATGTATAATTTCAATTACATCACACTGTAAACTTTTGCTATAAATTCTGTGTCTTACAATTGTGGACTTCACAACCACCTGATGAAGGAGCAGCGCTCCGAAAGCTAGTGCTTCCAATTAAACCTGTTGGATTATAACCTGGTATTGTGTGTTTTGTAACATTTTAGAATTGGTTTAGCTCAGTTGGCTGGCTCATTGGTTTGTGGAGCAGTGTGATGTCAACAGCGTGGTTTCAATTGCCATCACTGGTTTGAGGTTACCATGAAGGACTCTCCTTCTCAACCTCTTCCCTTGCCTGAGGTCTGATGGCCCTCAGGTTAAGTCCCCACCAGTTGCTTCTCTCTCAAATGAGAGAGCAGCCCCTATGGTCTGGTAAGACGATGGTGACACAACAAATGATCCTGAGTTGTAGTGATTGAATTGCTCCTATTTACCGTTTCACCTTGGAAGCTTAGATGAGTTGAGGCACAGATATTAGAAATGGCCTTTCCTTACTGAATGACAAAGTATCATAAACTGCCATTCTAATTCATTGGCAAACCAATGTGTTGATCAGGATTCAATTGCAGAAGTAATTTGGACAGCATCATGTAATGGCACCAGGTTGAACAGAAATCTTGGGCACCTTTTAGAAGACCCTGACAAAAGTAATTATCCATTTAAGGTACACATAAAATCTAATCCTGCTGACACAGCATACTGGATTCAGTCAATTAAAAGCCCACTCTCACAATAGAATCCAATCCCTTGCAGTACATGCCTGTATGTTATTTGTACCCTAACCCACGTCTCAGTCTGCTTATAGATGTCATCGCAAATAACATCAAATTCTACTGAGAAATCTGCTACTGATATGAGAACAAATATCTTATCTATAGGTATTTAGGTAGCATATATTGGGAAGACCACTCAGGATTGCTGAGAAAAATCTGCTCATTTCGAAGACTCCAGAAATATACCCAGTGAGCAGATAAATCACTGAATTGATCTCCAATTTGACCTCTGTTTCTATAACTCATATTAGGCACAGGTTGCACAGATTCCACAGGCTACAGGAGTCTTCTGGTTTCTGTCAACTGGCTGCTTTGTGTTTCAGAAGTACAAGTGTTTATCATCTTCTAAGCACCATTGAATTGGGGAGAAGTGTGAGATAATGGTTAATTAACCAATGACTTCACCAATGGCCCAAACAATCTCTAAGTGAAGACCACCAGGAGTTCTCTGTTTTTCAGAGGCAGAGCTTGCATCTACATCGATATTCTCAATACCCTACTAATTATGCCTGACCAAATGTACGTGTACTTAGTGTATCTTGAAATAAACCTCTTGTAACCTGAGAATGGTGCCCCTTCTGATGATACTTTACAATGCTGGTTCCTTGATTACTAATCACAAGGTATGCACAAGACAAAGGGCAGTGGACAAGCTTAACAAGTGGCAGAGACAGAAAAGATACCACAAGAGTGCCAGCAATAGCAATCTGGGAGGATACCACACAGTTGCAGTGGTGTACATCTGATCCCACCAAGAGGAGAATACATCCAGAAGACTCAGAGAGAAAAAAAATTGTATCATTTAATTACTTTATTGCTTTAAGAGCATTCCTGCTTTAAGAAATCACAGAAGTCAGTACTGATAGAGAAAGGAAGCAGGAGCTATGGAAACAGCACAAAGACAAAGCACTGCAATAAGAATGTGGCCTAGAAAAAAGGAGAAAAGTTAAGGGCGGCACAGTGGCTCAATGGTTAACACCGCTGCCTCACAACACCAGGGACCCAGATTCAATTCCCACCTTGGGCGACAGTCTGTGTGGAGTTTGCACATTCTCCCCCCATGTCTGCATGGGTTTCCTCCCACAATCCAAAGATGTGCAGGTCAGGTGAATTGGCCATGCTAAATTGCCCATATTGTTAGGTACATTAGTCAGGGGTAAATGTAGGGGAATAAGTCTGGATGGATTGGTCTTCCAAGAGTTGGTGTGGACTTGTTGGGCTGAAGGGCCTGTTTCCATACTGTAGGAAATCTAATCTTAGTCTCACTTAGAAAGTTCAGAGAGTTTAGTGAAGGAATCACCTATAAGAAGAGCTGAAGTCTCCAGGAAGGAATGTTAGACATCCCTAAGGCACAAGGGAATAAGTTAATGAGAAATAGTTTGAAGATATGAAAAGGAAAGCAAAAAGAGGAGGGTTCTTATCTCTCACAATGAACACTGTTGCCATTGACATTTAGCTGCCCAAGAATTTATTTAAGCTGAACATAAGCGAATTTAAAGAAATCTGGTTGAGGAGCTTAGCAGAGGAATAAAAGTCTGGATAACTTCAAGAGTTGAAATGACATGTGCACAGTGATTATACCACAATTTTGGCTGGATGATTTATAAAGGCCATGGAAGGAGAATTTTATTCAAAAAATTACATTGCAGAAAATGTTTGGTGCTTAGGCCATGAAAGGAAAGAAAATAAAGACAGAAAATGCCAGAGGAACTCAATAACATCTGTGAAGAGAGAAACAGAGCAAGTGTTTTGAGTCCAGTACAGATTTTCTTCAGATTATTATGATTATATAAAATAAAATTTTACCTAGGAAGTGAAATAACTCCATGGAGGCCGGTATCCTTTCAATAAGTCACCCTTTGTTTACATGTGCAAAGTCCTTGACACTGGTCCGGCTTCCTCAGAGCTAGCTCTCAGAGTGAACAGAACCTCTGACACTCTTGCTTATATATCTGTCATCCAGGGCTTCCTGATTGGACCAGATTAACAGCCCCAATCAGGGAACTCATATTCTATATGGTCCACCTGGCTGACCTCATTACAATCACTACAGGAAGAAGTAGGATGATGTCATCTTGAATATAGAAGACAGAAAACCCCTCGGAAAGAGAGGGTAGCCATTAGTTTCACTGTTAAGAAAGATGGAACAACCTTAATATGTGGGAAAATCCAGCAAAAAAGGACAGAGATATAGATTTTAAAAATAGATTTAAAAATCTTGAAGGGTAAATTACTATTGAAGAGCTGGTCATGTGGTTTAAAGCTTTATTGAAAAAATATCAATACAGTGTTTCAGAGTTAAAAAGACTGGCAAATAAAGGAAATACTGCACATTGCTGTGGTACAGAACCCCCAACAAACTTTAAAGCAAGAAAGTTAATGCAGCACTGAGTAATGCATGAATATTAGCTTATATCTATTATGTTATTCCAGTCATTTGGTTTGTCTCCAGCACCACCTTATTATTAATAGCTTGTGATAATCTCTCCAACTCAATTAATCAGATTATAAGTCATCCCCATGCTTGCTATCCAGCTGTTGACACTTTACTCACATCATCTGACACTCTTGATCACCTGCAGAGACCTATTAGTCAGCCTGTGACACACCACTTGTACACGTCATTTGTTTGATCTTTTGATCTCTCTCATGATAATGTCTGTGCCTGGGCGCTCTCTTCACTTTACCTGATGAAGGGGCAGCGCTACGAAAGCCTGTGATTTCAAATGAACATGTTGGACCATAACTTGGTGTCACGTGACTTTTGACTTTGTCCACCCCAGTCCAACACCTGCACCTCCACATCATTACAAGCTTCGACACAGCAAATTAAAAATAACAACTACTGTGAGGCAACGCCAATGCTGTAAAACAGGAAAGCCTCAGAGACATAAGTGATGCTCAGCCAGGACAAAATAATTCTATTTCACTTGAAACATAGGCCTCCTTCACAGAATGTGAAAAAGCAGGATGGTTCTGGGGCAAAAATATGTTGAAGGTATAATATGCAAACATATCAACACTGTTGACCTCCTCCTTTAAGCACATTTATCCTGGCATTCCAACGGAGATTCATGATCCAAGTGATCCACATTTAACAGAAGCTGTTTATAATAATGGACATCCTATACTTTAAAATTTGACACAGGAGCATGTGTCACTATCCTTTCAGACAAATTCCATGGCCGAAGGCGGCTGTGTGGGGTAGGAGAAATATCCCGCAACATTAAAAGAATGCTTCAGGTTACAGTACACATAGAGTCATACAGTACGGAAACAGACCCATGCCAACCATAATCCCAAACTATACTGGTCCCACTTACCTGTCCTTGGCCTATATCCTTCCAAACATTTCTTATTCATGGACTTATCTAAATATCTTTTAAATGTTATAATTCTACCCACGTCCACCACTTCTTCTGGCAGTTCATTCCACACACAAATGACTATCTGTGTAAAAAAGTTGCCTCTTGTATCTTTTATATAAAATCATTCTCCTCTCACCTTTAAAATATGCCCTCTAATATTGAAATCGCCCACCCTAGGGAAACGACACTTGCTATTCACCTTTTCTATGCCCTTCATTATTTTATGCACCTTTGTGAGGTCACCTCTGAATCTCCTATGCTCCATCGAAAAAAGTCCCAGCCTATTCAGCATCTCCTGATAACTCAAATGCAAGATCTCTTTTGAACCCTCTCCAGCTTAAAAGTGTTCTTTTCATAACAGGGAGACTAGAACTGGACATAGACAAGAATGCCAGAAAATAGAGTTATACCATTCAAAATGAAGAAACCTTCTTCTTTGAACAAGAATTCATGATTGGCTCCAAACATTATTCGAAAATTCAAAGTGCTACAACAACACAACGGTAAGAGTTCCTTTGAGATATGATAGACCATAAGATCATAAGACATAGGAGCACAAGTAAGTCATCCAGCTCATTGACTCTGCTCCACCATTCAATCATGGCTGATAAGTTTCTCTACCCCATTCTCCCACCTTCACCCCATAACCTTTGATCCCCTTAACAATCAAGAACCTATCTATCGCCATCTTAAATTCAAGATACCAAGAACTAGTCACACGATTAGGCAAATTCAGTACTTAATACAACATCATGTCAAGGAACAAAGCTGAGCCGTTATGTTTCTACACATCCAGGAAGATTATCTCTCCCTTAATGAATCAAGTTCAGAAACAGCTTTGGGAAATGACTAGGAATAACTTCATTTCCTTGGTTATCAAGTCATGTCAGTGGTTCTTGGGTATGGATATTTTACACAAACCCAATGGGTCCTTTCACAACTTGGACATACACCTAAGGCGCACAGTTAATGGAAGTTGAGCCAAATTGTCTAAAGGTAGAAGTTTTACTTGTGTTGATGCTAGATCACTTGCAACAGATATATAATTTATTCCTCAGTTAAAATCAAACCTGTCCATGAATAGACAGTCATTTACTTAATTCTGGATTAGTGGTACTGGAAGAGCACAGCAGTTCAGGCAGCATCCAAGGAGCTTCGAAATCGACGTTTCGGGCAAAAGCCCTTCATTTGCCCGAAACGTCGATTTCGAAGCTCCTTGGATGCTGCCTGAACTGCTGTGCTCTTCCAGCACCACTAATCCAGAATCTGGTTTCCAGCATCTGCAGTCATTGTTTTTACCTTAGTCATTTACTTAAGCGTGTTATGTTGAACGTGCTAGAACTTTGTTAAGTCTTAATCCTGTCCTGATCACCACCATATTTTTTAAAATTTTTAAAATAGTTATCCACTTTTACCTTAACAGATACAGTGATATCTGCTTCAACTAGACCATATATCAAAGTACTCCATGCTCAAATAATTTTTGCTGACAGCATTTTCTTATATTTTCATCTTTGTAACAATCACAAATTGATGGCCCGTCATCAACAACTTTGTATTCAGAGAAAATAATCTTTGCTCATTCGTTTGATTAAAAGCCTTGACAATGTTAACAACCTGGAGTAACTCTCCTCTGCCCCAATAAAAATGAGCTGAAAATGTGTTGCTGGAAAAGCGCAGCAGGTCAGGCAGCATCCAAGGAACAGGAGAATTGACGTTTCAGGCATAAGCCCTTCTTCAGGAAGGGCTTATGCCCGAAACGTCGATTCTCCTGTTCCTTGGATGCTGCCTGACCTGCTGCGCTTTTCCAGCAACACATTTTCAGCTCTGATCTCCAGCGTCTGCAGTCCTCACTTTCTCCAATAAAAATAATCCCAATATATCAAACCCTTTCTGGTATCAGTTTCTTCTCTTAGGAATCAGCTCTGTAAATAGCTTTAATTTTCTTCCATCACACAGTAACCCAATCAATGGACAATATTCGAACCATAACCTGACCATATTTTTCTTCTCTCTTCTTGTACATCACTCTTGTATTTATAAGTTGACAATGCTCTTTTTATGTTTTTATCTATCTGCAATTTCAAGGGATTATGGATTTGAACACCTAAACTGTTCACTCACAGCCATCAGTGTCTATTAGGGGAATATTCCTTTCATTTGTTTTCAGAATGTATTCCTTCACACCATTAAGCATTAAGTTGCAAGAGCCACCCATCTACCTATTCATTAATTTATCATTTATTTCTCTTGTTTTCATAATCCGTCTCTGTGCTTGCTAAGCCTTCTAATTTTACATACACACCAAATTTCATTGTGTAGTGCATTTTCTATGTCCAAGTCAAGAATCGTAACCATCGCTTCCAACTCCGAACAACACCTTTACCTGAATTCTATTTTCGTCTTTCATACAACTTTATTTTCAAGATGTGACAGTTCCGCTGACATGGCATACCTTAATTGTTGCAACAAGCCATATAATTTCCCAAGTCAGCCTTTGCTTTTTAACAAAGGTAATTTGTCACTTTATTTGCATACTCTTTTATGTGTTCTGTATTATTTACTTGCCATGTTAGACCTCTGATTCAGTTCTGATGTCCTGAATCTGTTCACTGTCAAACCTGGCTTTTTGGGGTGACATTTACTCATCGTCCTTTCACTTCAAAAGCTCAATTCTGTTTTAATTTATATGACTTCTAATTTCCTCTGCTCTTACCAACTCCTGACATATAACTCAGTCGCCTCCAAACTCCATCTCCTTAACTCCTATTTCCCAACCTGACTTCAATCTTCTCTGCAGCCTGAAAAAAATGCTCTTCTTTGCCAGCTTCACTACAAGACCATAGCCTCTCAGCTCCCATTGAATGAGAATTAGACTTTGGTTTATTGTCTCGTGTACTCAAGTAGAAAGTACAGGAGTACAGCAAAATGTGTACAATGTCGCCGCACACAGCGCCATCTTAGGTACACAGTACTGAGGTACACATTTTAGGTACTAAAATATATTAGGTACAAAAATAGAGAAATAAAGAAGAAAAACTAAGAGTTCTAATTGGAGTTCTGCATAGTACAAACTAGGAAGACCAAGAAATGAAGTTAAAAGGTTACAGTCCATCTACAACCAGCAGTCTCTCCACGCTGTGGGCTTTCCACATGTGCTCTCACTCTCCCCTCACTGCTGGCTTTAGGATCTGCGACAGTTTGACTGAATCGGGCCCCAGAGATTTAAAAATTTATTTGTGGAACTTGGGCATCGCTGGCTGGCTAGCTTTGATAGCCTACCCTATTTGCCCTTAAAAAGGTGGGGATGAACTGCCTTCTTGAATTGTTACAATCCACTTGCTGTGGGTTGACCCACAATGCTGGTAGGGAATTGTGGTATCGCTTAACTCTGTCTATCACTTGCTGTTTATGCCATTTGGCACGCAAATTGTCCTGATTGGCAGTTTCACCAGATTGACATCTCACTTTTTGGTCTGCTTGATGTTGTTCCTGGCATGCCCTCCTACACACTTCATTGAAACAGGGTTGATCCCCTGGTTGATCTACCTATACTACAGAACCGCATTATCATAGCTCACATCCTCACCTCTAAATAAAGAAATATGACTAAAGAAATATCAGCTTCTCCATTACCTCTGTTCACTTCAATCTCGCAAACTCCCCACTGCAACACAACTGGAGACTCCAGCATTACCGGAAATGAGATCCATGACCAGGGTAATCTGTCTTCAGTGTGGTTGGCTGATGAATGAGCATTGACTAGGATGCCATATGATCTCTTCTATTCATCTTTGAATAATGCAATGGAGTCTTTGACATCCATTTGGAAGACCTTGGATTTAATTTCTCATATGAAAGACAGCACTTCTGATAATGTAGCACTTTATCAGTGCTACCCTGAAGTGTCAGCCTGGATCATGTACTCAATTCTGGATGGTAAATTGAAACCACAAGGTTTTGTTTTAAAGATAACTGTGTTACCACTTCATCAAGAATGTAACAATCAAGACAATTCTGCACATGAGTTGGATCCGCAGTTGCTTTTGTAGAGATGGGCTAATCCAGAAGACAGCTCACTGCCATTTTTGCAACAGCAACTAGAGACGGGCAATAAAAATACTTGTCAGCCAGCAATGCCCAAGCCCCCTGAATGCATTTTAAATAAACAGTGGGCTCTGGGAAGTGCCATTAGATGAGCAATCAAGTCTGTTGATAAAGGCAGGAAATCCAGTAAGCAGGACAGAATTACAGGGTGGAATCTTATAGGACAATGAGCAAAATGAATAGAATTCTGGGAAAATCACGAGAAGTCCAGTGAGGCTATTCTCGATACCAGGAAGAAACTTGCTGCACTTTCCAGCTAAGATCCAGATGTTAAAACAAAGTTGGCAGTATGGTGGCTCAGCGGTTAGCTGAGTGCTGCCTCACAGCGCCAGGGACCTGGGTTCAACTCCAGCCTTGAGTGACTGTCTGTGTGGAGTTTGCACATTCTCCCTGTGTCTGCATGGGTTTCCTCTGGGTGCTCCGGTTTCTTCCCACAGTCCAAAGATGTGCATACCTGGTGAATTGGCCACAGTAAATTGCCCATTGTGTTTGGTGTATTAGTCAGAGGGAAATGGGTCTTGGTGGGTTACTCTTTGGAGGGTCAGTGTAGACTTGTTGGGTCAAAGGGCCTGTTTCCACACTGTAGGGAATCTAATCTAAAATCATTGGTAGGCTCCAGTGAGTTGCTTTTTAAATGAAGTTCATTGCTTGCTATCAGTTTCATTAACTACACATCTCTCCTCATTTTTATGCAATTTCTTATCATACCACTCACCATGAGAAGAGAAGATGCCCAGAATGCTTGACAAGAACGTTTGAGTGAATGCCTCAACTCCACCTTCCCGCTTGCCCATCTGGGCTGACGTCTTGGATACCTGGTAACAGCATCTCAGGGCAGGCTCCAGGGCAATGGCCAACTCATTTCCCTCCCCCTGACACCACCCACGACAACTGGCATCCATCATCTAGCAGCGTCTCAGTTTCCTTGTGCCAACTCGCCTTTCCACTGAGGGGATGCTCCTGCACATTCTTCACTGGGACACACTGCCAAATCACAATGTAATGCTGCTGCAAAGACACAGTACATGCAGAGACACCAACCCATCTCCTGGGTCACACCAGGCTGCTCACTTGCTCTCACCAAGTCCGTAACTCACCTTTAACGTACCAGAATGTTCACAGCCTCCCAACCTTGCCTTTTTATACTGCTCCCCCTCAGCTAGAAATATGGGGGGTCGTATGCCTCTGGTTAGCCTTGAGTAAAGCTGTGACGCCTGTCATGTTGGCCTCAGTCGGGTGAAGGGAGAAACCTGCATTTAGGAGGTTCAGTAAGTCAAGAGCAGCCAGCAATATTAATGCAGAGGCTGCAGCACAGTCAGCATCCCCCTGTCATAACGGCCTATCAACCAGCCTGTCTTGGCTCTTTCTGCCCTATTATAGGACCTTTATCCAGGAATGAGAGAAAGGGAGTGATTCAGTGAAATTAAAATGAATGGTACAGCTGTTAGTGCAGGTGAGGAAATGTGCTGAGGGGGTGTAGATAAGGTGATTACCAAGGGTCTTTTCTCTACATTGAGGGAGTCCAAAATTAGGAGGGCATGTTTTTAAGGTAAGAGGAGAAAGATTCGAAACGGAAATGAGGAGCAACGTTCTACACAGAGGGTGGTTCATATGTGGAATGAACTTCCATAGAAATGGATGCAGATACCATTGCAATGTTTAAAAGACTTTTGGATAAGTATATGAATAGGAATGGTTTGGAGGGATACGGCCAAATACAGGCAGGTGGTTCTAGTTGTTTTGGGAACATGGTCGGCATGGACTGGTTGGACTGCAGGCTCTGTTTCCGTGCTCTAAATGACTCTATGACTCTATGAGCAGGCACTACAAAGGACATACAGGGTTAGGAAGGTGAGGGTATTGAGTGGGCAATAGTAAGTGAGAGAAGATCTTCTGGATAATAGTGAGAGTGGTACAGCCTGAGCCTTGGTACTGTAGATTGAGAGTGAGGTCACAGAAAGTGGATGATCCCATTTACTCTGATGGAGCAAAGAAGGACATTGAGCTTCTGGCTTCACTGCTGGGAATTCCTCCAGATGGTTAAGATGGCACTGATGCCAATGTTGGCCAATGGACCAAGTTGGCAGAGTCTGCTGGCCTGGTCTCCTCTTGGACAGTAGAGCCAGAGGACATCATTTCCCTGCACCACCAGGATCTCCAGCTGCTTATCCACAAGGTTGGAGGAACTAACTTTCCCTACCTGCCAGGGCAAATGTCGTGACGCCAACAGAAATGGATCTCTTAGGTCAGGAGTTCGAGACAAGAGGCTGTGGTTGGATGGTCTCAGTCACAGCTTGAGCTGATCCTCACATTCCACTTGGGCAACAAGTGGCCATGTCTTCCCCAGCCTATTCACCCACAGTTTTGCCTGCATTTACCTCAGAAGGTTGAAACACGAGACTTCAACACTCGGGTCAGTTCCTAGGTTGTAGTTGGTGATGTTTGCAGTCAACCAGGAGGCCTACCATTGTGAATTGGGCCTTTGCACATGAAGGGTGTTGGTTAATATTTTGAAGTCCTGTATGAAAGCAGGTGCTTTGACAGTTTTCTGTTGGTAATGTTCTCTGAAGAGATCGTTTATTGTGCTGACACTAGCAGGTTCAATGTTCATTGATACAGATGCATACTTGAGTTATGCTTATCTCAAAATAGAGCCATAGGGTCATAAGACACGGAAACAGACCCTTTGGTTCAACCAGTCCATGCTGAACATAATTCTAAACTAAATTAGTCCCACCTGCTTGCTCCTGGCCAATATCCCTCCAAATGTTTCCCAGTCAAGCACCTGTCCAAATGTCTTTTAAACATTGTAATTATGCCCACATTCATCACTTCCGCATGAAGTTCATTCCACATGCGAACCACCCTCTGTGTAAAACTTTTGCCCCTCTCTCATTTCACCTTAAAAATAAGCAATTACCATTAACTCTACCTATGCCCCTCATTATTTTATAAACTTCTATAAGGTCACCTCTCAACCTTGTATGCTCCAGTGAAAAATGTTCCACCTATCCACAAAACATAGAACATTGAACACTACAGTGCAGAACAGGCCCTTCAGCCCTTGATGTTGCGCTGACCTGTGGAACCAATCTGAAGCCTATCTATCCTACACTATTCCATTTTGATCAATATGGAATATCCAAATGCCATTTAAATGCTCTTAAAGTTGGCGAATCTACTACTGTTGCAGGCAATGCGTTCTATGCCTCTCTGAGTAAAGAAAACTATGTCTGACATCTGTCCTATATTTATCACCCTCCAATTTCAAGCTATGCCCCCTCATGCTCACCATCACCATCTGAGGAAAAAGGTTCTCCCTGTCCACCCTATCTAACCCTCTGATTATCTTATATGTCTCAATTAAGTCACCTCTCAACCTTCTTCTCTCTAATGAAAACAGCTTCAAGTCCCTCAGGCTTTCTTTATAAGACTTTCCCTCCATACCAGGCAACATCCTAGTAAATCTCCTCTGCACCCTTTCCAACGCTTCCACATCCTTCCTATAATGGGGTGATCAGAACTATATACAATACTCCAGGTGCGGCCATACCAGAGTTTTGTACAGCTGCCACATGACCTTGTGGTCCCGAAACGCAATCCCTCTACCAATAAAAGCTAACACACTGTACACCTTCTTAACAATTTTATCAATCTTGGTGGCAGCTTTCAAGAATCTATGTACATGGACACTGAGATCTCTCTGTTCATCGACACAACCAAGAATCTTACCATTAGCCCAGTATTCTTTGTTCCTGTCACTCCTTCCAAAGTGAATCACCTCACATTTTTCTGCATTACACTCCATTTGCCACCTCTCAGCTTAGCTCTACAGCTTATCTATGTCCCTCTGTAACCTGCAACATTCTTCAGCACTATCCATAACTCCACCAACCTTAGTGTTATCCACACATTTACTAATCCATCCTTTTATGCCCTCATCTAGAAGAAAGTGAGGACTGCAGATGCTAGAGATCAGAGTCGAGAGTGTGGTGCTGGAAAAGCACAGCAGGTCAGGCAGCATCCGAGGAGCAGGAGAATCGATGTTTTGTCATAAGTCCTTCATCAGGAATTTCAGGCTTATGCCAGAAACATCAATTCTCCTGCTCCTCGGATGCTGCCTGACCTGCTGCACTTTGCCAGCACCACACTCTTGACTATGCCTCATCTCTGTCATTTATAAAAATGACAAACAGCAGTGGCCCCAAAACAGATCCTCGCGGTACACCACTAGTAACTGAACTCCAGGATGAACATTTCCCATCAACCACCACCCTCTGTCTTCTTTCAGCTAGCCAATTTCTGATCCAAACTGCTAAATCACCCTCAATCCCATGCATCTGTATTTTGTGCAATAGCCTACCGTGGGGAACCTTATCAAATGCCTTACTGAACTCCAACATATTAGAAATTATCTTTGTGTTTTCGAAATTATCCTTGTGTGTTAAGACCAGAAACAGCAGAAGTCGATCATTTGGCCCATCAAGTCTATTGTACCATTCAGTGCAATCCCGGCTGAATCTGATAATCCACTTTGTTGCCTTTCTCCACATAACCAGACCACAGTCCTTTCTGAAATAGGAACACCTTGGAACCATGTTGCACAATGCGAAAAGGACCAACCACCTGTAACGGATGGGCCCCAACAATGACTCTGAAATTGGCAGCACTCTGAGAGATCGGTTGACCAGCCCAGATTGTGTGGCTTCTGCTGAACCATTAGTGATGCTTTTGCGCCATTACAATTGCTGTGCTCACAAATGATGATTTCGGCAAAATGGAGCGCTACTTGCCAAATTATTTTCTCTTGTTCAGGAAAGAGTGGTGAAAACCTATGGAGAAAAAAAAAAGAACACATTGCAATTACACTCATGATATTCAAGCAAAGATCCTCTGGAAAATATACAAAGCTTACAGTTTAAGATGAGCAAACATCTCTCTTTCGCTTCACCCACTATTTATTTTTATTTTAAACAGAGCACATAGATCTGAGGCACAGAAAGACACAAAAGCTCAAACTAAGCATAAAGACCATTAGATAGAGCACAAGAATAAAGGTAAGAAGAAAAAGCCAATCAAAATTCATGAAATACAGAGATGGCTGAAATGTAAACCGAGCAGCATGAATAGACATTGAAATAAATAATCTGATGAGATTCATGCTAAGTTTCAGTCACTGCATTGTCTGTGGAAGATAGTTGACAATGTGGTGCTGGAAAAGCACAGCAGGTCAGGCAGCATCCGAGAAGCCGAGGAAGGGCTTAAGCCTGAAATGTCGATTCTCCTGCTCCTCGGATGCTACCTGACCTGCTGTGCTTTTCCAGCACCACACACTCTACTCTGATCTCTAGCATCTGCAGTCCTCACTTTCTCCCTGTTGAATAGGTGGACCACGTACGTGACTGCGCAGATCCAGAGAAATCAACAACATATTGAGCAAACTCTGTTGATCTCCCTAAATCAAAGCTAACTTATGAATTACCAAATGTCATTACACTAGACATCCTGTTACTTAGTAAAGTTAGCAGCAGAACACACCACCATTGCTCTAATGGCATTGATATATGTGAAGGCACATTTTGCTCCTGAGAAAAGAATGAACGAGATTTGTTTTATTTTGCAAGAGCTCTGTTAATAGACCTGCTTCCACTCTTGCAAACCTCGGAAAACTCCTTACGTGTGAATTCACTGCTTCTATTTTTATTGCATGAGAGAGATATTTGGTGGGGCGAGTGGGGCAGATTCTATTTCCAGGTTGTATTAACTTCCGGGAGTCACAAGTGGCCCTTTAGAACAGAGAAACAAAGCCTCAATCATCGTTTGTCTTAATCATTCTCAGTCTAAGCCTTACAATAGAGAGCAAGGGGATGAGGGAGATAGGATGAGGGAGATAGCCCAACTGACCAATTTGTCTACCCTTTGCACCTTCTCAGTTTTAAGATGATTTGAAATGCTCTATAATTCATAAGGTACTTGGTTTTGAAATGTCGGCATCATTATAGAAACCATTGCCCAGACCCACAAACAGCAATGAAATAATGACCAGATAATCTGGCTCACGTCATGGGGCTCCAGGACATTTTTTAGCCACTAGGACAATATAATATGCCACCCAAGTCCTAATACCAATTAATATATGCAACAAGGAATTGTTTTCACTCCACGATTTAAAACTTTCACCAAGTTTCACACACTAAAAGAAACTTCAAGTATTGCAATGGTAACCAGCCTCAGTTCACCAGTGTCGAATTGAACTGCTTTTCATTCAAGGTTGAAATTGTCTCTATTTTTAATGTGCTAACAATCACCATAGTAACAGGACTTATCCCTACTGTGTATAGGGGTTAATGATACATAGAGAGTGATGTGTCACATTGGCTTAGAGACAAGAAGATATCTGAAAGTCCCATGATACAATGACCATGGTGACAATACAAAGGCTAAGTAATCAGTTCTGGTAAAAGGAGCTGCAAATTCCTGTCTTGAAGGTGATGGCGTTACCTTGGTGATGACTAATGCAAGTACATGTTTGATGGTCATTATCATGTGCAGGGTGTGCGTTAAGTGCTACTAAATCTTTGGTCACCCCTCCTAATATTATCTTTTTTGCATTCATATTAGCTTAATTACGCTGCTATGAAGAAGCTGAAGACATTTTAAAGTGCTGTGTAAAATAACGTTGTTGCTATAATACACATAATTGGAAAGAAGGAAATTAAAATGACATAAGTTTTAACTTTATATTTAAGCAGCATGGTTTGAAAAGCTGAAAACAGTACTGATAGAAGATAAGCGTGTTTATTTGACTTTTTAAAATTTAACTTGCGTAGTAGCTTGTGTTAATCTTTAAAACTAAAGCAATTCTAATGGAAAAGAAGAGAAATAGTGCAGCCAAACACAGCTTTTAGTATTTGAATTTACCTTAGAGATGGACCTTAGAGACCTAAATAAGATAGGGCCTAATGTGTTACATAAGAACATAGGCCATTCAACCCTTTAAGCCTGTTCCACCATTCTGTGAGATCATGGCTGATTTGTAACCTAACTCCATATACCTGCAAAAAATGAAAGAACTGCAGATGATCTAAATCAGAAGCAAAAAGAGAAATTGCTGGAAAAGCTCAGCAGGTCTGGCAGCCTCTGTGGAGAGAAATCACAGTTAACATTTCCATTCGAGAATCTTCTGAGGAAGGGTCATTCAACCCAAAAAATTAACTCTGATTTCTCTTTGCAGATGCTGCCAGCCCTGCTGAGCTTTCCCAGCAATGTCTGGTTTTGTTTCATATACCTCTGTTGGACACTTATCCCTTAATACCTTTGTTTAATAAAAAAAAACTAACCTATATTTAAAATTAAAAGCTTATCTAGCATCGGCAGCCATTTTTGGAAGAGAACTTTAAACTCCCATCATGCTTTGTGTGTAGAAGTGCTTCCT
Organism: Chiloscyllium punctatum; assembly: GCF_047496795.1. Classification (NCBI taxonomy): domain Eukaryota; kingdom Metazoa; phylum Chordata; class Chondrichthyes; order Orectolobiformes; family Hemiscylliidae; genus Chiloscyllium; species Chiloscyllium punctatum. The sequence goes on from NC_092775.1 coordinate 60,833,363, forward strand.
AACAACTCTCCCGAGTGGTCTGGTCCTACTTCTCAGACTATGCCTCCCAGTTCTAGAATCCTTAAGTGATGGAAATAATTTATCTTTATCTATTCTGTCTCCTGTTAATATCTTTAAGACTTCTAAATTCTAGAAAAACACACCGTTTTGTGTAATCACTTCTCATAACTTAACCCCTGAAGTCCAAGTATCATGCTGTGTTATGCTCCTTCCAAGACCAATACATCCGTCCCATGGTGTGGTGATCCAGTCTGCTCACTGTACTTCAAGTGAGGTCTAACTAAGGTTTTGTAATGCTGCAGCAAAACTTCTCATCCTTGTTCTCCAGTCCTCTCGATGTAAAGGCCAGCATTCCATTGGCTTTCTTGATTATTTTCTGCACCATTAATAGGATTCTAAAGATCTATGCACCCGAACCTCCAAGTCTCTTTGGACATCCATTGTACTTAACTTCATAGTATCTAGAAAGTTCCCTGATCTATCATTTTTTTGGTTCAAAAGGGATAACCTCACATTTACTTACACTGAACTCTATCTGCCACAGTTTTGATCATGCACTTTAGTCTATTAATATCTTTTTATAATTTTATGTTGTTATCTACACTGTCTACAATGCTGCCTAACTTTGTGCCAGCAGCAATTATGGATATATGACTTTCTATGCCATTACTTAAGTTGCTAATTAATAATGTGAATAATTGAGGCCTTAACACTTAGGGACACCCATGAGGGACACCCCGGGTCACATCTTGCCTATTTGAGCACCTCCCCAAAATAGGTGGGAAGGCAAATAGAGCAAATACACAAATCTGCGGGTGAATATGGATAGGTCAAGGTAAATGTTCCAAAATTTGGCTGGTAGAATATAATGTAGGGAAATGTGAGGTGTGGTAGGAAGAACAGAAGGGGTGAATGTTATTTAAATGGAGTAAGTCTGCAGAAAGCTGAAACATAAAGCGATAAGGCAGTTCTCGTAAATGCAGCACAAAAAGCTAACATCCAAGTTCAGTGGGTAATAAGGAAGGCAAAATTGTGTTTATTGCAAAGGGAAATGACTATAAAAATAACGAACACTTGATAAAAGTCAAAAATGCACTGGTCAGACCACTTCTGGAATATTGTGTGAACAGTTTGCTCCTTCAGTGTAAGGCATGATATACAGTCGGTTCTGCTATAACGTGGTGATTCTGTTCTTGTGCAACTCCGTTTGAAAGAATCATCATAGAATCCTTACAATGTGGTAACAGGCCCTTCAGCCCAACATGTTCACACTGACCCTCTGAAGGGTAACCCACCCAGACCCATTTCCCCACTCTATTATCCTACGTTTCCCCCTGACTAATGAACCAAGCCTACACATCCCCTCACACTATGGGAAATTTAGCATGGCCTATTCACCTAACCTGGACATCTTTTGAATTGTGGGAGGAGACCAGAGCACCCAGAGGAAACACACACAGACATGGAGAATGTACAAACTCTACATAGACAGTCGCCTAAGGCTGGAGTCGAGCCTGGGTCTCTGGTGCTGAGAGGTGTAATGATAGCATCATTTAAACTAATGGGTCAGAATTGTATTATAACTAATACATGATTTAAAGTTCACACTTTAGAAACAGTGACCCCAGTTCGTCAATTGTGTTATAGAGAATTTACATTAACAAAACCCCTATTATAGCAGAATGACCTGTATTGCCATTGAAGGTATAGGGTGCTATGGACCAGCCCAGACATCCTCAAAACATTTCAAGAAAGTAGCCCAGACCCTACTTTTGCTAGTTGTTTTAAGCAGGTGTAAAGTGAATTCTCCAGGAGAGAATCAGCTGGTCAAACCACTTAGTTTTAAACAAAACAGCATTTATTTACAAGATTACCGAATGAAACACAAACAACAAAGACCAAAATACCGAATAACTTAACCTATTCAAAAACCCAGCAAATTATCCCAACTTAATGATGCTATTCCAAATACTTGCAACAATCCCCATAAACATCCTTTGGCACAGAAAATCAAACACAGGGTCTTACAGAAAAGATGTTAGAGAGAGAGAGAGAGAGAGTAACAAGCATGGACCTGCTTCTTTGGGTCCAACAGCTTTTTTCATACTGCTGCTGAGAAAAAAAAACAAACCAGAGAAAAGCTGAGCTGGGAGAACTGGCCACTCCCCTTTCATTCTACAAGTGTTTTCTTTAAAACGTGAAAGCCTCTGCCTGAGGCAGTATCTGTTAGCTATCATCACATTGGTCCTAAAACCCTTGAAGCTCCAGACTTTTTGGAGTCTGTGTTATTTACAACTTCTCTGAAAAAAAGCCAAAGACTTCACGCCATTGTTAAAGGTGCAACTTCATCACAAGAGGCAAGGCTTTACTGGGTTGATTCTGGGTACATAGGGGTATTCTTATGAGGAGAAGTAGAGTAGGTTGGGCTTATATCGGTCATAGTTTACAAGAATGAAAGCTGACCTTATTGAAACAAATACAATTCTTCAGGAGCTTGACAGGGTAGAAATGGAAAGGTTGTTTCCTCTTGTGGGAGCGTTCAGTACCAGAGGTCATCATCTCAGAATAATGGGTCACCAACTTACAGCAAGGGAGAGGAGAATTTTTTATTTCTCAGATGGCAGTGAATTTGTGGAGTTCTCTACTGCAGAGAGCTGTGGAGGTTGGGCCTTTACATATGTTAATGGCTAAGAAAGACAGATGTTTAATCAGTAAAGCAATGGGTAAAAGACAGAAAAGTGGAGTTGTGGATTATTAGATCAGCCATGTTCTCTTAAGTGGTGGCGCAAACTCAAAGGGCTGAATGGTCTTTTACTGCTCCTATGCCTTATGGTCTTATACAATGTGCCTTCCTCGCAGGTAGCTCTCCTAGTTTATGGAGTAGCACTTCATTATTTTGTCAGTGAGACGACTGATATGCACCAAAGTTCAGCACATTTAAAACTCTCCAAAGTATGTTGCTGGAAATGCTTGCAGGTAGAGTTTGGGTTTGCCTGGAATGGTGGTGAAGACAGATCCCTGCAATGTCCGATATGTACAGGAAGCTCAACAGAGGCAGACCCAGTGGAGTGTAGTGGTGAGAGTGGAAGAACCATTTCAGTATAATTGCTTAAAGAGTCAGCCGTCCTGGGTTCTGGGTTATCTGACACGTTGTTGTATTGCTTACTGATGAAGTGCAGAGATCTAAGGTCCACTTTCAGTGAGTAACCTTGATATACTTGTTTCAATGTTGAGAGTGGGGAAGTCTTTTTGCCAGCATTGTTCACGCTCAGAGGACACTGACAGTGTCCTTTTGTGCAGGGTCATATTATATGATTTGACATGAGTACATCTCACCACAAAGTGGAATGACCTGTCTGACTGTGGAAGGGTGGATAGTCATAAAGTTTGGATATTTTTCTTTGTTCTTAATAACAGACATTCCCCAAGCAAACAAACATGGAAGTGAATATGTCTTGGAGTTTAAATTCTGAACCTGCATTAACATCAGCAGGAACAGTCATGGGACATGCTGTTTGTGTGTCTATGACTTGGTTATCTGAAGTCTCCACTGCAGATGTTCTGAATATTATCACTTCTGCATGATAGGCTAATGTAAGAATAAGAGAAAGTGAGGACAGCAGATGCTGGAGATCAGAGTTGAGGGTTTAGAAGGTCAGACAGCATCTGAGGAGCAGGAGAATCAATGTTTCAGGCATAAGCCCTTCATCAGGGTTTATGATGAAGGGCTTATGCCCGAAACTTGACTCTCCTGCGCTTTGGATGCTGCCTGACCTGCTGTACCTTTCCAGCACCACACTCTTGTTTCAAATGTAAGACTAACCCTGCTGTACAACACATGTAGGAGAGTGGAGATTTAGCTTTTTGAGTGCTTCCCACTCTTGGCAAGGCACCTTCTAATGCATCATACATGGAGGTCAGTATACTGTCACTACAGCCTTGGTGATATATTATTTACACAGGTCTATCAAATGTCTGCATTTATATACAATTTAAAGTAAGGCCTCAAGCTTGTCTTATTGGTCAATGACTCATTACTTAACCAGTTCCTTACTAATGACAATGACTCATTGTCATAGTTCCAGCTTCCAATGCAGTTTTGAGTTTGTGCTGTTTCATTCACAGATTGCAGCAGTCACTTCCAAAGCCATTCATTGAGTGAAAGACTTGAATGAATTTCAACCTGTTAAGCTCATTAGAGATACAAGTTTCTTTACTCAGAGAGGCCCAGCGAAAGTGCACAAAAACAGAAATTGCTGGAAAAGCTTAGCAAGTCTGGCAGAATCTGTGGAGAGAAATCAGAGTCAATGCTTCGGGTCCAGTGACCCTCCCTCAGAAGGGAGAAAGTGCAAATGAGTTGCTTATATTAGAAGAGATGGGATCACTGCATTGTTGGCACATATCTTGTTACACACGATCACAATGTGTAGATGCACTAAAGAAACATATGATGGAAATCTTGAATAATTAAATATCTTAAATACCCAGAACTGGAAAATCTCAATAACTTTCATAGATTAATTAATAATTTAAGTGGTGAAACTCTGGCAAAAACTGCCAAAGTGCTTCTTGGGAGTGATTTTCACAAAATATTTTCAGATCACACATAAGGAGATATTAGAAACGCTGATGAAATGCACAAGGAGTTGTCTTGAGGGGACATTTTCAGGGGAAAAGAGAGATAAAGAGCTGGAGAGCCTTAGGCACAGAATTGTACTTAGAACCTTGAACTGTACAGCACAGGAACGGGCCCTTCACCTCAAGATGTTGTACCGAACATGACACCAAATTCACTAATCCCTTCTGCCTGCCCTTGGTCCTGAAGACATTTGGTTTTTAAGACAGTTGAAGTCATGGTTCTCAGTGGCTAAATGATTAATTGTTAATGGATGGCCAAAGAGCAGAATGGGTGGAGTGCAGTGAATTGTGGGGCTGGTGGGGGCATAGAAATAAAGAGGGACAGGGGTTGGTAAACATGGATGAGAATTTTATAATCAAAGAAGTGCCAGGTGGGCTGTCAATGTACGTCAGTAACGTAGGAACTAGGGACCAACACAACTTGGTCCGAGTTAGTATGCAGGGAGCAGAGGGTTGGCAGGGTTCAGGTTTAGGAAGAATAGACAATGAGAAGACAACCAAGAGAGCACTGGAACAGTCAAGTTTAAAGATAATCTCCTCTGCCTCTGTAAATAAAACCCAAATGTGCTTTCTCATGACTTCCTCCCAAACAGAGATACTATTATATGGTTATAATGAGTAAGCAGTTCTTATGCTGCATCCTGGTAAACCACTTCTGCACCTCTCCAAAACCTTCACATCATTCCTGTGATGTGGTGACCAGACTGAAAGCAATACAATCAGCTCTGACACACTGAGAACTAAAAGCAGTGTAGATTACAACAGGGTATCTCATCAGGCTTATGACAGGGCATTTTTGTGTTTCATCATTCCACCTGCATCATGTAGTTGAAGATGGTTAAAGTTGGTCACTGGAGATGTGCCAATACAAGATGTGGTGAAGCTTGAACAGCAATGAGCGGTAGTGCACCTTGTGGAATGTCCTTTCCTACTTACAGATGTGATTCACCATTGACACACACAAATAATACAAATGGACAAACTGAATGTTGTCGGGACTTGGTTGCATTTTGACTGAGAATCCTGAACTTGAGGCAGTCGGTGCTAACAACATTACACAGCTACAAAACCAAAATACTCCAGATATCCTGAAGAAAACAGACAATGTTAGAAATAGACAGCAGGCCAAGCTGAATCTATGAAGAGAGAGAGATATGTCTGTGGGTAACAATTTTGCTGGATGTTTTCATTTTGCCTGTAATCGTGGCCTTTGAACTCTGATAGATTGCTACTTTAATATTCCATCCCAATTACAATCTAATTTCTCTGACCTCAGTTGCCTACATGGTTCCTTTGAGGCTTAGCATTAGTTTGAAGAACAGCATCTTATATTTCAGTTTGGTGTTTTACAACCTTTGAGAACTAACACTGAATCCAACAGTAACTGACCCCATTTTTGTTTGAACTACAGCTGTTGATAATGCTTCTGCTATTTCTATTTAAACCTCTGCTTTCAATTTGTTACATTGTCATTTTAGTTAGCACCATCATCTGATTAATTATTTTGTTTTGCTTCTCTTCCATCCTATCACAGACTCTCTCTTCCTGTTCTCCTACATTCCCCATTCCCCAGTCCATGCCTCTGGAATTGTGCAAATAAAGCCTGTCACTCTTCAAACATTTTCAGTTCTAATAGCATCATTGATCTGAAATATTAACTGTGTTTCTCTCTCCACAGATGCTACCTGACTTGCTCTGTTTACCAGCTCCTTCTATTCAGTGCTGACAATATTAAATTCATAATTATATAAAACAACTTGCTCTGACTTGCTCTGTTTACCAGCTCCTTCTATTCAGTGCTGACAATATTAAATTCATAATTATATAAAACAACCCTGTAATAATTGCTTATTTTGATTCCAGTTGATCGAGGTGTTCCAAAATGTACAGTTACTTAGAATCACAGATATAGGAGTGGGCCATTCAGCCCATTCAGATCATGCCTGCTCTGCCATTCAAATAGATCATGTTTGATCACTTAGTTCAAGGCCACTTTCTCTTGCCGTACCCATATCGCTGGATGTCAAATGCGTCCGGAAAATCTATCGATTTCTGTCTCGAACATGCTCAGTGATTGAGTTTCCACAGATGCTTGGGGTAGAGAACGCCATATTAGCCCCTGTATTGGGGAATAGGCCTGGCCAAGTGACCAAAGTTTCAATTGGGGAGCATTCGATCTCAATCCCCTTCATAAATTTTAAGATAGTTATGGAAAAGTTAAGAGTGGTGAAAGTGCTAAGTTGGGGGAAGGCTAATTACAACAGTAATTACAGTAGCAGTCTAATTACAATAGCACAAACTGGGAAAAGAAATGTTTTGGGGCACATCTGAGATGTGTGAGACTTTTAAAAAAAACCAGTTTAGTGGAGTTCAGGATCAGTAACTTCCTGTGAGTATGAAAGGTAAAAATTCCTGAAGAAGGGCTTATGCCCGAAACGTCGATTCTCCTGCTCCTTGGATGCTGCCTGACCTGCTACGCTTTTCCAGCAACACATTTTTCAGCTCTGATCTCCAGCATCTGCAGTCCTCACTTTCTCCTGAAAGATAAGTTCGGCAAGATTCGGAAAGTGATATTTTAAGTCTAGTTTAAAAGAAAAAGGAAGCATATGCGAGGTTTAGGAAACAGAAATCAAACAATACCCCCTTCAGGAGTATAAAAGTAGCAGAAATGAAATAAGATTGGAGGGTAGAAGGACCATGGCATGTCTTTGGTAAGTAGGTTTAAATAGAATCCCGATACATTTTGTACATATATTAGGAGCAAGAGGAGAGCTAGGGAAAGGTTGGCCCACTAACAGACAAAAGAGGGAATTTATGTGTGGAGCTGATGGAAGTAGATTAGATTAGATTAGATGAGATTACTTACAGTGTGGAAACAGGCCCTTTGGCCCAACAAGTCCACACCGCCCCGCCGAAGCTCAACCCACCCATACCCCTAACCTAACACTACGGGCAATTTAGCATGGCCAATTCACCTGACGTGCACATCTTTGGACTGTGGGAGGAAACCGGAGCACCCGGAGGAAACCCACGCAGACACGGGGAGGATGTGCAAACTCCACACAGTTAGTCGCCTGAGGCAGGAATTGAACCCGGATCTTTGGCGCTGTGAGGCAACCGTGCTAACCACTGTGCCACCGTGCCGCCCACACGTTCTCAATGAGTATTTCACATCTGTATTCACCAAGGAGAGAGGGACATGAATAATGGTAAGATTTGGTAAGCGTATGTTGACGTATTGGGACATGTCAATATTAAAGAGGTGGAGTTGTTGGATATCTTGAAAATCATTAAGTCCCCAGGGTCTGATAGGATCGATCCTTGGATGATGAAGGAAGCAAAGGAGGAGATTACTGGAGCCCTGTCAGACATCGGGTTTATATTCTTTAGCCACAGGCAAGGCCCTAGAAGGCTGGTAGAGTAGCCAACATTGTTCCTTTCTTCGAGAACAGCATCAAGGATAATCCAGGTAATTTTAGGATGGTAAGCCTGATCTCAGCACTAGGGAAATTATTAGAGAAGATTCTTAGGGATAGTATTTATTTGTATTGGAGAAGAATAGTCAACATGGCTGAATGCAGAGGAGGCCTTGCCTCACAAACTTGACTGAGTTTTTGGGGAAATGATTGTTGACATTAAGGCAGAGGAATGTTGTCTACTTGGACTTTACTAAAGAATTGGACAAGGTTCCTCACATTAGGAAGGTCCAGAAGATCAAATCACATGAAATTTACGGTAAGTTTGTGAGTTGGATTCAAAATTGGCTTGACCATAGAAGACAGAAGGTAATTGTGGAGGTGTGCTTTTATGACTGAAGGTCTGGGACCTGTGGGGTTCTGGAAGGAACTGTGCTTGGACCTATATATATATATATATATATATATATAAATGATTTGAATGAAAGTGTCAGTGGTCTGATTAGTAGGTTTGCAGAAGACATGAAAATTGGTGGAGTTGTGGATAGTGAGGAAGGATATCAAAGGATAGAGTAGGATATAGATCAGCTGGAAAGTTGGGCAAAGAAATGGAAAATGGAGTTTAATTTGGACAAGTGATGTGATGCACTTTGAGAGGTCACATGCAAGAGGAAAGTGTACAGTAAATGGCCAGACTTTTAAGAGCATTGATATACAATGGGATCTTGGGGTCCAACTCTCTAGCTCCCCAAAAGTGGGAACACAAGTGCATAAGTCAAGATGGCATACAGCATGCTGCATTCGTCAGAGCATTGAGCAGATAAATTGGCAGGTCCAGTTGCAATTGTATTAGACTTTGGTCAGGCCAAATTTGGAATACTGTGCGCAGTTGTGGTTGCTGCACTCTAGGGAGGATGTGGAAGCTTTGGAGTGGTTGTAGAAAAGATTTACCAGGATGTTGCTTAGATTGGAGTATAATAGCTATAGGGAGAGTTTGGATGAATTTGGGTTGATTTTGCTTGAACATTAGAGGCTGAGGAGTGATCTGATAGAAGTATAGGTTGGATAGTTGGAATTTCTTCCAAGGAAATGCCAAATACTAGGGGGCATAGATTAAAGGTGAGAGAGGGGATATTTTTTTAAAAATGTGTGAGGATATTTTTTGCCACAGAGGGTGGAATGTGATACCAGAGGAGGTGGTAGAAGCAGATATGATAACAACATTTAAGAGGCTTTTTAGATAGATGCATGAACAAGCAGAAAATAGAGGGAAATAGACCATGTGCAGATAGTTGGATTTAGTTTAGAATAGCATCATGCTTGACACAGACATGGTGGATTAAACAGCCTGTTGTATACTGTACTGTTTTATGTACTATGTTCTATCAATCTCAAATGGTCTACCACTTATTCTGAGAATATGACTGCTTGTTCTAGGTTCAGGGGAAACCTTCTCTCTGCATCCATGTTATTATATCCCATATGCATTTTGTAAGCACTAATGAGGTAACTTCTGATTCTTCAAAACTCTAGAGAATACAAGCCCGATTTGTTCAATTGCTCCTCATAAAATACTGCCAACACTCCATCAATTAAGATGGTGAACCACTGCTGCACTCCTTCTAAGGTAAATATTTCTTTCCTTGGGTAAGGAGACCAATATTTCTGCCAGTATTTCTTCCTTTGCAGACAACAGACCAAACTGGGGAATCTGGTTAGCAACCATTGCTGGTCTCTTCCAATTGCTTTTGTTCCTGCTTTGCCCCTTTCCCAGGATATCTTCCTTTCACTGCCCTGCCCCATTCCTAATTAGTTTCCCAAATCATTAACTGCACTGTGCCCAGAAATCATTTCCCCTTACTAAAATAAGAAGTGTTCCCTTATTCCGCTTCACTTGAAAAAAATATTTTTGACATCCCTTTTGGACGTTCATTGAACTTTCTATGTAGAAAACGTGAGTTGTGCATCACTTTCACTAGTCAAACCCCACTTGTTGAGTCACGTAGTTTAATGGCAGCTGAGTTGAGTGTTAAGAGTGTGTTGCTGGAAAGGCACTGTAGGTCAGGCAGCATCCGAGGAGCAGGGGAATTGACGTTTCGGGCATATGCCCTTCATCAGGAATTGTGTACATAATCTAGATAAATATCCCAGCTTAACCAGAGAAGATAATATATAACTTACTACATTTCTACTTGCTTGCTAATATTTTGCTAGGTTTACTGCATGCAACTTTACCATTGTTTCTTATTGATTCAGAATCCATGGCACTTTCTGATGAGGGGAAGCAATTCCCCATGTCTTCTGGCCAAGCCGCTTGACCCAACTAATGCCATTAAAACACACCATTTACTAGATCTGCTTATGGGCTGATGCTTATAACTGACTGCAGTTCTCGATAGTTTCACAGGTGCGCTGAATTATTACGGAACAGAAGCCCATCGTGCCCACACCAGTTCTATTTCCTAGTGCCAATCTCTTGCCTTTTTCCCATACCCTTGCATAACCTTCTAATATGCTCTTGAAATCTTTGATTGACTCTGTCTCCCCTCCATTTTCAGATGGTGCATTCCACTCCCTAACTACACCCTACGAGAGAGCATTTTTGTTCTCACATCACCTTTGTTTTGTTTGCAGATCATTTTTAATCCATACCCTTTCATTCCTTTTTTTTCTTTTAACCAGTGGGAATTGTTCAGTTCTGGTCTACTGCATTCAATTCTGGTCTCTCTGCTATAGGAAAGATTTGGTTAAACTTGAGAGGGCTCAGAAAAGATTTACAAGAATCTTGTCAGGGTTGGTGGGTTTGGGCTATCGTGAGAGACTGAATAGGCTCGGGTTTTCCATGGAGTGTCAGAGGCTGAAGGGTGACATCAGAGAGGTTTACAAATTCATGAGGAACATGGATGGGATGATAGCCAAGGTCTTGTCCTCAGGGTAGAGCAGTCTAAAACTAGAGACATAGGTTTAAGGTAAGAGAGAAAAGATTTAAAAGGAACCTAAGGGGCAACATTTTCATGCAGAGGATGTTGTGTGTGTGGAATGAATTGCCAGAAGTAGTGGTAGATGCTGGTACAGTTATAACATTTAAAACACATTTGACGTGAATGAATAGGAAGGGTTTAGAGGGATATGTGCCAATTGCTGGCAAATAGGACTAGATTAGTTTAGGATATCTGGTCAGCATGGAAAAGTTGTCTGTTTCCATGCTGTACATCTCTAAGGGGGAGAAAGTGAGGACTGCAGATGCTGGAGATCAGAGTCGAGCTCGTGGCGCTGGAAAAGCACAGCAGGTCAGGCAGCATCCGAGGAGCGGGAGAGTCGACGTTTCGGGCATAAGGTCTTCCTTATGAAGGGCTTTCTCCTGCTCCTCAGATGTTGCCTGACCTGCTGTGCTTTTCCAGCACCACACTCTCAAGTCTGTACATCGTGACGACTCTATGACTCCATTCTGGGCAGCCTTCTCATGATTTTGAAAACCTCTATCAAATCTCGTCTCAACCTTCTTCCCTCCAAGGAGAACGGTCCTAACCTCTTCAATCTATAGCTTGTGCAATGTCTTTTCAAACGTGAGAGACAGGATGAGGTATATCAATTCCACCTCTATTTATTTAGCAATTGTTTTCTCCAATCCAAAATGTACTGACATTTCTCTGTAAAATGTTTCCAAGGATTTCTAGGATCCATAAATTAAAAGCGACCTTTCTCAAATTTCATGAGGCTATTTTCTTCTAATGTCACAATTGGATTTGTGAACTTTTCAGCAGCAAAAGGCTCATTAGCCATGTGAGATGTGAAAAGGATCAGTTATTACGCTGTGGTTGGTTGCTAGGATTTAATTTTCTTGAATTAAATCACATTCTCAAGAAGCATGAATTTTCCCTTCACAGCACTGGACAGAAAATAGCCATTAGCAGACTGGCAGTGAAATTTGCAGCCAGCCTGGTTTTCAGTTCCATTGACCAGGGAAGTATTCATAGATAGGACACTTCATTCACTCCCTCCAGTTTATGCCTGGTGGTAAAAGTGTAGACTTTATTTTCAATGGTGCACGTTCTTATAATGGGTGTAAAAGTGCACATTTCTCCCCCTATCCTACCCACATTATGACAGTGCTGTAAAGTGCTTTCAGCTATCTGATAGAAATGAAAGGTTCTGCATTAATGCACATCTTTCTCTTTCAGCAGAGATACTACCCACTTGTGAGGAAATCTGAAATTGGTGTTAAAACGTAAGAGCATCACCTATAAACTTAATAAAGAATTCAGGAGTACCAACTTTACTCAGAAAGTGGTTATAATGTAGAACTTGCTTTTGCATAGAGTTATTCAGAATAATAACATCGAGGCACTTAAGGGGAAGCTAGGTCAGTACACGTGAGAAAAAGAAGGATTACTCAATTTGAATTTCATGAAGTAATGTGGAAGGTTGCTTGTGTGAAGCATAAGCATCACCTCAAATCTGTTGTGTCAGATAGCTTGTACTACGCTGTAAATTCTGTGTAATTGATATATTGTCCAGATTTTGTCAAACATGGCTAATTAATTAATCATGACAGTTCAACCTGTTCAGTATTCACAGCTCACAATGTTTTCCTTTGCTGAAAAATGTATTTTCTCAGAACTGAAATTGTCAAGGCTCCCCACCTCCCCACCTCACCATCCCCCACCCCCCCCCCCCAACCCCACCCCTCCCCTCCCCCTCCCCCCACCACCAAGTGGGACCTGGACTGTTGTTTTGTTGCTTCTAACCAAGGTTTTACCATGTGATCGCACCTCTGAATTTGCAAGGCTTTGGTTTGCGTGCAGTTTCAAAAGCTCCCCTATTTGGACAAAGACCCCACAGGGAGAATCCTGCACTTCATTAGCATCACACGGAGGCAGGTTTCTAACCTAGAAACAATCGCCAACCCTATTATCCTCATGAGAGCCCAGCCCAAGTCTCTGAATCCACAAATATCTGCTTCTGAGGCAAGAGTGGTCACTTTGACAATGCTAAAGGGATCTGCATATGGAAAAGAGGATCATTGTGCTAGGCATTAATTCCAGATTTTCAAAAAGTCTCAACACTACCTTTCTTAAAGATATGGAGGTGCCAGTGTTGGATTGGCATGGACAAAGTTAAAAATCAGGCAATACCAGGTTATAGTCCAATAGCTACCTGACGAAGGAACAGCTCTCAGAAAACTTGGACTTCCAAATAAACCTGTTGGAATACAACCAGGTGCTGTGTGATTTTTTTACTTTCTTAAAGAGACAGACCACCTCAGACAAACGAATTGTTAATCGAGTTTCCAACTTTAACTCTTTTGGTTGAATTGACCTATATCTCTCACACAGTCGGCTGGTCAATGATAAACTGTCATAGCTACCTGCAGCAATTTCAACCTTTGGTTTCCCTGGGATCAACTGGTCCATATCCAAATGGTTTCTGTATTACAATGAATTGCTGCACAGCCTCAGCAAGCAGAAAGGAGCCCATTTGCACCTCTCCGTCATCTCTTGACTGCTGATAATAAGGAGCTCTGAAATAAAAAAAAAGTCCGGGCAGCTTTAACTGTGCCAGGATACAGTAAATGTGATATTTATGTGATATTGTAACATGTAAAACACAGTTCATTCATAACGACGATTTGTAACGATTATTCAGGCAGGTGCAATCCCCTAAAATATTAAAGAGAAGAATACTGTAGGAGGATTGCTTTTAAACTTGAGAATAATATTAGGTTTTACTAATCATGCTTTGACAGATTATAATGGGAGAGTGGTAGAGGCAGGTTTAATTATGGCATTCATGGGGGCACTCGATGACTAATTCAATGGGAATATTCAGGTTTTGAGGGAAAATGCAGGAAAATGGCACAGGCTCATAATACTATGTCGAGAGCCTATGCAAACACAATGGGTTCAACTGACTCCTTCTACCCTGTAGTAAACCTGTGATAGAATTCTTTGGCCCCACTAAAATCTCTTTTGGTTTATAGACCATTGGTTCAATGATAACATGGCTGCCACAGACACTGCCATTTCATTGGTTGCGTTCCATTCTCTCCGATTTACCCTATTCCTCCTATAACTTGACAGATGATCCCGGAGTATTATCATCGAGGCTTTTTGGACTGCACCTTCCAAACCGGTAACCCTTACCATCTAGAAGGACAAGGGCAGCAGAAACACAGGGATATCACCCCCTGCAAGTAATTCACCACCCTGACCTGGAAATATATCGCTGTTCCTTCACTGTCACTGGGTCAAAGTCCTGGAACTCCCTCACTGTGAGTGAACCTATGCTGTAGGGACTGCAATTGTTTGAGAAGGTGACTCACTACCACCTTCTCAAAGTAAATTGCAATGTACTACAAAGGGTGGCCCAGTTGGTCCTGAGAAAGAATAAAAATAACTCCCTTCTCAACCTATGTCCCACATGGAAAAGCTCACACTTGATGAAGTGAATGTTAAGATTAACTTTTAAACTTGTAACAGCCTGAGTTACTGAAAACAAGTGTGGGAAGTTGGGAACAGAACTATCTTTCAGTTCCATGTACCCACTGAATTCATTCTGACACCATTGATGTGAAAGAATGGACAAAGATTTGTTTTCCTGCAGTAACAAACAATTCTGCTCCATGATCAGTAAACAGGTAGATTGAATTAACTGCCCACCTCTCCCCACTGCCTTTTTAATGAAAACTGTAAGTCTGCACAAGTCAAACAAGACTCCATAAAAATCAAATGGATGTCAGTAATTGTTACACCATCAACTTCGAATCATGTAGCATGTTTTAGTTTCGAAAAAATGCTTAAATCCTCATATAAGACTCAAAGATGTTTACAGCACAGAAGGAGGCTATTTAGCCTGCCATGTCTATGCTAACCAACAAAGACCTGACCTCATGAATTATATCTCACAGCTCTTGTTACAGAGCCATGGAGGCTATGCCAATGCAAGTGAATATCGAAATATTGTTTAGATGTTACACGAAAACAAGAACAAAGAAAATTACAGCACAGTAACAGGTCCTTCAGCTCTCCTAGCTTGCACTGATCCAGATCCTCTATCTAAGCCCTTTCACCTATTTTCCAAGGATCTGTATCCCTCTGCTCCCTGCCCATTCATGTATCTGCCTAGATACATTTTAAATGACACTATTGTGCCCACCTCTACCACCTCCACTGGCAATGTGTTCAGGCACCCACCACCCACTAGGTAAAGAACTTTCCAAACATATTTCCCTTAAACCTTTCCCTTCTCACCTTGAACCCGTGACTGATAGAAATTGAGTCTCCACTCTGGGAAAAAGCTTCTTGCTATCCACCCTGTCTACACCTCTCAAGATTTTGTAGGCCTCAATCAAGTCCCTCCTCAGCCTTCATCTTTCTCATGAAAATAATCCTAATCTACTCAAACTCTCTTCATAGCTAGTGCCCTCCATGCCAGGCAACATCCTGGTGAACCTCTGCTGCACCCTCTCCAAAGCATCCACATTCTTCTGGTTATGTGGCGACCAGAACTGTACACAGCATTCCAAATATAGCTGAGCCAAAATCTTTTACAACTGTAACATGACCTGCCAATTCTTGTACTCAACACTCCATCCAATGAAGGAAAGCATGCCTTCTTGACCACTCGATTGATCTGCATTGCCACCTTCAGGGTACAATGGACCTGAACACCCAGATCTCTCTGTGCATCAGTTTTACTCAGGAAATTTCCATTTTCCATGTAATTCACCCTTGAATTGGATTTTCCATAATGTATCAACTCGCATTTGCCTGGATTGAACACCATCTACCATTTCTCTGCCCAACTCTCCAATCTATCTATATTCTGCTGTATTCTCTGACAGTCCCCTTCACTACTTGCTACTCCAAAAATCTTAGTGTCATCTGAAAACTTGCTAATCAGACCACCTATAGCCCCCACCCCCGCTCCCACAGATCATTTATGTATATCACAAATAACATTAATCTCAGTGGGTCCCTGTGGAACACCACAGTTTACTCTCTGTCTCCTGTTGCCCAGCCAATTCTCTATCCATCTAGCTAGTACACCCTGGATCCCATGCAACCTCATTTTTTCCATCAGCCTACCATGGGGAACCTTTTCAAACCCCTACTGAAGTCCATGGATATGACATCGACAGCCCTTTTCTCATCAATCAACTTTGTCACTTTCTCAAAGAATTCAATTAAGGTGGTAAGACATGACCTTCCTACACAAAACCATCACTGATAAGCTCATTTTCTTCCAAATGTAAATAGATCCTATCCCTCAATATCGTTTCCAGCACCTTCCCTACCATTGATGTCAGCCTCATCAGTCTATAATTACCTGGAGTATCTCTGCTACCCTTCTTAAACAACTAGCAATTCTCCAGTTCTCTGGGACTTCACAAAGACCTGACCACATGATTCAAGGATGTTCAAGGATGCTGCAAAGATATCTGTTAAGGCCCCAGCTATTTCCTCTCTTGCTTCCCTCAGGAACCTGGAAGGGATCCCATTTGAACCTGGGACTCGTCTATCTTAATGCCTTTTAGAATATCCAACACTTCCTCCCTCCTTATGCCTACTTGACTGAGAGTAATGAAACATTTATCCTTAATCTCAATATTCATCATACTCCTCTCCTCAGTGAATACTGACGCATAGTACTCATTAAGAATGTCACCTGTTTTCTCTAACTCCACACATAACTTTCCTCCTTTGTCCTTGAGTTGGCCAACCCTTTCTCTAGTTACCCTCTTGCTCCTTATATATGAATAAAAGACTTTGGGATCCTCCTTAACCCTGTTTGCTAAAGATATTTCATGAGCCCTTTTAGCCCTCTTAATTTCTCATTTCAAATTGGTCCTACTTTCCTGATATTTTTCCAAAGCTTCATCTGTCTTCAGTTGCCTAGACCTTATGTATGCTTCCTTTTCCCTCTTAGCTAGTCTCACAATTTCACCTATCATCCCTTGTCTTGTCATTTCTCTCCTTCATTTTCACAGGAACATGTTTGTCCTGCACGCTAATCAACATCTCTTTAAAACCGTCCCATACATCGAATGTGGATTTACCATCAAACGTCTGCTCCCAATCCACATTCCCCAGCTCCTGCAGAATTTTTCTATGGTTAGGCCTTCCCCCAATTTAGCACTCTTCCTTTAGGAGCACTATCATCTTTGTCCATGAGTATTCTAAAACTTATGAAATTGTGATCACTATTCCCAAAAAAATCTCCTACTGAATCTTCAATCTCCTGGCCGGGCTAATTCCCCAACACCAGGTCCAGTATGGCCCCTTCCTGTGTTGGACTACCTACATACTGCTCCATTAAACCCTCATGGATGCTCCTCATAAATTTTAGCTCCATTTAAATCTCTAAAATTAAATGAATCCCAGTCAATGTTGGGAAAGTTAAAATTTCCCATTAACACCACCCTGTTGCTCCTACAACTTTCCATAATCTGTATATATATTTGTACTTCTATCTCATGCTTGCTGTTGGGAAGCCTGTAGTACAGCGTCAACATTGTTACCACACCCTTCATATTTCTGAGCTTTGCCCATATTGTCTCACTGCTCACGTCCTCCATTGTGCCATCCTTCAGCCCAGCTGTGATATCCTCTCTGACCAGTAATGCAACTCCTCCACCTCTTTTACCTCCCTTTCTATCCCGCCTGAAGCATCAATATCCTGGGATATTTAATTGCCAATCACGCCCTTCCTTCAACCAAGTTTCAGTAAGAGCAATAACATGACACTCCCAGCTACTAATTCAAGCCCTAAGTTCATCTGCCTTACCTACTCACATTAAAACAAATGCACCTCAGACCACCTGTCCCTTTTCTTTCAGCATCTGCTCCCTGCTTACTCTTCCCCTTTCACGCTGACCTCATTATCTGGTTCCTTACAGGCTTTAGTTACTTTATTTGTGTTTAAGAGGTTCTGACTCAATCACTCTTTGAGGCAGTGAGCTCCAGATTCTCACCACTTTCTGCATGAAAAAGAAAATCTCCTCAACTTTCCTCTTTATCTTCTATTTCTTAGCAAAAATCAAAACCTCTGGTTATTGACCTCTCTACTATTGGAAGCAGTCCCTCCCTCTTGATCTCTGCCTCTCATAATCTTGTCCATCACTTTCAGGACACATCTCAATCTGTTCTACTTCAAGTAAAACACCCCCAGCCTATCCAGCTATTCCTCATAGCTCAGCCCAGGCAAATATTGATGCACACTCTCAAATGTAATCATATCTTTCCAATAATGTGGTGACCAGAACTCCAGTTGTGGCCAAATCAGCATTGTATAGTTCCACCATAACCTCTTTGCTCTTGTATACAGCACCTTAGCAAATGAAGGCAAGTATCCCATATGTTTTCTTAACCACCTTATCAACCTGCCCTCCTACCTTCAGAGATCTGGGGATATACAAATCAAGGTCTCTCCGATGTTCATTGTATAATGTCTTGCTTTGTTAGCCCAGTCCAGGCATGAGGATAAGGCAAAATCAAAACTGTACCCTCAACAGTGCCACAGTGTTTTCTGGTACAAGACTGTGGTTGCAGGCACAATTGGAGTTTATAAGGCTGAGATCTTGATATTTGTGTTGTTTAAGGGTATCAAGGGTGTTGTATCTGCTGTAGACTCAACCATCACTTGCTAATAGTTAGGATAGAATGCATTTACTGATCCTTTTTTTTTGTCCGAAGTTCAAAGGCCTGTTTGGTTAAAGAGGGTCGAGGATGATCCAACACTGAATCTTAACAAGGAGGCACTTTTCTGAACAGTTAAATATACTGTAATTCATGATAACAACAGGCAAAAACTATTTGGCTAGTTCGGCTTATTTATGAAGATTCTCTGGTGACAGAAAAGACACGCCTGATTCCATTGGATCTTGAACTAGACTTCAAATCTCCATGCAAGGTTATATGATACTCCCAGACTAGTTGAAAGATAGATGGGGCAGTCTCCACCATGGATCTGTTCAGGACCATCAGCCCAAAACAATAGCATGTGCGGGAAAATGTAAGAAAGTGAACTTCAAGGCATACTAGTTGTCATCTCACTGAATGATGATGTAGACTTGCCAGTGTTGGACTGGGTTGAACAGGGTCAAAAATCACATGACACTGTGTTATAGTCCAAGAGGTTTATTTGAAAACACAACTCAGGGCATGGTTAGGAACATGGGACTGGAATATCATAGCAATTAGAGAGGTGTGGCTCATGGATGGACAGGACTGGCAGCTTAATGTTCCAGGATACAAATGCTATTGGAAGGACAGAAAAGGGGGCAAGAGAGGAGAGGGTGGCATTTTTGATAAGGGATAGCATTACAGCTGTACTTGGGCAGGGTATTCCTGGGAATACATCTGGGAAGTTATATGGGTGGAACAGAGAAATAAGAAAGGAATGATCACCTTACTGATATTGTACTATAGACCCTCAAGTAGTCAGTGGGATATTAAGAAACAAATTTGTAAGGAGAATAGCGTGGTTATGGTAGGGGATTTTAACTTTCCAAACATAGACTGGGACTACCATAATGTTAAGAGTTTAGATGGAGAGAACTTTTTGTTAAGTGTGTGCAAGAAAATTATCTGATTCAGTATGTGGATGTACCTACTAGAGAAGGTGCAAAACTTGACCTACTCTTAGAAGTAAGGCAGGGCAGGTGACTGAAGTGTCAGTGGGGGAGCACTTTAGAGCCAGTGACCATTATTCTATTAGTTTTAAAATAGAGATGGAAAAGGATAAACCAGATCTAAAAGTTAAAGTTCTAAATTGGAGGAAGGCTAATTTTTGAAGGTATTAGGCAAGATTTTTCAACAGTAGACTGGGGCCAGATGTTTGCAGGTAAAGGGGCGGCTGCAAAATGGGAAGCCTTCAGAAATGAGATAACGTGAGTCTAGAGACAGCATGTTCCTATTTGGGTGAAGGGCAAGGCTGGTAGGTTTAGGGAATGCTAGCCGACGAGAGAAATTGAAGTTTTGGTTAAGGAATGGAAGGAAGCATATGTCAGGTACAGACAGCAAAGATCAAGTGAAATCCTTAGAAGAGTCTAAAGGCAGTAGGAGAGAAATCAGGAGGGCAAAAAGAGGACATGAGATAGTTTTGGCAGATAGGGTTAAGGAGAATTCAAAGGGATTTTATAAATACATTAAGGACAAAAGGGTAACTAGGGAGAGAATAGGAACCTTCCCCCCCTCCCCCGCGGCCCCCACCAACGATCAGGAAGGTAGCCTATGTGTGGAACTGCAGGAATGGGGGAGATACTAAATGAGTATTTTGCATCAGCATTTACTGTGGGGAAGGCCATAGAAGATATACAATGTGGGGAAATAGATGGAGACATCTTGAAACATATACATGTTACAGAGGAGGAGGTGTTGGATGTCTTAAAATGCATAAAGGGGATCCGATCAGGTGTATCCTAGAACTCTGTGGGAAGCTAGAGAGGTGATTGCTGGGCTTCTTGCTCAGATATTTGCATTATTGATAGTCACAGGTGAGGTGCTGAAAGACTGAACGTTGGTTAACATGGTGTCACTGTTTTAAAAAAGTGGTAAGGACAGGCCAGGGAACTATAGACCAGTGAGCCTGCCATCAGTGGTGGGCAAGTTGTTGGATAGAATCCTGAGGGACAGGATGTACACGTATTTGGAAAGGCAAGCACTGAATAAGGATGGTCAATGTGGCTTTGTGTGTGGGAAATCATGTCTCACAAATTTGATTGAGTTTTCTGAAGAAGTAACAAAGAGGATTGATGAAGGCAGAGTGGTAGATATGATCTATGTGGACTTCAGTAAGGTGTTCGACAAGGTTCCCCATGTGAGACTGGCTAGCAAGGTTAGATCTCATGGAACATAGGGAGAACTAGCCATTTGGATACAGAACTGGCTCAAAGGTAGAAGACAGAGGGTGGTGGTAGAGGGCTGCTTTTCACACTGGAGGCCTGTAACCAGTGGTGTGCTACAAGGATCAGTGCAAAGTCCACTGTTTTTTGTGATTTATATAAAGGATTTGAATGTGAACATATGAGGTATAGTTAGTAAGTTTGCAGATGACACCAAAATTGTGGTGGACAGTGGAGAAGGTTACCTCAGAGTACAACAGGATCTTGATCAGATCGGCCAATGGACTCAGGAATGGTAGATGGAGTTTAATTTAGATAAATTTGTGGTGCTGCATTTTGGAAGGGCAAATCAGGGCAGGACTTTAGACATTAAATTATAAGGTCCTTGAAAATGTTGTTGAACAAAGAAACCTTGGAGTGCAAGTTCATAGCTCCTTGAAAGTGGAGTCGTTGGTACATAGAATAGTGAAGAAGGCGTTTGGTGTACTTTCCTTTATTGGTCAGAGTATTGAATACTGGAATTGGCAGGTCATGATGCGGCTGTTCAGGACATTGGTTAGGTCAATTTTGGAATATTGTGTGCAAATCTGGTTTCCCTGCTATAGGGAGGATGTTGTGAAACTTGAAATGATTCAGAAAAGATTTACAAGGATGTTGCCAGGGTTGGTGGGTTTGAGCGATAGGGAGAGGCTGAATAGGCTGGGGCTGTTTTCCCTCAAGAATCAGAGGATAGGGGTGACATTATAAAGATTTATAAAGTCATGAGGGACATGAATAGGGTAAATAGACAAGATCTTCTCCCTGAGTTGGGAGAGTCTAGAACTAGAGGGCATAGGTTTAGGGTGAGATGAGAAAGCTATAAGAGGGACCTATGGGGCAATTCTTTCATGCAGAGGGTGGTGTGTGTATGGAATGAGCTGCCAGAGGAAGTGGTGGAGACTGGTACAATTTAATATTTAAAAGGCATCTGGATGGGTATATGAATAGGAAGGGTGTAGCGGGATATGGGCCATATGCTGGCAAATGGAACTAGATTCGGTTGGGATATCTGCTCGGTATGGAGGTGTTAGTGAGAGCGAAAGACTTTGCGCAAAGAATTTGTAAGAAAAAGATCAAAGGATGATACAACCCACGCAAATGCATTGAAAACATATCAGATGGCTCTTTCACTAACACCTGATGAAGGAACAGCGCTGTAAAAGCTAGTGTTTTCAAGTAAATCCGTTGGACTATAACATCGGTGTTGTGTGGTTTATGATCTCACTGAATGATGGAGAAGAGTTGGGAAACTAAGCATCCTTCTCCTGTTTCTAATGTTACTAATGTCAGAAAAATTGACTGTGTAATTGAATCTCTTGTTATACCAATGGAAGATCATGTTGAATAATTAAGCCATCCCATTTTTGCATACATTGGCTGCTAGTATTCCTAGTTGAGGGTGAGGCTTGGCCAAGGTGCCAGATTAAACTCATTCCATACAATTAACATAAAAATAAATTACTTTGCAACAACAATAGCAATCCACATTTATACATCACCTCTGGCAATGTAAAACATTTCAAAACACTTAACAGGATTGTAATCACACAAAATTTAACATTGAGTCACAGGGTTTAATAGTGACAGAGGATATTCAACAATTAGCACATAAACATTTAAAGGTACGGGTGCAGAGGATGGAATGATAAAAAGGGGAAGGATATTATTAAGTTAGAGAGGGTTTAGAAAAGATTTTACAGGATGTCACCCGGACTGAAGAGTTTGAATTATAAGGAGAGGCTGGATCGGAGAGGACTGTTCCACTGGAGCATAGGAGGTTGACGGGTGACCTTATGGAGGATTATAACGTCATGAGGGGAATAGATATGGTGAATTGAGTCTTAGTCATAGAGATGTACAGCATAGAAACAGACCTTTTGGTATAACTCATCCACACGGACCAGATATCCTAAATTAATGTAGTCCCATTTGCCAGCACTTGGCCCATATCCCTCTAAACCCTTCCTATTTATATATCCATCCAGATGCCTTTTAAACATTGTAATTGTACCACCCTCCACTACCTCCTCTGTCAGCAAAGGTCTTTTTCCTTGGCATCCAAAACTGGAGGACACAGGTTTAAGGTGAAAGGAGAAAGATTTAAAAACGACCTGAGAGGCAATGTTTTCATACAGAGGGTAGTTCAAAGTGGTAGCTGCAGATACAATCGCAACATTTAAAACACATTTGGACAGGTACATGAATAGGAAAGGTTTAGAGAGAAATGGGCCAAACGTGGACAAGTGGAACTAGTTTAGTTTGAGAAAATTGGATGGATGGGTTGGACTGAAGGGTTTGTTTCTGTGCTGTATGACTCAATGACTCTATGATTTCAAACTAGAATTTGAAGAATTCAATGACCAGAAAGGTTTGTAAGGCTGAAGAAAAATTCCAGGCATTGACTTGGAGGTCACGCATCACACTACTAATTGCAACAATTGAGGCAACCAGCCTGGGTGGCTGACCTGGGTTTTTATGTGAGTTTGTAATTGTTTTTAAAAGACTGACAAAGGAAAATCTGGAAATGCAAAGCATGGGAAGGTCGATAACAATCAGCAGAACTCAGGATTAAGCAAGAACAAATACAAGGAGTGGGAGGGGTTAACGACCAGTAAGAACTAGAAATGGAATGATGCTTTAAAGCAACGAGTGATGGGATTATGTCTGTGAATAGAATAGACGTCTCTAGTAAATCATCATCTATCTATGCATTATTGTTACTTGAATAAAGGTTGTTGTTTAAATTACCTTCTGTTTGCAGTGACTGCGTTTTACGTGGATAGCACATCTTGCAGTGTGGCTTCATTGCTTTATTAGAGTCGCCATGAAATAGCCACATGATTAGCTCAACCCGTGTTACATGTGTTACCATCATGCACCCTGGTGAACACAGTGGGATCAGAAACAATATTAAACAGATGGCTGACAATTGACAAAAGAAAATGGGTATTGATTACCCAATGGTTGAAGATACGTAATCTCCAGCATCTGCAGTCCTCACTTTCACCGAGATATTCATTGAAAGGCCTATCAACAATCATCCTCTCTCAGCAAGTAGTCTTGATTGATAGGAATATCAGTTCGATAATAGTGCTGTTGTATTTTAATCAAGTCTATGTTCAATGCTCCCATTGAGTGGCAGGCCCACGATGATACTGTTGTCTGATATTCCCAGTATCAAACATGTGATAAAATGAAGGAAAGCATTCCGTGCTCCAATTCCCAAAATGTGTTTGGATTTGGGGATCATGTGATGGGACAGGGAAGTATGAGGTGGAAACCTGCGTTGTAAAAGAAAGTTGTCCTGAAAGAGTTAACTTGAACGCTTTGGAACAGCCCCACCCAGCGAACTATAAGTGACTGTCCTTGTGAGGAATTAGTCAGATTTTCAGTGAATCAGTTCAACTGTTTACAGGCAGATTGGACAGATCTAGTTATTATCTCATTGGAAATTATTATGTCTCTTATCAAATGGTAATGCAGTTAACTAATCTTAAGCTCATGTAACCTGTCATGTAATAAACTACTTCCTGTCACTCAAGTACATGTCTCTTCTGCTGCAGACTTGTTGATGATTATTCTTTACTACCTTATATTAGTAATCCCCTCAGACAAATATTACGAGGTTAGGTAGCAACAGCTGAGGGGTGACCATATAAAGGTTCATAAAATCATAAGGGGCATGGATAAGGTGAATAGCCAAGAAAATAAGTCCTTTTCCTCAGGTGGGGGAGTCCAAAACTAGAAGGCATAGGTTTATCATGAGAGGAGAAAGATTTAAAATGAACCTGAGGGGCAACTTTTTCAGGCAGAGGGTGTTGTGTGTATAATATGAGCTGCCAGAGGTAGTGGTGGAGGCTGGTACAATTACATGTATGGGTACATGAATAGGAAGGGTTTAGAGGGATATGGATGAAATACTAGCAAATGAAAGTAGCTTAATTTAGGATTTCTGGTCGGCATGGACGAGTTGAACCCAAGGGTCTGTTGTACAATCCCATCACTCTGTGACTCCAAATCTACCCAAAGGAGATCCTGGCAGAACCATGTGCCAGTGTAGGCATCTCTTAAATCAAAGTGACAAATGAAGTGAGTTGCTTCCCGATTGAACAGATCACCAGCAGCGTGAAAATCCACAGCAATCTGAAAAAAAAGGAGAGATGGAAAGTTCTACTCAACAGTTAAGAAGTTTTATGAAGAATTCAGCAGCTTTTCAAAAGGAGCACATCTCCAGTGGCAATACCAGCTGAAAGCAGCAGTGACCAGATCAGAACTGGAAGAAGCTTTGGCAGTGGTTAGTCTTTCTCTAGAAACTTAAGTCAGCCAGAATCAGGAAAAGAAGTGTCGAAAAGTCTATGAGGGCTGGGAACAGTCACACTGAAGCTACAAGAGAGGAAGATCCAAAAAATCATGATCTAGGAAAGAAATAGATGGCACCATTAAACCTCTTACAGAAAGGATGAAACCCTCTCTAAGGGAAAACTTCTGAGGTAGGAAACTGAAAGAAGGTTCAAATCAATATATTGATTAAATTAGCATATTTCTCATCATCAAAAATTGCTATTAGTTGCAGGAAAGTTCTTTGAAAATGAGTCCATTGTTTAAGAAATTCTTTAAACTGCAACTACATTTTGACTTAATAGAATATAAAAGTCAAAGACAAAAGAAGATATTGTTAAAAATAATTAGGTGAATTTTCATTTTGCAACAAAAATATTTATAGGCAACAAAATGTTGCCACAACAACTAGACAGCTAAAAAGGACAGAATGAGTTGGAGAAGAAACAGAAATGACAACATTAATCTTTTAAAAACTTTTAGAGTTTAAACTGAGTAATTTAATTTCAATCAAGAAATAAAGGCAGTTATTACATCTCCAAGCTGGTTCAAGGTTGCATATTCTTCAGAGAATTACATTAAGTTAGGGCGGCACGCTGGCACAGTGGTTAGCACTGCTGCCTCACAGCACCAGAGACCCAGCTTCACTTCCCACCTCAGGCGACTGACTGTGTGGAGTTTGCACATTCTCCCTGTGTCTGCGTGGGTTTGCTCCGGGTGCTCTGGTTTCCTCTCACAGTCCAAAAATGTGCGAGTTAGGTGAATTGGCCATGCTAAATTACCCATAGTGTTAGGGGAATGGGTCTGGGTGGGTTGCGCTTCGGCGGGTCGGTGTGGACTTGTTGGGCCGAAGGGCCTGTTTCCACACTGTAAGTAATCTAATCTAAAAAAAAAGAAATAAAGGCAGTTATTACATCTCCAAGCTGGTTCAAGGTTGCATATTCTTCAGATAATTAAATTAAGTTAACACAGAGAAAGAAAATAATTCACAAGGTACAGAATTGTTTCAGGTCTCTGCATTAAATCATAAGCAGAACATGTTAACCCATTGCTTTAGTCTGTGGGATCATTTGAAGACCATGTTTGAGACAGGTAAAGTTTAGAGACAATGTTAATATCCTTGATGATGTCTTAAAGATATTTGACAGCTTTCTTTTGAAGAACCAATCATATTTAATAAAAAATACAGTTTCTGGGAAAATCTATTCACAATTCCATCAATAACATTTATATGTCAACTGAATTTTGTTCGTTCACAGTCAGAACTAATTGGAGACAAATCTGTCATCAGAATTTCTGATTCATATCTTCAATCTTTTACAGTTGGAGGAAGATCTCGCACTGGAAGAGTGTCCAAATTGTGTTAGAAACTGAGATTCGCAAAACCACAACAAAATGTGGGGGAACAGAAGGACACATTTACTCCTGGAGGCCTCCAGGACTCTTCAATTTCACAAAATTCAAACACTTCAAACAATCACATGTAAACCAACCCAACCATAAACATCATGCCTAATGTTTTGATACTAAGAGTCACTGAACATGATGTGGAACAAAAACAAAAGCAAAGTCGAGTTCTACCACAAAAATGTTACTTTTGCAAGAAAATGGGAAATTTCCAAAAAGCTTGCAGTAAAAGAAGCAATTCTGAGATATCAGAAGCAGTGATGGCAGCATCTGCAAGGAAGTCATTATTTTCCAGCAAATGCTGTTGGAACAAAACATAACTCCAAAGATAAACTTTCTTTGCAACATATATCTTTAGACGATGACATACTCTCTTCCCAAGGAGTTCCACAGCCCTTTCAAGAGGAAATTGGTGCCATATTTGAACCAGAGATGAAAGCCTTAATGGTAATATCAATGGACATTCAACTTGACTCAGTCTTGATACAGGAGCAAGCTTCACTGAATCACTTGACAAAGTTCCTTGGTTGAAGAACATACAGCTCTAACTTACTAATGGCATGTTACTGCGGTCAGGTAGAAAAACAATTACTTTTTCCCTTTAATAGTGAAAGATCATTAGTTCACAGAATACACTGCACAAGAAGCCCAAAACTAGAGGGCGATTGCTAAGCGATGTGTAATGGATTCAAGTGAGCGAAAAAAACACGGTTTTGATAGGAAATGATTCATTAGAGAATTAGTCTGAAAGGGTTCACTTGGAAGCTTTGGAAAGCTCCATCCACTCACATCTGAGTGACTACTTCTGAGAGAAACTAGTCAGTTGTTCAGTTAGTTATTGAGTTCCATGGTTTACGGGCAAATGGCACAGATCTAGTCATTATCTCATAGGACATAACATTGTCTCTTACCTAGTTTTAAAGAAATTAACCAGTTTTAAGCTAGTGTAACCTGTAATATTATTATGTAATAAGATACATTGAGTCATAGTCAATCAGTCATAGAGCTGTACAGCACAGAAGCAGACCCTTTGGCCCAACCTGTCCATGACAACCAAATATAATAAATTAATCCAAACCCATTTGCCAGCATTTGGCCCATTTCTTTCTAATCGCTTCCTATCCATAAACTCATCCAGATGCCTTTTCAATGACATAATTGTACCAGCTTACACCATTTCCTTTGGCAGCTCATTCCGTACATATACCAGCCCCTGCATGAAAAAGTTACCCCGACAGCTTTTTCTAAATTTTTCCCATCTCATCTTAAACCTATTATTTTGGACTCTCCTACCATGGGAAACAGGCCTGGACCATCCACACGATTCATGCTCCTCATGGTTTGATAAACCTCTATAAGATTCCGATTCTCCAGGGAAAATATCCTCAGCCTATTCAGCCTCTTCCTATAGCTTAAACCCTTCAACCCCATCTTGCTGCTCAAGTACTTGACTCTTCTGCTGAAGACGTATTGTAGTTAATCTTTCACCATTTAATGGTAGTAAACCCTGTATATTGCTATTAGATGTAAAACTACCCGAGGAAGATCCTGGCAGAACCCAGATACCATCTGGGGGAATTTCTAACAACATTTAATATATTCCCCAATCCTCTGATCATGATCTGGTTTGTAAGGGTGGTAACAAGCTCCCCAGCCTGGAGGTCAATAAAGACATATAAGTAACTACTTAAGACCTTGTCACACAATTACCACAATTCTCCCAGTGGCCAGGTAGGGGAAGCTTTTGTGCAGGACAACCACTCAGAGAACTCTGAGGGATCCAGCATTGGGAAGTAGTAGGTAGACCATGGGAAGGTAATTCCTGCCCTTGCTTTTGACTTCCATCTGGCCTTCCCACCAGTGTCGCACCCCCAAAGACCTGCCTCCTTCCCGACTTACCAAGACTCCATTGATAATCCTTGTGGTAGCCCTCACGGTAATGCCAGCAATGGCCAGCGGTCTTGATAATGCAGCTAGTGCTGCCTCTGACTGTCAGGGAGCTGTTAGGCATAGCTTTTCTAGACAGACCCTGGCTAAACTCAATGGGAGACTCAGTATTGCCTAAGCCAGGCCATGATTCTGACAAAATTATGGTGGATCTCCAAAAAAAAAATGTTCATTGCAATGTTCCTATTGGTCTTACAGTTGAAAATTATTCTTTTTATTCATACATGCGTTATTGGCATCACTGGTTAGGCAGCATTTATGCTTCCCTAATTGCCCAGGGGGCAGTTGAAGGTCAGCTATATTGTTGTAGGTGTGGAATAACATGTAAACTAGACCAGGTAAGGATGGCAGATTTTCTTTGCTGAAGGATATTAGTAACCCAGAATTTTACAACAAACAACATCAAGTACTAAACTTCCTTAACAACTTTTACAATACATAATAAGGCTAATTTCTCCAAAAATTACCATTAGACTAGGTTTTACTTGCTAGATTTTCACTGAATTCAGATTTAACCTTTTACCCTGCTGGGTTTTGAGCTCATGTCCTTTACACATGAACCTGAGATTCTGGAGTAACCTGATGACATTGCCACTGTACCACCACATTCCACGATTTTTATTGATCTTTATTAAAAATTGCTTTTTTTCTATTGTTTGCAGAGAATTGCCAGCTTAAGAAGCAAATAGAACAAACCAGTAAGTGAGGTCTCTGAGCTAGTACTGCTCTGAACACAACGGTAGGTTTTTCTGTTTGTTTTGTACTCTTTCTAGGGAGCAGTGGGAAGTAACGATAGGTTGAGTAACAGTCTGATTTGAAGAGTGTAGTAGTTAGTAGGCTGGTTAATCCTATAACATAAAGGGGAGAATCAAATAGTTTTGTGAATGTAAACTCAGAATTGTCACTGCAGCCTGCACTAAATGGGACTGTTAGGAATGAAGTTTGAGCCCAGTACCCTCCTTATCAGAGAGTGTTACCATTAGGTCAAAGTTTTCCTCTGGTTACCTGGCATTGGTAGACTACCTTACCCAATGAGCTGGGACTCTTCCTGACTATATTAAATGATAATATGAATGCTTCACTGAAGGCTCACTGAAGATGTTACCTAGTATGGTGACGAAACGTCTGAAAATGAATCTTCAGCTCTGCGAGCAAACTTCCAGCCAGAACCTCTGCATGAGCTACAAATCTTCTCAATACTGCTGAGTGCTGGTTACATTAAGATACTTAACCCCAAGTAGCAAAATTGTTCTGTCCAGCTTGCTTGAATGATTTAATTCCTCGCTAATATTTCAGTCCAACTCAGTGGAAGGTTAAGAGTAATGCCAGTTCCAACATAAGTAAAAGCTCATGTGACATGTATTCCTCTCTGACAGATATCAAAGTCAGTATACACATCAATAAATCATCTGGATACTTTTAATTTGTCTTCATATACAGGGGAACCTCGATTATCCGAGCGAGATGGGCGGGCACTATTATGTTTGGATAATCGATTATTTGGTTAATTGATTAAATGCCTTTCTCTGGGGCTCGGAGATTTTAAAGTCTGCTCCCTGTTCAGGAGACTGCAGAAGCGCACAGCACGCAAGACCCCGCCACCAACACCGCTCCACCCCCCACCTCCCAAACCCCATCCACCCCCCAAGCCCCGTCCAACATTGTCCCCGGTCCCCCCAGAACAAAGCGCATGAGACCCCGCCCCCAACACCACCCCCGCCTACCCCCAAACACTGTCCAACACCACTCCTCCGCCCTCCAGAACAAAGTGCATGAGCTTGTATTATAAAAATGGTAGCTGTAATTGCATGACAATCATTTTCTTTGTAATGTGTAACTTTTACAATACATCATTTTCTACCTGTTCTTTCAAGTATTAGGATCCCTTCTCAGTTTTGCAATTATTAATAAGTTTGATCTCTCAAATATATTGGAAAACCCAAGCACTCTGTGGATCATTAATCAGTTTACATGATTTTATCATAAAGCCTGCAAATTTCTCACTGGTTTGTAGGGTGGGGAGAAGATGCTAACAAAAGCAGAATGAAAAGCCCATGACATTCTGATGAGAACTACACCTTTCATTCCAACGATATTGATTACTCTCTGGTGTCTTACCCAAGCAATTGCTGTTAATATGCAAATGTCAGAAAGCTGATTGGTCCCATCAGAACCTGACTCAAATTCGTGATCACTTCTAGTGGAGGCCTCTGAACAAAGATTAGCAGTAAAACAGCAGCTGACTTTCTCTCTAATACCAGCTATAACTCCATTTCAATTGCCTTGAATGTTGGTAAGCATGTGGGTGGCTAAATCATCTCAACATGGAGTGGCCACAGGCCTCTGTACTCAAGTCGAAGCTCTTCTGTACCTCCAGGAGGGACATGACACTAAAAGGGGTATATAAGTTTGCATGTCAGAGAAACCTTGACCTTGAAACACAAGAGAAACTTGAGCAATATTGACTGTACATTCAATAAGTACCTAAACACTATAGCCCAATATTTCTGGAAATGGAACTTTGACTAAAACCCCATAAGATCAGCTGTCATTGCATTTCATCTTGACAACAAGAATCCTGAACAGCATATCCTGGAAGTGACTTTCTGTGATCACATTGTGTGATGTGATATGTCCAACATAGATTGGGGTAAACCTGGATACAAACCACCCAAAAAATTTACCTTCCAAGAGGATTGGCCTGGTTGAGAATCTAGTATGACAAGCTGAGGACCATCAGCAAGTACCCTCATGTATTCTGTAACCAAGTACGGTCCATGAACATAGCCCAGAAGTAGTCACATTCAGTTTGGGGATAGCCACCTGCCCACTGGGATTCTCACGTTGATGCCAACATCTTGCCTGCCTGTATTTTAGTTTATCTCTCCCTCCATTCATTGCTGCTCTGCTGAAAACATCCAGTCGATCCACTGAATCGAGCGATATAAAGATCTCTCCATTCACAAGCTACTCAACAATGTCCTCAATTGCTGTATAATGCTCTGCAGGAGCTTTTAGACCCATGCATTTATGTTTCAAAAATACAACCTATGCCCTGATGAAGCCTGCAAATGGATTTCATAGGGAGACACAAATAAGTACCTTGTGCAGAACCAATGCAGAAAATCTCTGCTCCAATATTTTAAAAGAGAAATATTAAACTGTACTTGGTGCTCATATGGAAAATTATAAAAAAAAGCCTCTCTAGTGTGTGACTGTGGTCACTCAGAACAGACCACAGTGCACAAGTACAAAGGAAAAACCACAGTGATATGCTACCACATTCCAGATTATCTGATTTAACACCTGAATATAAACTATGGTGCTTACCCTAAACCTATGTCATTGAAAGAAAATCGAGAGATACTCCAGGGATTGAACTCTCCATTTTGTCTTCCCCACCCACCCTCTTGGTCTCTTGACTTCAATATATATCAAGAGATTTTCCTGAAACTGTTATAAAATATGGAACTGTGTTGGGTTGTCTCTAGAATGCATCATATTTATGCATAAACAGCCTGCTTACACTCTGGGTTACACCTGGGTGTATATAGTATGTATGATTTATAATATGTATTACTTACAGCTAATCAAAGCAAGACTGGGGGGAGGGGTGGGGGTGACATGAAACTATGAGAGGTATAGATAGGGTAGACAGAACGAAGTGTTTTATTCATGTTGAGGGATTAATGACCGGGTCGTAGATATAAGGTAAGGGACAGTGGGTATAGAGGCGAAGTGAGGATAATTTCTTTTACCCAGAGTGTGGTGGAAATCTGGAACTCACTTGTTGTAAGGTTGATAAAGGCAGAAATCCTCATAACATTGAAGAAGTCATTAGATATATACTTGTGACACCAAGGCATACATGACAATACTGGAAAATGGGATTGGAATAATTGATAAGATTAATTCAGATTAATATAATTAATTAAGATTAATTAGGGCGAATAATTATTTAAGTGAAGACTGCAGATACTGGAGAAATCAGAGTGGATAACGTGTGGTGCTTGCAAAAGCACAGCAGACCAGGCAGTATCCGGGGAGCGGGAGAGTCGGCATTTCAGGCAGAACCCTTCTTCAGCTCTGGGGAGGGGGGAAGGGGCTGAGAGATAAATGGGGGAGTGGAGCTAGGGGAAAGGTAGGTGAGATGGTGATAGGTGGGTGACGGTGATGGCGGTAGGGCGAAGGTAGGAGAATAATTACCACACTTGCCTGGACGGAAGCAGCTCCAAAAACACTCACAAAGATTGATACTATCCAGGACAAAGCAGCCCGTTTGATTGGCACCACATCCACAGACATACCATCCTCCAACACCGATGCTCAGTAGCAGCAGTGTGTCCTAT
Source organism: Chiloscyllium punctatum (assembly GCF_047496795.1). Classification (NCBI taxonomy): domain Eukaryota; kingdom Metazoa; phylum Chordata; class Chondrichthyes; order Orectolobiformes; family Hemiscylliidae; genus Chiloscyllium; species Chiloscyllium punctatum. The sequence goes on from NC_092775.1 coordinate 60,866,341, forward strand.
CAACAACACGCACAGCAGAAATTCACCTGAGATCTTCAGGCAACAAATTCCTACCCCACGATCACTTCCATCTGGATGGACAAGGGCAACAGATGCAAGGGAATGTCACTACCTACCACTTCCCCTCCAAGCAACTCACCATCCTGACTTGGAAACAGATCACTGTTCCTTCATTGTCACTGGGTCAAAATCCTGGAACTCCCTCCCTAATGGCATTGTGGGTCAACCCACAGCAGGTGGACTGCAGCTGTTCCAGAAGGCAGCTGACCACCACCTTCTCAAGGGCAAGTAATAAATGCTGGCCATCCAACAATGCCCATGTCCCACAAATGAACAACAAAAAGTGCTTAATATTGACTGGCACAGACTCAATGGCCAAATGACCTTTTTTTCTGTGTTGTAGACATCTCCAAACCTTTCATATTTGTTTTAAAACTTATTTGGATTATACGATTGGTATAATCCAGTCCATGAGCCCAAAAGTAGTTCACTGTCAGTATCTGTAGCATCATAGTTATAATTCTCTGACCCACATGAATGAACTCACAAATCAATTCTACTGGCTGACTTTTAAAGGAATTATGATATTGTTTCTCATAACTGAATGCCTCAGAGATTTCAGACTAGTATTGTTGGCCGTCATTGAGTTTTATTAGATGCAACTGCTTGATGTTAGAACTTTTATTAAAAGGTACATGCTCTCTGCAGGCAGGAATGATCGATTCCTGGGAAAGATTCTGGGATTCTGAGAGATGATGTGAGTCATTTCAAGAATGATGGCTTCCTTATCTCATTTCTGTGGTTAGGTAGAGATGTCAACTGTAAGTGCTAGATTAATTTATCGCTGTCTTCAGAGTTAAATACACAGAAGTTTAACCGGCGTCCTTCCCACAAGCTCTGTGACATATTCGGCATATTTCTAATATCCAGGGCTGTGTACACAAGCTGTGGGTCAGCACCTTGTACTGGAGTAAAAACAAGGACTGCAGATGCTGGAAACCAGAGTCTAGATCAGAGTGGTGCTGGGAAAGCACAGCAGGTCAGGCAGCATCCGAGGAGCAGGAAAATCCACGTTTCGGGCAAAAGCCCTTCATCAGGAATCCTGATGAAGGGCTTTTGCCCGAAACGTGGATTTTCCTGCTCCTCGGATGCTGCCTGACCTGCTGTGCTTTCCCAGCACCACTCTGATCTAGACCTTGTACTGAAGTGTATGCTTTGAAAGGTATTTGGTAAAGACAAAATTGGAGTCTAATCCACAGAGGCACTTGACTGAATGCAGTTCATTTGATAGTGATTATAATCATAGCTCATCATAGAGACATAGAATCACACAGTACAGAAGAGATCCTTTGACTCATCGCGTCTGTATTGACAAGAAACTACTCTAAATCTACACGGATCCCACTTTCCAGCACTTTTCCCATAGTCATGAATGTTATGATTTTCCAAGTGCTCATCCAAGTGTGTTTTGAAGGTTTTAAGGTTTCCCATCTCAGCTCATTTCTCAAGCAGGACATACGCACTCCCAGCAGAGAAAAAAAATATTTCTTCAAACCTCTTCTAAATCTTCTGCCTTTCAACTTGAACCATACTCCCTTGTTATTGACTTTTCAACTAAGAGGAACCATTACTTTCTATCCACTCTCTCCATGCCCTTTATAACCTTAAACACTTCAATCAGGTCCCCTCTCAAGTTTGTTTTGGTCCAAAGAAAGCAACCCAAACATAGCCAACTTCTCTCTATAGCTAAACTGCTTCAGTCTACGAAACGTCCTGGTGAATCTTCTCTGCACCTTCTCCTTAGCAATCACATCTTTCTCCATTGCAGTGACAGAAGTGCACACAGGACTCCAGCAGTGCCTGAACCAAAGTCCTGTACAACTCCAGAATAACTCCAGAATAAGTGGGCGGCACGGTGGCACGGTGGCACGGTGGTTAGCACTGCTGCCTCACAGCGCCGGAGACCTGGGTTCAATTCTCGCCTCAGGCGACTGACTGTGTGGAGTTTGCACGTCCTCCCCGTGTTTGCGTGGGTTTCCTCCGGGTGCTCCGGTTTCCTCCCACAGTCCAAAGATGTGCAGGTCAGGTGAATTGGCCATGCTAATTTGCCCGTAGTGTTAGGTAAGGGGTCGATGTAGATGTAGGGGTATGGGTGGGTACGCTTCGGCGGGGCGGTGTGGACTTGTTGGGCCGAAGGGCCTGTTTCCACACTGTAAGTAATCTAATCTAAAAAACTCCATGCTCTTATAATCTATACTATGTCTGGCAAAGGTATATGCCCTGTGTGTTGTCTCAACTATCTTATTAACCTGCCCTGCCGTTTGAGGGATCAGTAGACAAACACCCGAGAAACATCTGTCCTTTGCAGCTTCCATTTCATGTGGCAAGTTTGTTGTTATTAGAGAAGCGAAGGCTCAGGTGCAGCCTGATAATCATTCAAATTATGAAAAGGTTTGAAAAAGTAGACATAAATTACATGTGGGCTGATGAAAATCAGATGTCAAAAGAATGAAATGTTTATAAAATATCTAATAGGGTTTTCTAGAAGCTTTCTACCCTTACACAGGATAGCATGGATTTGCAGAATTCTTCTGAAGCTAGTTTCGTGGTTAAAACTGCATTGCCAACAGCAGTAGGTGCAGTACATTCCACTACAATTTACAGCCACATACCTTTACACTACCCTTCCCACCAAGCCAGAGATCAATCCTGGTTTAATGAATATTGAAGGAGAGTAGAATCTGATGTGCCTAACAAAGCTGGTAGAGCTGTAACACAGGACTGTATGTACATTAAACAAAGCCAAAATGCTATAAACAGAGCTGAGAAATCCCACATTCAGTGGATCATATCAAAGCTCTGAAGCCCTGTCACTTCCAGTTGTGAATTTTAATGGAGACTTAGCCAACTTGTAGAAGGATGAGGCTTCATGAAAATCCCCATCATTGTTGATGGCGGAGTCTATCACATGAGAGTAAAAGGAAAGGCTGAAGTCTGTGGAAACATCATCAACCAAGAATGCACTTTTGAAGTTCGCCTTGTTACAGAGATCAGTCTTCACTCCATTTGATTACCTTCACATAACGTCAAGAAAAGTCTGAAGGCACTGGATAGAGTACCATCACTAAATTTCCTAAACATAGCACTAAAGAAGTTCTGCCTCAGAATTAGCAAGGCTGTTTCAGTACAACTGCAACACTGGCATCTACCTGATAAAGTGAAAAATTCCCGAGGTATTTAGATCTATGAGAAGCAGGTCATTGCACCCCAATGAATTATCACCCCATCAGTCTACAAGCACCACAAGCAGGTCAGAGGATGGGAATTCTCCAGCTAATAATTTAACTTCGAACTTCTCAATTCCTGTGTACCAGCTACATGAAGAATATGATGAATAACTGTAACAAAACTGTAGAAACTTGATACCATTCAGGTTAAACCTGAAGTGGCATCCAATGAACTATCTTAAACATTCACTGTCTCCAACATACAATCAAGGAATGTGTAAACACAAGAGTATGGCAACTCTCCAAGACTCCTTCGATTGCATTTTTTTAATCTATTCACTCTCTGTTCAGAAGGCTAAGGGCAGCACTGCAGGAGAACTCCATCCTCCTGTAATTTGTCCTTCCAGTTACACACATCCTGACTTGGAAGCACCTTGCCATTCCCTCACTTATAGTGGACAAAATACTGGAACTGTGAGTTTACCTTCACTGTTCAGATTGTAGTGTCACAAGAATGGCTCAACATCGCATTCTCAGGGACATGATGTGGAGATGCCAGTGTTAGACTAGGGTGGGCAAAGTCAGAAGTCACACGACACCAGGTTATAGTCCCACAGGTTTATATGAAATCATACGATTTTGGAGCGCTGCTCCTCTGTCAGGTGAAGTGTCTTCACTTGATGAAGGACCAGCACTTTGAAAGCTTGCGATTTCCAACAAATCTGTTGGACTATAACCTGGTGTCAAGTGATTTCTGAGTGTCTCCTTTTCAGGGACAACACGAGATAAGCAACCAATGATGGCTTTGCCGGCAGCAACCTGGATTCCAGTGATGAATTAAAAAGAAGACTCAGCTGCACAATTAGGAACTGCATTATCAGGAGGTCTATTAAACTTTAGCAGATTGTCAAACCATGGGTAACCTCAAGCGTATAGCATTGAGCTCTGCTGTAGCAATGGTCAATGTGTGTCACAAAACTAATCAGTAAAATCCAAAAATAGCAACAACTTTGTTCTGGTTAACAATGTCCTCTTGTAACATTGTCAATTCATTAGTGCAAAAGCCTTTCATGGCTTCAACTTTACAAGCCATCACACAAATGGTGAAATTCAAAAAATATTGCAGTTTTTAATGATTTTAATTTTGGTAAGTGGGTTGCACTGTGACACTTTTCAAATTACTTCATTCTCATAAGACATGTTAAACCTAAATGATTGTTTTACAACGAGATGTGTCCTAACAGATTTTGGAAATTTCAGATCTGATGTTTTTCAGCCTAATAAAATCAGCACGCAGCACTGTCAGAAATCTGAATGGAAGCAGAACAGGCAAACTCAGCAGATCAAGGAGCATCCGCGGAAAGAGAAACTGAGTTACCATTTAAAAGATGAAGGGAAAATGAGAGAGGAATTAAAGTTGGGTGCAGTGGAGGTAAACAGCAGATTTGTTACCAGCACCTATTATAAAAGAGAATGGGAGCAGAAATTACAGTTAAAGCAGTTGAACTCACTTTTGAGTTCCAAATGAACGACAAGGTCCTGATCCTTGAGTGATGTATAATAAGCTCAACACTGATGTACTTAGACATTACAAATGTCCATTCAGAACATTTTACATGTAAAATGACATTCAGATACATACTGAGAAAGTCATGATATGGAAACTAGCACCAATAAAAGCTGGCCATACTGCAAGACATCCAGAAGGTGTGGTTACGAAGGTTGTCCTACAGGAAAAGATGAATATAAAAGAGCTCAGAATGGAGTAATTTATGTATACTCCATGAGCCAAAAGGTAAAAACATGCTTTGAAATTTAGAGGAACTGAATTGTGAGCAATAGTTACAGAGGGAGCACAGTAGCATATTTATTGATTACAAATAAGCAAGGTCATTGGGGATATTTAAGAGACTACTGGACATGCATATGGTCACAGAAATTTGAGGGTGCATACATGAGGATCAGTGGTTGGCACAACATCGTGGGCTGAAGGGCCTGTTCTGTGCTGTACTGTTCTATGTTCTATGTTCTATAAAATCTCTTCAATCATGGTACTCTCACTTTGCGAATGCATTAGCATCATAGTTCTGTGAGGTCAATCACTCTCAGGGCATTCAGAAAATCAAGAACATAAAATATAGTTATTCTGATCTTCCTGTTCTTCATCTGGGTCATGGTGACTGATTAGCTGCACAACGGAGATTGTCTGGTGAACATTGTCTGATGCTAGACAAGTCAGCTGTTGATATTTTCAAAGTGTCAGAAATAATGTCTTATACAGTGCAGCTGGTGGTTAAATTCTAATGCAGTCCTATATCTCTGACTCAATGAAGAATTGTAATGGGAAGATGTTTGTTATTTATTCATAGAATATGGATATCACTGGCTGGACTAATATTTATTACTCATCTCTAATTGCCCCGTTGAAGATGGTGGTACACAGTCTTTGGAAGGTACAAAAGTTTCTATAGATGCATAAAAAGGATAACACAAATGAGGATCGATTAAAGACAGGGTCAGGGTGATTTATAATGAAGAACAGAGAAATGGCAGAGAAGGTAAATAATTACTTTGTGTCTGTTTTCACTGAGGAAGATAGAAGCAATCTCCCAGAAATGGTGATCCAGGTGGCTAGGGAGACTGAGGAGTTGAGAGAAATTGGATTTAGCCGGAAGATCGCAATGGAGAAATTAATGGGGCTGAAAGTTGATAAATCCTCAGGGTCTGATGGTCTAAACTGTCTTAAGGAGGTGGCTAAGGAATTAGTCAATGCATTGGTAGTTATCTTTCAAAATTCTATACACAATGCAGTGATTCTTGTGTTATACAGTAGAAATGTCACCCCACTATTTAAGAAGGGAGAGGGAGAGAAAACGAAGAACTACAGGTCTGCTAGCCTTACATCGGTTATAGAAAAAATGCTGGAGTCTGTTATAAAGGATGGAATAAGCACACATTTGAATGACAATGATCAGATTGGGCTGCCAAGGATTTGCTAATGGGAAACCGTAATTGATGAACATGAACTTTTTTGATAGACAGTTGATCAATGTGAAAGTAACCACCTGCTCAGTCATGTTGAGAGAAAGTGAGAACTGCAATATTGGAGAGTCAGAGTCGGAAAGTGTGGCACTGGAAAAGCACAGCAGGTCAGGTAGCATCTGAGGAGCAGGAGAGTCGATGCTTTGGGCATAAGCCTTGCTTCTCGGATGCTGCCTGACCTGCTGCTCAGACATATTACCTGCTGAGTTATTCCACTAAGTTCTATTTTTGTTTCTAATTTCTGGTATCCACTGTTCTGACTTTTATGTTACAGCATACAGCCTCAAGGTAGGGACACTACCACTGCATCACAAGAACCCTTCAATTCAGATAGTATATTGTATTTAGACTTTTAGAAGTCTTTGAGAAAGTCTCTCAGTGGAGGATCACTCGGAAAAAAAATCACACGGTTGTAATTTACTTGCATGAATTAATGATTAAGAGGCAGAAAACAGACAGTAAGAATAAATGGGCAATTCTCTTGCTAGCAGGCTGTGACTAATGGGGTAACACAAGGAGCAGTACTTGGACCACAAACAACAAAGAAAATTTACAGCCCACGAACAGGCCCTTCGGCCCTCCAAGCCTGAGCCAATCTAAATCTACTGTCTAAACCTGTCGTCCAATTATAGCATCAGAGAGTCATAGAGATGTACAGCATGAAAACAAACCCTTTAGTCCAACACGTCAATGCCGACCTGATATCCCAATCCAATCTAGTCCCACCTGCCACCACCTGGCCCATATCCCTCCAAACCCTTCCTATTCATATACCCATCCAAATGCCTTTTAAATGTTGCAATTGTACCAGCCTCCATCACTTCCTCTGGCAGATCATTCCATAGACATACTGCCCTCTGTGTGAAAAAGTTGCCCCTTAGGTCTCTTTCATATACTTCCCCTCTCACCCTAAACCTATGCCCTCTAGTTCTGGACTCGCCCACCCCAGGGATAAGACTTTGTCTATTTACCCTATCCATGCCCCTCATAATTTTGTAAACATCTATAAGTTCACCCCTCTGCCTCTGACGCTCCAGGGAAAACAGCCCCAGCCTATTCAGCCTCTCCCTATAGCTCAAATCCTCCAACCCTGGCAACATCATTGTAAATCTTTTCTGAACCCTTTCAAGTTTCACAACATCTTTCCGATAGGAAGGAGACCAGAATTGCACGCAATATTCCAACGGTGGCCTAACCAATGTCCTGTACAGCTGCAACATGACCTCCCAACTCCTGTACTCAATACTCTGACCAATAAAAGAAAGCATACCAAATGCCTTCTTCACTATCCTATCTACCTAATTCCTAAGCATCTGTATCCCTCTGCTCCCCACCTACTCATGCATCAGTTGAAACACACCTTAAATGAATCTACCGTGCCTGCCTCTACCACCTCTGCTGGCAATACGTTCCAGGCACCTACCACCCTCTGTGTAAAGTACTTGCCACATGTATCCCCCTTAAACTTTTCACCTCTCACCTTGAAAGCATGACCTTTATTCACAACGTACACCAATGATTTGGAGTTCAGAAAAAATGTAATCTATGGATAATACAAAACTTTGTATGTTATGAGGAAAACGTAAAGTGGTTTCAAGAGAATTTGGACAGGCTTAGTGAAAGGGCAAGTAACTGGCTGATGGCATGTTGTGTGGAAAAAGGTGAGGATTTGGTATTTAAAATCCACATCTTTTTTATTTTGCTATAGTTTTCATTGTGGTCTGTGACTGCTTTAAAAGTCAAGGATTGTAGAAAGGATGACTATATGTTTTAAAAGCAACCTGACACTCATTGTCAATGTGATGTTTACTCTGTTGTTTTTATTCATGCACTAGTGGAATGTTTAATTGCAGATAAATTGGAGCCAAGGGGTATGTACAAAATGGGATTCATCTGGCTACAAGTGGCTGGTCTTGGAATGGTGGGTAGTTATCAATGACAAAGGCTTTCTGCCTACCAGGAACTATGTGCAAGGCTCCCATGTAGTCAAACAGCCGGAAGTCACTGAATCTTTGCAAACAAAAAAAGGCTGTCCTTTCTCTGTAGTAAAATTACCTCAAACCTGCAGAAAACCAATTTATTTCCCACCATCAGTTGCTGTGAGCTGTGGCTTTTAACCAGAAAGCCATAGACTTTATGAGTTGAACCAATCATTCGTTGTCTTCTCTCAGCAAGTGAAAGTAGCTGGAGAAGGAAGGAAGGTCAAGGACTAACAAGATATATCAAGCAAAAAGCATAATTTCAGTGTACCCTGTGAACAGGGATCATTGATTTGTCTTCCCATTCTTTCCCTCCAACAGTAACACCCACCTTTTTTTTGTCAATCTGTGTTTATGTCCAATCTCTCTCTGTGTGTGTGTGTGTGTGTGTAGAGGGACTTATATGAGAGCATTAGAGTTTAGCCAATAGTTATACTCGACAGTTCATAACTATTTACCAGTAACTAGAATCTATTTATTTGAAATAAATAGTAATTCTTGTTAAGTACAGAAACCTAACCTGTTCCTTTTGTCACTTTTGGTTTAAAGGAAAGGACAATTGAAGAATTTTGCTTACTTTTATAAAGCCTTTAACTGTTTTGGTGATTCCAGGAATAGTAGACTTTATTTCCCGGACACTACCTTAATGAGTTATAGCAGGTAGGAAAACAAATGCATTGAGTGTTTTTTAAATGCTAAGTGGTTGCAAAGTATGAACGTAAAAAGAGATCTGGTGTTTGTTGATACGTCACTGAAGTATAACTTGCAGGCGCAACTAGCTATTAGGAAGGTTAATGGAATGTTAGCCATTATTATGAGAGGATTTGAATACAAAAATCAATGTATAGGATCTTAATTAAACCGCACAAGGGAGTACTGTCTGCAGTTTTGGTTTCCTTTTTTCGGAAAGGATATCATCAGCAGACAGGAGGTGTAACAAAGATTTATCAGATGATTAGAATGTCCTACAAAGAGAGATTTGGCAAACCATACATTATCTAGAGTTTCAAAGAATGAGAAGAGCTCTCATTGAAATATATGGAATACTGAACGGGACAAACAGTGTCGATGTTTGGAAGCTTAGAACCAAGGGTCATGATTTAACAATAAAGGGTAACACTGAGGTTCAAGACGGGGAGAGCTTTTTCACTCAGAACTTTGGGAATTCTATGCTAAAGATTTGATGTCTAATTACCTGCAATGTATAGGATTATAGGTATGGGGTGAATAAAAGGTATGGAACTACTCAATCAGCTGTGGCTCAGTGGTTAGCACTGCTGCCTCACAGTACGAGGGAGCTGGGTTCAATTCCCACCTTAGATCACTACCTATGTAGTGTTTGCACATTCTCCCTGTGTCTGTGTGGGTTCCCTTTGGGTGCTCTAGTTTCCTCCCACAGGAGGAAGTGAGGATTGGAGATCAGAGCTGGAAAAGCGAAGCAGGAGAATTGATGTTTATGCCCGAAACGTCGATTCTCCTGCTTCCTTGGATGCAGCCTGACCTGCTGCGCTTTTCTAGCAACACATCTTTCAGCTCTTTCCTCCCACAGTCCAAGGTTGTGCAGGTTAGATGTATTGGCCATGTTAAATTGCCCATAGTGAAAAAAACGGGGGGAAATCCAGGAACATGGTTAAGGGTGTGCTTCTAGGTCGAATGCTCTTTGGAGGGTTGATGGGACAAATGGGGGCAGCATGATGGCTTAGTGGTTAGCACTGCTGCCTCGCAGCGCCAGGGACCCAGGTTCAATTTCCACCTCGGGCAACTGTGTGTGTGAGTTTGTACATTCTCCCCGTGTCTGCATAGGTTTTTTTCGGGTGCACCGGTTTCTTCCCACAATTCAAAGCTGTGCAGGTTATGTGAATTGGCCATGCTAAATTGCCTGTGGAGTTAGATGTAGGGGAATGGGTCTGGGTTGGTTGCTCTTCGGAGGGTTGGTATGGACTTGTTGGGCTGAAGGACTTGTTTCCACACCGTAGGGAATCTAATCAAAGCCTGCTTTCACACTGTGGTTTTTCTATATTGAATGGCAGAGTAGAATTGATAGGCTGAATATCTTACTTCTAACCTTATGCGATAACCTCAATTCAAAATGTTTAGTTCCCTCATCCAGACAGAAGGATTCGTCAACTCCTGATGCGAATCTTGAATAAATATTCACAAATTTATTGCAGACATAACAAAAATTGAAGTAGTAATTTGCCATTATTCTATGATATCTGATAGAATTCTTAATGGTGAAACTCTTTCAAAGAAACATTATTGCTAATCCATTTTCTCATCTGATGGTCAGTGAGCAACTATTTATTTGAGATGGCCTCAAATACAGTCTGAAAAATTAATGCTGCATGTTATAACTGCTAGCAGTTACTGAATTGAAGCAATCATTGAGTACAAAACGCTTGTACAAACTTATATAAGGCTCATTTAAGTGAACCAGTACTGTCCATCTTCAAGGTGTCTGATTATTGTATAGTAGCTTTTAAATTGGATTATTATTGAATTAAAAGAAGTAATACCTCTTTTTTCTTCTCTAAAAGTCTTTTTCTGTAGCCTATGAACTATTCTGTTCCATTTCTTCTGTTCTGTCTCCTGAGATCTGGCTGTCAATTCATTTCAGGATGACAATGTGCAGTAGAATGGTTTTAACGGGATTTGACATTGAATCCGCTGTTCAGTCATCCATTGAGATTTCTCCACAAATTATGTTACAGACAGGCAAATGTGGTAATCTTTACACCGACATCTTGTGCACATGCCACAGGCTTCTCTCATTGTTAAAGGTGGGAACTGATACATAAGTTCATAAAATATTGGAGCAGAATTAAGCCATTTGGCCCATCGAGTCTGATCTGCCATTCGATCATGACTGATATGCTGCTCACCCCCATTTTCCTGTCTTCTCCCCATAACCCTCTGGCCCATTAACAATTAAACATCTGTCTAACTCTTCCCTAAGTTTACTCACTGTCCCAGCATTCACCGCACTTTTGGGGGAGCGACTTCCACAGATTCACAATCCTTTGGGAGCAGTAGTTACTCTGTAACTGTATTTAAAGTTTGCTGCCCCTTATCCTAGATGTCTAGATTAGAGTGGTGCTGGAAAAGCACAGCAGTTCAGGCAGCATCCAAGGAGCAGGAAAATCAACGTTTCGGGCAAAAGCCCTTCATCAGGAATACAGGCAGAGTGCCTGAAGGGTGGAGAGATAAGCTAGAGGAGGGTGGGGGTGGGGAGAAAGTAGCATAGAGTACACTAGCTGAGTGGGGGAGAGGATGAAGGTGATAGGTGAGGGAGGAGGGTGGAGTGGATAGGTGGAAAAGGAAGATAGGCAGGTAGGACAAGTCATGGGGACAGTGCTGAGCTGGAAGTTTGGAACTGGGGTGAGGTGGGGGAAGGGGAAATGAGGAAACTGTTGAAGTCCACATTGATGCCCTGGTGTTAAAGTGTTCCGAGGCGGAAGATGAGGCGTTCTTCCTCCAGGAGACTGGTTGTGAGGGAGTGGCATGTCCACAGCAGAGTGGGAGGGGGGTTGATTATGTCACTTCCGCCACCATCATGGCTGCTCCCAAGCCACTTCTGCCCCTGCAGTCATTGTTTTTACCATCCCTTATCCTAAGACTATGACTCTCATCCTACAATGTCCCACAAGAGGAAGCATCTGCTCCATGTCTATTTTATCCATACCTTTTGCCATGCATACTGTTCTGGCCTCCTCAATAATCAAAAAGCATAACATAAAACCTTACAAGACAGAAACTGCGCAACCTTTAATGCTTTTAAGGCAAATTTGGCCAGATTCTTGATTACCAAGAGGATGAAAGACTAATGCTGGAATGTAGAGTTAAGGTTAAAATGAGTTCCCCATGATCACACTTACTTCCTACTGCTCCAACCCAAGCAAATTCTGTTGTGAGTGAGAATTCGCCTGACAGTCCTTGAAGTGTTGGAATTCCTGCCCATGCTGTTTTCCAGCCCTCAGAGCAATGCTCATGTCTGCCCCCTCAGGAGATTGGACAGAATTGCAGCTGGCAGCCCTCCTGCAGCCCAGAGAAGTTTGTTCAAAATCTCCAGATGTGGGTACAACACCAGGCCCTGCAGAGACTGCAGAGCAAGACTCGCCAAATGCAGATCAGAATGGAACCCTATGTGGGGTAGGCGAGCTGACATTCTGAGGTCTTGAGCTGTGACATGGTAATGGATGCTGTGGAGGTATAACAACCGTGCTCCCACTCTACCAGACCCTCAATCACATAGTGCCCCCTCAGCAGCACCATCACCCCATCCCACTCTGACAGCTCTCCTTCAGGTCAAGCCTCAGTATAAGCGGATTATGATGGGGAGCTTAGCTGCAGAGGCAAATTTCCAGAATTATTGATGAGGGACTTTGGTTATCATTATGCAACATAGTTCATGACTACTGCACATCTCATGGTATTTCCAATTAAATATTACTGAAATGTCTTTGGGGCATGATGAGATTCATGTCAACTGTGTTCACACAACTCTGACACCAATAAAAGAGATGCCACCAGTCTGGAATGAACACATGATGAGAGAGAGGTTAGTTAATTGTTCCATTGTTTTAGAAAGCCAGCAACAATAGGCCAGGTAATTATGGACCAGTTAGTCTGAGATCAGAAAAATTATTGGAAAAAGTTCTGAAAGACCATATTAATCAATACTTAGAAAGGCAGGATTGATGGGGATAGTTAGTACAGATTTATTAGAAAGAAATCCTGTATGATTAATTTAATTGAGTTTTTTGTAAAGGTGGCTAAACATATTGATGAGAACTGTGCTGTTGTTGTGGTTTGTATTGACTTCAGTAAGACCTTTGACAAGGAAAGCTGGTCCAAAATGTGAGGGGCCATGGGAACCAAGGCAAGTTGCCAAATTGGATCCAAAATTGGCTCACAAATAGGAGGCTGAGAGTAATGGTGAAGGGTTATTTTTGTAATTGGAAGCCTTTTACCAGTGGTGTACCACAGGGATCAGTGTTGGGACCCTTGCTGTTTGTTATGCAATTTAATGATTTGGATGCGAATGCAGAAAATATAATGAGTAAGTTTGAAGATGACACAAAAATTGAGCTTTTGTTAACAATGAGGACAAAGGTCTCAGGCTGCAGTCTGATACTGATCAGCTGGTAAACTGAGCAGAGCAATGGCTGACAAGTGTGAGGTGGTGCATTTTGGGAAGTCTAATAAGGGACATATACAATGGTTGGTAGGTCCCTCAGGATTACTGAGGAACAAATGGACATTGGTGTAAAAGGTAGAAATTAAGAACATGATGCCTGAGATGCCGATATTCTCACAACAGTCAAGAAACATCTGAATGAGTAATTAAATTGTCTGGACATAGTCGGTCATGGACCAAGTGCTATGGGGAGAGGCTGAGTAGGCTGGGGCTGTTTTCCCTGGAGCATTGGAGAGTGAGGGGTGACCTTATAGAGGCTTATAAAATCATGAGGGGCATGGATAGATTAAATAGGCAAGGTCTTTTCCCTGACGTGTGGGAGTCCAGAACTAGAGGGCATAGGTTAGGGTGAGAGGGGAAAGATATAAAAGGGACCTAAGGGGTAACTCTTTCACATAGAGGGTAGTGCATGTATGGAATGAGCTGCCAGAGGAAGTGGTACAATTACAGCATTGTAAAGGCATTTGGATGGGTATATGAATCGGGAGGGTTTAGAGGGATATGGGCCAAGTGCTGGTAAATGGGACTAGATTAGTTTAGGTTATATGATTGGCATGGATGAGTTGGACTGTTTCTGTCCTCTACATCTAGCATCTGCATAACTTTGCTTTTATTTATCAGAGAGTTGTAGTTGATCAATTACTAAGCACATATGTTAGTGAAGAAGTGTTACAGCGCATAAGGAGTTGAAAAGCCTTACTTAAACATAAACTTAAGCAGAAGCAGCCTCCAGTATAATGTAGATGTAAACTCTGACAGCCAGTTACAATCCAGAATGATATCTCAGTCTGGAGGTGGCAGTACTGGATTAAAGCACAAAATAAAGGAATATTCACTGCTGTAATATAGGGAAAAGCAAAGCCAATTTGTGCACAGGAAGTTTGCACGAATAGCAATGTGATGATGGGTAGGTATTCTGATTTTGTGATATTAAATGAGGAATAAATATTGTCCAGTCCATCAGAGTAATGCAAGCCATCCAATCTGGGTCAACCTGAGAATGCAGCTGTGGCCTCAGTCAACAGTGGGGAGGTCTCTTGTTCAAAGGCATTTAGTTCCTGATTGAGGGAGCCAGCATTAGAAAGGTGGATGCCTGTTGCTGATCTCCATCCACTACCCTTTTCCATGCCCCCACCCTAAGAGTTCAATGCCATCATTACTCACTCATGCATGGGCACTTGTGATCCAAGGTCTAGAGTGGTACATTACTGGCAATAGCTCCCACAACTTCTCCTTTTTATTGGCTAAATCCAGGTTGTGTCGAAGTTTTGTTTTTGCCATGAGGCCGAGTGAGTTTTGTTTCCCTATTTTGCCAAACCTACCACATTAATTACCCACCATGACCCTATCTCCTATGTCTGATTTACATCCTACCTTAGCACCCGGCAAGACATTCCCAGAACAAGTTGGTATTCAATGGGCATCCACTGAAAGACCAGTAACCTTGTACCTGTGCCAACAATGAAAGGCTGCTGTGACCCCAGTCAAGGGTTGGAATTGCTTCAAACCACCAATGTCATTGCACAGCAGCCACGCTCTCTCACATCCAATCTTAATCTCTCACTTTCGTTGCTGTTTAAACACCATGGTAAACACAGACCTGTCCCTGGGTACATCTCATCTGTACACCCACAAAGCAGTGCTACTCTGTTCCCAATTCCAACTGTAGACCTGCAGCTTGTCATTGTCCAACAGAGGAACATTACAGACAAACAACCAGAAAATTCCAAGCACAAATGTGAACTTTTATTTACAGAATGCAAATTGGAACAGAAACTAAGCCAATAGAGGTTGAACTGCATCTTTACATTCCTACCTAGATTGAGGCATTATGGCCTACAAATATAACAGCCAGTAATTGTCTCTTGCTCCCAGCTGTCATCAATTAGAAGCAGAAATCAATGAAGTTCTGTCTAGCTTGTAGCAGCCATTGCACCTGAATTCTGTCATGGAAAATGTCAGCTTCCTCCATCACAATGTCCTTACCCTCCTGATTGGAAAAGTGCTTGTGTTCACCCAGTTCCAGTACATCCAGGAGCTTGCCTCACTGCCTGCTCCAATTGTGCAGAGTACAATGGATTATCATGGTGCAGCACACTTGGTCTGGACTATACTGGAGGGAACCTCCAGACCAATCTAAGGAATGGACCCACATCTTCAGCAGACTCAAGGTCCACTCCCCACTGCCCTGGCTAAGGAATCAACAGCAACGTATCAGTCAGAAAGTTACAACATGGTGTCGTGAGTCACAGGTTGTTGTAGATAGCCCTTCTCTTACACAGCATCACTGCCCTCCCCACCCATAACCAGCCTTTAGGCCACACAGACCCCAAACACACCCAGGACATGTTAGTACTCCAGGATGTAGGAGTGGGGCAGCTGCTGG
The DNA here is from genome assembly GCF_047496795.1 of Chiloscyllium punctatum. Classification (NCBI taxonomy): domain Eukaryota; kingdom Metazoa; phylum Chordata; class Chondrichthyes; order Orectolobiformes; family Hemiscylliidae; genus Chiloscyllium; species Chiloscyllium punctatum. Next base: position 60,882,172 of record NC_092775.1, read on the forward strand.
GAAAGCACCACACCTCCAGGAAGTGGTAATGGTGATCTCAGATGGAATGGAACCCCTTCCTATTGGTGAATTCTGAAGTGTTGTGATACAGCCTTCTCAGTGCCACATGGTGCCCTGTACCCAGGGGATGTTAGTTATGTTCCTGAATCCTACTGCTTGGGCTGCAATTTTGACCCTATCACAGAGAATGAAGTGATATGATTTGACTTACACAGTTGGTATTGGTTACAATCCTGATGCATTGTGGGAGTGTGACTGCGAGACCCTACACAGATCATCAGTCACTTGTGAAGCCATTCACTGGGATAGAAATGTGTTCCATTCCTACAGCCCCTGGGCTTTCATCCAACATCCAGTGTATAAAGGCTTGAGTCAGCACTGCACATTGTTCATCCCCAAGAGGTGGAGCTGGGGCCAAAAAGCTCCAGGCCTAATGTGGACTCCATACATGCTGAGAGGTCCCATTGCTGGAGTTCAATCTGTAAACTCCAATGGCATGTAGCTAGACACTTTTGACCAGCATCTGACCCCTAAGCACTGTCACTCTGAATGCGTAAGAAATGGACAATGCTTTGATTTCATATCCAGTGTAGCTGTGTTTTGGAAATGGCTGCTTCATGTTTTGTTTTGGTGCATGTTTGTCGAGGCATCCACCAAACATGGATGGCACACTTTTGGTTGCCAAAGCATCACTCCACCCTGGGCACTCTTCCAGCCATTGAATAGTAGCGGTTTGTCTCTAGAGAAGGGAAAGTTATTACTGGCAACGCAGATCACACTGGACCCTGTCAGCTCTGGGTCAGGCCAAGTTGCTAGATTACTCCCTCTAGAGGCTTCTTGTCTCTATTGCCTCACACGACCCTGTTAACCCATCTCCACCCATGCCTTTAATGTGGAGCCATCCCACACTGAACTTGGTCTGCAGCTGTCCCTCCTGCTTCCTACACCTTGGTATTAAAGGTTGATGTAGCCCAGCCTGGTCCTTCATACAATTCCTGTGGGCATCATGGTGGTAGTCACAATCAACAACAACCCCCTCTGCCCCTCATGCATCTTTCCCTTCCCTCAAACACTCCTGAAATATCAACAACATACCGTCAGGACTGTATTTGTCCTAGACCTGTGACCAATATCAAAAATCAGTCCTCAGACCCTGACTGATGAGTTTCCAGCTGCCCAACTGAATATGTGATTCACCTGACTGCTGACATGGCTGTACAGGACTGACTGCTGAACACTCCCTCGACTGGCAGTTCTGGGACAGATTCCTAATTGTGAGTGTCCCAAGTGAATGACTGACCATGACAGAGCCCCTGGACCCTGTGTGCTATCTCTGCCTGTGAATGGTGGTATTGGGACTCTGTGACAGGCAGTACCCTTTCTGGATTGAGGGCCATCCCCAATCAGTTTCTGACAGTTTTGATTGGTTGAATGTGTTTGCTGCACAGGAAATGGCACAGTTGTAGGTGTTTGATTGCTGATCGGTCATGCCATTCGCTCAGATGGTTCTCCATCCAGAATATTCCAATGCTGACGATCAAGACAAGTAGATTTTCTATGTTTAATAACCTCCTAAACAGGCTTCAGCTCTGACTGAAGTGCCCACATGCTAATAGGCAAGGCAGGTTATGGATATGTGAGCATGCAGGTAGGTGCTAAGTGAGTGAGCGCTAAGAGAGCGAATGAGCAGCCCTGAGATGCAGCCTGGTCCTGTCTGTCAGGGTCCAGGCTAGAGTCCTTGTTGCGGCCTTCTCAATGCGAGTTGCTGCTGCTTCCCAACAATGTGCCTCACCACTGGCCTGACAAGGTTTTGGAAAGATGCTGTGATGGTCTTGGGTGGCAGATGGTGGATGAAAATATCCATGGAGTAGGATGGCATTTGGCTGGTGCCTGGGGAACATGAGCTGAGATGTTGGAGCCCACCATTAAGGTCGCCAGGTTGATATTCTGGTTTCCTCGTTGAGTTTACCTGATGTCTAACTGTTCTGCTGAGTTGCATTTAACAGGATTCTGAATATTACTGAGATGAGTTTTAGTGTTACCAAGTGTTAATCTCCATCAATTTCCATCGCCCATTGAGAATGTCATCATGTCCCTTGTGAAAACATATAAGGTAGAGTAAAATGGTCTCAACACTGACACGGGCTTCTCTGGATTCATCCGATTCTGCCACATATCTTGCCAAATCCATGTCACTCAGGCCCCTGCAAGATTCTGCCAATAGTTGGTCAATAGCTTAACTTTTGATTGGTTGGTAACTCTCCCTCACCTACTCCCGGGTGGTCCTTGGTGCCAGAGAAGGCACACTACTCCCTACCTACATGGAATGTAGTCTGACTGGCCATTCTAAAGGGCATGATGTGAGATTCTCACTGGCACTGCCATCAGCTGGCAATATCCCATGTACATGCCCTGTGACTGACACAACAAATCTTACATTGCTTCTTGACCACCTTATCCACCTGTCTTTGTTATCTTCAAGGTTCTGAGGAAATACTGTCAAGTAAAAACAGAGAAGATGGTAAAGAGGGGGTGGTGTGGCATTATTAGTAAAGGACAGCATTACGGTTGCAGAATGTATGTTTGAGGGCTAGTCTACTGAGGTGGTATGGGCTGAGGTTAGAAAGACAGAGGGTGGTGATTGATGGGAAATTTTCATCCTGGACTTTAGTTGAAAGTGGTGTACCACAAGGATCTGTGTTGGGTCCACTGTTGTTTATCATTTTTATAAATAACCTGAATGATAGCATAGAAGGATGGGTTAGTAAATTTGCGATGACACTAAGGTCGCTAGAGTTGTGGATAGTGCCAAAGGATGCTGTAGGTTACAGAGATTCATAGATAAACCACAGAGCTGGGCTGATAGGTGGCAAATGGAAATTAATGGGGAAAAATGTGAGCTGATTCACTTTGGAAGGAGTAACAGAAATGCAGAGTACTGGGCTAATGGTAAGATTCTTGGTAGTGTAGTTGAGCAGAGAGATTTCGGTGTCCATGTACATAGATCCCTGAAAGTTGCCACCCAGTTTGATAGGGCTATTAAGAAGGCATATGGTGTGTTAGCTTTTATTGGTAGAGGGATTGAGTTTCTCCGGTGCGGCCTCACGTGGAATATTGCATACAGTTTTGGTCACTGCATTATAGGAAGAATATTGGAAAGGTTTCAGAGGAAATTTACTAGGATGTTGCCTGGTATGGAAGGAAGGTCTTATGAGGAAACGCTGAGGGACTGGGGGCTGTTTCATTAGAGACAAGAAGGTTGAGAGGTGACTTAATTGAGACACATGAGATAATCAGATAGTTAGATAGGGTGGACAGCAAGAGCCTTTTTCCTCAGATGGTGATGGCTAGCATGAGGGGACATAGCTTTAAATTGAGGGGTGATAGATATAGGACAGATGTCAGAGGTTGTTTCTTTACTCAGAGAGTAGTAGGGGCGTGGAGTGCACTGTCTGTAACAGGAGTAGACTCGCCAACTTTAAGGACATTTAAATGGTCATTGGATAGACATATGGTCAAAAATGGAATAGTGTGGGTTGGATGGGCTTCAGATTGGTCTCACGGTGGAGCAACATCGAGGGCTTAAGGGCCTGTTCTGCACTGTAATGTTCTATGTCCCATGTTCTATGTTCTACGTTTTATGTTCTATTTTCTAAGTTCCTCTGTTCCCCTCCACTTTTCAGAATCTTACTGTGTATTGTCCATTCCCATGCCTGGCTTGTCATTCCCAAACGTATAGCTTCACATTCCCCAGATTCAATATTGTTTGCCACTTTCCTGTCCACAAACAAATGTTCAGAAATTACCTCATGCCTCCTGCCTCTAAACCAACGTTATAGTCACCTTACCATTTGCTTCCATGAAATTTTAATTGACTGATGTTATTTTAATACGCAACTATTTTAACATGAACTTATATGATGTATTTGACTTTTGACTGCATTCTGATATGGTCTAGCAAATCTACCAGTTGCAACTAATTGCTGCAAAAAGTAATTAAGGATGAGAATTGAATGCTGACCGAGCAAACCATGTCCACAGCCCCTGAAGAACATTTTAAAAATAATCAGTCTGACTTGTGAGACTGTGTCAAAAGCCTTGCTAAAATCCATGTAGACCACATCAAACATGCTGCTCTCATTGACCTAATTATTACTGCTTCAAAAATTAAATAAAGTTAGTCAGACATGACCTTAGCTTACAAATTTCTGTTGCTTGTCCATGATTAAACTAGGCCACTCAAAGTGACAATTAAATCTATGTCTTTGACCAAGATTTCCCTTATTCACTTGTTTGATAATCTGTCCTGTGCAGCTGCTATGGTAAAGGTGCTATTTGAAATTTGATTAATGCAAGAGTGTGAGAGATTTTGGTATCAGGAGAAATTGATTCTAAAGGCAGGAAGTTAATAGATGAAGGACACAGATTAACGATAATTTGAAAAAAGAAGTGAATCTAAGGAGAAATTTATTTATGTGATTAATTTGTTAGAATATGGAATGCTTCCGAAAGGATAAGAACATAATGAACCCGGAGCAACAGGAGGAAGTCATTCAATTGTATGACCCTGCTTGGTCATTCAATAAAATAATGTCTCTCTTCTCACAATTATACCTTCATTTCCCTGCCACTCAAGTATCAATCAACCTCTGTCTTGAAAATACTCGTGATTTGTAGGCGGCATGGTGGCATAGTGGTTAGCACTGCTACCTCACAGCGCCAGAGACCTGGGTTTGATTCCCACCTCAGGCGACTGCTTGTGTGGAGTTTTCACATTCTCCCTGTGTCTGTGTGGGTTTGGTCTGGTTTCCTCCCACAGTCCAAAGATGTGCAGGTCAGGTGAATTGGCCATGCTAAATTGCCCATAGTGTTAGGTAAGGGGTAAATGTAGGGGTATGGGTGGGTTGCGGGTCGGTGTGGACTTGTTGGGCCGAAGGGCCTGTTTCCACACTGTAAAGTAATCTAATCTAAACAGGCCCACTTGCCTGGGATAGAAGATTGCAAAGATTCACAATCCATTGAGTAAACAAGTTTCTCCTTATTTCAAGTCTGGCAGCATCTGAGGTGAAAGAACTGGTGTTAATGTTTTGTGTCCAGTAGGACTGACTGACAAAACTGAAGAAATATATGGGAAGGGAAAGTCAGTGGAAGCTTAAATAGCCAGCAAGATTGGAAACCACAGATGTCACAGAACGAAAGGCAAACGGAGCAGTAATGGTTGCAGACTAAAGCTTAAGATCCAGATTAAGTGTCAATATTAAGTGATAATAACAGAATTTACATCAGCTCTGCAGAAAGCAAAACCTGATAGTAGGAAAGGAAATGGAAGGGATAGTTCATCATCTGAAGTTGTGGAACACAATGTCGAGTCCTACAGCTATGAAGTGAATGAAAAGGTGCCATTTTTTTCAGCATTTTCTGGAACACTACAGGCCTGAGGCAGAAATGTCAGCATGGGAGCAAGATGGTGTGTTCAAACACCAAGTGCCTGGAAGGTTGGGGTCATCTTTATGGACTGAGTGGAAATGTTCCGCAAAGTGGTCACCCAGTCTGCAGACTCAACTCTGTGTTTGAATATTACTAAAACTGTGCCAAACAAATTATTCCAAGCCTTTACCACTCTTGACTTGAGAAGTGTCTTCACATCTTTATTCTACATTTATATTTCACCAATTAATATTTATGACCTCCAGTCCTGTGGTCCTGCCTTACTTAAAAAATGATGTTGAGGATTTATCTGAACCATGCCTTTAATATTTAATGTTTTATGGTGAAATCTCTTTAGGTATCAGAAATTGAATTTTATGACCTTTTAGCTCATCCTCCTTGTACTTGGAATCATTTCTTGCTGGTCTTTTCAGCTTGTCTCTGTTCTAACATATACTACTTATGCCTTTTCCATCTCAGAATGCATGCAGGCAGTATGTCGCATTGCCTTTGTCGGGCTCCATTCCACTGTTATGGCTACTTCTTCAGACACTTGGCTAGTGTTTTGGAAGTTCCTTGCTTGAATCTTTGCAAAGTCACAGAATTGTTTCAGTGCAGTCTATTGTGTTTGCACCAACTCTCTGAATGAATAGTTTAGTTAGAACCATCCTCCCACCTTCTCCTCGTAACCTTGTCTCTTGTTCCTTTTGCAAACAAAAGTTTGTATTTCCCTTTTCAATACTCCAAGTGAACCTTCATCCCAGGCAGTGTATTCCACACCTGAACCACTTGTTGCATTAGAAGATTTTTTTTTCTCATATCTGTTATGGTTCTTTTACCATTTACTTTAAATCTGTGTCTTCCCATTCTCAGTCCTTTTGCAAGTGGAACAATTATTTTTTCCCTGTCTACTCTGTCCAGTCCCTTCCTGAATTGAACATCTCTTCTCAACCTTTACTTCTCTGTGGAGACAGCCCAGTCCCTCCAATCTATCTTCATACTGAGTTTCCTGATGCCTGGAACCATTCGGGTTCATTTTTTTTTCTGCACTCTGCTTTGACATTGACAATGACGAATGAGAAATCTTGCATTGATATAGTGTCTTGGGCAATCCAAATCATGCTATAGCCGAAAAGGTAATTTTCAAGTGTACTGACTGTTTCAAGTTTTGAGGAAGTTTGGAAGCCAATTTATTCATGCAAACTATCCAGAAAAAACTTGCTGCAACGTAGGTTCATAGAGTTGTACAGCGCAGAAACAGATCCTCAGTCCAACTTATCCACGCTGACCAGACATCCCAATCTGACTGAATCCCATTTGCCAGCATTTGACCCATATCCCTCTAAACACATCTTATTGATGTACCCATCCGGATGCCTTTTAAATGTTATAATTGTTCCAGCCTCCACCACTTCTTCTGACAGGTCATTCCACACACATGCACCCTCTGCATGAAAAACCATGAGGTCCATTATACTTCATTCTGCTCTCCCCTTAAATCTATGCCCTCTAGCTTTGGACTCCCCTAACCTGACAAAAAGACCATGGCTGTTCACCCTATCCATCCCCCTCATGATTTTATGAAATCTCTACAAGGTCATCCCTCAGTCTCCAACACTCGAATGAAAACAGCCCCAGCTTATTCAGCCTCTCCCTCCAGCTCAAAGTCTCCAAATTCAGCAACATCCCTTAAATTTTTTCTGCACTCTTTCAAGTTTAACAACATCTTTCCTTCCACTTTGAGGCATCAGCAGAGTTAGGCCCTAAAGGATAAAATGCTAATTTTAACAAAAAAACTACATCAGATGGAAGACAAGGAACCGATGAGCTAAAATAATTCAACAATAAAAATTGCAAGGAGGGTCATCGTTTGTATATTGCTTGCAAGGTCAGCATTCAGTGTCCAGCCCTGATTGCCCTTGAAAAGGTGATGATGATCTGCCTCGTTACTCAGTCCCTGTACAGGAGGGACACTCCTGGTGCTGTTAAGAAGCAAATTCCATGTTAATGACTCAATCACGATGAAGGATAGCTACTATATTTCCAGATCAGAACTGTTAGACATGGGAGGTATCTCGAAGAAAATATGCAATCAATGCCCTTGTCCCTCAAAATGATGGAGGTGGTTTGAGGAAAGTGTTGGCAAGTTATTGCAAGTAGGCTTGGGTTACTTTTGTTACCAAGTAAGTAAAAATGTCATCACTTTCACATTAACCAAGCATATGACAGTAATAAACTATTTATGCTGCCATTTTACATAGTGCTTACAATGTATAACAAAAACCTTTTAATGGAACCTAGGCTGTGGAAATATAGGCTTTGACTGCTGTTAAAGCCACACCATTAAGCCATCCATGTTCGTTATATCAGGTGGTTCTCATGTGCCTTGTCAGCACTGAACCATGTGTTCTGTTGGAACTAGTTTGAGCAGGGAGGAACAATGTTTCATCAGGATCTGATGATTCATTTCAGATGGGCCTTTCATTTTAAGAAAACAAAAAGGCTCACTTAGAGAAAACAGCTCTCTATATGCCCCACCAGACTAATTTTGTGCTTTTGAGGTGAAGCAACATTTCCCATTGTCAGACAGTCTAAGGGAGTGACCTTCCGCCCATTTTAAGGAAAGCAGCTTTTCGGATTCAATTTTCTGTGTAATTGGCCAGGATTGAGAATGTCCCTGCTCCTCCAGAATTGTGGGAATGCCTGGAATATTTTTATCATTTAGCAGCCTGCTCATGTCTTCAGATTGCAATATTTTTCCCACACATCTGATGAGCCAACACCTCTAAGCTGCAGTGTTTAATTTTTGACTCCATTGCAAGACTGTTAGCAAACTACCCCTTTCAGCATACATTTCTGAGGAGAGTGGGATTGATAAAGGACATTCCTATTTCCTTGCAGCATTAAATTAGAGATTTCAGAGAAGATACAATACAGGAGTAGGCCATTCAGTTCAGCCACTCACAGCTACTTGACCAGTCTCTCATCCTGTTGACCTGTCCTACCTGTCCATCTTCCTTCCCACCTATCCGCTCCTCCCTCTCCACCAACCTAGTCACAACTATTCTCCACCTGCATTCACCCTATCGCCTTCCCAGATACCTTCCCCCCCACCTTACCCCACCAACCCCCCATTTATCTATCAGCCCCCCTCCCCCTCCACATTCTTGAAGAAGAGCTTATGCTTGAAACATTGACTCTCCTGTTCCTTGGATGCTGCCTGACCTGCTGCACTATTCCAGCAGAATACCTTACTTCATCTGATACTTCCTCACATTTTCTATTCTTTTCTTGTTGATGAATTCATCTGCGTCAGGCTAATCTTTGTGACAGCAAGTTCCACATTCCAACTGCTTTCTGTGGAAAAATACTTCATCTGATTTTTTTTTGGACTATTGGTAACTATTTTACATTCATGAGACTTAGTTTTGAACTCCCTACATAGATAGTGGTTGACTTTGCATCAACTGCATCAAATTCCTTCAAAGCCTGAACAATCTCTACGTGCTCATTCTTCATCCTCCTCTTTTCCTTTCACGGGATTTTTAAGGCTTTCAATTCTCCAGAAGTCTGGATTGCATCAATATATGTCACTCAGTGGTGGCATGCTTGATTCTCTCTCTCTCTCTCTCTATATATATATATATATATGAAGGTTCAGATCCGACTCAAGAAATGTGCGCATAAAATTGAAGATGGCATTTTACTTGCTCACTGTCTGTACTGTACTGTATTATATTCCTCTACGGCTTTGCCACTCACTGTCACTGAAAGCTTTATTGATTGTACTATGTTTTGAGATCTCTGCATTCCTCAAATCCTGGTCTCTTGCTAAAAGCCCTAAAGTCATTGCCCATCAGTCTTCAGTTGCCTTGGCTGTAAATTCTGAAATATTCTTCCTGCATCTCTCCTCCCCTTAGCCTGAATTCCTTGAACAAGCTTTTGGCCATTTGCTCATTATTTTGGCTCTGTGTTAAAAGTCATTTGAAAATTCTCCATGTTGATCATTAGGACCTCTCATTGCATTAATGGTTGCTTTGGTTTCAGTTTCATCCTTGATGCTAAACCAAGGACCATGTCTGCCTCTTCAATTGCAGGTAAATAAACCATAACATAATCTGCAGAAGAGTTGAAAGATTTATCCCAGGGTCCTCAATCAACAAGTAAAACATTTATCAGAATGTTATTTGTGGCATCCTGCTGGGCACAGATTAAAGGCCATGTTTTTACTCTCCTCAAGGTGATTACTCTCCTCAAGTGCTTCTGAAATTGCAAAGTGCTGTGAGACATTCTGAAATTATGAAATACATCATAAATATTGAGGCTTATATTTCATTTTATACATTCAGAAAATGGGGCATCACAGGCTGGACCCATAGTTATTGCCTAACCCTAATTGTCTTTGAGAAGGTGATGATAAGCTGCAGTCCACGTGCTGTAGACAGACCCACAATGCTGTTGGGGAGGGGGTTGCAGGATTTTGACCCAGCGATACTGAAGAAAAGGTGATGTGTTTCCAAGTCAGGATAGTGAGTAGCTTGGAGCGGAACTTGCAGATGATGGTGTTTCAATGTATCTGCTGCCCTTGTCATTCTAGATGGAAATGGACATGGACTTGAAAAGTTCTATCTAACAAGCTTTTGTGAATTTCTGCAGTGCAGTTTGTAGGTGGTACACACTATTGCCACTGACAGTTAGTGGTGGAGGGAGTGGATGCTTGTGGATGTGGTGCCAATCAAGCAGGCTGCTTTTTGTACATGGAGTCAAGCTTCTTGAGTGTTTTTGGAGCTGCTCTCATCCAGGCAAATGAAGATTGGTCAACAGGAGATTTCCTTCTCCATATTTCATCCAATTCCATGTGAACCCACAGGGTCTACCATTGAAATGAATACCACTCTAGCACCATATCTGCTAAGTCTGCCTGTCATTGACATCTGCTATATCCAGGGATGGTGATTGCCTGGGACATTGTCTGCAAGGTCTGATTTGTAATTATAACCAGTCTGTGAAACAACTCCTCCAATACTGCTACAACCCCCCAGATGTTGGTATAGAGAACATTTCAGGGACCACAGAGCTGTTTGCCATTGTCACTTTTAGTGCTGCGGCCAATGTCAGGTAGTCTATCTGGGTTCAATCCTTTGAGACTTGTAGCAGTTGATAAAACTGAGTGGCTTGCTGAGCCATTTCATAGAGTAGTTAAGGCTTAATCAAATCGCTGTGGATCTGGAGTCACACAGACCAGGTTAGGACAATCAGTTGGGCTTTTCCACAACTGCCATTAATTTAATGGTCACCATTAGATTTTTATTATAACTGAATTCAAATACCACAGGAAGGTGGTAAATTTGTGGTATTGTTCCTGGGCTGTTTATCTACGATCCCCAGATTAATACTATGAAGACATGGGGTTTGTATCCCATAACTGCAGATGGTGAAATTTAAATTCAATACCAAATGGTGACCATGTATCCACTGTCGATCACTGTAAAAGAAATCTGGTTCATTTGTGTCTCTTAGGGAAAAAATCTGCCATCTTTACTTAGTCTGGCCAACATGTGCCTCCAGATGCACAGCAATGTGGTTGCTACTTAACTGCCCTCTAGGCAATTAGGGATGGACAACAAATCCTTGCCTACCCATTGATTCCCACATCCCTGAATAAATGCATCAAAGAAAATTTGAACCCGGGTTCCCAGAAGCATATCAGGCTTGCAGTCATGGAGGGTCAAAGTTGGTCTTTGGACCAGAACTTTGTATTACTCATCATAGAATCCCCACGGTGTGGAAACAGGCCATTCAGCCCAACAAGTCAACACCGATCATCTGAAGAGCATCCCTCTCAGACCCATCCCCCTACCCTATCTCTGTATTTCCTGTGGCTAATGCACCTAACCTGGACCCTATGCACAATTTAGCATGGTCAATCCACCTATCTTGGACATCTTTGGACTGTGGGCGGAAGCCGGAGCACCGTCCTGTCTTCTAGTATACTGGACAAAATTAAAAATTGCACAAAACGTGGTTATAGTCCAACAGGTTTATTTGTAAGCACTAACAAATAAACCTGTTGGACTATAACCTGGTGGTGTGTGATTTTTAATTTTGTCCACCCCAGTCCAACACCAGCTCTTCCACATCATAGCATTTTGGAGTTTGAGTTTGAGTTTGATTTATTGTGGTGAAATGTACCGAGATACAGTGAAAAGTGTTGTTTTGCCAGCTATGCAAGCAGAACTTTTCACAGGGAGACTTCCATTTAAATCACAATCTTGATACAGTTACACGTTTAGCTGCTTATTTTCTTCACTTGCTTCCTGTTAAGAAAATCGCATTGTCAAAATGTCACTTCACTTGGCATCACGGAGACTCCAAATCAAATTCCATCAGCAGTACAGTGAATCGTAATCAAAATCTTTGAAAGAAATTCAGAATGTGCATATCCATTCATTAAGCATCTAACAGCTTCTTTGTGATTGATGATGAGAAAGTTAAAGCTGATCTATTGTACTCCTTTGAAATGAATTTATTGTGAACCACAGCAGGATAAAAATATGCAAATCCTCCTGTAAGGATCATGCTAGTCGCAGTTGCTCAGAGTACTTACATCTACTAATTCAGTTTGTGAAGAACATAATCAGCAGTCTTCATAAAAGGTCAGGATGCTTAGTTAACCACACACTAATGAAACTAAGCCTGCGTCTCTTCTTTAAAATGCTTACATCGGCTACATTTCGAAATTGTCATTGTACAGCATAGCCTGCAAATAATTCTTACAAGGCAACAGCTCAGGCCTGGAATGTACAGAACTCGAAAATTCCTCATTAGCACAAAGGAATGATGAGTCAGATCTATCAATTCATGTCCTTGTTAACAAAGCATGCTTATTAGCAAAGATCTGCTGTGTTTACACTCAGTAATAGCACACAGCATGCCGGAGCATACTTGAACAGTTTATTTACTTATCTCATCGGAATGTATGAAACAAGTTTGTAATTTTGGTTCCAGCGCAATAATAGCAGCAGTCCTAAAGGCAAAATGTGAACACTGAGCCGACAGAATTAGCTGGAGAAGGTGAGGACTGCAGATGCTGGAGATCAGAGCTGAAAAATGTGTTGCTGGAAAAGCGCAGCAGGTCAGGCAGCATCCAAGGAACAGGAGAATCGACGTTTCGGGCATAAGCCCTTCTTCAGCTGGAGGGCAACCTTTGTTTCAGGAACAAAAGAACATAGGAGCAGGAGTAGGCCATTCAGTCCATTGAGCTTGCTCCATCTGACAAACAGATCACCTACTCCTCAGTACCATTTTCCCACACTACCTCCAGTTTGAGTTATAAAAATAGGCTGGGACTTTTTTCTCTCAAGTGTAGGAGGTTGAGCGGTGAAATTATTGAGGTATATAAAACCATGAGTGGCATGGATAAGATAGATAGCAAAGGCCTTTTCCCTAAGGTGGGGGAGTCCAAAACTTGTGGGCATAACTTTAAAATGACAGGGGAAAGATTTAAAAATGACATGAGGGGGAACCTCTTTACACTGAAAATAGCTTGTGTGTGGAATGAACTGCCAGAGGAAGTGGTGGATGCAGCTACAGTTACAATGCTTTAGATACATTTGGATAAGTACATGAACAGCAAGAGTGTGAAGGGATATAAGCCAAACTCAGGCAAATGGGACTAGGTTCGTTTAGGAAAACTGGTCACCCAGGATGAGTTGGACCTAAGGTCTGTTTCCGTGCCGCATGACTTTATGACTGTATAAATCTATTCATTTCCACTTTACACATGTTCGGTAATTGAGCTTCTGCAGCTCTCTGTGGTAAAGAAATTCCAAAGGTGCACTCTCTGAGTGAAAGACATTCCTCCTTATCTCAGCTATAAGTGGCTAGCCCCTTATTCTGAGACTATGTCCCTGGTGCTAGATTCACAAGGCAGGGGTAATATTTCATTTATACCCCATTTGTCATGTCCATTAAGAATTTTTGAAGTTTCAATGAGATTAGCTCTCATTCTTCAAACCTCCAGTAAGTACAGCCACAGATAGATAAATGCAAGGTGCTGCAATTTGGAAAGGCAAATCTTAACAGGACTTACACATTTAATGGTAAGGTTCTAGGCGGTGTTGCTGAACAAATAGACCTTGGAGTGCACATTCATAGTTCCTTGAAAGTAGAGTCCTAGGTAGATAGGATAGTGAAGAAGGCGTTTGGTATGCTTTCCTTTGTTGGTCAGAGTACTGAGTACAGGAGTTGGGAGGTCATATTGTGGCTGTACAGTATGTTGGTTAGGCTACTTTTGGAATATTGCATGCAATTCTGGTCTCGTTGTGAAACCTGAAAGGACTTGAGCTAGAGGGAGAGGGTGTTTTCCCTGGAGCGTTGGAGGCTGAGAGGTAACCTTATAGAGGCTTATAAAATCATGAGGGGCATGGATAAGATAAACAGACAAAGTCTTTTCCCAGAACTAGAGAGCATAGGTTTAGGGTGAGAAGGGAAAGATATAGAAGGGACCTAAGTGGCAACTTCTTCACGCAAAGTTTGGGGTATGGATGGAATGAGCTGCCAGAGGAAATGGTGAAGGCTGGTACAATTGCAGCATTTCTTAAAAGACATCTGGATGGGTATATGAATAGGAAGGGTTCACAGGGCTATGGGCCAAGTGCTGGCAAATGGGACGAGGTTACTTTAGGATATCTGGTCGGCGTGGATGAGTTGGACCGAAGGGTCTATTTCTATGCTGTACATCCCTATGGCTCTTTGACTCTATGACTCTCATTATAAAACAATCTGGCCATCACAGGAATCAGTCTGGTGAACCTAGGTCACATGCCCCCCGATGGTGAGGAGACCAAAACTGTGCAAAATGCTCCAGGTGTCGCCTCAAAAAACTCTGTACAACTGAAATGAGACATCTTTACTACCGCACTCAAATCGTCTCGTTATGAGGGCAACATGCCAATTGTTCATGCACTTACATGCTAGCTTTTTGTGACTTATTGAAAGGACACCTACACATCTGCCATTTTCTTGCCGATCGAATTATCCTGTCCAAGTTTTCTTGAAGCCTTTTTACATTCTCCTCACAGCTTATATCAGTTTTGTGTCATCAGTAAATTTGGAAACATTACAATTGGTCCCCACACCTGGAGCATTTATATAGATTTTTAACAGCTGTAGACTGAACATGGATCCTTGTGATACCCCATCAATACCAGTCTGCCAACCTAAGCATGTTTTATATATTCCTACTCTCTGTTTGCAGATGGAAAGCAGAGAGTAGGAATATATAGATCATTCTCAGGATGGCAGACTGGCACTGATGGGGTACCATAAGGATCTGTGTTGAGTCTACACTGTTCACAATCTATATAAATGCTCTAGATGTGGGGACCGATTGTAATATTTCCAAATTGTCAATCGTATTATACATTCATCCCAATCCCGTGTGTCTTTTTGGGGCATTATAAAAAGCCTTTTGAAAAACCAAATCTAATATATCTTTTTACATCCAAACTATGAGTGACGTCCTCAAGCAACTCCAACAAGTTCCTAAAACGTGCTTTCCCTTTCATAATTCCATGTCTATTCTTCCTAACTTTACCGATCTTTTCTGAGTGCCCATTTATTGCATTCTTTATAATAGGTCCTAATATTATCCCTACAATTGATGTTGAAACAACAGTTCTACATTTCTCAATTCTACTTCCATTTTCCTTTTCAAATTATGAATAATGGGGTTATGTTTGCCACTTTCCAACATGTGAAAATCTTTTCAGAATCTATAGAATTGTGAAATATAATCAATTTATAATTGTATTACAATCATGAAACCATATTATAACCAAGATAACCATGTTATCACCATGATAATCATGTTATTGCCATGATCGCCATGCATACACTATCTCTCTGGCCACTTCCTTCAACATTTCGGGTTGTAATTCATCTGATCCAGAGGATTTATTAACCTTCAATATAGTTAACAATACAAGTACCACCTTTTTACAAATACTAATTTCTCTCAGATCCTAAGTTTCACAAATCTTTTCATTATCTTGCATGTGGAGGTTCCAGTGTTGGACTGGTGTGGACAAAGTCAGAAATCACATGACACCAGATTTTAGTCCAACAACTTTATTTAGAATCACAAGCTTTTGGAGCACTGCTCCTTTGTCAGGTGACTGATCAGCGGTTCGTGAACTTGGGACTTTTAAATATACAGGTTGGACTATAACTTGGTGTCATATGACTTCATCATCTTGTATAACCTAGGAGATTTTCTACATTCTTTTCCACAAAAATTAAGATACAAAGTGTTTTTTTTGGTTGCTTTGCCATTTCACTGTTCCCCATTATAATGCTACTTTCTCCATCTGTAGTGGGACACACGTTTGTCCAAAGTAATCTTTTATTTTATTCATACCTCAATAAATTCTCACTAGCTTCTATCCATATTTTCTTTCCTATACTGTATCAGTTTCTTGGCTTTCCTTTGTGGTGATCTAAATTGTACCCAGTCCTTGGGATTATTACTTTTTTCTAGCATTTCCTAAGTCACCTTTTTTAATGCAATATAACAGTTAATTCTTTTGCAAGCCATTTTTGATCCACCTTTCCCCTTGTGTGTTTGTGCCTTAGAGAAATATACATTTGTTGCAACCTATACAATTTTTCTTTAAATATCAGCCATTGCATATCTACCATCAATTTGTTTTTGTGCATTTTCTCAATCTATCATGGCGAACTTGCTCTTCAGTCTGTCACAGTTTACTTTGTTCAGTTTTAAGGACCATGTTTGAGCATGGAACTGGGCAGAATGTATATGGATCTGAATGGTGTGGGCTGTGGTGTGACTTGAGAGGGAATTGGATGAGGTGAGGCCGATCTCAATATTGGAAGCATCTTGCTGCATCTCTTATGCTGTTAGGAGGTGCAGGATGCACCATTATCAATGCTTCCTCTGAGGCCTCTATACTCTTGTCATCAAAGGGGACTCCTGATGCAGTCAGCTATTCCCCATGGTAATGGTGCTGCATATGTCGACTGTAGCTGGAAGACAAGGCGTTGTGGCCAATAGTTAGAAGTGATCTTTACATACAGATGAGGAAGGGCACCACTTCAACTGGGACAACACATCCATCCTAGGACAAGCCAAACAGAGACACGCATGAGAATTCCTAGAAGCATGGCATTCCAACCGAAATGCTATCAATAAACACATTGACTTGGATCCCATTTGCCACCCCCTGAGAAAAAGAACAGGAAATGATGTCAACACAGGAAATGATATCACCAACCCAAGGAACCCTAAACATATAAATAGAAACCAGTGTTTCACCAGATGATGTTACCTAGTATGGTGATGAAATGTCTGAAAATGAAATGCCTGAGCTCACTTCCAGCTCAGTGAGCAAGCTTTCATCCAGAACCTCAACCAGAGCTACAAACCTTCTCAAAACCCAGTTAGAAGTGATGTTCAATCACTGATGCTGACAGCAGGTTTGCTGGAGGCGGTGCAGAGGAGGTTCAATAGCCTGATACCAGATGTGGAGGAACTGCCTTATGAGAAGAGGTTGAATAGGTTGGGCTTGTATCATTGGAGTCTTGAAGAATGAGAGATGGCTCATTTAAAAATACACAAAACAATCATAGGGTACTAGTCAGGGTAGATGCAAAAACAGTGTCTCCCTTAATGGGACAGTCCAGAACTAGAATGCATAATCTCAGAATAAGAGGTTTCCCTTTTATGACAGAGATAAGGAGAAATTTCTTCTCTCAGACAGTAATAATTCTGTGGAATTCTTTACCAAGGATGGTGGGATCATTACATATATTCAACACTGAGAGAGACAGATTTTTAAACAGTAAAGTAATCAAGGGTTACAGGGAAATGGCAGGAACGTGGGATTGAGGATTACCAGATCAGCCATGATCTCATTGAATGGCAGCGGGGACTTGATGGGTGCATGGTTCCTTTATTTTATTCCGCCCTAGGGTTCGATTCCAGCGTCGGATGACTGTCTGTGTGAAGTTTGCACATTCTCCCCATGTCTGTGTGGGTTTCCTCCAGGTGCTCCGGTTTCCTCCCACAGTCCAAAGATGTGTTGGTTTGGTGGATCGTCCATGTTAAATTGTTCAAAGTGCAGGACTGTGTGGGTCAGCTGGGTTAGCCATGGGAAATGCAAGGTTACAGGGATAGGTGGGTGGTTCGGTGGGAGTGGGTTGGATGCTGTTTGGAGGGTAGAGTATTCAATGGGTCGAATGGCCTGCTTCCACAATGTAGGGATTCTATTCTTCGGAATTCTATTTATTTTTGCTTGTTTCATCAGTGCTGATGCTAAAGTCTTAAGAAGAGACAAAAACAATTGAGATAAACTACGGAGCAGAAAAAAATCGTGGATTTAGGCTCCACTCTGGAAGTTGAGCATGTGAACTAGACTCAGTACACTGAGGGAGTGCTGTCTGTCCCAGTGTGCAGAATAGCTGGCTGTCACATGAGACCTGTGATACATGAAATCCTCACAGAGCAAGGACAGAGACTGACACCGTTCTGCCTACAAGATGCCGCTCCAAGCAGAATGTGTTGAGCTGTAACCCACTTACTCATTCACTTACTGAAAGCAGTTCTCTCATCGTTAAATCAGTGAAGGTAATAGCAGCAATAAGCTTCAACGTTGAGCATTGATGCTGAGACCTGACTTATGTGCTAAAGAAAGACGAGGGGTAATGGGAGAATGATTCTGAGTATCTCAAAGTCCCCTTCCCAACTTAGAGTTTTGCAAACTTGCATGTCTCCTCTTATAACCCTTTCTTTGTCAGCAGGAACTGGAGTGGCGCATAATAAGTTGGTGTGATAACAAATATATGCAGATAGTGTTGAATTACAGTTATGTTGCTTGACAGAATTTGTTTATTCTTTATGTTTATTAATCAATCAAAAAGCTACAGCATTTATTCACTGAATAAATCTAGGCGCCATTCTGTCATTAAAGGGAACAAATACATTATATTTTACTTCTCCAATAAATCATAACACAAGCATTTAAATCTCATTTACATAATTCTTTAATAAAATAAATTACTAGTCCACAAAAATTGATGATGCAGTGCCAGGAAAACGTTATTTGTTTTAATTTTAAATGGCCAATTAATCTAAAGTCTCTCTACTTGAAAACAGGTTTGAACAGCCTATAATTTGCAAAATGGATAATAGATCTGAGGGGTCTTATCTGGGGTAACAGCAGACTTAATAAACATAAGGATAAAGTCAGCAACTACAGAACAGACAGTTAAACCTTGAGTTGGAAAGGTTACAGGAAGGAAGAAGTTATATTAACAATCAGCTGAAAAAATTACAGGCTAACTAAGTAAAACCAGTCCAAATTTCTTAAAGGCAAATGATGTTGAACTAAATTCATTGATTTGTTTTAAGAGGACAGAAAGGTTGGATGAATGCAATATAGTTGATGTGACTAACATACATGAACTTCCAAAAGATATTTGTCAAAGTGTCACACTACTTAGCTCATCAACAATCAGTGGCAACATGGAAACAAGGGGCTGAAAATGGAGAGTTTTCAGTGCTGTTGTGAAAAAAATCTGCCATGCTGTTTGTATTTTTGGTTTCAAATTAACTGTGGAGGTAGCTGTAGAAGTGGGAAGTACATCTGCTCAGGGCTGGGTGGGTTTGTCTAGCTCAATTGAGATCTTCTCAGCTCATTACATGTTGTTCTGTGTATAAAATAGCAAATGTCATGGACAGGAAGGCCCAGCAAGACCTTGCAGATTCAAACATCCGGGCAACACATTTCAAAGGCCGGCTGATAACATTGTGCTCCTTTCAATCCAGGAGCATTGTTCAGCCGCTGTCTCACCTCCCCATCACCCCTGGAGGTGTCAGTGACCAAGGGAAAAGCAGTGCCCTGATTCAGGTCATTTCCTGAAAGGTGGTCCTGAGAGAAATCCGGGCAAAAAGAGATATTCTCTTCTCGGTAGGTGGCATCTAGAGGCCATCCTAATTAAATTAAGGCATCTGGAACAGAGGTGGCTACAAAGCTCAGAGTCTGAGGGTGACTCAGGGGAACCTTGCTCAAGTTTCATCGGTAGCTACCAGGCTATGCACCACCATCTATTCCAAAGGTCACACCAAAAAAGATGGCCTTTTGAGTTTAGTTTCCTTCAGAGTTCAGTCTGCTCTGGTCAGGTTTGCTGGCCTCACAAGGGCAGGCTTGTCAGTCAGGTGAGGCTTCACTCCCTAACCCTGTTCATGATTAACAACAACTGGTCAGGCTGCATATGGCTGCGACTTCTCATCAGCTGATCAACATGGACAGGCCTCACCCTTCATGCTGAAAGTGTGGTTGTGGACAAGGCAAGCAGCTGAAGGAGTTTGTAATCTCCAGAGTTTGGAGGTAGAAGTCTATCCTGCCAGGTACAGGCTCTGTGGAAATAACCGGATTTTGTGAACATACAATGCATTTCTTGTTCTTCCCTCAGACTCCCAAACTCAATGCGAGCTTGCACTCCTGGCCTCAGCATGGACTTGGGCTCCTAATATCAGTGTGGACTCAATCACCCAGCCTCAGCGTGGGCTCAATCTCCCAGCCTCAGTGTGGACTCAATCTCCCAGCCTCAGTGTGGACTCGATCACCCAGTCTCAGTGTGGACTCGATCACCCAGCCTCAGTGTGGACTCGATCATCCAGCCTCAGTGTGGACTCGATCACCCAGTCTCAGTGCAGACTCAATCTCCCAACCTCAGTGCGGACTCAGACTCCCAGTATCAGTGCGGATTCAATCACCCAACCTCAGCGTGGTCTCGATCTCCCAGCCTCAGTGAGGTCTCGATCTCCCGACCCCAGAGTGAACTCGATCTCCCAGCCTCAGTGTGGGCTCAATCTCCCAACGTCAGTGTGGACTTGATCTCCTGACCTCGAGGTGAAGACTGGTGAGGTAAGGGTTGGTATGACTGTTTTGCTGAACTCTTATTTCTCTATTTCTCCAATTTATTGCTGGACGTTTTATTTATTTAGTTTTTTGTTTGTCTTTCCCTAAGAATTTGTCCTTTAGAATCTGTACCTTGTCCAGGAAGGCATCGAGCACCCCGAGACTTGCTGTTGGGAAATAGCGGAGGCCAGGTCTGCACAGCATAAGGAGCGCACTGCCACACCAACAGCCCACCCACTCCTGCCCATGACCACCTTCTGCCCCAAGTGTAACAGTATTGGTCTGTGGACTCACCTGGAGAATGGAAGAGAGTCATCCTCATCTGGGAGGGACGGCCAATGATGACGATGGTGATGGTATGTGGTTCTTTTCGGGACTGAAGGAGAGAGTACAGTGGAGTTCCCTGGAGGTCAATATTATGACCACTGCTTTTCTTAATCTCCACTGATAACTTAGAACTAGGTGTAAACAGCACAATTGGACATGTTGGAGATGATGTAAGATTTGGATGCATTGTGAACAATGAGGGGGATGATAACAGACTTCAAGAGGGTAGAAGCAGACTGGTAGAATGGGAGATCAAGTGGTTAATGAAATTAAAAGGAGTGTGAAATGTGAGGAGATAAGATACAACATAAAGTGTACCAGATGTAAGGAGGATGCCAGAATGGAAATCTGGGCAATATTTGGGTATTAATCATTGAAAGTGACAAGGCAGCTTTAGAAAGTGGTTAAAAACGCTTTCATGATAGAGTCATAGAGGCTTACAGCATGGAAACAGGCCCTTTGGGCCAACTTGTCCATGTCACCCAGTTTTCTCAATTAAATTAGACCAATTTGCCTCCCTTTGGTTGATATCCCACTGTGCCTATCCCATCCATATACCCGTCTAAACGTTTCTTTCATGAGAAAATGGTACTCGCCTCCACCACTCGCACTGGCAGGCACTCACCAACCCCCTGGGTGAAAAAGAAATGCCCTTCTGGATGCTTTTGTATCTTTCCCCTCTCACCTTAAACCTATGCTACCTCATTTTAAACTCTCCCACCCTGAGGAGAAAGTGAGGACTGCAGATGCTGGAGATCAGAGCTGAAAATGTGTTGCTGGAAAAGCGCAGCAGGTCAGGCAGCATCCAAGGAGCAGGAGAATCGACGTTTTGGGCATGAGCCCTTCCTCTCCTACCCTGAGGCAAAGTATAGATAAGCATGTTATCTATGCCTCTCATGATTTTATAGACCACTATAGGGAAAAAAAGGTCTAAACCTATCCAGCCTCACTTTATAGCTCAAACCTTCTAGTCCAGGTAGCATCCTGGTAAATCTTTTCTGCACCCCGTCTAGTTTAATAATATCCTCAGCTTTATAAACAGCTGCAAAGCAGAGTACAAAAGCAGGAAAATTGTGATGAACATACGAAACATTACTTCAGCCTCAATTCGATTACTATGTGCAACTCTGGGCACTGCTCTTTGTGTGTAACGATTTTGAGGAGGATGTGGAAAGGAAAATGTTTCCCCAAATCACATTACCCCGATTTAAAACTATTTAACCACTTTGTGATCATCACTGGGACTTTGGCTCTCTCTGTACTATGGGTGCGCCTATCTCACATGGAGTGTAATGGCTCAAGAGGCATTTCGCAACCATTTTCTCAAGATCATTTGGGGAATGGCGACAAAAGCCAACAATGGATCAGTTAAAACAAAAACAAAGGAAGAGATTTGCAAGAATGGTTGCAAGTGTGAGGGACTTTGGGATTGAGGATGTGTTGAAGAAGCTGAGCGCGTTTCCCTCAGAGAAGAGAAGATTGAGGAGATTTGATGGAAGGCTCAGAGAGCCCGTGAATCCAGATTGAACGCGAGTGACAAAAAAGCCAAAGACCATGAGAGAAGACATTTTTTAAATGCAATTATGATCTTGAATGCACTGCTCGAGGGTGTGGTTGGGTCAGGTTCAATTGAATCTTTCAAAAGGAAATTAGAAATGACTGCAGCATTAGGGGAAAGGGCATGAAGTGGTATCAACTGATGCAGAAATTGGGCACAAATGTCACGGGTCAAATAGCCATCATCTGTGCTGTAATTATGTTGTGATTCCATGTTTTCTGTAGGTTTCCTTGTTGAATATGGCTTCCATGGACAAGCAAAAACAGCAACAGCTTGCTTTTATTTAGCACCTTTTGACTATTCCAATGCAACTCGCTGAGAGGTCATTAGAAAACGAAATCATGCCAGGGTCAAAGAAGAAGTCATCAGGATGAAGGACGGTGTTAAAGGAGATGAGAATCAGCCAGATGGAGAGATTTAGTGAGGTATTCCATAGTTTGGGCCCTACCTGGCTGAAGGTACGGCTGCTAATGATGGAGCAAAGTGGTTCCATTTCTGAAAGCCAGCCATCTCAGTGACTACACACCTGACCCCTTTCATTTGCAGATTTTATTAAAGACATGCACCTCCAAACGGATGCTATTACTAAGAATCACACTGCCACTCAGAGAACTACTCTGCCCACTAGATGATACAGCAGAGAGTTGTATGACTCTTCTATCCTTTGCTAAAGGAAGCGTTTCCTGACTTCTCAATCAAATGGTCCTTCTCTGATGATGGGTTGTGTAACATTGTTGTGAGCTTGCTTAAAGATAGAGACCAGACTCTTGATACTGCTAACTCTTTATGAAGGCTGACAGTTCTCAAGCCTCAGCAGTACCCACCAACAGAAGTGAGTACTGCTGAGATAGATCAGATCGTTCAAGAGCACTGTGACATGGAGCTATAAAATCAAATAAATAATTACGAGGGGCAAAGATTGGAATGTCTATTTGAGAAGAGGGGAAGCCCCTTTGTGTGGATTAATTGAGTTGCTCAGAGCCTCGTCATTGGGTTTGATGGCCATTAGGCTGGTGGCTTCCACATGTGGCTACAGTGCAGCTGTCGCTGATCATCTGCTGGTCAGCTCTGCCAACCCCTCCTTCATTGGGCTAGCAGCAACATTAAATGTTCCCAGCCTTCACGCAATGGGCAGATTATTCACTTCCCAGTGTGCTGCTGGGGAAAAGTTTGGGGACGCATTCTGATATGGCCCCCCCCACTGATTTCCCCGCAATGCACCTCCAAGTCTGTCAAAAATGGGCCTGGAAAATTTAGCCCACTAACTCTGTTTCTTTCCCCACAGATACTACCTGATGAGCTGAGTATCTTCAGCAATTTCTGTTTTCATTTCACATTCTGCTATTGTTTGAAACAATTCATCTAATTGAACACCTGTCAGCTCTTGATCACATCACAAATGCTCAACTGGAAACATTCTGGATGTAATTTGAGAAAAAAGAAATAAACTGCCATCTTGATGAAATAATTTACTAATGAATCACTTGTCTGCAATCAATTAACTCTATGGATTAGATTAGATTCCCTACAGTGTGGAAACAGGCCCTTCGGCCCAACAAGTCCACACCAACCCTCCGAAGAGTAACCTATCCAGACCCATTTCCCTCAGACTAATGCACCTAACACTATGGGCAATTTAGCATGGCCAAGTTACCTCTCCTGCACATCTTTGTGACAGTGGGAGGAAAGCGGAGCACCCGGAGGAAACCCATGCAGACACGGGGAGAATGTGCAAACACCACACAGACAGTCACCTGAGGCTGGAATTGAACCTGGGACCCTGGTGCTGTGAGGCAGCAGTGCTAACCACTGAGCCACTATGTCACATTAATTTGAAATAGCAAATTACACTATAAGTTATGAAGTAGACATTTTGGCACAACTGATTTCTGTGTGCCAACCTACCAACCCCTGCAAACCAACTACTAGGCAGAGTCACAGCATTGTATACACATAGCACATGGAGCCAGAAGGTTAAAAATTGACTCTTTTCTACTTAAGATCCATGGAGTTTTGTTAGCGCAGTTGGCTAGACAGCTAGTTTGTAATGCAGAGTGAGGCCAACTATGTAGTTTTATTGCTGAAACTATCCATGTAGAATTCTCCTTCTCAAAGTTTCCCCTTGCCTAAAGCACTACCCATCATCACTCTCTAATGAGTGAGCATTCCTCTCGTCTGGTAAGACTATGGTCATGTTACCTTTATGTAACATAAGAAAGATCAAGGTCCAAAGTGCAGGACTACACCAGGAGTAATATTTTAATTTTTAAATTACAATTTCTATAAATGAAAAGGCAATGGCTAGAAATGAATAGGAGATGGCGTCTACAGGAGCACGATTTTGGTCCCCAGACATGAACTTCTTGTTCCTATTTTAATGGCAGTCAAACTGATACTGTAATCTCTAATTTCTTTGCTTGTAATTCCTCAAAGAGCAAGAAACTATTATTGATTTTCTCTTGTTCAGTTCTGAAGAACAGTTGTATTGGACCCGAAACATTAACTCTGCTTTTCTCTCTGTGGATGCTGCCAGACCTGTTGGGTTTCTCCAGTGTTCTCTGGGTTTGTATCACATTTCCAGCAGCTGCAGTATTTTGCATTTATTCAAGAGCAAGAACTTATTTGATATCATGACTGAATGTTCTGTGACTTGAAGAAAAACGCAGGAGTTGCAACAAAAACAAGGAAATAAGTAGATCCTCACAGGATTGATTCACTTTGGAAACAATGAAACTGAGAAGGTTTTGTGGTTTTGAGTCAACCAGCTGTTAAATGGGATTGGAAATGAAGCAGACCCATAATTTTCATGAATTGCTGAGATCTATTATAACCATATACCTGTAAACTGTCATCTGTCTGACTTAATTAGTAGATGCAGAGCTTTTTATATCTGGTAAATTTTACATTCTCTCATCCAGCTGAAAGTTATAAGACTCTCAGTTTATTGATGCATCTTCTAGCTCTGAATGTTAAATCTGTTGGGATTGTGCAGATGGAGTGAAGCAGTTTTTACCCACTGCTGTGATACAGTTTGCTGAATAAACATGTGCAAAGGCAGGGGAGGTCAGTTAGGCAGGACAAAGACAACTTGTTGATCCTCATTCGTTACATTTCTTGTACAACTGTTTTGCAAAAGAAAGAGGTTTCCACTGAGTCTTTGCTGCCACATCTTCTTCACCCTCTTTGTAGTTATGCAGCACACAGTCATGGAGTCATAGAGATGTACAGCACGGAAACAACTTCGGTCCAACTCATCAAGTCAAGGCAGAGATATCCCAACCCAATCTAGTCCCACCTGCCAGCACCCGGCCCATATCCCTCCAAACCCTTCCTATTCATATACCCATCCAAATGCCTTTTAAATGTTGCAATTGTACCAGCCTCCACCACATCCTCTGGCAGATCATTCCATACACACACAACCCTCTGTGTGAAAAAGTTGCCCCTTAGGTCTCTTTTATATCTTTCCCCTCTCACCCTAAACCTATAGCCTCTAGTTCTGGACTCCCCCACCCCTGGGAAAGGACTTTGTCTATTTATCCTATCCATGCCCCTCATAATTTTGTCAACCTCTATAAGGTCACCCCTCAGCCACCAACGCTCCTGGGAAAACAGTCCTAACCTATTCAACCTCTCCCAATAGCTCAAATCCTCCAACCCTAGCAACATCCTTGTAAATCTGTTCTGAACCCTTTCATGTTTCACAATATCTTTCCGAAAGGAAGGAGACCAGGATTGCACCCAATATTCTAACAGTGGCCTAACCAATGTCCTGTACAGCCCCAACATGACCTCCCAATTCCTGTACTCAAATACTCTGACCAATAAAGGAAAGCATACCAAACACCTTCTTCACTATCCTATCGACCTGCAATTCGACTTTCAAGGAGCTTTGAGCCTGCACTCCAAGGTCTCTGTTCAGCAATACTTCTGAGAACCTTACCATTAAGTGTATAAATCCTACTAAGATTTGCTTTTTCAAAATGCAGCACCTCACATTTATCTAAATTAAACTCCATCTGCCACTTCTCAGTCCATTGACCCATCTGATCAAGACCAATCAGTTTCGGGTTTTGAGAAATACAGTGCATCAGTCTTCAATCTGTAATACTTTGCTTCAGCTTTCTGCTGTATGAGACATTAAAACTTGAAAGAGCTAACAAACATAATGAGACAAGTTCCACTCCTCAGGATATAAAGGACAGTTCCTGGCAGGAGTTAACCCAGTGTTCAGGTTGTTCAGTTGTTTTGATGACATGTGTCAGTGTTTCAAGAACAGTTTCAGTGCTTTACTCTTAAGTACAGGCGGAGGTTTTACACAGGGCTGTCACGTAACTCAGTTGTAATATAACTAACTATTAAATACCATGTAATAAAATTATTTTGTTTGTTAACATTGAGCCCATCTTCTGCTGCCCCATTTAGTACAGTAAGCTAAACTAATACAGGTTCTTAGTTCCTTGAAAGTGGAGTCACAGACAGACAGTGGGATGAAGAAGCCATTTAGTACACTTGCCTTTATTGGTCATCGGATTGAGTACAGGAGTTGGGAGGTCATGTTGCAGCTGTACAGGACATTAGTTAGGCTACTTTTGGAATACTGCATTCAATTCTAGTCTTCCTGCTATGGGAAAGATGTTGTGGAAAGCTTTACAAGGATGTTGCCAGGGTTGGAGGGTTAGAGCTATAGGGAGAGGCTGAATAGCCTGGGGCTTTTTACCCTGGAGTGTTGGAGGTTGAGGGCTGATCTCGTAGAGGTTTATAAAATCATAAGGGGCATGGATGGGGTGAATAGGCAAGGTCTTTTCCTCAGGGTAGGGGAGTCTAAAACTAGAAGGCATAGGTTTCAGGTGAGAGGGGCAAGATTTAAAAGGGGCAACTTTTTCATGCAGAGTGTGGTGCACATATGGAATGAGCTGTCAGAGAAAGCGGTGGGGGCTGGTACAATTACAACATTTAAAAGACATCTGGATGGGTACATGAATAGAAGGGTTTAGAAGGATATGAGCCAAACGCTGGCAAGTGGGACTAGATTAATTTAGGATATCTGCTCAGCATGGATGGGTTGGACCAAAGGGTCTGTTTCCGTGCTGTACAGTTCTGATCCAGAATACCTCCGATGGTTTTGGTGGACATGACCAATATGGATCTTATATGGGCTGAGCTGGTATCTGAAAATATCGCACATTTTATTAAAGTTGAGGGATGTGCCCCACCACATTTACATCCTGTTTTTGCTGCTGATGTTTTGGAATTTCTCTGTGGGTTGACCAGTTACTGCTTGGTCAGTCTCACTTGTCTTTACTGAGACCTGCTGACAACCATGACAAGGTTCCTTCCTTTATGTCTGTGCTAACCGGCAAAGCAAAGCAGCAGTACTGTGTGAGCCTGGTATCTCAGGATGAGAGGGCAACATGCAAGATGGCAAGGGCAAGGCAGAGATGCTGTGAGCATCCAGGCATCATACCCTTAATTGACCACTCACGGCTGCCTATCAAGAAACCCACCCCACTGATCATCAAAACCGTAAAGGATGGAGCAAAGTACTCCCGACATTGAAGTGGTTTTCACTGGACTTTTTGTCCAATTCTGTCATAAATCTTAAAAATTAAACAACCCCAGGTTATTGTCCAATAGATTTATTTGGAAGTACTAGCTTTTGGAGCGCTGCTCCTTCATTAGGTAGCTCGTGATGCAGGATCATAAGACACAGAATTTATAGCACAAGATCATAGTATCATGCAACTGAAATGGGATATTGAACAAACCTAGATTGCTGTTAAGTCTTTCATCTTTTAGAATGGGTTGCAGGTTTTGGTTCATTAAGGGTGACATTTCAGCTAGGACAATGCATTAAAGTTGTGAGGTTAGAGTCGGTCTGTGTTCTGATCTTGAGTTAGATTGGTCCGCTTTCCAAAATAGGATTTATAAAATATTACATGGATTGAGGAATGACCTTATAGAGATTTATAAAGTCATGAGGGGCATCTGGATGGGTATATGAATAGGGAGGGTTTGGACGGATATCAGCCAGGTGCTGGCAGGTGGGACTAGATTGGGTTGGGCTATCTGGTTGGCATGGACGAGTTGGACCGAAGGGTCTGTTTCCATGCTGTACATCTCTCTGACTCTATGGCTGCCTGCAGAATGTGTGCTTTTTGAGAAAAATAGAATGTACCTGCTCATCATAAATCTTGCCAGATTCACAGTGACCAGACTACTATAGGATTCCATCTTAGAATTTCACTGAAAAGAAGGATTTGTGACAGAGACTGCACTCAAGGCATCTCAGCTAGTTCTGATGAGGACCAGATACCATGGAGGAAGTGCTGTTATCAGAAAATATGTCAGAATTGACTCAAAAATTAAAAGGTTAGTGGGTGAGTTGATCAAAATTTGCAAGATATTAATGGGATGGGATCAACAGAGAAACATTTGTCCTGGTTGGGGAATCTAGGACTAGGGAGCATAATCCAAAAATTAGAGCCAGACCTTTCAGGATTAAAATTACAAAACGCTTCTACACGCAAAAGGAGGTAAATGTTTTAGAATGCTTTTCCGCAAATGACACTTCACATTAGGTCAATTATTAATTTTAAAACAGACATTTGTATGCATGAAATGTATCAATGGATAAGGAACCAAGAGCGATTTATAGAATTAGATCACACAACAATCCTGGTCTAGATTTTATATGTCCCCACTGGGTGCATTTATGGCAGAGGGGATGTAATAGAGATCAAGTGTCTAAACCTATTACCTTCCTAGCCTCCCTCAATCTCCCCCAATTATTATCCTGCTGACATCATAATACATAATAATGATCATAATAATGGGCGGCACGGTGGCACAGTGGTTAGCACTGCTGCCTCACAGCGCGAGAGACCCGGGTTCAATTCCCGCCTCAGGCGACGCTCTGTGTGGAGTTTGCACGTTCTCCCCGTGTCGGCGTGGGTTTCCTCCGGGTGCTCCGGTTTCCTCCCACAATCCAAAAATGTGCAGTTTAGGTGAATTGACCATGCTAAATTGTCCGTAGTGTTAGGTGAAGGGGTAAATGTAGGAGTATGGGTCTGGGTGGTATACGCTTCGGCGGGTCGGTGTGGACTTGTTGGGCCGAAGGGCCTGTTTCCACACTGTAAGTAATCTGATCTAATCTAAACAAATGCAGTGGGCAAGCGGGCAGGAAGGGGCAGCTCAATGTTTGAAATGGTGGGAAGGAAACAGGGTACTATCCATGAGGGTTACTCTTTGTGCTATGAACCCACCCTTCCTCCCGAACCGCAGTGCAAAGCCCCTCACCACATGTCTCCAACCTGCCTTCCCTAACACCTCTCCCTCCAATGTACCTCACTGGATATCCACAGAGGCATTCATCTCTCGTTTCATTTCCAGCAGTGCCCATCACTGACCCCTGGTGTTGTTGGCAGGAGCTGCCTGTCAATCCAATTGGCTGGCAGCCTGAAAGCATTGTAGTTGGAAAGGTGGTTGAGCAGTCAGCTCCCCCAGAAAATATTGTGCCATACCAGAAGAGTCTCGGTAGGTCACCTGACCAACTCATGCTGCGTCTTCAGGATTGGACTGGTGAATAGCATTGTATGTAAGTTGTTTAATACTGGAACAAAATTATTCATTTCATTCAATCACAAAGTATGAAAAACATCTGAAATAAAGGATTTATAACCTCAAATCTCAAGACATGATTCATTCTATTTTCTCAAGGAAGTGGAAAATGCCTTAATTACTTTTGAGGGAAGAATATTCTATATATATTACACTGTCATCTATCTATTACTCTGGAGGCGAACAATCTTCGCTGGAGATGCTCATTAACAATCAAATAATTTCACTAGTTTCTTCATTAATTTGTTGAAATTTTAAAGCCTGACACAGTCCCTGTTTGATTTGATTTTTGTTCTTGATGCATGCCTATGTTTTCACGTTACAATTCCTTGATCCTTTTTGAATTAAAAAAAATCTCATTTTAGAGAATAGAGATGAAGAATTAATTCAACAACTTTACCTTTTTTTTAATCCCCAAGAGTTCAAACTCAGTTATCCATTCATGCCCCACCTAATATTTTAGTATTTTCCAGTAACCTTGCATAGCTCTTAAAGTCCTGATAAACCAGAAAGATAGTGTAGTGATTGGAATGAGGTCAGCCAGGTGGACCTCATAGAATATG
The DNA here is from genome assembly GCF_047496795.1 of Chiloscyllium punctatum. Lineage (NCBI taxonomy): Eukaryota > Metazoa > Chordata > Chondrichthyes > Orectolobiformes > Hemiscylliidae > Chiloscyllium > Chiloscyllium punctatum. The sequence goes on from NC_092775.1 coordinate 60,912,609, forward strand.
AGTTCCCTGATTGGGTCTGTTAACCTGGTCCAATCAGGAAGCCCTGGCTGACATACATAAACAGGAGTGTCAGGCATTCTGTTCACCCTGAGAGCTGGCTCTGAAGAAGCTGGATCAGGGTCAAATACTGTGCATATGTAAATAAAGGGTGACTTGATGATATTGTTACTGGCCTTTGTGGAGTTATTTCAGATGTAACCAGTTTTCATTTGAGATCTCATTTCTAGAACACCCACTTCAGTTAAATCCATCTCAATTCTCTTCTTGTTTCCTCAGCCCTTAAAGTAAGAACTTACATTTACATGAACGATTTTATTACTCATCCTCAAGTATTTCACACCTAACAAAGTACTTTTCACGTGTTGTCTTTTCACATGTAATATTAGAGAAATGAGATAACTAACTTATGGACTCTAAGTCGTTGGTCAGAACCTTGACTATTGGGGTTGGAACATCTTGTTGCAGCTATACAAGAAGTTGGTGAGATCACATTTGAAGAACTACATGCAGTTCTGGATGTCCTACTGTAGAAAAGGTATCATTTAACTAGAACAAGTGTAGAAAGGATTTACTAAGACTAGAGGGTTGAGTTATAAGGAGGCTGGATAAGCTGGTAGCTTTAACCTTGGAGTGCTGGAGACTGAGGGGTGACCTTATCGAGGTCCATAAAATCACAAGAAGCATCGATAAAGTAGATAGCTCACATCCTTTCTCTATAGTAGGAGAGTCTAAAATTAGAGGGCATGAGTTTAAGATGAGAGGGCAGAGACACGAAAAGTTCCAGAGAGACAATTTTTTCAGTCAGAGAGTGGTGAGTGCCTAGAACAGGTTGCCAGGGGTAGTGGTGGAAGCGAGTACAACTTCGTCATTTAAGAAACATGTGGACATATACGTGGATAGGATAGGTATGGAGGGATATGGACCAAACACAGGCACATGAAACTTGTTTAAATTGTGAAAACTGGGCGGCATGTGCAAGTTGGGCCGAAGGGCCTATTTCCATGTTGTAGACCTCTACGACTCTATGACTAATTCCCATTAACTGTAATCAGATGTATGATAAATTAATCTGCTTTAGATCCGAATTGGCCAGGACTCTCAGGAGACCAGACCCTGTTATTTATTCATGGGTTTGTTTGTATTAACCTGAGAGACCAGGTGGGTCTTCAGTGTAACATCTCATCAACCGTATCTCTGACCATAGACTGTTCCTGTGACCTTTATATTTACCAGCCCATGCACTCCTGATTAGATTAATTGTTAATTATTCAAAACTGCCATGTGTATGGCAGTCACACCAGTGTGCCCATGGATGGTATGATACCTGTTGATAGAAATTCATTCCCATTTCAGCTTTATGCAACTATTTGATTCCAGTTCTACCAACTGCACTAAAGCAGGATCACTTCTGCAAGGCCGTGATTCATGACAGGCCCACTCACCAATGTGAACACCACATGCCACTTCACCCGACTTAACCGCATTGGATGTGAGACACTTTCTGTCATGTCTTCAGATGTCTCTTCATTCAGTGTTCGCTCAAAGAAAGCAACATGGTTATTTCTTAGAGTCGTAGCAGCACCAAACAAAAAGAAAGGAAAAATGCAGGTTTTGACAGATTTATTTCAGAAAGCTGAAGTATAATCTGAAATCAGACATTTCCTTTAAAGGCAGCATTACCAATGGGAGCCTGCACCTTATGGTAATCGCTGATGTGTGTTGATTAAACTAATGTTTAATATTGGACATCAGAGCTTAACAAGTACCACATTCACCAAGTTCCATTTGGCATTGTTACATATGACCACTCCACACTGGAATGGACTGAGATCAGCAGGACATGACAGGGTAACAGCTTGTTTTACATTCACCAAAATAACACCACTTCCAGGAACCTTGTTTTTGGCATGCAGGACTGGAAAAAGACAAGCCTTTGTGAGCAATTTCTCCTCTGTTCACATACTCATTCCCTCGAGCAAACAGAAGGTTTCTGTGGGGCTATCGACTGGGAATGATGGTATTTGCTGCTCTCTTTAGCCCTGCCTCCCAGGCTGAGGTTGTCATGTTAGTCATCAGTTAATTCTGGTCTCCTTCCTATGGGAAAGATGTTGTGAAAGGGTTCAGAAAAGCTTGACAAGGATGTTGCCAGGGTTGGAGGATTTGAGCTACAGAGAGAAGCTGAACAGGCTGGGGCTGTTTTCCCTGGAGTGTCGGAGGCTGAGGGGTGACCTTATAGAGGTTTACAAAATTATGAGTGGCATGGATAGGATAAATAGGCAAACTCTTATCCCTGGGGTTGGGGAGTCCTGAACTAGAGGGCATAGATTTAGGGTGAGAGGGGAAAGATATAAAAGAGACCTAAGAGGCAACTTTTTCACGCAGAGGGTGGTACGTGTATGGAATGAGCTGCCAGAGGAAGTGGTGGAGACTGGTACAATTGCAACATTTAAGGGGTATTTGGATGGGTATATGAATAGGAAGGGTTTGGAGGAATGTGGGCCAGGTGCTGGCAGGTGGGACTAGATTGAGTTGGGATGTCTGGTCAGCATGGACAGGTTGGACCGAAGAGTCTGTTTCCATGCTGTACATCTCTATGACTCTATGTTGGCTGGGCTTGAAGCCTTCAGCATTCCCTCTGAGTTGCTTTGCAATGTTTCCTATAGTTTCATAAAATGTGGATTTTGGATTAATCCGTTTCGTCGTTCCTGTTTCACAGGTGCAGCTGTGAGCTGAGGGTAGGGTTCTTTAGGAGTCAGTCCCTGTCATGCTCAAATGGTCGGGTCAGGCGTATCTCTGTGTGGAACACACCTGACTATCAGACACGGGTACACATTCCAGCCTGGGGAATCTAGGCTGACACTCCAGTGCTGATCTGAGGCAGTGCTGCACTACGTGAGATATTGTCTTTTGGATGAGAGGCTATAGCCCAGCCCTGTCTCCCCACTCAGGTGGACCATTTGAAAGAAAATCAGTGACAGCAGCCCCAGTCTATTCCACAACCAGCGCCACAAAAACAAGATGGCTTGTCCATTAGCTTGCTGTGTGCAAATTGGCTGATATGCTTCCCACCTCACAATAGTGACATTTCAGAACATACGTCATCAATTGTGAAACACTAAGTCCACGAGAGGTGCTACAGAAATGCAATTTTTGCTTTCCTTTCCTTTTCCTCCATCCAAGAATGTGGCCGACTGAGAAGGTGTCAGGATAAGTGTGGAGGAGTCGGCTAGATTCAATCCTGCCAGGAATCCCTCCACACAGATTCGTCATATGAGTGGCCAAGATGAAGGTTGAGTCTCATCCGAATCCATGGAGCGTGACTTCCACCCCAGATCACATGGAGTGAGACAAGGTCACAGAAAGAGATCTATATAAACAGCCTGGGACAACGTAAGCGAACGGCTGTGGGGAACGACACACCCAGAGGCAAGGGAGATGTAAAGGGTTCCTTGTGGGACTATGAGGAGTCCTGACTGACTACCTCCCCGAATGTGACCAGCACATTGACAGGTTTGATCAGTAGCAAGCATTTTACCCATTAATGAGGCAGTTATCCACTGAAGGCAAGGATCTTACAGGCTGGCCGAATCAAACCTTGTAAAATGGAACGAAGCCAGAGTGAACCACAGACCTGGTCCAGGCTAAAGCTGTTCTAATCTTCTCCATACCCCATTAGGACATTTGAACATTGTAAAGCAATATTAGAAACCAATCTGCCCATGCCTTCATGATTACACTACCCAGCACAGAAATCAAGGTACCATCTCTCCTTGTTACTAGTATGCTCTGATCCTGGGTTCTATGGGTGGTCACTTTGCCAGGAGCCATCCCAGGCTCTGAATGATAGGAGCTGTGGCAAGAAATTTGGGCGAATCATGAGCGAGGCAAGGTCTTTACCATTGTCGGGAGCAACAAGTCCCATTTTCCAACAAAGTTCTGGACATTGAGATAAAGTTCTCCCTGGTGAGTGGTGAGAGACCTGTTAATGGGTAATATCATTCATTATTATCCTCATTACTATCCAATCCTACCTCACTAATATATAGTTTCCCATTCAATTATCTGCTGGATACAAGCTAGACATCAAGAGATCCTGAAATGAAAGCTGGACTAGTCTCCTCATGACTCCAAACCTTTGCTCCTCCCAGATGCCCATCTTTGGCACACAGCACCAATTTCTCCAGGGCAGTGTCCTCAGACTGCATCCAATACAGTATTGGGCCCTCTGCACCTACACAGCAAATCTCCAATGCACACACAATACTGCATTTCAATGCTGCACTTCTTAAGAAATAGCTTAAGTAGGCCATTCAGCCCTGTAAACCTGCTTCACTATTCACTAATACCAAACTGATCTATTTGTGTTCCAAATTCCAATTTTCCAATTCTGACAATGGGACATTGGACTAGGAAAGTCAAATCTGTGTTTTCTCTCCATGGATGCTACCTGACCTGCTGAGTTTCTCCAGCACTTTCTGTTTTTTGTTTATTGTTTCAGATCTCCAGTGTCCACAGTTCTTTGTTTCACCTTATCGTTTGGGATAAAAATTATCCATTTGATCTTGAAGTCTTATCTGCTCTCAAAAGGTGCTATCACAATCAAGGTTTCCCTTGATTATCGATATCACGGGCATGGATAGTGAGATCCGCATTGCCAGAAGGTGAGTACACAGAGGACACTGATTTAAGGTGATTGTTGAGCAAATCAGGGCAACATGAGAAAGAACATTTCTACTCAGACAGTGTTTAGGATCTGGAATATACTGCCTGAGAATGTAATAGAGGCAGATTCAATTGTGGCTTTCAAAGTTTGATGTGGATGGACATCTAAAGGAAAACAATTTTCAGGGCTATGTAGAGAATGGCTTTTAGCTCTGCAGCTCTTACAGAGAGCAAACACAGAAAGGCAGGCTGAATGGCCTCTCCCCATGTTGTAATCATTCAGTAGCTGTAATTTGGTGACAAAAGTCCCACTGTCAAGATTGAAAATTGAAGTGTTACCTGACTTTGGCTGACGGTGGGACTTGGGGCCTGGATGGTAGCTCAGCAGAGCCATCTCTGGGGAAAGTGTTCAGTGCTGAGGGAGGCCAGAGTCCTGGGTCAAAATGTTGCAAGGTTGAGTTTTGAATGGAAAATCCCAGCAGGGAAACCACTGGGATTACAGGTGCTGCTTTATCTGTCTGTGATTCCTCTTGGTTCAACAGAATTTATGCCCCGTACACACACTTCCCCATCATAGAAGACTAATGGAAGGTTCCTCCACTTAGGTGGAGACAGTGTAAACATCCAAATGAGTAATTTCTTCCAAGGGTAAGGGAGAAAATCCCAATTCTGGAGATCTGATTCCATTGTGGAATTAACACACTAATAAGGAAAAAAAAAGTGAAGTCACTACTGTCTTTCCAGACCATCATGCTGCTCTCTCTTGGACAGAAATGACTAATGGTGGTTTAAACTGAGGGTCACCACACCTCAGCCAAGGGGAGAGATTGATAAGGAGAGTCTTTCATGGCAAACTCAGCCTGTGTGGGTATTAACCCCATACTAGGAGAAAGTGAGGACTGCAGAGATCAGAGCTGAAAATGTGTTGCTGGAAAAGTGCAGCAGGTCAGGCAGCATCCAAGGAGCAGGAGAATCGACGTTTCGGGCATGAGCTTGAAGAAGGGCTCACACCCGAAACGTCGATTCGCCTGCTCTTTGGATGCTGCCTGACCTGCTGCGCTTTTCCAGCAACACATTTTCAGCTATTAACCCCATACTGTTGGCCTCATTCTGCATTGCAAACCAACTGCTTACTAACTAACTACCCACTTACTTATAGGAGTTACTTGACAGATTTCATCTCGTTTGTTGGGCTACTATGCTGGTACATTGACAATGGGATTGTTGATTAATCACTACAATCAATCAACTAATTTCTATAGTGATACAGTGGTATTGTCCCTATCTCTGGACCAGGAGGGCTGGGTTTCACCCTGAGTTATGTTATAACATGACTGAACCGGTTGATTAAAGTGACTAAAGTAGTCGCACAATGCCTCTCAAAACACTATCTATAATAGTACAAGTTCAAAGGGGGAGCTTTCAACTTCGGAGCATAAGAAGCCAACTCAACCTCCAGCATTTAATAAGAAGCTGGCTAGTTTGCTTATGTCTCAAATTCCAATCTCCCATCTTGCCTGACAACCTTTGACTCCCCTGCTTAAGGCATTGACTGAACCACTTTCTGAGGCAGAGTTCCAAAGTCACACAATCCTTTGAGAGAAAATAATCTCTCATCATCGCCGGTTAAAAATGGTGACTCCCATCTATGGCTATCCCAAAGTGTTTCACAATCGGTGAAGTACTCTCTCAATGTGCCATCATTGTTGCAAAGTAGGTTGAACTCCCAAGGCCTTGCAGCAAGTCAGGGTCAATGATCACTTAATCTACTTCTGGTGATTTTGGTCATGAGATAAATAATGGTCTTTCATGCCAAGAAAAACTTTATACCTTCAAACGACACCTAGGGTTCTTTTATGTTGACCTGAACTGGCAGGCAGTAATTCATTGCATCTGTAAAACAATCTCTCAGTACGCCACTAAACTGTCAGGCTGGATTATATATTGATGTCTGAGAGAAGGGCTTGAACCTATGATCCGCTGACTCAGCAGCAAGATTTGCAACGAACTGAGACAAATTGATACTTAAAGAACATCTCAAAGACCCTTTGGGAGTGACAAATCGGTGTATAAGATGGCTAAATGCCTACCATCGACAGTCTTTTCGGTTGCTAGGTTCTCCATGTATTTAGCTAAGTCTGACACTGAAAGGTAGTTCAGTTATAGATTACTTGTCTGTTGCTAAAATAGCAAGACTAGCAATTCAATTATTTATGCACTGTAATTTTTAGTTTGATTTAACATAGGGGCTCCCACACAGAATTTTGTATATCAAGATGACAGACAAATTCTATCTGGTCCCTCAATTGCACCTGGAAAGTTCAAATTGATTCCCTTCCTTAAATGGAACAGTCATGCGTAAGATGTCTTGCGAAAAGTCAGTTATGTGGCAGCTTGAGAAAAGGCAACAGAGCTTTTCTCAATTTGAAGTCTCAAAGTTCTCTGTGCTGCATAAATGAAGTTAAGAAATGCACCATGAGAGTTCTATGTGACTGTATGAATAACGTTGTTTATTCCTGATATCCTGACCTTGCATAATTTATCTGTTTGATCCAAGTTCCTTTCAAACCAAGCCCATGGTGCATTGAGAGGAGACTGATTTAAACGACTGTAATAGACATTTAAAGTGCATACATCACAAGGGATTAGGAAGGTATGATTGAACTGCAACATCTTTGACTCAATTTCCATTGCTGTTACACAAAATTAAGTTTTAAGCTTAAGATGTAAAGCCATACTGCCTTTAGCTGGGGACCCTGCACTCAATCAATGAAACTCTTGGACTGACTTAAAACACATGTTTAAATTCCAAGCTATATCACAAAATTACAGAATGGTTACATCACAGAAGGATATCATTCAGCCTATCATGTCTATGCCAGCCCTCTGAATGAAAAATTAACTTAGTGCCAACCTCTTTCCTGCTCCTTGTAACCCTGCACATTCCTCCTTTTTGGATGCAGTTGGGAGGGGGCAGGATGAGTTTGAAGGGATTTCCTTTTCAGATAAGGAACTTTCATTTTTTAGGTTAGTATCTTTGAATTTTATCATTCATGATGGAAATGAACAGTGTGATTCAGTTGAAGCTGACATCAAATTGCTAATCCTTACCGTCAGGATTGTGTGATGGAAGGGGGAGAGAGAGAGAGAAAATCGACATTTCCGGCAAAAAGCCCTTCATCAGGAATTTTTGATGAAGGGCTTTTGCCCGAAATATCAAGTTTCCTGCTCCTCAGATGCTGCCTGACCTGCTGTGCTTTTCCAGCACTATCTTAGTCGTTTTTTTACCCTACTACTCAATACAATCATGGCTGATTGAACACCTCAATGACTTTTACACATCCCAATCCCCATCCATCACTGGTAATCTAAAAATCTATGAATGTCTACCTTAAACAAGCTCAAAGACCCAAGCCTGCTCAGTCCTCTGTGATAGATGATTCCAAAGTTTCACAACCTGTGATGAAAAGTTAAAAGGCTTTGTATGGAAAGGATTATTTGGATTAAATGCTCACGTCATTGCTGTAGGCTTGTCACATACTTTGTTCTTGTTCCCTGCTAACTTCATATTCAACATCAGAGCCACAAAGTAGGGAAGCTGCAACAATGCTCATACAATTGAGGGAGGTTGCAGTAGCTACTTCATCCATTTCACAGAACAACCATTCCCAGTAAATCACAACCCGCCACAGTTGAAGTTAACTGATAGAATCGGTTGCAAGATGGTTTTTGGTCTGATTTGCCCATTGGTTGGCACATAATGGCTGGAGGCAGGTCGCACAGTGCTGTGGTCTCCACTGCTTTTGCCCTTCTGAGTGGACGGTCGAAAACATCAGCCCGACAAAGTACAATGGAGCCCATTGCTGAGGTGGCCATTGTGCAGCACAAAGCAGGAAGAGAGGAGAAGAGTGAAAAACACCAGGGACAAGGCTGATTAGCATACTTAGATCACATGGAATCCAGGGGGAGCTAGACAACAAAATTGGCTTGAAAGTAGGCGGTAGAGGGTTGTGGTGGAAGGTTGCTTTTTGGGCGAGAGGTCGGTGACCAGTGGTGTGCCACAAGGATCGGTGCTGGGTCCACTGCTTTTTGTCATTTATGTAAATGATTTGGATGCAAGTTTAAGGGCTGTGGTTAGTAAGTTTGCAGATGACACCAAAATAAGTGATGCGGTGGACAATGAAGAAGATTATCTCAGGGTACAATGTGGCTTTGATCAGATCTGCCAATGGACTGATGTGTGGCAGATGGAGTTTAACTTAGATAAATGTGAGATGTTGCATTTTGGTAAGATAAACCAGGGCAGGACCGATACAATTAATGGTAGGGCCCTGGGGAGTGTTGCTAACAAAGAGACCTAAGGATGCAGGTTCACAGTTCCTTGAAAATGGGTAGACTGGGTGGTGAAGGAGGCATTTGGCACGCTTGCCTTTATTGGTCATGACATTGAGTACGGGAGTTAGGATAGCATGATGTGGCTCTGCAGGACATTAGTGAGGCCACTTTTAGAATACCATGTACAAGTCTAGCTGCCCTTCCATAGGAAGGATATTGTGAAACTTGAGAGGATGCCGAAAAAATTTACAAGATTGTTGCCGGGATTGAAGGGTTTTAGCTATAGGGAGAGGCTGAATAGGCTTGGGTTATTTTCCATGGAGCATTGGAGTTTGAGGGGTGACTTTATAGAGGCTTATAAAATCATGAGGGGCATGGATAGGATAGATAGGCAGCAACTTTTAAGATAGTGGGGAATCCAGAACTAGAGGGAATAGGTTTCAGGTGAAAGATTTAAAAAGGACCTAAAGGGTGCGTGTGTGGAATGAGCTGCCAGACAAAGTGGTGGAGGCTGGTACAATCACAACATTTAAAAGGGATCTGGACAGGTATGTGAATAGGAAAGGTTTAGAGGGATATGGGCCAAATGCTTACAAATGGGGCAAGGTCAGATTGGGATGTCTGTTCGGCTTGGATGAGTTGGACCGACGGTCTGTTTCTGTGCCGTATGACTCCATTTGGGATATAACCATGGTATGTACACCTGCAACATAATTCCTGACTTCATATATTCCAGATCTCTGGATATAAGGGCCAGCATTCCATTAGCTGATTTCCATGACTGCTCATGATGCTCCATTGTAAAAGTACTGAAGCTAACTTAGATGACAGAGAGTGAGGAAGAAAACTCTAATGACAATGCTTTTGAGAGGGTATTGAGTAATGAGCAGCAAAACAAACAAGTTGTTCAGCAAGAGCCATGGAGAACAACACACCTGTCCAGATAAGTAAACAAATTCCAGATCAGCTATCTAAAATGTTCACATTGAAGTTTGAATTATTAATCTTCTGAGTTCTTTTTTTACATGCTTATATAATTTTTTGAATTGACAGCACATGTCTGTCAATGATGTGTATCTGTTTTGGAACTTCTTTGGGAAAAGAGTGAGGTTGTATTGTGTCTGGGAGCAGATAGGCTGATAACATCATCAGATTATCATGGCATACGACCTAATGGTATAAGGGTTTCAGTCCCCATCTTACTGAGCATGTAGCATGGTATGCTGAGGGAATTGTGCTTAAGTGTGTCCAAATTGTTTAACTCAAGGCCAGATAAGTAAGTACCTGTGATTGTAATTTATGTATTTAAAACCTGGAACTATGATAAAAATTCATTGAATTCTTCAATACTTCATGACCCATATCTCATCTTTATGTTACAAGAGCTAACATAAGTATCACAATGTGATCATCGGTATGTCACACAACATCACATCAGATGACTGTATTCCTTTTACTGAAGCATAAAGAAAGTCAAATGGAAAATTCTGAATGTGGGTTGAATAAAACAAGACATGTACTTGAAACCAAATTAATGTAGCGTGTAACCAAACTGATAAAGATAGGGCATATGGGTGGAACCTATGTTTTTGCATGGAATAAAGGAGCAGTCAATGAGGCCTGCTACTGATAATATGTTGTGTCCTTCAAGTGCTATAATTGGTTCGCAAGACTTATGCAATGTGTTTAAATGTGCTTCAATCAAAGATGAATCATTATAACCCTAGATGTGGAAGAGAAGCTAGATCGGTACAGTAGTGAAAAATATCTGACAGAACCAGAAAATGAGAAACTGAGAATAGAAACATTAATCCTATATGTGTGCAGTTTTTTTTCTCAATCTAGTGACTTACACTAGTTCTCATTTCCTTGAAATTAGAATCTTGCTCATAATATCTAGGAAAGAATGTACTGTTTAAAGGCATGTTTAGGACAATGACAATAGTTCCTTGGAAGCAATTTAGTAGCAACTGTTTCAAATGTTCAATACACCTTCTGACATGACTTGGGAAATGTGACACAAGTGAATAGCAACACCTTTACCAAACCCTCAACTAACTGGTTGCTTGCAAATTAGATTAGATTAGATTAGATTACTTACAGTGTGGAAACAGGCCCTTCGGCCCAACAAGTCCACACCGCCCTGCCGAAGTGTAACACACCCATACATCGACATCTACATCTACCCCTTACCTAACACTACGGGCAATTTAGCATAGCCAATTCACCTAACCAGCACATCTTTGGAGTGTGGGAGGAAACCGGAGCACCCGGAGGAAACCCACGCAGACACGGGGAGAACGTGCAAACTCCACACAGTCAGTCGCCTGAGGCGGGAATTGAACCCGGGTCTCTGGCGCTGTGAGAACATTATGACACATTAAGAACATTATGACACATGTTCTTTTTTAAAATGTACAGTGGTGTTCTAATTATGCAGAACTGCAAGATATGTTCTCTGTGTTGGTAGAAAACATTTTCCAAAATCAAGTTGAACTCAGTGTTTATTTATGTTGAGAGAAATTTAGATTCTGTCAGAAAATAGGATCTCAATTGGTTTGAGTGTATTGGTCCCAAACCCGGATTTAATGGGTGCATTATTCCTCACCATGTGTGTCTGTTCTCATCCTGCTGCTTTAGTTGCTGGTTCCTGACTGTGATCCTCATGAATTATCAGGAAAAGCCATGTTTACAGAAAACATTTGTTTTGAATAAGCTCTCTGCCGATAATCAATAATCTGTCTGTAAAATGTGTTTTAAATTTTTTCTAACTCCAGTCCTTACCAAGAAAGACTAACAAGTTGCCTTCTTTTGATAATTGCAGTGTACTTTTAAATCACTTGTCCACACAATCACTATATAACCCTTCTGAGCATTGAACTTGCCTGACGTATTTCCAAACAGTTAAGCTTTACATTAGGGATTAAAGCACTGATTGTTATGACTCCATAGGTCGCGGAATAGTTTAAGAATGAAACACTTTGCATACATGATTATCTTTTTTGGAGTCAATTAATTGTCCAATTCAACAAATTATTGCATTTTTATTGCATACAGAAAGAGCATTTGGATACTATTTTTATGAAAAACCAAGGGATTCTTTTTTTAATATTAAGTGCATTATATAAATGTAAATAATTGTTGCATGATGGCATTTCAGAGGAGACAGTCTTGTTGAAGTGTTATAGCTCGAGGCTTTTTTTGTAGCAGGTTCTGTGTAATTGCTGCCATTTCAATTATTCTGTAGTCATTTATTTTTAAGCATTTAAAGACAAGTACAAGTCATTCTGCTATAACATGTGTTTTGTTACCACGAATCTGCTGCTATGCAATAGACGAATTGGGGACACTGTTTCTAAAGCATGAACTTTTAAAATGTGTTTTGGCTGTAAAGGGATTGCATCGCAACACTTTAAGTGCTGTTTCTAACCCGTAATATTCTTCTATAATGTGGGGCTGCACAAGGATGCAATCATCACGTTATAGAAGAACTACCTTTAGAGGTGAATTTCTTGGTCAATGTTGCTAATGTAGAGTTCAGTGCCTGAAAATCATTATCATGAAATAGCTTCTGCAAAATAAAAATTCTGAGTTATTCATTTTTATTTGAGAAGTGTTGCATTTTGGTAAGGCAACCTCAGGCAGGATTGGTGCAATTAATTGGAGGGTCTTGGGGAGTGTTGCTGAACAAAGCGACCCTGGGGTGCAAGTTCATAGTTCCTTGAAGGTGGAGTCACAGGTAGACAGGATAGTGAAGAAAGTATTTGTTACACATGCCTTTATTGTTAAGTGCATTAAGTATGGATTTGAGATGACAAGTTTTGGTTGTACAGGACATTGGTGAGGCCAGTTTTGGAATACGACATTCAGTTCTGGTCTCCCTGCTCCAGGATGTTGTTAAACTTGATAAGGTGCAGGAAAGATTCACCAGGATGTTGCCAGGACTGAAGGATTTGAGTTATAAGAGAGGCTGAATAGGTTGGGACTTTTCTCCCTGGAGGCTGAGAGGGTGACCTTAAAGAAGTTTATAAAATCATGAGGGGCATATATAGGGTGAATAGCCAAGATCTTTTTCTCTGGGTAGAGGAGTCTAAACCTAGAGGACATGGGTTCAAGGTGGGAGAGGAAAGATTTAAAAAGGACCTGAGGGACAACTTTTTCATGCAGGAGTGGTGCATGTTGAACGAAGTGCCAGAGGAAGCGGTGGACGTGAACATAATTACAACATTTAAAAGGCATCTGGATGGGTATATGAAGAGGAATGGTTTAGAGGGACATGGGCTAAATGCTGGCAAATAGGACTAGATTAATTTAGGATATCTGGTCGGCATGGATGAGTTGGACTGAAGGGTCTGTTTTCATGCTGTATGACTCTATGACCCTAATTCTATTTCAGTAGCTTGCTTTCAGGAAGAGAATAGAGGAAGAAAACAACATGGACTTTTAACAGATGAGAATATGGCACTGGAAAAGCACAGCTGGTCAGACAGCATCCAAGGAACAGGAGAATCGACATTTCGGGCATAAACCCCCATCAGGGCTGATAACAACAAGGATACTGAAAGTTTCCTCTCTGGATCTCTCTGTCTCTTTCTCTCTCTGTCTCACTCTTTTCTGCCTCTCTCAATCCTCCTCAAGCTCAGACATTAGGCAATGAAAAACAGATCAAAACAATGGTGAGGAATCACTGAGAACTCTACGATATCTGCAGCTTTGCCATTACAGAAGATAGAAGAAAATAGCTTGGAGGCAGTATCTGTTAGCTATAATCACACTGCCCCTAAAAACCTTCCTAGCTCAAACTTTTTGGAGTCTGTGTCTTTTACAACCTCTATGGAAAAAAAAATCAAAGAAAATATAACCTTGTTAAAGGGGCAGCATCATCACACTCCTCACCCATGCCCTCTAGGTTTAGACTCCTCTACCCTGAGAAAAAGATCTTGGCTATTCACCCTATATCAATAGGTTGTATCAATTCATTGTTACTATACCAGTTGCTTGGAAAAATGATCCACGTTGTCTTATTTCTCTGCATTTTACCTTTAGGCTGTTGAATTTGCATTTGAGAATATTTATTCACTTTCACTTTAAAAACAATGGCAGATATTATGCCCTCTAATATGGTGACATATTGTATTTTCATATGTCCATTGTATTTGATATGTCATTTGATTTTCTAACAAACTACTGTTTAAAAATCAAACTTCTCTTTTCATTCTTGAATTTGTGATCTGAAATGTATTCTATTAACTGAGTCATCAACAAGTGATATCTTTCTATGTTCCTTAACTTTAAATATATCTATCAGATTTCTTCTTGCTGCAGTAAAGATCCTACTTTCTTAAGTCTCCTTCAGGAATCATGTTTCTCCCTGTATAATTCTGATAAATCTCATCGGTGCCTTTTCCAAATTTTTGACATTGTTCATAAAGCTCAAATAACTAACATATTCCCAATTATATTCTACATTTAATAGGTTCCTTCCCCACAAGACTAAACATGAGTTAATGTGGGTTATGCTGTAGAATAAGATAATCACAAACTATTGGTTATTTAATATGACAAATCGATGTCTGAACCCAAATGGAAAACCAGGAGTCTTTACCAAAATGTTGAAATTCCATTCCACCTATGAAAAGACATGTTGTTCTGAGAGACATTGGAGGTCAAATAGCTGTTTGGAAGGAGCATTAAGAATCATAGAATCTCTACAGTGTGGGAGCAGGCCATTTAGCCTATTGTGTTCATACTGACCCTTTGAAGAGCATCCCACACACATTCACCTCCAGCTCTGTAACCCTGTATTTCCCATGGCTGATCTACCTGACCTGCACATCCTATGAGAAATTTAGCATGGCTAATCCACCTGACCTGCACATCTTTGGACTGTGGGAGGAAGCCAGAGCACCTGGAGGAAATCCCCATTATGTGATCTGCAACACTGCATTCTCAATATAGGTGACTAAGAATTATTGATGAAAACAACACAATATCCTTCTGTTGCCCTACCTGCTGCAATGGAACAAAGGATTTTGCCCACTTATTAGGAATACAATGAGTCATATCTCAAAGAACACCAAACAACAGTCTGTTCACAGAGTTAAAAATCACACAACACCAGGTTATAGTCCAACAAGTTTAATTGGAAACACTAGCTTTCAGAGCACTGCTCCTTCATCAGGTTGTCGCTCCGAAAGCTAGTGTGCTTCCAATTAAACCTGTTGGACTATAACCTGGTTTTGTGTGATTTTTAACTTTGTACACCCCAGTCCAACCCCGGCATCTCCAAATCACATCTGCTCGCAGAACTCAACTCACTCATTCACTCAGTGACGATGAGACTTTCTGCTGTACCTTTGAATCTCAATTACATGCTTTACAGTGGGCTTTAATCATGAAGCTTTCACTCAAGATACAGCCCTATATTTTGAAAACTACTTCAATGATAAAACATCTTAAGAAGGAAAGAAGATCTTGTGCAAAACTCCTTCGTTTAAGCAAGCATTTCAGAGATGAACTCAACTTTGCTTAACAGGAAATGAATCAATTTAGTTTCAATGTTACTCTCTCATTAAATACGAATAGCTTCTTTTATTAATTCATGATCAAAATAAGTCTCCTGATGTAAAACTTAAATAGATCTGATTCTACTGTGGAATTATCTTTGGGAAAGCAATGCCTTGTTGATTTGTGTTGGTTATGTATGCCATGCAGTTATGCAAAATGGTCTCCTTAACCAGTGTACATTAGATTGCATGTGTTGCTTCTTTGATGATGAGTTCCAAGTTTGAACCATATTTCAGAGTATGTCTGTGAATTGTAAATAAAGTCCTGTTCTGTAAAGTATGGAGCTTGAGACTTAGAATTGCTTAATAAAGAGAGTCAGGACAACCCTTAGTCATTTAGGCCAGTGACCCTTACTTTGGTAATGGGTAAGGTGTTGGAAAAGGTTATAAGCAATAGGATTTATAATCATCTAGAAAGGATTTTTAGATGATTTATAATCATCTAGAAAGTTTGAATATGGATAGTCAACACAGTTTTATGAAGGGTAGGTTGTGCCTTACTAACCTAATTGAGTTCTTCGAGAAGATGACAAAGCAGGTGGTGAAGGTGAAGCGGTTGATGTGGTGTTTATGGACTTTAGTAAGGCGTATGATAAGGTTCCCCACAGTAGGCTATTGCACAAAATACAGAGTTTCGGGATTGAAGGTGATTTAGCAGTTTGGATCAGAAATTGGCTAGCTGAAAGAAGACAGAGGGTGGTGGTTGATGGGAAATATTCATTCTGGAGCTCAGTTACCAGTGGTGTGCCGCAAGGATCTGTTTTGGGGTCACTGCTGTTTGTCATTTTTATAAATGATCTAGATGTGGGCATAGAAGGATGGGTTACAAAATTTGCAGATGACACTAAGGTCAGTAGAGTTGTGGATAGTGCCGAAGGATGTTATGGGTTCCAGAGGGACATAGATATGATGCAGATCTGGGCTGAGAAGTGGTAAATGGAGTTTCATGCAGATAAGTGTGAGGTAGTTCACTTCAGAAGAAATATCAGGAATGCAGAGTACTGGGGTAATGGTAAAATTCTCAGCAGTGTAGATGAACAGAGAGATCTCAGTGTCCTGGTGCATAAATCCCTGAAAGTTGCCACCCAGGTTGATAGGATTGTTAAGAAGGATCTGGTGTGTTGGCGTTTATTGGTAGTGGGATTGAGTTTCAGAGTCATGAGGTCATGCTTCAGCTGTACAATACAGTGGTAAGGCCAAACTGTGTGCATTAAAGGAAGGATGTGGAAGCTTTGGAAAGTGTTCAGAGCAGATTTACTTGGATGTTGCCTGGTATGGAAGGAAGGTCTTACATGGAAAGGCTGAGGGAACTGAGGTTGTTTTCATTGGAAAGAAGAAGGTTGAGAGGTGACTTAATTGAGACATATAAGATAATCAGAGGGTTAGATAGGGTGGACAATGAGACCCTTTTTCCTTGGATGGTGAAGGCTAACATGAGGGGACATAGCTTTAAATTGGGGGTTGGTAAATTTAGGACAGATATCAAGGATAGTTTCTTTACTCAGAGAGTAGTAGGGGTGTGGAATGGCCCACCTGCAATTGTACTAGACACATCGAAGTTAAGTGCATTTAAATGGGCATTGGACATACATATGGATAATAATGGAACAGTGTAGGTTAGATGGGCATCAGATTATTTTTCACAGGTCGGCATAACATCGAGGGCTGAAGAGCCTGTACTGTGCTGTAATGTTCTATGTTCTATGTTCTAATTGTTTGGCAAAATAGTGTGAAGCCTTTTGCATGAAAAAATGCCCAGCGATTTGTGGGAAGCAAAGGAGGTGTGATGAGCTGCAAATCAACACAAGCTATTGGATAATTTGCATCGCTCTGCTCATTGCACATCTCCTGCCACGTAAGTGTTAAGAAATTGTTGAATTCATGCATTAAAAACTAGCTAAACTTAATACAGGAAAGTAGATTAGATTACTTACAGTGTGGAAACAGGCCCTTCGGCCCAACAAATCCACACCGCCCTGCTGAAGCGCAACCCACCCATACATCTACCCCTTACCTAACACTACAGGCAATTTAGCATAGCCAATTCACCTGACCTGCACATCTTTGGACTGTGGGAGGAAACCAGAGCACCCAGAGGAAACCCACACAGACACAGGGAGAATGTGCAAACTCCACACAGTCAGTTGCCTGAGGCGGGAATTGAACCCAGGTCTCTGGCGCTGTGAGGCAGCAGTGCTAACTGCTATGCCACCGTGCTGCCCACAAAGTAAAGCTGGTATTTCAAAATAGAAGGACATTTTTCCGGAGGAGATCTATGTTGTTAAGCTGCTCAAAAGCTCCGGCCGTCAACAGGACAACCGAACCTGTGAAGTCTCATTCTTTCAGGTCAGAAATTATTTTTGCAGAATCCTATAACTTTTATTTTTCTTTCCCCTCCATTTTGTTTTTCTTTGTTTCTCTCTGAAGTGAAATTTGACTTCAGTTTTGGGTCTGGCCAAGGGTTTGTGTGGGAGCCATGGCGGTGTGAGGCAGAGGAGGGCAAGAAGGGCATTAATCAATAAAGAGGACATTATTTCCTTAATGAATCAGAGTGAGCCCTGCAGACTACAAGAAGTGTTGTACATATATTGTACAACTAGCAGATCCCACATAATTTCCCGGATACCAACAAACAGCACTTAAGTTTACATCCAACTCCCAACTGCACTGTGAGATTTTGAAATAAATATGTCAGAGAGATGCCTCCTCTCTCTCTACAAAAACCCAGTGGATGGAATTTATTTTACTTCTCTTCCACTTTGAAGCAGAAAGCTGACTGTAAAAAGAAAAAGAATAATTTTCTGGGTTTAAAAGTCTGGGCTTTATCAGTGAGAATCTTATAACAGGGCAGGAATAATTTCAAAATAATGTTTGCAGTCAGTTGGATCATGTCAGTGACAGATTCTAAAGCAGTTAAAGGAAGTTCAGGGTGAGAAAGGCTTTGTTCAAAAGAGAAGCTTGCTATATGTAAACTCCCCAGACAACTACTATCGATACCAAACTACGAAGTATTTAACTTTCCTTGTTTCTTAATGGCAGTAAAATAATTCCACAGAGATCAGTATCACATCACCAAGTCATCCTTTACTTACACATGCTTAATACTAGACACTGGTCCAGTTTCTTCAAAGCCAGCTCTCAGAGTGAACAGGATATCTGATGCTCCTGTTTATATCAGCCAGCCTGGGTTCTCTGATTGGATCGGATTAACAGCCCCAATCAAGGAACTCATATTCTATGAGGTCCACTGGCTGACCTCATTGCAATCACCACAGACAGCAAAATTTACAAATGAATGGATGGTAGCTAATGATAAAAAGCAGCATGCCATCATTTTGAAATACATTTCCAAATTATGTCCAGACTGATTAAGGTGATTAATCTATGCAGATTGAGAAAATGAGGAAATGAGGAGAGGGAAGATTATGAGAGTGCCAAAATTAGCAGCAAATTGGAGGAGACAGTTAGAAGCAACAGCAGCCCAGAAGCACTGATAGCACACCAGTGCTATTGTGCCACAGCAGTGGTCAGTTACATTTCTTTGACATAGATTTGACTTAAATGGTGTGAGGCAAATTCAATATTAAATAAGGGCAAAACACTGGATAAATACGACATACTTTAGTCAGGAATTTCAGCTGCTTCGGCAATACTATGTTGCTGTAATACATGTCACATGATTCTCAAGCTGATCAAAGGCTGGAATTTAGCTGTTCCCATGGTCACGAATCAGCAGATGCAAGATCAAACATCCTGAGGAACCACTAATGTTTAGTGACCATTATCATATTAAACCTGGAATACCAACTTATCTGATTCACTCTGAGTGGCTATGTAGCAATCCTAATTATAGTTTCAGCATCAGAAGAGGATGTTTTTGTTGGTAAGAGTCTGGAATAATTGCTAGTTACAAGAGCAAATCTTCTCTGGGCCTGTTATATACTGTTCCACACCACAAAAATGTTTGGTGCTCTGAGCAGAGTTCTGTAAATCTCCTTCACTTATAACTGTGCCAACCCCATTCTTCCGCTAAATTGGTCTATTTTGCGAACTCTTGTATTTTTTCATGTACAAATTGTAAGTGTTCAAACATCAAACTGGCAAGGTCAGTGATTGGGGTCATCAGCTGTGATTCAACATGGCAGTCGCAGTAAGAAATCTAATGTCACACACAATAAAAATAAAAGATTTAGAAACATCATCACTTATCTAACACTTACCAAAGAGTCAGTGATCTTTGTTCCAACAAGGCAAATGAACTGTGGGCTTAGCTAGACTGTTTAGCAGCCAGTGTCTGACTTTATAGCAGAGCTTCACACGAGTTAGATGTTGATGGAGTGGAATGTTTTCATATCGACACCACTGTGCTGCTCATGAGCCAGTGCTGAGATCAGTGTTCTAGTGTAGCCAATGGCCACAGGCATTTATAAACAAAAACAACTGAAGTTATGATTCAACTGATGGGCTACAGTGCCTGACATTAAAGAGAAATGTACATGACTGCTCCTTCTCACACATAAGAAAGCTTTCACTGCAAAAAATTACCATTTCTTTAAAACCCTTTGAAGGCGTAAGTAGTTTTCCATGGCACTATCTGATGTAACAAGTTGAAAAAGGAAAAGAGGGAGATGCGAGGGCACATTCTGGGGAGTGTATTGGGAATGGAGA
The DNA here is from genome assembly GCF_047496795.1 of Chiloscyllium punctatum. Lineage (NCBI taxonomy): Eukaryota > Metazoa > Chordata > Chondrichthyes > Orectolobiformes > Hemiscylliidae > Chiloscyllium > Chiloscyllium punctatum. The sequence continues at coordinate 60,932,840 of NC_092775.1, forward strand.
AGATATAAACCGTGTTAGAAATGGCTGACAGTAATGTGATCACTTCCATGTCCCGTCTTTGCTTTGCCCCAGTCTTTCCAACCTGGAAAGATACCCTACCAGAGAATATTGGCATTGCTTTGTAGTCAAGTGTGTTTGCAATTCACTAGTGGTCATTTGACATCATAAGGTGTCATTTTGAACAAATTTTCATGAATCATCAGTACTCATATGTTTGTATAGACTTTCTATTAACTATAAAGGTAAAAGGAAATTATCAGAGAAAAGGTTGTTCGGCAATTTTACCCCATGTTGCAACCACTTCCTTCTAATGCCATTCAGTTGTTTATTTATATAAATATACTACTCCTTGAAACATTTTGCAGTATGGTTAACCAACAAACATAATCTTCTTAACTGGATCCAAACTGGAAAAATAAATGCAGGGTCCATTTTTAACTTTCAAATAGTTAGAAATATAATTTTTATAGGTGTTTTGAAAGCTATGCAGTTGCAATTTAGTCAACATTAAGCAAAAAGCCTTATTTTGTGTCTATGTGGAACTATATATATGTTTCAATGGTGAATCATTAGCTTCCCATCCTCTTACCATTATTCATCAGCGCTCTATCCAAAGTAGCACAAGACAGAATATGTATTTTTCATGAATGATTGGTACTTGCAATATGTGCCACTTTTTAGACAGTGATTGGTTAAAAGTCAATTTATAGTGTGTGCAACAAAATTGAACTGACTGTGCAAAGCAGGTTGAGGTGCCGGGATGATTTACGGTGTATTTTATAGTCTTTCAGTTCTCTCACAATGTGAAGCTTGGCAACTTTCACAAGCCGTGTGAACCTAAGTGATTTCCTCAGCTGCCCGTGCTTAAACAAAAATATAGTCGACAGATCAGCCAATTCGGCAGCATAAAATTAAGGGATGGTGGAAGAACTCCTAATTCACTGCTGATAATTATTAAAAGTGTTCAAACAGACATTGATCATAGAAACAAATCTGTCCAGGGAACACTGACGTAATTTAATTACAGAAGCAAAACAGATCTGGAAACAAATTTGATTAAGTAAGTTAATTCCATTGGAAGAAAGCAAACCAGACTTGTAAATGTAGGTTCATAAATCACAGGTAAAAGTGAAGGTTAAAAAATCACAAACAAAATTGCGTAAATAAGGATCTATTGAAAATGAGAAATCAGTGTCAATAAATAGTTTTGGAGAAATTATTGGAACCGAGTGCCAAGATATCCCTGGTCATTTCCTTTCACGGTTTTTAGAAGAGTTAGCTACAAGAATATTAGTTTTGACCTTCCAGAGTTCTTTGAACTCTAGAAGAGCTCCCAAGGATTGGAAGATAGCAAAAATCGACAAGTTTTTAAGAAGGAGGGAAAAGTGAAAATGAGAAAATATAGATCAGTAAAGAAAATGTGAGAATCTATTATCATGGATGTGGTTATAGGGCTCTAGAAAATCCTAATATGATTAAGCAGAATGAAAATGGGCTTATGAAAAGGAAATTGTTTGAAAAATTTGTTTTCATTCTTTCTTGCAGATCCTTATTGTCGGATGGATAAGGAGGAACCAGTAGATATGGTGTCTTTGGATTTTCAAAAGCATTTGATAAGGTGCAATCAAATAGACTTTACAAAAGATTATATCCTTGCAGCATCCTTGAAAACAGGGGAGGTCCCAGAGAACTCAGAGGTTTGCTAATGTTGTCCCTTGTTTAAGAAGGGTAGCAGGGATAATCCAGGTAATTACAGACCTATGAGTCTGATGTCAGTGGTAGGGAAGCTACTGGAGAAGGTACTAAGGGATAGGGTATATACCCATTTGGAAGAAAATGGGCTTATCAGTGATAGGCAGTATAGTTTTGTACAGGGAAGGTCATGCCTTACAAACCTAATAGAATCCTTTGAAGAAGTGACAAAGTTGATTGATGAGGGAAGAGATGTAGGTGTCATACACATGGACTTTAATAAAGCATTTGTTAAGGTGTTCCATGGTAGGCTGATGAAGAAGGTGAAATTGCTTGGGGTCCAGGGTGTTCTAGCTTGATGGATAGAGGACTGGTTGGGCAACAGGAGACAGAGAATAGTAGTGGAAGGGAGTTTCTCAAAATGGCGACCTGTAACCAGTGGTGTCCCACAGGGATCCATGCTGAGATTACTGTTGTTTGTGGTATACATAAATTATTTGGCGGAAGATGTAGGCTGCCTCATTAGCAAGTCTGCAGATGACACTACGACTGGTAGAGTAGCAGATAGTGGAAGGGACTGTCAGAGAATACAGCAGAATATAGATAGAGAATATAGAGAGTTGAGCAGAGAAATGGCAGATTGAGTTCATCTGGACAAATGCGAGGTAAAGCATTTTGGAAGATGCAATTCCAGAGCGAACTATACATTAAATGGAAAAGACCTGAGGAAAACTGATGTACGGAGAGATCTGGGTGTTCAGATCCATTGTTGCCTGAAAGTAGCAACGCAGGTCAGTAGAATGGTCAGGAAGGCATATGGCATGCTTTCCTTCATTGGACAGGGTATCGAGTACAAGAGTTGGCAGGCTACATTACAATTGTATAAGACATTGGTTGGGCCACATTTAGAATACTGTGTACAGTTCTGGTTGCCACATAACCAAGAGGATGTGTATGTTTTGGAGAGGGTGCAGAGGAGGTTCACCAGGATGTTACCTGGTATGGAGGGTGTTAGCTATGAGGAGAGCTTGAGTAGACTTGGATTATTTTCATTGGAAAGAAGGAGGTTGAGGGGGGACCTGATTGAGGCCTACAAAATTATCAGAGGTGTAGACAGGGTGAGTGTCAAGAAACCTTTTCCCAGAGTGGAGGACTCAATTACTTGGCGTCACAAGTCTAAAGTTGAAGGGGAAAGGTTTAAGGGAGATATACGTGGAAAGTTCTTTACTCAGAGGGTGGTGGGTGGAATGTGTTCCCATTGGAGGTGGTAGGGGTGGGAACGATAGCGTCATTTAAGATGTATCTAGACAGACACATGAATGGGCAGGGAGCAAATCCTTAGAGAATAGACAGCAGATTTAAATAGAGGATGTGGATTGGCGCAGGCTTGGAGACCCAAAGGGCCTGTTCCTGTGCTGAAATGTTTTTTGTTCTTTTTTCTAGAACTTGTTGAATATATTAGGATTAGGGACTGAAATGAAGAGAAAATTCTTTATTCAGGGGACAATGAATCTTTAGAATTTTCTGTTCCAGAGGATTGTAGATGCTTAGTCGCTGTATATGTTCATGACAAAGATTGACCTTATAGCGGTCTATAAAATCATGAGGGGCATAGATAAGGTAAATAACAAGGGTCTTTTCCCTAGGGTGGGAGAGTTCAAAACCAGGGGCATATTTCTAAGGTGACATGAGAAAGTTTTAAAAAGGAATTGAGGGGCAACATTTTTTACACGGTGTGGTTCATATGTGGAATGAACTTCCAGAGGAAGTGGTGGATGCATTTACAGTTTTAACATTTAGAAGAAATTTGGATAAGTATGTGAATAGGAAAGGTTTGGAGGGACATGGGCCTAACACAGGCAAGTGGGAACATGGTGGACCAGTTAGATCAAAGGGTCTATTTCGATGCTGTCTGACTCTGATTCTCTATGGTCAAAAGGATCTCTAAGTGAACATGCTGTCCTTTGTTAAATTCTAACTGTTTCCCCTGAACGTGTTAACCCTAACTGCGCCTTATAACAAAATTGGTGTGCAAGTTATGGATAGCAATGTTGCTACCATTGTCCAAATAGTTGAAATCATCATGACATTTTGTCAAAGGTTATTGAGATGACTAAGATAATTGTGGGATAATTTTAAGGCTACTGATTTTAGTTAAGAGGTGGTCAAAACAAGAGTGTGAAATTCCTTAATCATTATTTTAAATTCTGAAAAATATACACTCCCTTTTATCGGGATACTGGGAGTTTTGAAGCTGCAATCTCTACCGTATAGAAAGAGGAATGCAGCAGATTACATGGGGACCACATGGTCTTCAAGTCAACATCCTGACATGGACATATGACACCATTCCTTCACTGTCACTGAGTGTAGGTCCTGCATGGTTTGACCTCATAAAAAAACATTGAGAAAATATACCTTCACTATGAAAGTAGTGGTGTTTGGAGATGAATATCCATCACCACCTCGTCAAAGGTTAGTAAGTGTGACCTTGCTTGTGACTGCAAAATCCCAAAATTGAATGAACTAAAGGTAGTGCTGAAGAGGTACAGATGTGGATTAAGATTCCCTGATTTATTCTGAACCTTTACCAAAATGATCAAGAACTGTGTTTTACATTCTTCTTTTCAAGGTTGAGAAACCTTGTCTGAGGTTTCTCTCAGCATGCGTCAACATTTGTGGATTTCCTTCATCTCTCTGAATTTAAACCAAAACAAATCAAGTTAAATAGAAACAGACTTGATTTTCTAATTTAAAATCAAAGCCAAACATTTATTGATAGGAAACATTAGTCTTTATCAGCAAAACCATTTTGGAATGGACACATATGAGGATTGGTAGCCCCTTCCCTCCCTCCCTTCATCCTATGGGTTATACGGTCAAATTAAGTTTCCCACAGTATAGTGCAAAACAACTCTGGAAAGGTGGCCATTGATATTGAAGAAGGGCACAAATCACAATTCATCAGAATTATTATCACCCTCTGAATACTTACAGATTAAACATTTCAAGTCCAGTATGACTGTCCTTTCACTCCTGTGAAAGAGTCACCATATTGGACTTGAAGTGTTAACTCTGTCTTTCTCTCCACAGATGCTACCAGACCTGCCAAGTTTCTCCAGCACTTTTGATTTTTACTTCCAGCATCTGCAGCATTTTGCTTTTAACTAGATGCTTCCGCGCCTTCACAAAATTCTCCAAGGGATGAACGTGAAGATATAAAAATAATAACAGAAGGAGACAGGTGACTGTGGCTTTTAAAATAGCCTCTGGAAAGTTAAGCATCTTAATTGTTACTAATTAGTTGCACATTGTTCCCCAAAGGTTTAACAATAAGTTACTTCATTGCTGTATTCCCTGGCACCAAGAACTGCATTTTCACAATTCTGAATATACACTGTAGACTTAGGTAAAGGAATGTATGGTGTATTTTATTTTGTGCCATTATTTTTATTTTTGGGATTTCCTATTATTCTTATTTGGACAGCAAAAACTGGATACTCATCTTCTCACACCCAAACTTAATCTTCAGCAAGTTAGAAATGCCCTGAGTCCTGATACTGGGTAGGCAATACAACCTTTGTAATAACCTTTAATGGCTGCAGAGAATGGTTATACTCCTCAGACTATACTATTCTCCGATGTTACCAAATCCCTTTGTACTTCCTTCACCTGAGTCGTTTCCTGCACCATTGTGCAACAGACAATTTACCTAGTAACTCTGCATCTTTGTTCTTGTCCACACAAATAGGAGTACTTTGTACTTGTTGGCCAAAGTCCAGGACTGCAGCACCTCCATCATTCTACCTTCGATTTTCATGTGTGCTGGATTCATGGTTACATAAAGTCAGAGTTTTACAGTACAGAAACAGATCCATTGGTCCAACTTGTCCATGTTGATCAGATATCCTAAATTAATCTAGCCCTGTTTTCCAGCATTTGGCCCACATCCCTCTAAACCCTTCCTTTTTATGTACCCATTCCGGTGCCTTTTAAATGCTCTAATTGCACCAGGCTCCAGCTCCTCCTCTGGCAGTTCATTCCATATGCATACCACCCTCCGTGTGAAAATGTTGCCCTTTAGGTTCCTTTTCAATCTTTCCCCTTTCACCTTAAGCCTATGCCCTCTAGTTTTCGACTCCCCTATCCTGGGATAAAAAGATCCTGGCTATTTAACCTATCAATGCCCCTCATGATTTTATAAACCTCAATAAGGTTAGCCCCCATGCATCTGATGCTGCAATAACCCTAGGCTGTTTAGCCCCTCCCTGTAGCCAACCCCAGCAATATCCATGTGAATCTTTTCTGCACCCTTTCAAGTTCTTGTATCTCACCAAACTCTCCTCCTCTCTGATGCATGCAGTGTTGGAAACTCAGATTCCAGCTCAGTAACACAGAACCAATTCTGCTCGAGACTCAGAACACCTCACGGAATTGATTGTCCAGTACTCTCTGTGCATTCCTAAATACTGTAGATGCAGCATATCACCTACCTTGCCTATTCTAATTTTATTTTATCATTTATTGAGGCTAATTCATTATTAAATAGTTCAATTCAAATCTCAGCAAGGTACAATTTCTTAGCTTAGAGATGAAATGGAAATACGAACCAGCTATCTGAAGGTTAGAAAATAAAATGGTAAAGGAATACTCTTCTTTCTCTGAGTTCCCCCTCTGTTTACAGAAAGTTCGGTTCTCCAGTCACTCTGTGCTTTATACTTTCTGCCAACTTCATTACACGCACAAAGTCACCTTTCAGCTTAAATGAAAGTCCCTGTTAAGGTTTGGTAAGATTCAGTGTGGACTCTTTGCATCATTAAGCCAAAATAATTCTGAAGCCAAAATAATTCATCTGATGTGACAAGAACTCAACAGTTCTAAAGATAGGAGAAAGTGAGGACTGCAGATGCTGGAGATCAGAGCTGAAAATGTGTTGCTGGAAAAGCGCAGCAGGTCAGGCAGCATCCAAGGAGCAGGAGAATCGACGTTTCAGGCATGAGGCCTTCTTCAGGAATGAGGAAAGTGTGCCAAGCAGGCTAAGATAAAAGGTAGGGAGGAGGAAATTGGGGGAGGGGCGTTGGAAATGCAATAGGTAGAAGGAGGTTAGGGTGAGGGTGATAGACCGGAGTGGGGGTGGGGGCGGAGAGGTCAGGAAGAAGATTGCAGGTTAGGAATGTGGTGCTGAGTTTGAGGGTTGGGAATGAGACAAGCTTGGGGGAGGGGAAATGAGGAAACTGGAGAAATCTGAGTTCATCCTTTGTGGTTGGAGGATTCCTAGGCGGAAGATGAAGCGCTCTTCCTCTAGCCGTCGTGTTGCTATGGTCTGGCGATGGAGGAGTCCAAGGACCTGCATGTCCTTGGTGGAGTGGGAGGGGGAGTTGAAGTGTTGAGCCATGGGGTGGTTGGGTTGGTTGGTCCGGGTGTCCCAGAGGTGTTCTCTGAAACATTCCACAAGGCCGCCTACTTGCGGAACGTTTCAGAGAACACCTCTGGGACACCCGGACCAACCAACCCAACTACCCTGTTGCTCAACACTTCAACTCCCCCTCCCACTCCACCAAGGACATGCAGGTCCTTGGACTCCTCCATTGCCAGACCATAGCAACACGACGGCTGGAGGAAGAGCGCTTCATCTTCCGCCTAGGAACCCTCCAACCACAAGGGATGAACTCAGACTTCTCCAGTTTCCTCATTTCCCCTCCCCCCACCTTGTCTCAGTTCCAACCCTCGAACTCAGCACCACCTTCCTAACCTGCCATCTTCTTCCTGACCTCTCTGCCCCCATCCCCACTCCGGCCTATCACCCTCACCTTAACCTCCTTCCACCTATCGCATTTCCAAACACCCCTCCCCCAAGTCCCTCCTCCCTACCTTTTATCTTAGCCTGCTTGGCATACTTTCCTCATTCCTGAAGAAGGGATCTTGCCTGAAACGTCAATTCTCCTGCTCCTTGGATGCTGCCTGACCTGCTGTGCTTTTCCAGCAACACATTTTCAGTTCGAAAGATAACCAAGACTGTATTTTGCACCATGCAATGAAGCAGTTCAAGGGCCTGGGAGATGGCCTTGCTCCCCAAAACTCTCAATGGCTGAGACTTCTTGCCTGAATACTTCCCTCAATTTCGTATCATATACCAAGTTTCCTTTTAGAGGTCAAAATTCTGCCATATTCTGGGTGATCCATTTGCAAAATGGATTCATAAGTGGAACAATTCAAAAAATTGTAAATATTACCCTGCATGCGACTTATTTTTCTTTGATGAAACTTTGTGCATTAAGGATTAAGATGTGAAATGGTTAGGAAACAATTTTACGATAAAGTCTTTAAAATTCAATTAAACTTCAATTTTCTTGTTAATTGTACAAGTTAAAGATTTTAAATGCATCCAATTGTACAACAATGGAAATTTGCAAATTTAATTATAAGAAACTAAAACTAAGTTTTAATTATTCAAATAAGCATCATGCAAGTTATTATCTTTAAAAAAATCTCAGACCTTTCTATATTTATCACAGAATCCCTACAGTGCAGAGACAGGCCATTGACCAACTAGTCCACACCAACCTTCTGAAGAGTAACTCAGCCAGACTCATTCCCCTACTACTCTCCATTTAGCCTTCACTAATGCACCTAACCTACACATCCCTGAGCAAGTTCCCCTAACCTGCACATCTTTGGATTGCAGGAGGAAGCCCATGCAGACATGGGGAGAATATGTAAACCCCACACAGATCATTGCCTGAGGCTAGAAATGAACCCTGCTCCCTGGCGCCGTGAGGCAGCAGTGCTAACCACTGACCCACCATACCGATCTGTCTGCTGAGTTCACCTCTGAAGAAATTAAAGCGAGTTTTGAGAAGCTTTGTAGCTCAGGTTGAGGTTCTGGATATAGGTTTGCTCGCTAAGCTAGAAGGTTCATTTTCAGGTGTTTTGTCACCATACTAGGTAACATCTTCAGTGAGTCTCCGGTTGTAGATGTATGGTGACGAAATGTCTGAAAATGAACCTTCCAGCTCAGCGAACAAACCTACATCCATTAAAGCCTCTCTTCACATTATTTTTTAATAGATTGAGGAGGGTATCTTGAAATACCCATGCCACTGTATTGAACAGCAATTATTTTAACAGATCAGTCAAGACTGATTAAATAACCTGAATGAGGGAACACTGCTTTTTCTTAGATGTTTGTCAAGCAGACACATGAGGGGATAGCCACTTTTGTCATACTAGTTGTGTAAGAGTTCTAGGAACGTGGAGCAATCTTGTGATAATGTCATGGGTTGGCTCTTCACTGGGTATAAATAACACATGTTTGGGCACATTGAGAAATACACGGAGAACTAGGCAGAAGCCTGAAGTCCAGTTGGTGAATGTGAAAAACAAGTACAGAGAAGCACATGTAGTAGACTGACTAGCATTAGGTGATTGCATAGTCTAGATTGTATAGATTGTATAGGAGTTCATTGTATAGTTATTTAATAATGTAACTGTAAAATGTGAAACTGTTGAATCATGAGTGCCTTGTATTATAGCATTTAGTCTTAATATGTAATAAACGGTATCATAAAGAAGCCAAAATCTGAAGATCGTTCTTGACCTTGTTTTCTCCTTGGCCAATCCAACTTGAATCCAAACTGATAGATATGAAAGAAAATTACATGAGAAAATAACAGGAGCAATTCCTTGTTCAAAAGAGAAAGGGAGAAGAATAGCTACTTTTAAACAGATGGCACTAGGATTCTGCTGGAGGTGACACACAAAGTGAAATAAACTGCAACATAATTACTTACTCTGGGAGATGTTTACCTTTTGTTAATGTGACACAAGAGAAAAAAAGAACAAAATGACAGAAACATATGATAAGGAGAGGAAGTAGCAGTCATGCTGCCAGTGTAAAAACGAATTATTGGTTGAGCTGCTAATGAGCTGAATAACTGGTGTAAAAGTTTGTACAATTCAGTTACAGTGAATGCCATCTATCTTCAAAATGGCTGAACGGCAATGTGAGACATCTTCTTGTTCAGGCTTGCCTGCTTGATCCTTTGTGCCATAATAAACAAAATTTGGTTATCAGAAGACTCATCAGTTATATTGAATCATTGATAATATTGAACAATATCATTGTGTTAAAGTTTATTATTCCATGTTCGTGCCATTAATAAGGCAGCTTCGAATTGGGTAGTATCTAATTATATTGAAGGTGAGTGTTAATTGATATGTTCTCTCTATGCCATGCATTACATCCTGTTCAGAACTGGGTCTGAAACTTTGGTGCTTATTCTAGCCCAGTTCCAGCACCATGCATGCAGCTGTGTGTGAGGGACAGATCCATCCCTGTTCTGTGGACAGTGTCGTCAAGGAGAGTAGGAATTTGGCACCCACTGTGTGATCTCGTAATATAGTTATACTGAACAAACCCAGCCACTATCTGTACACAGAGTGTCATGAACATTACGAATCTTTCAACATGTTAACAATCAAAACTTGCTCTATCTTTTGAAGAGGGGAGAATAAGTTTGACAGATTTGCCCACTGGTGAATCAAATATATTCTTGTTTAAGCATTCTGTCTCAACATTTGTGTCTTTTAAAACAAATGTAGGATGGATCCAAAAGTAGAATAAATCTCTCTTATCAATCTTGGTGTTGCTTCATGTAAGTGTTGTTTAGAAACTTTCGTTTTAATTATTCTGTGTTGACAATGACATGGAATTGCCACAGTTAATGGGGTGTAATTTGTTTATCGCGGGAATGCAAAATGGGTGACTACAAATATCAGAGGCTTTCTAATCAACCTGTTCAGAGATGGTGTTACTCAGCTCTGGAGCAGGTTGAACTTAAACCTGGGTTTCCTGGTTCTTAGGCAGGGAAAATCTCACTGCGCCACAAGAACCCTTCAGAAGCCAGTTGTACACTTTGTTCAATCTCCTTTTCTATTGAGTAAGACCATTGTGTGGAAAGTATATCAGCTATTGATTCACTGCTGTCCGCTGTTCATAACTATCCAGGATGATTTACGAGCCAATGTGCTTTCCAAACACATTTTTTGCTAGAATATTAACCTTTAACCCAATCTTAGATGGAATGTTCTACCATGAAGCCTGTCTTTATGGACTTTCTGACTGAGACTGCCAAATTGCACCAATCAATGGATAGGTTTACATTGTAGACTAGTTTTCAGCTTCCCAGGCTCATGCATCGCTTATCGCTAGCAGAGAACAAGGACTTCGTCATGTTAAATCACTTTGAGTGTTTCAACGGTCATGGGGTTCAAATGACATAAATATTCCTTAATAGAATTTAGAAATATTTTTATGTGCAGTATTTATTGCACAAAATCAATTGAAAGGGTCACGTGAGCAATAATTCTGTTGTGACTTAGAAGAACACGATCTTATTGGAAACTTACTTCTGGTAGAACAAACTATACGGTGCTTCAACATTTACTGCATTTATAATGTCTTCTTTTTAATTTTTAAAAATTGCTTTTAGTAATACCTGGCTGGAAAAGAAGTGTTTAACTGCAAGATTGTGTAATTGCTTTAGGTGTTTAAGTTAAGTGTGAGACACAGGCATAATATCTTTGGCTGAAATAGCCTCAAAAGCTGCTTTGCATTATTAGCAGTACTTGGATAGTGATTTAAATTTTTTTAAAGAATCGTAACGTATTAGAGTGATCGGGTGTACTGTAATGGAGGTAAGAACTAGTGTGAGTCCAGCATCATCTATTATGTAAGAGATCTGTTACAACAGGTTAAGAATGGTGATCAGCTTCTGTCTTTTTAACTTCCTTTCAGTCAGCCATTGCAAATATTTCATTTCTTTTCTTGTACGTAGTTAACACACTTCAATTAAAACATAATGAACTTGATTAAAATTAATACTCCAAATTGCAATGCTTTCTTGAAGAGGAGTGAAAGTTTATTACATGTTTCATCTGAGAAAATAAGAAAATAAGAAAATCAATTACACACAAAGAAACACATGTAATGATGTTTTAAACTAAAGGGCCACAGGAGCTATCTCTACAGACAAGGAAGACAAAGGCAAATACAGTTTAAAGTTTCCACAAGCTTTGAGACACAAGAGTGCAACCCGAGTCTCAAGAGTTTGTCTGTTGCCCTACTTCCTCAGGAGAGATGAGGCTTACAGATAATGTTGACTTCTCAATGAATGGTCGTTTCACAAATTTGCTTAATTGATTCTGGTTTTGAGATTGAGAGAGAGACTGAGAGATGGTGAGAGAAGAGCTTTCAGTGTCCTTGCTGGTATGAGTCCAGGTTATATTCTTTCTCCTTTGTTGCTCAAGGCTGCTGTTGGCTTCTCAAGGCTGCTGTTGGCTTCTCAAGGCTGCTGTTGGCTTCTCAAGGCTGCTGTTGGCTTACAGCTCTTTTGCAGATTCTTTGTCATCCACTCCTTTGTTTCATGATGTCTTTCATTTCTCAATATGTGTAGCTATTGTGTGAATAAAAGAAGAGTTACAAATATCTTTAACAACTCACTGGTTTTGATTACCTCTTTATAAAAATGTTAGTTTTGAAACAGCCAGTCTTATATATTCTACGTGGGTTATTTGGATTTGTCAGTTGACCACATCAGCCATTTTAGGCCAGTAGCATTTTTACAAAGAATGTCTAGTCCATAAAAGTCTCAGGCATTAATGTCAAATCCTGAAAGTTGAATATTGATAGACAACTGTCACTATGATTGTAATAGACACACTGAATAAAGTGCTAATCAGACATTGAACAGGCCAATGGTGGGCTGTCCACAGGATCAAGGACCCCAGGTCCTGTTTGCCGATAGCCATTCACAATCTGGCAGCTCACTTCACTACTGGAGGCAGAGGCTTCTGCTGGTAATACATGGACCCTGGACCCAGGATTATCAAGTGAATAATGAAACATGAGAGAGTGTGTGGCAGTGGTTTTGGGAGAGAATAGATGTCCATGCAAATTGCCTGTTTAATAGCTTAAACTGGTGATGAGGAGGGTCATCCAAGTGTCTACTCATTATGGATTCAATCGGGGCAGAGATAGGAGGGCAGCAGCTTTCCCCATTTATGTTGTTGCTCCTCCTATTACACTTGATGTTTAGTTGGTGTACAACCCTGGAGTAGAGAAAAGTGGCCTTCATCAAAGAGATGCTTGGTTTGTACCAAAAACCAAGGCAACTCTTTCCCAGCACTCTTTGCAAAGGCACATGTTGGCAAGAGGTGGACAACATTCTGTTCCCTTCTACAGTCACTTCAACAGCAACTTGTGGAGGGGCTACAACTCTGGACAGATCATGAAGTTTTTTTTAATTTATTCATTTGTGGGATGTGGCTGTTGCTGGCTTCGCCAGCACGTTTTCTCCACCCTTAGTTGTCATGGAGAAGGTGGTCACTAGCTGCCTTCTTCAACCATGCGTTCACCAGCTTGGTTTGACTCACAGTGCCATTAGGGAGGGAATTACAAGATTTTGACCCAGTGACAGTGAAGGCACGATGATAAGTTTCCAAGTCAGGATGGTAAGTGGCTTGGAGGAGAATTTGAAAATGGTGGTGTCCCCATGTATCTGCTGCCTTTGGTCTTCTCGATAAAAATGCTCATGGGTTTGGCAGTTGCTGCCTGAGGATCTTTGGTAGATTTCTGCAGTACATCTTATAGATACTACACACTGCTACTAATGAGCATCGGTGATGGAGGGAGTGAATGTGGTGTCAATCAAGTGGACTGCTTTCTCCTTGATGGTATCAAGCTTACTGATTTGACTGGAAGAGACCCTTCTCACCACAAGTGAAGTTATACCTTGTTGAACAACGAAGAGATACTTAATAATAATCTGCCTAGAGAACCAACTGCCAAGATCACCATCTCCTTGTCCCACAGGACCTTGAGAGCATGATATGCAGGACAATGCCTGACGAACTTGTGCTCAAAAGTGTTTAATCCATGAGCTATATGTGGTATGTATTGTCCAAACAATTTGAGCCTTCCAAAACAACATGTGACCAGACCCTTCCTTCACTACCTTAGCAGTAAGTTGAACCTCAGCATGCTTCCCTCAAGTTCCCATACATTTTCCTCGAATGATGAATAATTTATGTCTAAGATAGGCCACCTACTATGCAGTATCGTGTAAAATAAATCTGACCCTGTTTTATCAATTTGCATTCTGGGGTTCAGCAGTACTGCTACACAGAATAAGTGGACAGTATATATTTCGGAGTCTGCCTTTAATGTGCAATATCTAACATACAACAGTGTAGACAGGGCCTTTGTGAGGTGAACTGAACATCATGTCATTCATGCATAGCTTAAGCTGTGCTTTCCCAACCCATAGTAGACAGACTGAGAACAGTTTTGTAAGACAAAGCTAGCCATGAATTATTGAGCTAATTTTTATTTGTGGACAGTGAGATGAACATGAGCAGTAATAAGCCCACTTATTCTTTGTGCATTTAAGAATGCAGTATACCAACATATTGCTCAACAGGGACAAAGGTGTTATGGTGGCAATGTCACTAGACTGGTACTCTAGCAGTTTGTTGCTAATGATCTGGGGATGCATGTTCAAATCCCATAATAGTAGATGGTGGAATTGAAATTTGATTAACAAATAAGCCAGATTCAGCAATAGTGATTATGACAATTGTTATAAAAGTCCATCTTGTTCACAAATGCCCTTCAGGGAAAGAAATCTGCCATCCTTGCCTACACATAGAAGACGAAGAATAGAATCCCTCCAGTGTGGAAACAGGCCCTTCGGCCCTGCAAGTCCATACCAACCCTCCGAAAAGTATCTCACCCAGACCCATTCCCCATTTACTCCTGACTAATGCACCTAACCTACACATCCCTGAACACTATGGGCAAATTAACATGACCAATGCACCTAACCTGCACATCTTTGGACTGTGGGAGGAAACCAGAGCACCCGGAGGAAACCCACGCAGACACGGGGAGAATCTGCAAACTCCACACAGACAGTCGCCTCAAACTGGAAACAAACCTGGGTCCCTGGTGCTATGAGGCAGCAGTGCTCACCACTGAGCCACCGTGCCGTCCCATCTGACTCCAGATCCACAGTAATATGTTTAACTCTTGTTATATTTGCCCTTCCCAAGGTACAAAAACCTAAGAACAAGTTAGAAATAAATAAAGAACAATGTTAAAAGCTAAATATTGCAGTCACATTTTTTTCAATATACTGAGACTAACTGTAATGTTTCACTTTTGACATTGTTCCTTAATCTATTTTACCTTGTTCTTAAGGTTTTGTACCTAGGTACTTGTGCGTCGCTACATTGAAAACTTTTCACTGTACTCCTGTACTTGAGTATACGTGACAGTAAAGTCTAAATTCAAATCCAAAAAATCTAAAAATGGCTCAGTAAGCCACTCAGTTCAAGGGCAAATAAGGATGAGCAACAAAAACAGGTCTTGCTAATGATGGTCCACATCCTGGGAAAGAATAAAAAGAAATGGTCGTGAATTCCCTTGTAAGGGCAGAATCCCTCCTAGACCGACCTTTTCTAATTGGATAAAGCTGCCCTCCTCCTGCAATCCCAACAAGAAGCAGGATTGTTTCTCAAAATACCGTGATCGGGATTTCACCATTCAGCATGTCAACAAAACCAGCTAAAGTACTCTACCCTTCTCCTAAACTTGCGAGATGGACCCAGTCTGGGAATGAGAGTGACACTTCAAAAATCGGTCTGTCAAATATGTGTATTCAACTAACAGTCAAAATGCAGCCAAACTCTTCTGACCTGGATTAGAATCCCTATTTTCAGCACAGATCAGACAAAAGGTTGCCCTACTTATCTTCACCAGTGAGGGAGTGTGTGTGAGTCAGTGGATGAGGGGTTCCACATGTATAATTTTTAAAATAGGCCATTCAACCCTTGACATCTCTCCGCTATTCAATAAGGTCATGGCTTACCTGTGCGTGTTATGAATCCCACATTCCCATCTTTCCCCACTAAACTAAGATTCCCTTGGCTAACAAGAATCTTCCATCTTAAAAATGTTCAATGACCCTGCCTTACCCAACTTCTGAGGCAAAGAGTTACATAAATCTCTGAGAGAAAAGATGACCCCACATCTCTGTCTTAAATTAGAGAATTGGACACTCTGGAGGCAGGAAACATGTTTCCGCTGATGGGTGAGTCCCGAACAAGAGGACACAGCTTAAAAATAAGGGGTAGGCCATCTAGGACAGAGATGAGGAGAAACTTCTTCACCCAGAGAGTGGTGGGTGTGTGGAATGCTCTGCCCAAGAAGGCAGTGGAGGCCCAGTCACTGGATTCATATAAGAAAGAGTTGGATAGAGCTCTCAAGGATAGTGGAATCAAGGGTTATGGAGATAAGGCAGGAACAGGATACTGATTGAGGATGATCAGGCATGATCATAATGAATGGTGGTGCAGGCTCAAAGGGCAGAATGGCCTACTCCTGCAGCTATTGTCTATTGTCTATTGTCTAAATGAGTGACTCTAATTTTAAAAGTGTCCCCTAGTTCTGGATTTAGACACAAGAGGAAACATCCTTTACACATTCATCCTGCCAGAACCAAGTCACCCTTCAATCTTTTGAATTCTAGAGAAAACAAGTGCAGCCTGTCCAATCCTTCCTCGTAAGACAACTTGCTATTTCCAGATATCTTTCTAGTGGACTGTCTGCAAAACATTTACGTCAAATACAGAGTATTTGTATTGTTGTCTCACTAATTCCGTGTGGCAGAAACATAACATCCCTATGTGTCTTCTCAAAATGGAGGATAATAATTCCAATAGCTTTCTTAATCACTTGGTATACTCACATACAAATATTACATGACTTATACATTTGAACAACTTGGACACTTGGGCTTTAGAATTCCTCAGTTGTATTACATTTAAGTTTTTTAAAAATTCTTCCTGGAAAATATCAACAACTTCTCATTTTCTAAATTATACTCCATCCGTCATTTCTTTTTGCTCAATCACCCAACTTATCTATATAGTCATCATGCCGCATACTTTTCTATCTACCTTTATATCGTGTGTAACTTTAGCCACCATGCCTTTGAACTCCTCATCTAAGTCATCAATATAGATTGTAACGAGTTAATGGCCCAACACTGAGCCCTGTAAGGTCCTACTTGTCATATTCTGACAGTAAAAAGGAGATCCATTCAGGCACATTCTCTGTTGTCCACCAACCAGCCAATTCTTCTATCCATGCCAATATGTTGATCCCTGTACTTTTTACTTTGTATAGCTAACATTTTGTGCAACTTGTCAAAAGCCTTCTTGAAGTTCAAATGCAGTACATTAATGGGTTCCCCTTTATCAAAATTGTATGTAACCCCTTTAAAGAATTTCAATAAATTGATTAGATATGGATTTCCCTTTCAGGTTCCATGCTGATTATACCTGATTTACCTCATCTTTTAAGGTCCTGGAATGAAGTTCACCTGGGTCTGGATATTTATCAGCCTGCATCTTCATCAGTTTGATCAGTGCCACTTTTCTATTGATTGTAATTTCACCAAGTTTCTCTTATTTTTAACTGCCTTTTTTACAGCTATTACTATGATGTTTTTGTATACTCTATAGGCTTGAGGACAGAAGCAAAATATTCATTCCATCTACCATTTTTTCATTATCTGCTATTAACTCTCAATTTACTCTCTCCAGAAACCCAATACTCACTCTACTTATTCTTATCGTTTTTAGATAGCTATAGAAACTCTTGCTATTCATTTCCATATTTCTAGCCAGCTTCCTCTCATACTCTAATTAGTTATCCTATTAACCTTTTTAGTCACTCTCTGCAGTTCTTTGTATTCTGACCTTCCACTCACCTCTCTGCAATTATTTACTTTTTCCATACGTTTAATGCTCCCTTAATTTCTTTACATAGCCACAGATAGCATCCTTTATTTAAATTTAAAATACTTGCTCTGAGACCCACCTTCTCCCTTTCAAAGTAGATTTAAAATTCAATTACATGATCATCGCTAGTTAGAGACATGTTTACATTTGAAAGAGATGATGGTCTAGTGGTGTTATCATTAAATTATTACACCAGCAACTTAGGTAATGTGCTGGGGTTTGAACCCCACCATGGCAGATCGTGGAATCTGGATAAATTGAAAATTTGGAAGTAAGACTCTTATAACAGCCCTGCAACAATTGTTGGGGGAAAAGCCAATCTGGTTGACTAATGTTCAATAATTGCTTTCTCTGCCTGGTAAGTACTCACACATTGTTTGTATGGAGGATTTCTAATGACCTAGTTATCTCAGTTGACTGGATAATGGTTTGTGATGTCAAAGCTAAGGCATTGCTTCAGGTTCAATTCATATTGAGATCTCTGTGGAAACCCTGCTTTTTACCCTTGCCCTTTGCCTGAGGTATGGAGACCCTCAGGGTAAACTCACAACCTTCTCTCTTATTGTGAGAAAGGGCATAGATTTAAGGTAAGGAGCAGGAGGATTCGAGGAAATGTGAGGAAAAAGATTTTCACCCAGAGGTTGGTGGGAGCCTGTAACTCAATGCCGATATGGGTAGATGGGGTAAGAACCTTCATGACATTTTAGGAAGATTTAGATGTGCTCTTGCAATGCTAAGGCATAAAAGACTATGCACCGGAATGGGATTAGAATATTTAGGTAGCTGTTTTTGATTGATGCAGAGTTGATCGGCTGAGAGGTCTTTTTCTGTGCTGTAGATCACTGATTTTGTGACTCTAATGCCCGGTGTTTCATTACTTTTAATAGTGAATTAATGGTCATTGCATTCTGTCACCGCTGTGGTACAGAAGATAATTTTCAAGTGTAGTCTCTAATACAAGGCAGTATCAATAGAGGAGATAATGGAGTTCTAGAATTTTCTTCAGTGGCCTGAATTGCAGTGAACAAAAAAAAAGTCATGGATCACTCACTACTAATTGACTCATTCTGGGAAGTATTTGAAGGTTTAGTTGTGAGGAAGGACAATTAGGTTGTGATTCTTCCTGTAATTGTCCATGCCAATATTCAGAGTTTGGATTTCACTCATTTGTGCCTTTGGCACTCGTCCCTCATTGATGAGTGGAACTTTTTTTTTAAGTTACTCAGATCCTGAATGGGATAAGTGGCCGTGTTATTGGAGCAATACATCGGGAGGTTAGAACACTCACCCATTGCAGTTCATACTTGATTGCTTACAGCCACCTCTATAACATAGCCCATCGATTGTTCCTACCTCAGCCCCTCTACTGCAGGAATCCTCACCCATAACTATCATTTCTTGGATCACCTGTTCTAATGTTCTCCTTCCCGAACTCCCCATCCTCCATCCTCCAGAAACTTCCTCTGAAATTCTGCCGACGTAACCTCATTCACAAAATGTCTCGTTCTACAATAGCTGATGACCAAATTGGCTCATGGCCTAACAATGTCTTGGGGTTTGAGCTATAGGGAGAGGCTGAATGGGCTGGAGCTATTTTCCCTGAGCTTCTGAGATTGCGGGGTGACCTTATAGAGGTTTATAAAATCATGAGGGGCATGGACAGGGTGAAGAGTGACAGTCTTTTTTTTCCCAGGGTAGGGGAGTCCATAAATAAGGGGCATAGGTTTAAGGTGAGAGGGTAAGGACTTATAAGGGGTCTAAGAGACAGCTTTTTCACACAGGCAATGTATGGAATGAGCTGCCAGAGGAAATGCTGGAGGCTGGTATAATTACAACATTTAAAAAGCATCTGTATGGCTACATGAATACGTAGGGTTTAGAGAGAAATGGACCAAATAATGGCAAATGGACTAGATTAATTTAGGATATCTGGTCAGCACTGATGACTTGGGCTGAAGGGTCTATTTCCATGTTGCACATCTCTAAGGCTCTGTGGTGTTCAGATCCTTCCATAACCACCATCCTTTCTGTAAAGAGCCCACATTTCTGATTAAATTTTTGCGCTACCATCCTAATAACTCTTTGTGTGTAACTCATTGTCACACTTTGTCTGATAAAAGCTTTGTCCTTGACTACATTAATGGTGCTATATAAATGCAACTACTTGCTTCCTTGGAAACAGCAGACATCTGTCAGTTCTACAATGAGGAGGCAAATAAGTTCTTGATGGCTTCATACATTTCTGAAACTCAAGCTGCAGAATATGGGTTTTCATGCTGATTCCGAATTGAACTTGTCTATAATGATCATGCGAGAACAATCCCAGGGGTGGTCAGACATGCCTTCTTGTATTAGAGATTACATTTAATTCTTGAGGCTTAAAGGTACAGCATAAATTGGATGAAGGGCTGATTCAAGCTGCTGTGTAAGCACAGTTTCCATTAGGAGAAAATGCAGAGAAAGCGAGAGATTTTTATAGACTCGTAACTTTTCAATCCATTTAAGCCCTGAATAAGTAGCACCTGCTCTTTTTCTGTTTATTCACTCAAAAATACTTGCTTTCAGATAAGGGTGCGCATGTTGTGAAAACAAATCATATTAGACAGATATACAGTACCTCATAATTAAATTGAAACTACTATCAATTTTGGAGAGGAATAGTATGTTTCCTATCATAAATTCAGCCAATAAAAGTGAATCAAAGATTCTGGTTCCTCATAGGATACAGCAACTCTGAACATTTCCCAATGTGCAACATAAGCTACATTTCTCTTCTGACATGAAGACATCTGTTTCTTTTTAACATTGATTTTAGTAACATGATTACACCCTTACTTTAAATGTATGCACATAATTTTGATTGAATGCTCAATAGAAACTTAGCAATGATGTATTGAGTATAAACTGTAAGCTTGGAAAACCATTTCTACAATTTGGCCAGCATGGTGGCTCAGTGGTTAGCACTGCTACCTCACAGCACCAGGGACCTGGATTCAATTCCCACCTTTAGCAACTGTCTGTGTGGAGTTTGCACATTCTCCCCGTGTCTATGTGGGTT
Organism: Chiloscyllium punctatum; assembly: GCF_047496795.1. Lineage (NCBI taxonomy): Eukaryota > Metazoa > Chordata > Chondrichthyes > Orectolobiformes > Hemiscylliidae > Chiloscyllium > Chiloscyllium punctatum. Next base: position 60,953,454 of record NC_092775.1, read on the forward strand.
TCCTCCGGGTGCTCTGGTTTCCTCCCACAATCTAAAGGTGTGTAGGTCAGGTGAGTTGGCCATGCTAAATTGCCCATAGTGTGAGGTGCATTAGTCAGGGGGAATGGGTCTTGGTAGGTTGCTCTTCAGAAGGTCGGTGTGGATTTGTTGGGCCAAAGGGCCTGTTTTCATACTGCAGGGAATCTAATCTAGTTTAGCATTACTAAGGAAACCTCTGTCAGGATCAGACTTTGTGATCTGCTTACTTTGGCACCTCACCTACAATTCTGAAGATACCTAAATTGTTACTGTTCTGGTAATGGGAGCACATCACAACCTTTTTGTTAAATATATACTTGCCACTATATAACCCTGTAATGGATTAATAACCTTACATAAAAGGCTAGAAGTGAATATTGAAAAGCAGTTCAATTTTCAGGTGTACATATGTCAAAAGAAAGGAGAAACTCCACCTGATATTTTTCAGCTGACATAAGGCTGGATATTTCATGCCTGCTTCAACTATCTAGAGACTAGAAAGTCCTTTGCTATTGCAACGTGTAGAGTGCCTTCTTCAAAATGCTGTTACCTTCTTTGTTAAAGAACACATTATAATTGAACCATAAAGATGATAGTTTTGAGCTCCTCTACACTGCTCTAGACTTTGCAATATAATACCTGCTATTCATCTTTATTCTTTTTCTATTGCCATGTTTCTCCTCTCCTGAAAAAAAAGACTTCTGCTTGGAGTTGCATCCAGTGACATCAGATCTTGCCCTTAGCTAATGAGAAGAAACTGTATAGGTGATAAACAGTGGAAATCCCAACTAGTCCCTACCTCCCTCATCCATTATGCCTAAATCATAGAGATTCAGATCAACTGTATTTGCTTGTGTTGTCTGCTTTGAGACCAGGTAATTCAGCACATTGGCATCACACTAATTACTAACTGTTGCCTCTCTTACTTTATATAAGTTATTGAATTGAATTAATTGTCATGTTTACCGAGGCACAGTGAATTGTGAGTATTGTGAGCAATGCAGGCAGATAACATAGTTAAATAGCATAAAAAAGTAAATAATAGGTAAACAGCAGCAAAACAAAAACACAGGTACAGGCAAATGCTAAGGGTTTGTGAGTCCATTCAGTATTCTAACAACAGTAAGGTAGAAACTGTTTCGAAATCGACTGGTGCATGTGTTCAGGCTTCTGTACCTTCTTCCCAATGTTAGAGGATGTAGAAAAACATTGCCAGGGTGGGATCGATCTTTGAGAATGCTGGAGGTCTTTCCTTGACAGCGGGCCTGGTAGATGGATTCTGTAGATGGGAGGTTGGCCTTTGTGATTGTCTGGGCTGAGTTCACCACTCTCTGTAACCGTCTCCGATCTTGCCATACCAGGTTGTGATACATCCAGACAGAATGCTCTCAATGGCGCACCTATAAAAGTTGGCAAGGGTATTCACTGTCATGCCAAATTTTCTCAGTTGCTTGAGGAAGAAGAGACATTGTTGAGCCTTTGTCACTAGTGTATCCACATGAAGAGTCCAAGAAAGCTTGTTGTGGATGACTACTCCCAGGAGCTTGACAGTCTCCACTTGTCCCACCTCTGTGCTGTTAATGTGTATGGGGCATGAGTAACATCCCGCCAAAAGTCAATAATGAGTTCCTTGGTTTTGAGAGCTGGGTTGTTCTCAGTGCACCATTTGTCCAGGTCTTCCACCTCCCGTCTATAGTCTGTTTCGTCGCCATCTGAGATTCGACCGACTATGGTGGTGTCATCAGCGAACTTGTAAATGGCATAAGTCTAGTATTTGGCAACATAGTCATGGGTATACTAGAGTACAGGAGGGGGCTGAGTACGCACCCCTAGGGCCTCCAGTGTTGAGTGTTAGTGAGGATGAAATATTGTCCTCAATCTTTACTGATTGCAGCCTGTGGGTCAGAAAACTGAGGGTCCAATTGCAGAGAGTGGGGCTTAGTCCAAGATCATTAAGTATAGTAATCAGTCTCGAGGGGATAAAAGTGTTAACAACTGAACTGTAGTCAATGAGTAGGATTCTTATATAGCTGTTCTTGGTGTCAAGATGTTCTCGGGAGGAGTGAAAGGCAAGTGAAATGGCATCTGACATGGATCTGTTGGCCTGATAGGCAAATTGAAGTGGGTCAAGAGTAATGGGGAGGCTGGAGTTGATTAATGCCATAACCAACCAGTTAGCTATTGGAGAACCTCTTTAAACACATTCTTAACAATGTCCCCTCTGAACAATAATATTTTCCTGATGAACAACAGTTTAAATGCTAACATTATACAATGTAAAGCTTCAAAACCATTGCGTACATCGCACATACTATTTTTCCAGCTCAGTCACTAAGAATATCTTGTATGCAATTCATCACTAACCTTTGGGGCTTTCAATATTGACAAAATGTAATAACTGTAGTTACTCATTTATGGTAACTTAGCAACAAGTTTCTCGCAATGGTGCATTTTCTTATTTGTAAGTGCAATTAGGAACTGCTTCTTTCAAATCTGCCAGTGTCTGTCCCGGGGCACCACGCCCAATTACATTCACAAGTGAAGATTGGGAAAATTGCAACAGTCTACTTAAAAACTGTTTTCCCATTATTTCAAATAGCGAACTGATTAATATGCCAACAGGTGAACAGCAGTTGTTAAATGGGCAATGACTTCACAGAGAATGGGGTGAGGTAGAAGGATTGTGCAAAATTGTCAACTAAAATCATGGCAAGCCCAAACCTCAGGGCTGTATTTAATGAGAGTTTATCACATATTTCATTCCAAAGACTTTATTTTCCACTTGTCGGCTTTTGTCACTCAACTGAACTCACTGGTACTGGATGCCACAGGATTGTGACAAGTCATGGTATTCAGTTGTCCTTGCAAATGCATTTTGCCAAACATTCCATTTTCATTAAAAGAACGAAATTTACAGGTACTATTATTTGCAACTGCAAGTTGCAGAATTTTACAGGGTCTGTAAAGAAAGTTGCCAATCATAAATTAAAAATTGTGTCTTTATTCCAATAAGTTCCACTTTTGCCTGTTCCAAAACATGTATTTGATCTACAATCTCTGAAGCATTCAGGTTTTTGAACGGTAAGTATGCAAGTTGTTATCGGCTTTTTATCGACTGTCAGCTGGTTGCTGGGTTATGTTCCTTCTCCAACTCTCTGGAACATTGTTCAGTTTGGGTTATCACCTTAAGTGAAAATGCACAACTTCTCTATGAGGATTGTTCCAAGTCCTGTCTCTCTGACATTATAATGCAATGTTACTTCATTATTAACACTGTAGAATCTAAACATTGGCATTCTTATGACTAGTTGTTTGATTCTTGTGAAACTGCTGCTTTTTGTCCTCTGCCCCAACACCACTGCATATCGTTGCAGAGAATTTGCATAGAGGTTCACATTTTGATGAGAAATCAGGCAAGAACTTTGCTACAAAAACAGAAATTGCAGCATAAGCTCAGCAGGCCCAGCAGCATCTGTGGAGGGAAAGCAGAGTCAATGTTTTGTGTCCAGTGACCTTTCTTCAGAATGTTTCTAGGTAGTCCGATCGAGGTGACATCTCTCCATGGCTGCATCTATGCTACAACTCCCACTTTATCAGGGTTAGAGCAAAGTCCTTTCAGTGGCAGTAGATAATCTATGTACTAAATCTCAGACATCTTCAATTGCATCTTCTTGTTAAGCTTTAGGTTAAAGAAAATACAAATGGAGAAACTAGGAGCAGGAGTAGGCCATTTGGCCCTTTGATCCTGATATATCATCAGTAGGAGCATGGTTATCCTCTTAGTGCCGAACACTCATTTTCTCCCCATACCCCTGATGCTTCTAGCAATCACACTAGATTCTGATTGTGGTGCACGATAGGTTGTTTCATTGTATTTCCATGTCGATAGACTACCACATCAACCATAATAGAAACATAGTCAAGAGTCAACCTCATTGCTGTGGGTCTGGAGTCACATGTACGCCACACCAGGTAAAGATGGCAGATTTCCTTTCCTACAGGACAATAGAGGAACGCGAAGGCTTTGACGTACACATGAAGGTTAGGAGGGACTGTTGTTTCATTTAAATCTCTGCCTCTCAGCACTGAACTGCAGTGTTAGCCTCAGGTCATGGGTCTTCATCCCACAAGTTGCTGCTAACTCAAGTGGAAGTGCTGAAGTGTAGTTGATTTGATTTGTAAGATATCAGTCCCCACTGAATTGAATTGAATTGAATTAGCTTTATTGTCACGTGTACTGACATGATTACTGTGAAAAACTTTCAAGATGTCACATTATGATGCCATTTTAGGGACAAAGGTACCTAACTATGAACAAATTCTTAGGGAAAAGAAAACAAGAAAAGAAATGAAAAGCCCAGCATTGCATTTCTTGGAAAATAAAGAAATAAATGTTCAGAATAATGGAATAAAAAAAGGAAATAAAATGTTCAGAATAACTTCTTGCAGTTCTTGTACCACACTGTATCTTTCAGACTTCAATTCCCGCAGGTGGTTCTGTCCCACCATACTGCAGTGTCATATCCCAGCAGAGAGAAAAGTGGTTAATTAAGCCCTGTCTAACCACATATTTCAGCTTCACAACCCACACAGCAAATACTTTCAAATCAAATTAGAAATTTAGACATGAATAACTGTGCGGATTCCATTGCTAAATAATTAAACGCTTGATAAATAATGCAGTCATAAAATAGAAATGCTATCCTTGGAAAAATCTGTAACTGAATTTAGACAAATGCTCCATTACACACGCTGTTATCCCTCATCTTGATGTCCTGGCATGTAAAGTTCAGATGGCTGGTTTGTACTTTCTAAAGAGTAATGACATTCCTTGATTTCGATATTAGTTTAAAGTCAGTTAGAAAAAAAAAGTCAAAAGTCTGCTGGAAACAAAAAAGCATTTCATGAAAGTTTTTATATCCCTTCAAAGTAAGCTGTCATTAAATTGACTGGATAAAGAAAAGAGGATACCAGGTTAGTTTAGGAAAAGTCTACATTGTGGTTATGTGCAAAGTTTAATTCAACATAAACTTTTCTCATTATTTCTGTTGATGGAGTGACAGGTTACCTATAATTTTATTTAAGACTAATGTGTGCATATGGAGCTATTTCATTGTGATATCAGGTTGTATGAACAATCTGTAGGGTTCCAGAAAATGACCTCCGTTACCCTCTCTTCTACATAGTTATGATTAATAAGGCCTGTTAAAGTTCACTCAGATTTCTTTACAGTCATAGGATGAGCTTCTGTGATTAATCCTCCATGAATGTGTTTTACTAGAATTGGTGATCTCATCCAAAAGGCTGTAGGCCTAATGTGAATGTCAAAGTGCTGTAATTCTGATTCCATACAGACAGCGATTCCACAACTATTGGAAGGAGGAATACTTTGAATGAGACAAAAACACACAGTCCCCTTTCAACAAAATTCTACCAGTTATGTCATAGTAGCATAGAGATTATGTTACCTAAATAGTAATTCAGACACCTGGTCTGATATGAGTTCAAATCCCATCCCAGTGGCTGCAGAGTTTAAACTTGGTTAGTTAAATAAATCTTTAATTAGTAAAGAAACTCATCTCAAGAATTGGTGGCCATGAAACTATTGTACTGTCATAAAAATCCAGCTGGTTCAATCATGTCCTTCAGGGATAATAACTTCTCAGCTCGACTCATCTGATCTGTATGCAGTCTCAGACCCACAGAAACGTGGTTGACCTTTTGAATAGAACTAGCAAGCCATTCAGTTATACCACCACCTTCTCAAGAGGAATAAATGCTGGCCTTGCCATGACATCAACACTGTGTCAATGTACAAAAGCCAAAAAAAAAAACGACTGGAAGGATTTGTTTGTATAGATACTGTTTATTCACTGGCCCTTTCAGAAAATGTGTGTGACAAATAAACTCACAGCATAATATTGGCAAAAGTGAAGACTGCAGATGCTGGAAACCAGAGTTTAGATCAGAGTGGTGCTGGAAAAGCACAGCAGGTCAGGCAGCATCCGAGGAGCAGGAAAATCCAAGTTTCGGGCAAAAGCCCTTCATCAGGAATAGAGACAGGAAGCCTCCAGGGTGGAGAGGTGCTCACACAGCATAAATATGCTAAGTTTTAAATGAGACCTAATAGAAATGCATTGCAATGGCCCAGTCCATTTCTTATTGTATATATGTCTATTTGTAATTAGCAGTCAATCATGGATTAATTTTATCATGTTAAATTTCTAAAAATGTGTGGAAAATTGAAACTGGGTTCAGGAATTCTCACTAACTTCACCAGTTTGATACAACATTAAGTGCCTAATGATGTTTGGATATTTGCATTCGCAGAATTATTTCATTTTCAACATATTTTCTCATTTTCCTTCCGTTCCTTGTGTGAAACACAGTTGACAATTTATCAAGTAAGTGTCGAGAGTGTGGTGCTGGAAAAGCACAGCAGGTCAGGCAGCTTCTTACGACTGGGAGAATCGACATTTCAGGCATAAGGCCTTCATCAAAAACATTCCTGACAAAGGGCTTATGCCTGAACTGTTGATTCTCCTGCTCCTCAGCTGCTGCCTGACTGGCTGTGCTTTCCCAGCACCACACTCCCGACTCTGATCTCCAGCATCTGCAGTCCTCACTTTCTCCTAATTTAACAAGTAAGTACCATTACGGATGAGACTGTGTAAGAGTTGCTTCTTTAATCAGTTAAACGATCCCTCGTGGTTCAGATTTGAGTTTGTTGTGCAAATACAAGTTTATTATTGAGACAGAAAGTTGTGATAGTCAGTATAGTTCCACAATACAATCATATGTCTGTCTTTTTGCCAAGTGATTAGACTTGGCTTTCAAAGGTGTTTGCCTTTAGACTTTTCCTCAGCAGAACTCTCACTGTTCAATCGAAATCCTATTTTTTTTCCCAATCACTAAAGTCCATTGACAATCTTCCTTGATATCGTCATGATGCATCCTCTCAACAAAACTCTAGCCATTAAAAAAACTGATTGGAATCTTTGCTGACCAGCACAGACATCTTGGGCTGAAGGTCCTCCTTCTGTGTTGTAAACGTCTATGGCTTGTAATATGTTGTGGTAAGTGTCATTTTTTGTTGAGGTTCATGGAGGGTTTCTCTTCACCAAACCTTCACACTATCATTCCATCTAGTCTATCAACCACATTCCTACGGTACCATTCTCATCTGATGCTAGCTGAATTCCACCAATTGCCCTAGCCATAAGAACTTACTACTGTCAGGATATCCCTGAATAGAACGTCATCCCTGGCACTGACGCCATTTTTAATGCGGATATTATGCAACCAGACCAACCTTGGCAGCCCAGAGTCCCATTGGACTGTTGATGACATTTTCCCCAGACTTGGTGGAGAAAGGAAATTGTTGCCCTGCTGTATAGACAGGGACGTGAAAGTTCTAGTGGACAGGATCGTGCAGAGAAGACTTTTATCTCAGGATTGGCAGAGACACGGGTTTGTTCGATGAGATTCTGTTGGACAGTGTGATGCATAATCAGGACTTCCTCCACTCCCAGGACCAGCAGAGGGGACCATTCTAGCATGGTCTGAGGTTGTAAACCAGTCTTAGCCTCTGGGGGAATGCACAACTCTGCAGGAGGAAGGTCAATAATCTTCCCCAAGCTGCACTGGCCTAAGTGACACCAATTTAACCTCAGCACCTCAATCTCACTCCAGCTCTCTTGCTCATCTACCTCCCACCTTGGCTCATGCTCTTACTATTCCCTGGAACATCTTCCCTCACTTGCCTTCACACACCCTGAACTCCAACACCACTAACCACTGATACCTTCTGCATTGATCACTCATTCATTTGGTTCACCACCCCACTTCCAATAACAGTAACAGCTGTACCATGCCCACCCCTGGCATCACCTTACACTGACAGTGATTCATGTTTGGAATGAATTTCCAGAGGAAGTGGTGGATGTGGGTACAGTTACAATGTTTTAAAGACATTTGGATAAGTACATAAACAGTAAAGGTTTGGAGAAATATGAGCCAGGAGCAGCATTGAAGTTTGTTCTGGACCAGGCCCGACCCCTCAAAACATTTTTAAGCTGGTAGCCTCAACTGTAAGTTTGTTATTTGTTTTTTGATAAGTGTATAGTGGATATTCCCGGAGGGAATCAGCTGGTCCGACTGCCAAGTTTTAAACAAACAGAATTCAGTTACAAAATTAAGGAACGAAACACAAAGACCAGAAAATTGAATTCTGGATAACTTATCCTATCCAAACCCGACAGACTATCCTGACTTAATAATACTGTTCCAAAGAAACTTGCAACAATCTCCATAAACAAACTCCCTAGCACAAAGATTACAAATGACACAAAACACTTACAGGTTTCAAGTCAGAGGACAGAGTTCAGCTGCCTAACTGCAACTAACTCTAATCTAAATGAAGGCCAGCTACACAGCTAGCTGGCCACTCCCCTTTGATTATATTGTTTTTTTTAAGACATGAAAGGTTTAGGCTGGAGGTGTTATCTGTTAGCGGTAAATAAAAAGTCCCCCAATGAACCTTTCAAACCCAGCCGAGTTGGAGCATTGGGTCATTTCAAACCTATCTGAAAAAGAACCAAGGACAGTGTAACCTTGTCAAAGGAACAGGTTTGTCACAAGTGTAGAAGCATACTGCAAGTAGATCAGGGATGAGCCAAGAGAATTCTTTGAAACTGGCACACGTAGGATGCCAATGACAGTGGGCATGGGTGCGTGGGATTTGATTTGATTTGATTTGCTTTATTATTGTCACATTTACAGAGATACAGTGAAAAGTATTGCTTTTCAGACAAATCATACCTTATGTAAGTACATCAGAATGCAAAATATCGGATCTGTCCCCCATGGAGTGTGCCTTGAGGTGTTATGACCTAATATCCAACATGACACGCCTTCAGAGCAAGCAGCGGGTTGAATCTGCCAACTGTATCCCATGTGCAATTCCAATGCTTATTCTCAATGGAATACAAACAAAATGTACTATATTCTTTTTGCATGAAAGACATCCTGATGTCATTAAAATGAATCAAAAATCCCATGAAACAGACTGTCGTCAGCAATAGATCGCTACAACTGGAACATTAGTTAGAAATGGCATAGTTGTATAAAGTTAAGAATCACACATAAAAATTCTGTGAGAAACAGAATTTATAGCGAAAAGATTAAGCAAGCTGCTTCGGGTCCTGCTTCACAACCACCTGATGAAGGAGAGTCGCTCCGAAAGCTAGTGCTTCCAATTAAACCTGTTGGACTATAACCTGGTGTTGTGTGATTTTGAACTTTGTCCACCCCAGTCCAACACCGGCTCCTTCACATCATAGCTTGTATACTCACTCCAAAGTCAGTTGAACCAAACCATGTCTCCTGGCCACATGATAGGGCACCGATATCCCCATGTCCAGGATAAATGTCAGCAACCTTGCAGAGCAGTTACAGTGACTATACTTGGCCGGGTGCACAACTTGTTTTTAAAGGTGATGCGGGTGCAAGTGATGTAGGCAAATTCTGAGCTATCTACTGACTGTGAGTTGTTCTGGGAATGGAGCGTGGGAAGTTGGAGTCAGAATTGGATGAGATGGACGCCATAGCGGTGCGTTAAGAAATTAAAATGTGGCGACTTTGGTAAGATACAGCGAGAAAACACATTAGGCCTCACAGCGCCAACCCTCCAAAATCTTAACGTAATCCGGATTTAGCCAGAAAAATGTAAGATGCATCTTGTTATATTAAGGAAAACAACAGAAGCATATGACCACTGCAAAGCCTAAACAATCAATCTTGGACGTGGAAAAAGGGCCTTTGAGCTTGTTGAGCATTGCTAATAGCCCTGACCATGTTCTATAATGTTCCTTCCATGGATAAAGACATTGTCAAGTTGTTGAGCAAACCCTCAACATCTGACAAGATGGAAGAAATGTGACATGCTGGACTTAGTCCATAATGGGTTCTGGGAGACTGAAACACTTCTGTGAGTAAACGAGGCACCGCCAACATTTTCTGAAGATAACCCTATTCAATGTTCGCCCTCCTGTAGACTGAGAAGACATAAAGTGATGCAAGTTGTCAATAGGAGGTGAATAATTGTTTGGAATGATCACTTTGTGGACCATATTAAAGTCAGTCGAAATTCCAATACCTGCCATGTTTGCATTGTGCAATGATGTTTGATATTCCTGAGAATCTGCCTTCAGAGCTTTCAGCTCCAGTGACTCTTCAATTTAGATTGGAAATGACAATCATCTCAAATTTTGCAAAGCTGCTGAAATTGATGTGTTGACATGAGGAATGAGTCAGCCCCACTTCTTCCAGTGCTTTACAAACTTTATCCAAATCTGTGGCTTTTTAATGTCTAAGATTCCATGTGAACCAACGTGATAATTCAGGAAAGGGTTAGGGATGGGATGGTTTGGGATGGCGGTGTTGGGGGGGATGGGGTGGGCTGTAGTGTTCGAATTATTGAGTGAGGGAGAGTTGTTGAGTGAGGTAGGGGGAAGCTGAGTGGTAGGATGTGAGCAAAGTGTGGGATTGTTAAGCAGCAGGAGCCAATTGCTGAGAGACACAGAAAGAGTGTGGAGAATGTGGTTCAGAGTGAATGGAGAGAATTATTGAGTGGAGGTGTGGGAGCAATCAGCATTTGGTACCTTGATTTTGAGTGGGAGGGTGGAGTGATCATATTTTTCTGTAAGCCTTTGGAAACCAAACGTGAAGAAATTGATTTGCAGCTCCAAAAAAAAAGGTATTTTCTGTGGCTAAACCATCATCAATGTCCATGGGGAGGCATTCCCTAATCAGTGAAATTGAATGTTTTCAATGAATTGATTACAAATTAGTTCATTAGTGGATCTGCCCAATTTACACCTGGAAGTCACATCTTGTTTCATTTCCTTGGCATCTCTAGTCAGATGTTCTAGAAGTGCCTAGGTTGTGTTCTGGAGTCCTTTTGCTAGTCAATTTGTATGCAAGTCAAGTGTAATGCAGGGCAATATAAAGCAGATGTTCGTAAGTCGAGGTAATGATCATACGTTGGGTCTTTAAAATTACACCCTTGGAAGAGATTGATTTTGTAAGTATGAGCATTTTTTAAGTTGAACATTCATAAATTGGGAATTCTTTGTATATCATTCGATCATCACAGCTTTCTTTAACCCAAAATATTCTTTGAGAACATTTATCTCTGTATCAAAAGTAGATGTTTCTTCTTTTGAACTGCTTGGATACTCACCATCTTCTGCACTGAAGCAATAAAGATTATTGCCTTCTTTTGTTATCTGTCAACTGTCCAGACCCATCACAAGCAAATATGTCTCAAAGCCTGAATTGCACTGATCCAATGGTGTGGGTGGATCACTTGGTGAAGAATGAAAAGGTGCTGAAGCCAAAATTTAGGCCATTCTCCATCATGTTGCCACCTGCTGTATTTTGTAACTTAGTGATATGCAGAAAGGACACAGACCAGGTTTGATTCACAATCAAGACTTTATTATGACATTTATTTTTCAATAATGAAGCTATGAGTTTACTTTCAGTTTATTTTCCCTCACTGATAAGCTTAACTAACAGTGCACAGAAGAGTAAAGAAAAATACACAATCACCAAACAAATTAGTGCGACAGTCGGTGTATGAGCAGACACTGACTCTAAGTCAGTGTATGATTTTTCTAACAGTAGTTGAGTAAGGGAAGGAAGATGGAAGAAATTCTTGGGGTCCCTGGGTTGTTGATGCTGAAATTAGAATGCAAAGAATTTAAACTACAGCAGAAAATTCACGCCTGCCCTAGCTATTGAGAATTCCAATCATGTACAAGTTTCAAGATTCATTTTTGTGAAAGAGGCAGAAATTTGACTGGATTGATTCCCTGATACCCAACAATGGATCAATTTGGATGATCTGCTTGTTCACAGTTTTACAGCATTCCACATGTAAACAAGGACAAGGTAGTGCTCTAAGTTATCTCAGATCTCACTAAAACATCTTCTTGTATAATGTTTCCTCTTGTATAATGTTTCCTCTTGCACTGTGAGTGGATTTATAAAACAGCTATAGTGAAATTTCTCTCCACTCTTTCTATGCTGAGCCCTTTAAGGGTCAGATGCTTGATTTGTGTGCAGTGAACGATCCCACTAATCAGATTTCTTCAAACGCTTTTAGGTTTGTCATACTTTTACCCAAAAAGGGTCTGGAAATGTGAGTTAATAATGACACAATGAGGGCAAAAAGACATCTGAGGCTTTAGAGAAAAAAGTAGGTAGGGTCTCTCCTCAGTCTATGGGATGTTAGGGTTGTTTGTTAGCTTGTCGTATGAGCACAATTATGGCATTAATGTGTGTTTTTCTACTTTCTAATGCTATTTTCTTGGAGATTAATGACACAAGCATTGACCTCTGAGAAAGCAACTCCAACAATGCTCAAGTAACTTAACACCATTCAGAACAAAGCCCCCATGAGTGGCTCCACATCTGCATCATCCATTCCCTTCATAAGTGACACCCAGTAGCATTATATTATCTACAAGATGATGTGGAGGTGCCAGTGTTGGACTGAAGTGGACAAAGTAAGAAGTCACATGACACTAGGTTGTACTCCAACAGTTTCATTAGAAATCACAAGCTTTCAGAGCGCTGCTCCTTTGCGAAGACTTCACCTGCCAAAGAAGCAGTGTTCCGAAAACTTGTGATTTCAAATCAACCCGTTGGGCTATAACCCAACAGGTGAAGTGTGACTTCTGACTTTATCTATAAGATGCGCTGCAGAAATTCACCAAAGGTCCTTAGACAGCACCTTCCAAACCCATTACCACTTCCATCTAGAAGGACAAGGGCAGCAGATACGTGGAAATCCCACCAACTGCATATTCCCCTCCAAGTCACTCACCAATCTGACTTGAAAATATTTCACCATTCTCTCACTGTCATGGGTTCAAGAGCCTGGAATTCCATTCTTAACAGTATTGTCGGATATGTGAATTGATAATGACACAATGAGGGCAAAAAGACATCTGAGGCATGGTTTACAAATGGATTACAGCAGTTCAAGAAGGCAGCTCACCACACCTTCTCAAAGGCAAGGGGACAGACAATCCTGGCTGGTTCTGCCAGTGAAATTCACATTCCCTGAATGAGGTTAAAAAAAAATCAGCTTTTCTCATGCATCGTTGTGTAATAATGCTATCCAGTCCAATTGATTGAATTCATACCCTAATCTCCACAAAATCTCCCATTTGAAAATGCAATGTTCTGTTGTACACATTCACTTTCCTACCTTCGGGCTAACCTCAATCTTCAGTTTACTATGGTCACTGTTGCCAAGATGTGTTCTTACTGACTTGCATTACCATCTGATGGGATTGTATGGAATAAGTTAGATGAGGTGGCTGATGCTAATTGCAATTTTTTATCCCCCCCCCGAGGCTCTTAAAATTGTTGACATATTTTGATGATTTGGCATGTTCTAAGTTACTCGTTGGCCCTATTTGAAACATCTTGAACAGTGTGGAACCTACAAATAAAATTGTGCAGTACTTGTTGAAGGAAGCCAAGATATTTTTGGATAATGTTTAGCCAAATGTATGAGGAACAGATAAAACTCAAGCGGATTCTGACACATTCTCTAAGACTTTAAATATTTCTGTCATTCTTGATTATGACTAAGACTATTTTACAATGCCCATAATTGTTTGTCTTTTACTCTGTTTAAGGATCTCATTAAAGACTGTTTCTCCTGTTTGACTGATAGCAGGAAAGTGCTGCTGAATCCATCAGAATAAATGCGACAATGTAGTATATCCTACCAAAGCATGGAAAAGAGGTACCGTTCAAACCCAGAATGTAGACAGACAAATCAAGTGTGGGAATAATTCAGTTGAGGGATGGAATGTGTAGGGGAGATATGAGGGAGAATAGGCAATGGGTGGGAGTTGAGAGGCATAAGGTGTGGACCACTTAGAGGGAGATGGATCTGCTGAGTCAGGGAATTGTTTTATTTCAGTTTGCTGCCTTCTTAATAAAGGTCTGGACTCTAATGATAGTTCAGTGCAGATAAAAACCAAGGAATAGCTTGCTCGTCAGTGAGCCAAGTGACTTGTAATAACTGAGAATACCTTGATGGTTACGAAGTTTTGCTGAATTCAGCTTTGGCCGTTCCAAGGTCCAGTACGGCTTTGTTTTGTGAAGGTAAAGAACTTGTCAATTTTCCAATGTTAATTGATTGTGAGTTAGATAGAAAAAGTGACTCTTATGAAGGAAGGATATCACCATTTAAGATCAAGGAGATTGTCAAGATTAGAAAGTGCACGACCTCACTGGGTATATTTAAGGCGACCTCTCACAATTCCAGCAATGAGGCTTGACACAAGCTGTCCAAAATGGTTACAAATATCTGGGTGGAACATTGCCTTTTTTAAACTTCTCTCTCTGTCTCTGGATTCCACTGAACAATCAACTTAAAAAAATACACTTGAAAAGCACCTTTTATATCTTTAGCAGATCCCAAGTTGCTTCAGAGTCAATGCATTGCACTTGCAGTATATGTGTATGTAAGAGACCCAGCAGTTTGTACCTCGAAACATGAAATGAAGTGAAATGAGTGAGGAATTTCACTGAGGGAGAAACGTTGGCCAGGGAATCAGGGGAACTGGCTGCTCTTCTTCAAGTTGAACCACAGCCAAGCCAACTTCTACTGGGGAGTGGTATATTGACACTTCAGATTATTTGGTTTGTTTTGCACTGAAAGCAGAATGGCATGTAAGGATGTAGCTTAAAGTCTAATCTATTTTTGGTCAGATGCATGTTGAACATGTAGAATTCTTATTGCTATGCTTAAGGTATTGGTTGCTGCTCAGTAATAGCATGGACGTGGGGAGTTTTATTGGTTCAAGTCCCTCACCGAGCCAATATTCCAGTACAGTACTGATGGAATGTGGCACCATTATGGACCTGCTATACTTTGGATGAGATATTACACTGACTGCCCTTACATCTAGTGGAGAAGGTCATGGAACTTTTTGAATAAGAGCATGGGAAATTTTCCTGGTGAATTAAAAATATTTATTCCACAATCAACATCACTGAAATAGGCTCCCTGCTTATTACTATGTAGCCATCTGTGTGACCTCTCTGTCCATAAATTGGCTGCTCCATTTCCTGCATGAGAATAGCGAGTACACCTTATTGCTTGCAAAGAGCTTTGGGATAGTCCTGAGGCAGGGAAAGACAAAATGTGATTCAAATTATTGTTTGAAGTGCATCCACGCCATTGAGACATTCATTTGAGTAGAGTATTGCTTCAGCTGACACAGAGAGCTGATACACAGGGCCAATCTCAACAAAATGGTCAAAAAAATACTGAATTTCTCAAGAGATGATACATACTTACACTCAAATTTGTCCACAGTCCTGGTAAATCTTAACCAGGTAAAATCGGCTTCATAGATCATCGGCAGGTTTTGTACTACTTGCTTAATGATGGACATATGTATGAGGTCGTTAAATTGCAGGGTTATGTGGAGTCAAGTTGTTTAACATCTAAACCTGACTTACAATGTTGCTCCTCCAGACAATGTGAGGTATTTGGTTAATCATTAACAATGGCTTGAGATCCCACTGATCTAGGCAAAAGTGAGGACTGCAGATGCTGGAAACCAGAGTTTAGAGCAAGTGGTGCTGGAAAAGCACAGCAGGTCTGGCAGCATCTGAGGAGCAGGAAAATCAACATTTTGGGCAAAAGCCCTTCATCAGGGAAAAGAACTTTTGCCTGAAACGTCGATGTTCCTGCTTCTCGGATGCTGCCTGACCTGCTGTGCTTTTCCAGCACCACTCTGATCTAAAATCCAACTGATCTGCCTGGATCAAGGATATGGATATCTATCCAGCCACTGCCCCAGATTCAACTCCCAGTCAAGTCATTTTGGGGCCAAATTGAATTCCACTGTCCTTCAAACAGAAAAAAATACAATCTCCCATTTCTCCTTAATTTCCGCCCTCCCAAAAAAAAAGGGTCCCATTAAGGGCAGGAACTCAAATGCACCATTCAACACAAGTTATACTTAGTGACTCTGATGCTCTTTATTGAACTTGCGTCATTTTCCTAATTTCCAGTTGCCGATACTGTTGTTACTGGGCTTATTATGTGTGATTGATGTCCTCTCTTTACTGATGGAATGGATACCTCAGGATAATGAGCACTTTAAATCCCTGACTCGGCAGAAGCGTTAATTTTATTCCCAGGCTCCACGTATGTATTCTTTATTCTTGATAGATACTGCAGCCTGTTTTTCAATTTAATTCATAATCTACTGGAAAAAAAATGGACACAAGATGGGAACAAAATCTGCAAAATGTTCCCTCTCCATCAGTTTGAAAACCATTAAATAATGATATTGAGGAAAAAATAAAGAAACAATTCAACCACATATGCTGGATTGGTGTTTAGAAACAGGAGATATGTTGAGAAACAGTCTCTGGGCATTTCAAACCTCGAGCTAACAGGATAGGGCACTTGTACTATCTATATTTTTAAAATAAAAATTGGTCAGTTTGATTATGAGAACTTTCTCTATATGAATTGCAATTACCTCATATCCTTAAAACCTATTTTGCAACTAACTGCACATTCAGTTGCATTTTATTGATTATTCAAAAAATTCAACTCCCAGCATTGTAATTCACTCTCCTTGTAATGAAGTTGTTCGCTCTTCATCTGCATTGAGATATGCCAGTGAGGCTTTCTGTTGTGAAGGAATTGTACTTGGTAAGTGCACACATAAAACACAAAATGCTATTGTTTCTTCACAACATGAAGCTTGACTGAATAGCAGTAGATAATTCACATCACATACCAGAAGTATATCGGAAGATCAACTCTTGCTTCATGCATGACCAGTTTGAAAAGTGATGTCATATTCTTTTAAGATAATCTTTGCTACTAAAAAGAACAGCATCCATAGGAGTTTAATTGCATAAAATTAAATATAATCACATTATACATGAGGATCCAGAACCCTTGACTTATTGCCCTCAAGAATAACCCACCAGGTTTATCTCTCTCTTGGCAATTATATTTTTGTGTAGAATATAATCAACATTACAAAGTAAGCTGACATAAATTGCCAAAACATAGCAATATAACACACAGGGACACACAGTGCAGCTTGAATCCTATTGAGAATTTCCCCACTGGCAATTCTGTGTAGCAGTGTTGCATTGCCATGGGTACCACGCTTCAGACTATATATTAGGAAGGAATTTGCAGCACAGCAACAACCCATTTGTTTCAACAAATCCTTGCCTATGTTTATGCTCCACTTGAGTCTCATATCCCACCTTCCTCATCTGACATTATCAATCTCCCGTTCTGTTTGTTACTCCATCCTGTGTATATCCATTCCATTAATCTGATTTACTCCCTGTGGCTGTGAGCTTCAGATTCTAACCGTGTTCTGGGTAAAAATGTTTCTCTTGAATTTCTTATGGGATTATTAGTGACTATCTCACAATAGTACTTCGAAGGTCTTAGTCCCATCTGTAAGTCAAAATAAGTCCCCTACATCCAAGCTTTCAAATATTTTTATTATCTGAAACACATTCAATTAGATAACTCCTTAGTTTTTTTGTTCTCCAAGAGGAAAAGGATCTTGGTCTGTTAAATCTTTCCTGACTGGTTTAGTTTCTCAATTCTGGAAGGACACTGGTCTATATTTTTATGCATCACCAGTGTGTCGATATTGTCTTTTATAATAGACAGCTTGGGGTGACACAGTTGCTCAGTGGTTAGCATTGCTGCCTCACAGCGCCAGGGACCCAGGTTCGATTCCCACCTCAGACGACTGTCTGTGTGGAGTTTGCATTTCTCCTGGTGTCTGTGTGGGTTTGCTCCGGTTTCCTCCTACAATCCAAAGATGTGTAGGTCAGGTCAGTTGGCTGTGCTAAATTGCCAAGTCAGGGGTAAATATAGGGTAGGGGAATGGGTCTGGGTGGGTTTTATTTTTGGAGGGCCAGTGTGGACTTATTGGGCCGAAGGGCCTGTTTCCATGCTGTAGGGAATCTAATCTAATCACAAACAAAACTACATACAGTATACTATTCAAAGTGTGGACTAACTGATGTTCTTACCTATCTGGTTTACACAGAATTCCAAGGAGAGAGATTATCTCCCTCTTCATTAACCTCAGTGAAATGGTAGATTTTCTTCTGATGGCTTCATTAACATGTGCCGCTACTTTCTGTGATCTGTGCCTAGGTACTCCCAGATCCTTACGTTCTCCTATCAATTTAGATAGTATCTTCCAAGGAATATTATTCTTAGCAATATACATTAAATCTTGCTAATTATTATTTAAATGAATTGGCCATTTGCACTTCCATTTTGCAACCTTGTTAATATGTTCCTGTAACTTGTTACATTACGCCTCCATATTAACTGTAGCCTGGATTTGGTGTTATCCAGAGTTTTAAAATGTATTTTAGATTCCTGCATCCTCAACATTTATCTAAAGTTGAAACAAACGTTGTTCCAGCATTGACTCAACTGAGACACCACTTCCCATCAATTCACATCGGAGTAACTATTTCTAATCTCTACTCTCTCTTTCCTAATTTGTAGTCATATTTCAGTCTGTTCTGCAACTCTCCACTGACTGAACATGTTCTGACCTTAATAATGAGCAAATAACGCATTGACTTATAGAAAGCCTTTCGGAAATCCAGAAATATTACATCCACCTTCTCTATATACTTTCTGTTACTTCTTCAAATAATTCAATTAGTTGTTCAAGCAAGACATTCCCTTTTGGAATCTGTGATGACCATTCTTTATTCTAGTTACAATTCCAAGACTTTTTCTATTAGAGTTTTCAATCAGGATTCAATTATCTTTCTCATCAATGACATTAAGCTAAATCATCTATTGATCCCTTGGTTTGTCCTTTCTCCCTTTTTATTTAAAAGATTCACATTAACAGTCTGCTTGATCCAATGAATATTTATACATACATAATTATGTTACTGCTATCTTTTTTTAAATATACATGACACAAGCCATAATGATTAAAAGCTTTATCCCTTTCTTCACTCCGATTTTAGTTTATCAATATCTCCCTTGTTTCTATCTTAAATCACTTCATTCCTTTCATGTCTGTTCTGTCTAATGTCATGTCCATTATGCCAGTATTCCTATGAATAAGAAGGCCAAGTGATTCCTTAATATTTCTGTCATGTACTCACCAGAGAGTTTATCATGTGCGTTATGCCTTTATCCGGATTTATCCTTTTGATATTTATATTTCTGTATAGTACTATTTCTTTTTATGTACCATCATTATTTAAATTTGCTCCCTTTGTCTATTTTAAAACATTTACTTTGTAAAATTTTCATATTCCTTTTCGCTTCAGCTAACGTATTTGTTATATAAAATTTCTTTTAAATTTAAATGTTTCCTTTATTTACTTTTTCGTTCAGGATATATCATAACTGTCTAGTTTGTTATTGTATTTTAGTAGGATCTGTTTTGCTTGAGCTCTTTGGTTACCATATTATATTGTTAGCTTTGGATTCTATGGAGAAATCTCAGAAGTGGGCACTGCCCACTTTTGGGAGATTAAATGTTAAGGAAAAGTATACAGTTAATGGCAGGACCCTGAACAGCATTGGTGTACAGAGGGATCATGGGCTCCCCAACAGTAGCCATGCAAGTAGATAGGGTGGTAAAGAAGGGGAATGGCATATTAGTCTTTATTGGTCAGGGAACTGAGTACAAGGTTCAGCATGTCATGTTGCAGCTTTCTAAGAGTTTGGTAAGGCTGCACTTAGAATATTATGTTCAATTCTGGTCACCACATTTCAGGAAAGATATGGACGCTTTGGAGAGAGTGTAGAAGAGGCTTACTAGGATGCTGCCTGGATTAGAGGGTATGAGCTTTTAGGAATGGTTAAAAAAACTTGGGTTGTTTTCGCTGGAGTGATGGAGGCTGAGGGGAAACTTGATCAAAGTCTATAAAATTATGAGATGCATAGGTAGGGTTGATGGTCAGAATCTTTTTCCCAGTGTTGGAATGTCTCTCAAACTAAGGGGCTAAAAGTGAGAAGGGGGAAGTTCAAAGGAGATCTGAGGGGCATGTTTTTTACACAGTGTGGAACGTACTGCCGGGAATGGTGGTGGAGGCTGATACGAAAGGGACATTTAAGGGACTTTTACATCAGCACATTAATATGTAAAAGATGGAAGGGTGTGATGGACCAAGGGCAGGCAAAAGGGATTGGTTTAATTTGGTGGCATGTTCAGCACAACATCATGGGCTGAGGGTCTGTCTATGTTCTATGCCAGGAAGACAGAAAGAGAGCAGGAAAAGAATGTGACTGGTTTGAGAAATAGGTCATGGGATTTCTCAGTACAGAGGGATTTTAGAGCTCAGGAAAGTAGGGGTTGGGAATGTAGAACCAGGTTCTGTTTGCTAGGCAACCCAAAAGGATGGGATGGCTTCACTACGGCGAGGGGAACACCTGGATAATTTTCCATATTCTGCCTGCCCCCACCACAACCAAAAACACATCCAGAATTTGCCTGGAGCAGCCAGTCCCATTCCCCTGTCTGGCAATATATTTCTTATCTCCTAAAATCAACTTTTGTATAAAATAAGTATTTTGTCATGGATGCCCTTCTTCTTAAGCCTTATCATGCTGTGATTGGTATCCCCTCACCTGAACTTCTATCATCTGTTTTGACTCATCTACCAGTATTAGATTCAGTAGGGTTCTCTTTTGTGGGCAAGAACAGAAATTACTGGAAAAGCTCAGCAGATCAGGCGGCATCTGTGGAGAGAGAAAAAGAAGTAATGTTTCAGGTCAAGCGACCCTTCCTCAGAACTCCTTTTTGTGTGGGCCTTTTTACATAATCGGTTAGAGAAAGAAACTTGCATTCATTTCTGGACTTTTAAAGCTTCTGGAATTCCCAAATACTTGACAATGATATTTTCTTTTGAAGTGCACTTACTATTTCAGTGTAAAGAATGCACCAATCAATTCATGCACAGCAAGCTCCCACAAGCAACAAGGTGGAAGTGACCAAATAATCTATTTGCTTCATAGAGGTGTTTGGGAGGGGTAAATATTGGGCACTGGGGAGAATTCTCTTATATTTCTTTGAATAATGACAAGGACTTTCTATAGCCACTGGAGGGAGGAAGACCGGGCATTGGTTTAACATTTTAAATATAGTACCTCTCCTGGTACTGCACTCCTTCACTACTGTACCAGTGTGTCTGTCACAATTGTGAGCTCATGTGTATGGTGTGAGAATGTAAACTAACCGATTCAGGGCCTGCCAGTAGAACGACTGAATTAAAGCCTGACCTGCTTCTTTAGATAATAATAAATATTCCAATACCTTTCTCAGAAAGAAAGCTAGAAGATTTCCCCAGTTCCCTTCCTGGAAACAACTGTCACAAAAAAAAAATCATTTTTATTTAGTCAGTGGGATATGCTGTGCATAAAGCCAGCAGATGTATTTGCCCAGAAAACAGCCAGTTTGCCAGTGGAATTGATTGTATAAAAATCTCTGAATTATGAAACAGTCCTATTGAAATGGTTAGGTCTTTTATTCCTGCTGTGCATAGCTGAGAGCCTTGGTTAATTTTTCAAAGACTTGTTGTCCATTTTTCATGGGAGAGAGTTAATGTACCTCAAGGTATTGGAGTATTTAACAAAATCTAATTTAAATTTAGTCAATATTTCATTCTTTGCTTTTCAGTGCATAGATTTTATTCTCTTCAAACAAATTACAGGAAGAAGCTTGCTTTTTTTTAAAACAAAGTACTGCATTTTGTCATCTCTAGCCAAAATTAGCAGAAAGATTAGATGAGATAAATAATAGACCTCTTTTATACACCAGCCAGAGTTTCAGAGAGGAAACTGTAACCAGTTGAATTAGTGATGATTTTGAGACATGTTCCTGTAATTCTAGAGAGTGAGTTGAGATTGAGGGAACTGCAGTACCAGAGAATGTGACGTGTATCACTCAATAATTATCATGCACGCCAAAGAAGGTAATAGAGTTCCAAAGATCTACATTGGGAGTTATATCAAGAAATCTGTGGAATCACCTGTCTATTGTACATTTTCCCTTTCCACTAGCTCCATTTAGGAAAATTAGATGCATGTGTAAAGGGTCTGTGATCTCCACTATTAAGTGAATTGAAAAGATATTACCCTTGTTAACTCTTTTCAATTTCTTGATGTAACTCCCATTATACATCTTTGGAACTCTATTACCTTCTTTGGCATGCATTATTGAGTGATACACGTCACATAGTTCACAGGTCGGCACAACATCGAGGGCTGAAGGGCCTATTCTGTGCTGCATTGTTCCATGTTTTCTGGTACTGCAGTTTCCTCAATCTCAACCCACTCTCTGGAATTACAGGAATTGCTTAGGTGCTGTTAAACTCTCACATCATCCAGTTCTGATGAAAGATCTGAAATGTTAGCTCTCCTTGCTCTCTTTCTCCTAACAGATGCTGCCTGATCCAGTTTCGAATTTTGTTCCGAGACTCCAGCCTTCCTTCAGTCTTCCTATCCCTCCTTCTAAAAGAATCAAGCAACCATTGCTGCTTCACTGGCCTCTATCTATCTTATATTTGCCAATTTTGCCAAATTTCTGGCCACCTTCATTTGGGTTAGGCCTGAAACAAAAAATTATAATTGTAAATAGTCAACTCCATGGTAAGAAACCTCATTCATCACATGAAAACGAGTATTGAAAGTTTTATTTTCTGATTATCGCATTTCAAAATATTGAACATAGCACCAGAAATATTTACCTTTTCACTACTTCCTTTGATCACTATACAGGGAGAGGGTCTGGGGTGGGTGGCAGTATAAAAATGTACCAATTCTGTCATATTTTACAGCAAAAGGAAAACTGATACAGATACTTGCATTTCACATAGTGGACCTTATAACAGCGTCTTTCTGTATAAAACGTCATGCTTTGCGAGCTCTAACTTGGCCTACAGCCAGAACTGTCAGGAATGTTCAGTCTGTTTCTTCCTGTTGACATCTGACATTTATTTTGAAGGATGGTAGCTCTTTCTGTAGGGTATCCAAACTGGGGGAAGTTCTGTCTCCATTCCACACGCTATTGATTCTTTGTGACACGAAGGATTGTGTTGGATTTTATAGCTAAAGAATACTACATTGTGAGCTTGTGACATTAAGCCTCAAATGTCCTGAGGTCCCAGCAAGAACAAACCGAATTTGGTTGACAGTGCTATCAAGATTTGATGGGGTAGTCTGCGAGGAACTGGGATAAAAGTCAATGCTCAAGCCACATTATGATCAAGAAAAGGAAGAATGGAACTCAGACCCAGTGGAAATTGTCACCTCAAGCTTCAACTTATTGCATTGGCGTCCTAGAAGCATTGAAGGTTGTTTCGAATGAAAGAATTCCTCAAACCAGTGAACTCCAGCAAAAGGACACAACAATGGCAGGTACAGCTGAGAATCTGAAGTGACAAGGCTGTTTTATGGAGGCCATTTGTTCTGACATGGCAGACCTGGAGGGTCTGAAGCTGCCAATGGTGTTTACAAGCTCTTAGCCTCACTGCAAGTGTCGCAAACAACAACAAAAAAAAACAAAATAAAGGTAAACTTCACAAATACAGGAAAAGTCGCCCAACTATTTTTGCGTTGTAACCAAGGCCACTGGGTTGCGATTTCCAATTTGAGTTGGAACATAATCCATGAATCTCTGGTTAAAACTCCTAGATCTAAAACAATAAGAACATACTCTGGACTTGTTTGTTCAGTGACAGAGGAGCTCACACCTTACAGATACTGGGTTTTCCATTTCTGTGGAAAAACAGATTGATTCACAACGCATGTAAAAGTCCTGGTATCCCAACTATTCAAAACAAACATTGCCTCATTCAAAGATTTGAGTGAGGTGTGGAACTGGCAGTTACCATAAACCAGTGGCCCTGGTTTATCATTGTATTGTCAGTGTAAATCACATCGGTAGTTCTGCTTGCACTGCCCTTCAGCAAGAGTACAGAGAAGTGTTTACACTGGTACATTGAGCATACAGTGCATTACAGGGAGAAATGCACAAATCTTTGTGAATTACAAAGCCGTAGAATTCTAGATTTTAATTTATACATCTCTTGACTGATCTGCCGATCATTGTGAGGCTAATGGGAATTCATTTTTTCTCATGGGTGTCAACCTGACGGCTAATTTCTCTATTTTCAACTGAACTAATGCAAATTATCAAAGACTGTTTCAGGATCCTTTTTCTTTTGTTTTTTTTGATGAAACTGTTCCCAATCGATGTTTGCAAATTGGCTTGCACTCTGGTGTACCATGGATCAAGTACTTCCAAGCCAGTTAACTTAGTGGCACCTTTTGACCGCTGCTAGTTATCCAGCTGGATATGTTATTAATTAAAATTGGCACTGCCAACTTACTGTGCAATCAAGGGTTGCAGTGATGCCAATGCCTCCGAACTTTCATTCTTTTTCTTCCCGAAAATAAAAGAAACCATGTAAGCAACAACATTTTGTAACAATTTTAACAGAATTTTTTAAAAGAGTCAAATCAATTAAATAATTCCAAAACAGCAAACTTGGCAGGATCAAACTGCAGCTTCATTGACAGTGACTCTTGGTTTCTACATCACTTCATAGACACCATTGCTACTTCATGGCCAGCAGTAACTTGATCTATTGTGTTCAAATTTGGACCATTGCACAATACTTCACTGTAGCTGCCAGGCTTTTTAATGCATTGACGTCTGGAGATTTGTCAAGATTCTACACTGTGTTCTATGTTGTGTTTACAATCACCATTTCACTGGCAATGTTCAGCCACAGTAACTGATTGAAAGAGACTTGCCAATTTCCAGATCGGGGACTTTAGTTGGAGAAGGTGATGTGTTTTTGAAGAGGAAAGTTTTCGTTTAGACTTTCCCAAGTGTCAGCTTTCAGGACCTAAGCTGCACTATTTTTGTTGGGAATGATTGTACTATTTCTGCAATAATGCAAGAGTAACTGGGAGTTTCACTGTTGGATGCTATGATCCGTCATCTGCCTGGTTTCCTGAGTAAAGTCCAGCGAGCTGCCTAAACCGAGGCCCCCAGTCACTGAGGTAGTTATAGTCCTGATCTGAGTCAGTCGACAGAGAGTTAATGGAGCTGAGTGATTGTGCCACAGAGCCTGTGCCTTCATATGCGTATGTTTGAAAAGAGTCATACGGAGGAACAGAGAGATCAACATCAGCCTCTTCCAGCTTTTTACAGACAAAACTCCTGAAAATAGAAAAATCTGCATCTGGATTCTGAAACCATTGGGGCAAAGAATGCAGTTCAGGCGTCACATTTTCTCCATCTGTTTTGACTTCTGCAAAATCATATAAACTTCGCAATGTCGTCATGTCGTAGGCCTCAGTGTCTTCCTCACCTCCTCCCTCGTCGTTATACTTAATGACATTGTCACGCATGTCTTCCTCATCCTCTGAGACCATGTGGCCCTTCCTGTGCCTCTTCAGAGTTAAGATGAGGAGGACAAGTACTGTATCAAAACAAAAGACATAAAGTTAAGGAATTATTTCCTACTGCAAAATTATTTGTTTTAAGATGCTGAAGTGAAATTTGTTTACAGTTTCAAGTATCGTCAAGATGGGGCTCAACATGCACATAGATTGTTAACACTTTTCAGAAGAATACAAGAAAGATGTGCATGAAGGAGGCCATCAGACTCATTCCAGATCAATAACACCAAAAGATATTCTATTTTTCCAGGTTTATTGTCTAATATACAGAAGCATATAGGCCTGGGACCAGTAATGGAGGATTCTCTCCTTGTCAGACACTTTATGCCTGATGAAGGTATCCATGAGTTGGAACAGAAAGACCTGGAGAAATATCAATCTCACCCTGACTCCTCAATTGATCCACAAAGCCCCTGTTGGCTACATCATTCACACAGTCATAGAGTCATACAGCATAGAAACAGACCCTTTGGTCCAACCAGTCCATGCTGACCATAATCCCAAACTAAACTAGTCCTACCTGTCTGCACTTGGCCAAATCCCTCCAAATATTTCTTATTCATGTACTTATCCAAATGTCTTTTAAATGTTGTAACTGTACCCACATGAACCACTCCCTCTAGAAGTTCATTCCACACACAAATCCCTCTCTGTATTAAAAAAATGCCTGTCATGTCTTCATTAAATCTTTCTCCTCTCATCTTAACAATATGCCCCCTAGTTTTGAAATCCCCCACCCTAGAGAAAAGACACGTGCCATTCACTTTATCTATACTTCCTCATGATTTTATAAACCTGTATAAGGTCACCCCTCAACCCCCTCTGCTCCAGTGAAAAGAATCCCAGTCTATCCAGCCTCTCTTTACAACTCAAACCCTCCATTCCTGGCAACTGCCTGGTAAAACTTTTCTTAACCCTCTCCACTCAGTCCCAATAAATCTGGCCCACTCACCATTTTACCCTGGGTTCCATTGTGGATCCATGGTGCAATACTGGAAGAAACATGGCATTGCTGGTATTAGGAAGCTGCCAGCCTCTGACTGACTGGTAGGGCATAGGCCAGGGTCTCTGTCAGGGGTATTCCCTTCATAGCTGGCAGTGCCCAATGAGAACGTCATCCCAAAATGCTGACCAACAGTGGCTCTGCCACCTGTTTATCCATCTCACCAGGGAGACAGCAGTGTAGTGACAGTCAGTGGACTAGTAATCCAGACACACAGACTAATGTCCGGCAGACCTAGCTTCAGTTCCTATCCTGGCAAAAATGAAAGTTGAATTCAATTTGTAAAAATCTGGAATGAATAACTGGTCTAATGGTCCATGTAGCCACTGCTGATTGGATAAAAACTCATCTGGTTCACTAATACCCTACAGGGAAGGAAATCTGCCATCCTTCTCTGGTCTGGACTGCACATGACTCCAGACCCACAGCAATGTGCTTGGATCTTAACTGCCCTCTGAAGTGGCAGAGCAAGTGACTTAGTCCGAGGGCAACTAGGCATGGTGCTGACAAATGTTGGCTGGGACAGCGAAATCACATTCCATACAAGAATTTAAAATCAGTTAAATATCACTGAACAATTTTATCTAATTCGACCACAATTTCCTACTCCTTCACAGTGAAACAGAATTCATTCAATTCCTTCCTTAGAACTCTGGATTTTGATTGCTTTGAAATCAGGGCAAAACTTAACACTCCAAGAAGGAATCTTTTGGGGACTGGGGCTGGGTGACTGCTTAAGTTAAGCCGAGGCCTGAACGCATTTTGAGATTGCCTTACACCCGCTAATTGTTTGTACCTTGAACTCAACATTTTCCTAAGATAGACACCTGTTAACTGTCTGAAGCTAAAGTGTTTGTAACTTTACTGTAATAGATCTTCTGAAAATGGCTAAGAGTAAACCATGCATTTCCATATCCACGTTCACCCTACCCTATCCATGTCTCAGCCCATTCTGCAGCCAACAACCTCCTCCAAGCATTTTTTCCAAATTCCCGGTTTTCCTACTCCAGCACAATTCTGGTTGGCCTCCCTCCTCTGCCCTCCACAAACATGAAGCAGATTATAACTCTGCTGTCCCTGTCCTTTCTTGCACCAACTCTCGTTTACCCACCGTCATTGCTACATCAGCTCACAGTCAAGTCGACATTATCCGTGCTCTTGCCAAGCGTGACCAACTCTTGGCAAAACGTGTTTGGCATGTGGGCGATCCTGCAAGTGGGCAGTAGGGCAGGGGGCACTTTCAGATTTGTGAGGGGAGTGGGGGGGTGGTGGTGGTGGGAATGCTGACATTTAGGAATGGACGTTTGCAAAGAACAGTCTAGCAATAGTACCACTAGGCCATTGCCTCCCCTTCATGGTCAGTGCAGGAATCCTCAGCGGAAGTAGTGAAAACTGTGTAGAAGCCTGCTCCCTTTGTACAAGACTAGCTGTTGTATTGTCGTTTATAAAGTATAAATGCCCATGAACCTCTCAGTGTAAGAGGGAGAGCATAGTAGTAAATAGATGAATGTATGGATGCCAGTAAGGGAGGGGGTAAGGCGGGTGAAGTATGTGAGTGAGAGGGCAGGCTGAGGTATAGGTAAGAGAGCAGAGCAGCAGGAGGATGAAGAGTAGCAGTGTTACAGGTGGGTTGGATGAAATTCGGTTAAGGTGATCTCTCAGCAGGGTGTGACATTAGGTCACAATGGGTCTGGGGGAGGAAGGTGTTTATATCAGAGAGTTGGGGGAAACATGGATTCAAGGGGAGGCAGAGTGCAATGGAGGGGCAGGAGGCATCAGAAGGGTCAACAGACAGCGAGATGTTTGAGGGACCGATGTGCTGTGAGAGAATTTGAGGATTAGGCTGAGAGTTGATTGTTCAGGGATGAGTCAGAGTGGTTGGTGAGGAAGCAATTGAGTAGTTGAGCAAAAACAAGGTGGGGCTTAATGTCTCGTCACTGGGAAGAGAGTCTACAGTTTTTCTTCTACAGTTTTCCAGGTAATTATCCAGGTACAATTCTCCAGAGTCTCTTACTAAACTATTTGAAGGAAGCAGAGGGAATTCCCATTGGATGTTCATACTTCCCTGTCAAATCCCACAGATTCCATGTTCATTATTACTGTTCCAATTTAGGATGTGTCTGATTTCCATCTGGAGAATGGAAGATCTGTCCATGGTCTATAGTTCAGATACTGCCTGCTACATTTGAATGGATAAAGGTTGGTTCATTAAATCTTAAGGCTCCTAGTAGAACAACCGATAAATAACTGCTTTTTGTTTAATTTAATGAATCACTTTAATTGCTTACCTATCAGTATAAGAATGCAGACCAGCAGAGCTATTAGTGCTCCTGGGCTCAGCACTGCAGAAACAACATACGCTGTGGCACTGCACGACTGGATAGTACCATCGCTGTCACAGCCACACACCCGGACAGTGAGGGTACCTGTACTGCTCAGGGGTGGGGGTCCACTATCAACCACTAGAATCGGGAGAAAGTAGATGTCCTGTTCTTGGCGGTTAAAGCCATTTTTGTGCGTTAGAATTCCAGCTGTGTTTTCTAAAAGAGGCAAAATTCATCTGGTTAGCACCAACATATTTTAAATGTTGTACACAAATGAAAGATCACAGGCTGTTTTCTGCTTCAGAATTCTGCTTCAACCACTGCAGCAAGAAGCCTGCAGTTCTGTGGATACCAGCAGCCCATATAATTCGTCTGAATCTAAACACTGATAAATGTCTCCTCACTCTACTCAACCAAGCTTTACATTGCTTTTCAGTTTCAGTTTAGCGATGTCCAGCGCCAAATAAAACTAATATTCAATCCCATAAACCCATCTCAAGAAGCTGTCAGTTCTGCTCCGTCTTAGCCTTGAAAAATTGACTCATCTGTATATGTTTGTGAGTGATTGTAGCAGAGCAAATCACACACATCTTTCAGCTCATTGACGGTGATAAATTGGATTAACTTTGCTTATCGCACTCCATGCCTTCAAGTAGCATTTGAAATTAGTCTATTTAACTCCTCATTCCAAGTAACACGGTGCAAACATTGATAAATACATATTTAGACTTCTCTTCAATAACACCTTGCCAGTCTTTTTGGATATGCCTTAATGCCTTTTACAACAACTCCACTAAGAAGATAAACACATCAACCAGAATGAGATAGCCTCTGCACTGTTTTGCAGTGATAACCTGGACAAGTGACTCATGAAGGGATGTTCATGCCATTAAATTTCAAGGCTCTTTGCTGTAAACTATTAAAATGTTTCATTGTGATGTTACTTTTAAACGTTGATTCTTTTTAAAAAAGATTAACTATTATATCAACCGTTTGGGTTTTGTACAACTCCACATCCTGAAGAAAATAAAACACTAAAACTGTTATTACTTCACAGATAATGTCCAGATACTGTTGGTCCAGTGGTTGAATGGACAGGACCAATTGATTCCCAACCAGAATGCAAAAATTCATTTCTCATTGTTACTTTGGGTTTGAGGAGTTTGGTTAGTTCTGAGTCATTATTTGTTTGTGTAAGAGTAAATTAAGATGTTCCATTTTGCCCTGTTACTCTGGACAGTACTTGAGTTTTGTTGTGATATATTCAGTTGGCTGGATGGCTATTTGTGGTGCACAGTGATGCCAACAGTCCACGGTTCAACTTCTAAACTGGCAATGCCACCATGATGGAGCAGCCATTTCAAACTCATCCCTTACCTGAGGCTAACCTGGTGACCCTCAGGTTAAACTACCACCAATCATCTCTGTCTCTGAAAGAGCAGCCCAATGCTCCTATGGAACTGTGGAACTTTACCTCTACATGTGTCTTGAATTAAAATGTTGAGGAAATGATCATACAGACATTCACAGCAATATGTTGACATCAACATTTAACAGTTAATGAAAGAATATAGAAGTTTACCAACAATGTTTTTAACTTTTCATCTTCCTGTAGAAATTCCTGAACTTACCCCACAGTGAAAACAAAAGGAACATCTAATGAACGTGTTAGTTTTTGCTTTGTTTTTGTCAAATGAGTCAGTAGTGTTAGTTGAGCAGAGAGTCATAGAAGTCTCCAACGTACAAAACAAACCCTTAGGCATGTGCTGGTCAAAAACAACTGCCTAACTATTTGAAACACATTTTCCAGCACTTGGCCTGTAGTGTTATGGCTAGGCATCATAAGTGTATATCTGAATACTACTTAAATGTTATCCCCCCCTTAACCTCTCACTCCATATTTCAAAAGCATAGTCTTTGAGGTTCTGAATGTAAGTTGAATGTAGCCTGTCATTTAAAGAAAATGAACCACTAAATTCCTCCAGTCCTGACTTTGCCACAAGACATGTGTAGTGACTCTAAGTTTAGAAATTGTGTTAACACAGGAGGTAAACTGAAAACTTGTGGTAAGGATATATTTTCATATTTCATATTTCATATTTTCAATTTCAAATGACGTCCCTTCCTGTCCCCTCCCCATTCCTTCCACTGCTCCCAGCCACCAACTGGATTAATTCCTCCCATTGACCAACCTGTTTTCACCTATCCCCACTTCACCACCCTGGCCCTGCCACCCTCTTTACCTGCAGCTCCTCCTACACCCACCCCGAGTCCTGAAGAAGGGTTACACCCGAAACGTTGACCTCTCCAACTCCTGATGCTGCCTGGTTTGCTGTGTTCTCCTGCCTGTCTACATTGGATTCCAGCATCTGAAGTATTTTCGGCTATAAAACTGGCATCAATTGTCACAAAAACCTTCTGTAACACAAATGCCTTTCATAGAGGGAAATCTGCTGACCTTGCCTGGTGTAGCCCATGTGTTACTCCAGCAATCTTGTTGACGGTTAACCACATCCATGAAAGAATAACAAAAAGAGAGAATTCACGGGGACCAGGGGTGTACTTCTAGTAATGACTGGTTTTCAAAGGAATTAGAGGAGGAATTTGACCAACAAGCAAAATGTTGAAGCTGAGAAATAAGATTGAAGAAAATTAGCCTGGTAAGAAGATCAACAGAGAAGTCGAGATCTCTAAATATTTTATACTTACTTGTGGAGCAGAATAAGAAAAAGTCAGCAGTGAATGTTTTCAAAGTTCCATACATTGAAAACGCAATTCAGTACCTCAGAGATTGCAGAGTGTTATAAAATCAATTGCATATTTATATGTTGGAATGCTTTATTATTTTGCATTTTAATTAAAAAATGGTGGAAGGACACAAGTGCTAAGTGCAAGTTCTCTCTGATTTCTTTGCGTAGTCAGTTAGAACCATTTTAGAAAGAGTATGGAACAAAGCAATAGCACTTTCCAAACTGAATGTTTAATTGTGGATCATTATTGTGTGTGACCTTTTTGCTGGACCACATCTTGGTTTTGCTGCAGATCTGGGAAGTAGCAATTAGCATTAAGTCAATCATCTCTTTACTGAACACGCCAATGTATTTTCCCTGAAGCTTCATCAGCTGCATTGAAGATTATATTGGGATATTTTGATGATATATTACTGCGAGGAACTACAAGGAAAGATTCAGCATGTTTCCTGAACTGAATTCAGCAACACATAAAATTAGAGCATGGCAAAGTAACCAGGTTGGAAAATGAAGCAAAAGGTTTTAGCAGTCCATGTTTTAATAGTAACAGAGATAGTTGACAAAAGCAAACAAATAAATGCATGTAATTATAATGCTCAATTTTAAAGCTGTTGCAAACAGACTTGAGATTTTTCATATCTGCCCTTTGTCTTAGAATCTCTTCGCAATGTGAGAATTCAGTGCCTATCAAAAAAATCTGATTTAGAGTCAGAGTCATAAAGATGTACAGCACAGAAACAGACCCTTCGGCCCAACTCATCCACGCCAAACAGATATCCCAAACCAATCCAGCCCATATCCCTCTAAATCCTTCCTATTCATCTACCCATCCAAATGCATTTTAAATGTTGCAATTGTACCAGCCTCCACCACTTCCTCTGGCAGCTCATTCCAAACATGTACCACCCTCTGCATGAAAACGTTGCCCCTTAAGTCTCTTGTATATCCTTGCCCTCTCACCCGAAACCTATGTCTTCTAGTTATGGATTCCCCCACCCCAGGGAAAGGACATTGTCTAGTTACCCTATCCATGCCCCTCATGATTTTATAAACCTCTATAAGGTCACCCCTCAGCCACCAATGCTCCAGGGAAAACAGTCCCAGCCAATTCAACCTCTCCCTATAGCACAAATCCTCCAACCCTGGCAACATCCTTGGAAATCTTTTCTGAACCCTTTCAAGTTTCACCATCAACCTTCCGATAGGAAGGAGACCAGAATTGCACGTAATATTCCAAAACTCGCCTAACCAATGTCCTGTCCAGCCACAACATGACCTCCCAACTCCTGTACTAAATACACTGACCAATAAAGGAAAGCATTCCAAACGCCTTCTTCGCCATCCTATCTACCTGCGACTCCACTTTCAAGGAGCTATGAACCTGCACTCCCTTTGTTCAGCAACACTCCCCAGGACCTTACCATTATGTGTATAAGTCCTGCTATCAGTTGCTTTCCCAAAGTGCAACACCTCGCATTTATTTAAATTAAACTCCATCTGCCACTCCTCAGCCCATTGGCCCATCTGATCAAGATCCTGTTGTAATCTGAGGTAACCTTCTTCGCTGTCCAGTACACCTCCAATTTTGGTGTCATCTGCAAATTTACTAACTATACCTCCTAGGTTTGTATCCAAATCATTTATAATCCAAATCTAAATCACAAGTGAAGAAACGTAGTGGACCCAGCACCAATCCTTATGGCACTCCACTGGTCACAGGCCTCCAATTTGAAAAACATCCTTCCACCACCACCCTCTCTCTGTCTTGTACCTTTAAGCCAGTTCTGTATCCAAATGACTTGTTCTCCTTGTATTCCATAAGATCTAAACTTGCTTACCAGTCTCCCATGGAGAATCTGGTTGAATGCCTTCCTTAAGTCCATCTAGATCATGTCTAAAGCTCTGCCTTCATCGGTCCTCTTTGTTACTTCTTCAAAAAACTCAATCAAATTTGTGAGATATGATTTCCCACACACAAAGCCATGTTGACTATCCCTATTCAGTCCTTGCCTTTCCAAATACATATACATCCTGTCCCTCAGGATTCCCTTCAACAACTTGCCCACCACCGAACGTCAGGCTCATTGCTCTATAGTTCCCTGGTTTGTCCTTACCACCCCTCTTAAACAGTGGCACCTCATTAGCCAACCTCCAGTCTTCCGGCACCTCACCTGTGACTATCAATGATACAAATATCTCAGCAAGAGGCCCAGCAATCACTTCCCTAGCTTCCATGGAGTTCTAGGGTACACCTGATCAGGTCCTGGGGATTTATCCACTTTATGCGTTTCAAGATATCCAGCACTTCCTTCTCTGTAATATGGACATTAGTCAAGATGCCACCATCTATATCCTACATTCTATATCCTCCATGTCCTTCTCCACAGTAAATACTGATGCAAAGTACTCGTTTAGTATTTACCCCATCTCCTACAGCTCCACACAAAGGCCACCTTGCTGATCTTTGAGGGGCCCTATTCTCTCCCTAGTGACCCTTTTGTCCTTAATATCTTTGTTGATCTGATGTTTACTGTTACTGTACTGTTCTCCGAGGTAAAAGAAACCAGTTCAATCTCCCAACTTTCATTCTGCCCTCAGCTTTTCCTCCATTTTCTCTTCTTGGTTACAGGGAGACCCTGACTTATGAACCTCCAGCTTACATACACTCGTATTTCCGAACTATATCCTATATAGGGTGCAATTTTAAAGGTCTGACATACAACCATTTGCTGTGTTGATGAACGGCTACCGTGTATTGTCCTGTATTGTGTTCCAACTTCTATGCAAGTCAACTTGTGAACAGATTCAACAACAGAATTCATTTACAACTTGAAGGTGTCTGCATATTGAATGATTCATCGTACCACAAGTCACCATTGGCTGGACAGTTGCTTCCTTACAAATTGGAACCTAACCCATGTGAACGCACCAAGAGCAGCCTATCTAGAGGGGTCATTGTCTTGACAAGTGAATGCCACTGTCCGATCGATCCAGAAGATCTGAGGTGTCTTGATTCATTTTTTTTAAAAGATTGACTTTCAGAGGATGAATAAAATGGATCAATGAGAGGATAGATTTCCTGAACCAGGCACTCATCTGGGGATACAGTACCTCATTTAAAAACAGTCCTCTGAAAATCACGTCTATTCACTTTTCAGACTCAGTAATGAGTCCTCCAGGCTGGAGGCGGAAAATGAGGTGTTGTTCCTCCAGTTTGTGCTGTGGTTTGTTTTGGCAATGGAGGAGGCCAAGGATGTGATTACCATTATCTTTCAATTCCAGGTTTTAAAAATATTAATTTCATTAATGAAGTATATTATCTCCCACTCAATCACTACTATCAAGACAGGGGATCAACCATGGTTCATTGAAGAGTGCAGGAAGGCATGCACCAGACATACCGAAAAATGAGGTGTCAACATGGTGAAGCTACCAAACAGCATAATCAGCCAGCGATAGACAGAGCTTAGTGATCTCACAACCAAAGGATCAAAGTTTAGCTTTGCAGTCCTGCCACATCTAGTTGCAAATGGTGATTAAGCAAATTACCAGAGGAGGAGCATCCACAAATATACCCACCCTCAATGATGGAAGAGCCCAGCATGTCACTACAAAAGATAAGGCTGAGGCATTTGCAACAATCTTCAACGAAAATCCAGAGTGAATGATCCACCCTTTTAGTGGTCCTCAGCATCAGAGATGTCAGTCTTCAGCTAATTCAATTCACTCCACGTGATATCAAGAAACAGTTGGAGGGACTGGATACAGCAAAGGCAATAGGACCTGACAACATTCCGGCAATAGTACTGAAGACCTGTACTCCAGAACTTGTTGATCCCCGAGCCAAGCTCTTCCAGTACAGTTACAACCCCAGCATCTACCTGACCATGTGGAAAATTGCACAGACATTTTCTGTACAACAAAAGCAGGACACATCCAACCTGTCCAATTACCATCAGTCTACTCTAGATCATCAGTAAAATGATAGAAGATGTCATCAACAATTCCAACAGGCAGCACCTGATCAGCAATAATCTGCTCAGTGATGTCCAGCTTGTGTTCTGCAAGGGCTACTCAGCTCCTGACCTCATGTCAGCCTTGGTTCAAACATGGACGAAAGAGCTGAGTTCCAGAAGTGACGTGACAGTGACAGCCATTGACATCATGGTCACATTCGACCAATTGTAGCATCAAGGAATGTGAAGAGGGGAATTAAAGGGGCAAACCAGGTGCCCCAACTCTCTCTGCTTTTTGTATTTTCTTCAATAGTGTCTCCAAAGACCACCTCCGACTGGCAATGAGCTGCGCTGCATCTCCACACCCCCACACCTTGTTGGGAGCATTATCAGACCAACCAGTCCCAGAGAGGCTGTCTCAGATGAAGATCCAAAGACCATGGCCGAGGCTAGACAAGAGGGGAAATTTAAATCGTGACTATCGATCCTGAAACATCAGCCAACCTTCAGAACAGTATGTCCAGCCTTAGTGAATGGGTAATGCCAGTCCTTTCAGACAAATAGTTCGCATACCAACGGTAAGGACCTGGATAGGGTATAACGAATCCTTAAAAGCACGTGTCAGATGTTGATAGCTAGTGTAGGTTTGACACTGTCTATTTGGAGGTTTAAGACTATCTACTGAACAGTCTTGTGAAGAGATTGATAGAATGTGAGAGAGTTTAAATAAAGTACAATAGTACAGTCAGTTCTTCTATGACACGATGGTGTGTTCTAATGCAGCCCCGTGTTTGAGAAAAATCACGCTTTAGAAACAGTGTTTGAAGTGTGGGCACTGTAGTCGTGTTACAGTCAACACACATTTTAAAAGTTTGTGCTTTAGAAACAGCATCTTCAATTTGTCAATTGCATTACAGTGAATTTGCATTTATAACAGAGCGCCCTGTGCGGTGTGGTAAATATTGTTTTATACTTGATAAAGTGTTAAATAAAGTTGTGTTGGACCTTCCCCTGACTTTTTTCCCCTTTGTCTGTCTCTCTGCATAACACACCTGAGTTAAAAAAGTTAGGCTAAACTTGTCAAGGTTTGTCAGGACACATTGACCCACTTTTCATCTTACAATATTAGCACACAGAAGCCATTTGAAACCAATTTGGTGATTGTAAATAAGTTTGATGTAAATTCCTTTCATTGTTTACTCTCTGAATAGAATCGCTAGTGTGAAAACAGGCTTTTGGTCCAACAAGTCCACACCGACCCTCTGAAGAGTATCCCACCCAAACTCATTCCTCTACATTTACCCCTGACTAATGCACTTAACTCACAC
Organism: Chiloscyllium punctatum; assembly: GCF_047496795.1. Taxonomy (NCBI): domain Eukaryota; kingdom Metazoa; phylum Chordata; class Chondrichthyes; order Orectolobiformes; family Hemiscylliidae; genus Chiloscyllium; species Chiloscyllium punctatum. The sequence continues at coordinate 60,990,385 of NC_092775.1, forward strand.
ATTCCTGAACACAATGGGAAATTTAACCTGACCAATTCACCTAACCTGCACATCTTTAAAGTGTAGGAGGAAACCAGAGCACCCAGAGAAAAGTCACAGGGAGAACGTGCAAACAACACAGTCACCCGAGGCTGGAATTGAACTTGGGCCATTGGCGCTGTGAGGCAGCAGTGCTAACCACCAAGCCACCATGCTGCTGTAAAGGCAAGGCAGAAACACAGAACCATGAGCCGATAGTTTTACAGAGTCACAAAGGGCTTGTTTATTTATCAGTCTCCCACAAACATTATATACAGTCTGTGCTGAAGTTCCTTCATTGCCATGATACACATGAATTAAAACGGTGTAGGAAAATACTGCTCCATTAAAATCTCAATTTGAACAACTGGATTATTCACATTTTCTTCCAAAAAAAAACCCATTTCTATCTTTAGAATATTATTATGCAGATAACTTGCTTATACCTAAGAAATTTATATCCTTTCAAGAAATTTTCTAGGGCACAGCTGGCTACTGTTTTTTTATGAAGTATTTGTTCAGCACAGTTTCTAACCGATTTTGTGAATATTTCTTGACAAGAGACAATAAATGGGAATAGTTTTAATGTTTGACAATTGTATGTAAATGGTTACTTGGCTCAGGCACTTATGGCAAACATTTCTTGATTTTCCTTTTAGCGAAGGGAGAATAACCGCCACTGTCATTATTTGACAATTCCTATCTCTGAAGTTAATATTGGAGAAAGGCACTGACAGCATGAGAAACAGCATTGAGGGAGAACAATGCTTGTGTCAGTCCTTTGTTCCACAAAAATAAAATAATTTCTGTGAACAAGGCAGCTCCAAATCATCAATGACACAAATCAAAAGCATGAAGCAAGGTTGTGTTTATTAAAGAAGTGATGGTAACGAGTAGCTAAAACATTCACATAGAGGGCAGCACCTACCAAGATTTAGAAAAACATTAACCCAATCTTAGTCGGAACTTTTGGCGGAAGGGAGTCGGTGTTAATTTTCTGGGCTCCTACGTGAATTAGATGTTTAGCACATGGTGCAGAGTCTTTGACAAACTACATATGTGACTTCACAAATTACACAGTTGTACTGTCGCTGTGACCCTTCAGTGTAGAAATATAGCACCTTGGTTAAAATTTGTAACATTAAGGAATTGTTCAACTGCTCAAGATGCCCATTTCATATTGTAAACAAAGCTGCAAAAAGTGACCTTCTGTCAAGTGCATCATTAGCCACTGATTCAAATGGTCACAGGGAAATTCCTGATGTAGGGCTTATGCCCGAAACATTGATTCTTCCGCTCCTCGGATGCTGGCTGACCTGCTGTGCTTTCCCAGCAACACACTCTCGACTCTGATCTCCAGCATCTGCAGTCCTCCCTTTCTCCACAGAGAAAGTCATACTTGAAGGGATTTTGCTACTTGTGTAACATTGAAAATGTAACCTGTTGATGTCAGTCTGTTCTGGTTTGGCTTTGCATTAGCAGAATACTGAAATGCTAAAATTTTAAAATACTTTTTTTTTGATAGAGCAAAGAGTCTCTCAAAGACCGCAGAAGTTTTTACTTAGCATGACTCCTTTGCAAAGGTTTATTTGATGGTTGTGTGTTACTTCCATTTACCAGTTGCAATTTGACACTTCAAAGAGAGGAATCCTATTTTTAACCAAGAGTAGATTTGGACTCTACTGAAGAAATTGTCAGGAAGGTTCACATATCAAGATTTCCTTTTGAAGTGCTGTGTAACAGGTGACTGTTTTGATCTCGAGCTTCCAAAATAGGCAACAGAGAAGAATACATTCAAATTAGCAGCATCCAACTGAAGTCAGCCAAGTAGACCCATTTTATTGGCCAGAGGGAGTCTCCTGAACAAAATACGGAGGAACCTCGATTATCCGAATATCAATTATCTGAAAATCAGATTATCCGAAGGAGATCTCGAGGTCCCGATAGAAACATTACATCAAAGACGTGTTTCCAACAGTGATCGCGTCTTTTTTTACAGTGATTAAACAGGCACCGTTTCCAAATGACTGACCTCCCACCTCCCTCTCCCCATACTTTCTCTGAAGTTCTACAGAGGGGTCTACCCTAAACCCACCTCCCCCCTTCCTCAGTTAATCTGGCCAGCATTGTCCTGTACGGGACAGAGGTGGAACAGTCAAACAAGGTGTGTGTGTGTGTGTGTGTGTGTGTGTGTGTGTGTGTGTGTGTGTGTCCGCGTGTGCTATTTAGAGATTTACCCTATTTGGAGATTTACCCCCACAAAGGCAGCAGCAGCATTCTTATTGTTAATGTCCAGTCCGGCTGTCCCGAAAAGGGGTGGGGGCAGTGCTGGATGGGGATGGGTGGATGGGGTTGGACGAGGGCAGGGGAGTGGTCTTGGATGAGGTCGGGGGAACAGTGCTGGACGGTTGGGGGGTAGTGCCTGGGGGGGCGGGGGGAGGTATTGGACGGTTGGGGGAGTGGGGGTAGGTGCCGGGGGTCGGGGGGGAGGTGTTGGAATGGATTGTGGGACGGGGGCTCGTGTGCTGTGTGCTGCTGCAGTCTCCTGAACGGGGAGCAGACTTTTAAAAGCTTCAAGCCCCAGAGGAAAGGCATTTAATCGATTAACCAAATAATTGATTATCCGAACAAAATAGTGTCCACCCATCTCGTTTGGATAATCGAGGTTCCCCTGTATCTTCTTTTTCTGGACATGGTTCTTTTAAAAAAGTTTATTTCTTAGCTTGAATTAAAATGATAAGGCTCAACTGTGTAAGGTACACGATTGTCCTTTGTCTTCTCTTAGATATGGACTCCCTGTGTGTTCTCTTCCATGTTCTATTGAAATAACCAATGTGTCTTCCATATGCAAAGAAGGAAGAGTAATTGAAGGCCTATGGTTTTCTCTCAGATGACAGGCCACAGTGGAAAGAAACATTTTCAAGGTTTTCCAGGGAAGGTTCAATTGGTTGATCCTAGGCATGGAGGGACGCCAGGAGGGACTGCCCCTCGGATGCTGCCTGAACTGCTGTGCTTTTCCAGCACCAGTAATCCAGAATGGAGGGACGCTTGGAATACTACGTTCAAGTGTGGTCTCCCTGTGATTGGAAACATGTTATTAAACTTGCAAGGGTGCAGAAAAGATGTACATGGATGTTCCTGGGATTGAAGGGTTGAGTTACAGGGAGAGGGTGAATAGGCTGAGCGTTGTTTTTTCCTGGAGCATTGGGGGTTGAGGAGTGACCTTTTAGGGGTTTATCAAATTAAAAGGGGAATGGATAGGGGGAATAAGCAAGGTCTTTTTCCCAGGGTAGGAGAGTGCAAAAATAAAGGCCATAGGTTTAAGGTGAGAGGGCAAAGATTTAAAAGGTTCTAAAGGCCAACTTTTTCTGAACTGTCAGAAGAAGTGGTGGAGGCTGGTACAACGACAACATTTAAAAGACATCTGAATGGGTATATGAATAGGAAGGGCTTAGAGGAATATGGGCCATATGCTGGCAAATGGAACCAGATTAATTTAGGATACTGGAAGGTATAGATGAATTGGACAGAAGGGTTTGTTTCCATGCTGTACATCTGTATGACTTGAAACAGTTGAGTAGGTCTGTACACATTGGAGTTGAGCTGAACGATAGGAAACCTGAATTGAAATGGATAAGCTTCTTAATGAGCTTGGCAGGATAGATGCAGAGTGTCTGTTTCTCCTTATGGGAGAGTCTAGGCCCACTGTGCATAATCTTACAGTTGAAGACAGAGATTGGAAAAATTTCTTCTCTCAGAGGTGAGTGCCTCTGTGGAATTCATTCACACAGAGGGCTATAGAAGTTGGATCGTTAATTATATTCAGAGCTGAGAGAGACAGATTTTTAATTAGTAAAAGTATCAACGATTATGTTGATAAGGCAGGAAAGTGGAGTTGAAGACAATCATATAAGCCATGATCTCATTCAATGATCTTATGGTCTTACAAAACATTCCTGGTCAATGGACCTTTCCCCTGGTAATGCTGGTAAAAAGCAGATTTTAAGGTTTATCATGAAGAGCAAAACCATGTCAAAGAAAAATTGGAAGCCTTCCTCCAATGACATTGTGTCAAGTTAATAACTTCAGTGAAATAAAATACTTTAATTTCCACTTGATCAGGAAATGTTAAAAAGAGGACAGTTAGAATCAAAAGAAGACACATTGATTGGGACCAGTCACAAATGGATATTGTGTACTTTAGAGACTTTAATTCTCTACAACCTCAGCTTCCTTTTCATTAATTCATTCACTCCTCTTCATGCTACACTTGCAGCTAGTAATGACAGAGTTTAACTGAAAGAAAACTGAAAAACTATAAAACTAACCAAACTTAGTCATTGGTTTACTTGATACAAATTCTGGAAGAAACAAATTCCTGCAGATGCTGGAATCTGTACTGAAAACAACAAATGCTGGAGATCACAGTGGGTCAGGCAGCATCTGTGGAGAGAGAGCAAGCTAACGGGTTGAGAATAGATTACTCTTTATCAATGTTGCTTTAGATGTTCTTACTAGTATGGCATTGTTGGTTAAGTCTATGAGTGGGCTGAGGACTCTGTGTGGAGGGATGAGTTTGTACAGCTCAGCATCACATTCAGTGCTCCCCAGATTGCATGCCCTGGCCCCCATATAGAGTAATGAGATGGGATCATGAGGTGACAAAACTCTGAGGTAACAATGGCTGCCCTGGAGCTGGAGCTGAAAGTTAAAGGCTCCTTTAAAAGCTTGTTCTGTCTTGCCATTGTTGAGTGCAGACTGATGGAGAGAACCACAGGGTCTGATCACTAAAAAGAAAGTCTGTGAAAAGTTACAGTCAAACTATGTTTATGAAGTGTGCAGTTGTTAATTCTTACCAGAGCTGTACTTGTGTGATTAAACTTCAAATAAGCAGCATGTCTGTGTCAAGCCTACTGGATTAGATTTTCTAATTACAACTGATCACTACAAAAAAAAAGCACTGCGAGCTGCAAAAGTGAAAGATTGTACCCTTTAATTTGAAAAGCAACTATTCTTGATTGTGTTCTATATTAAGCATGTCCTAGCATGACAGAAAGAAGAATAATACACTGGCATTATGTGTGATCACTAAAAGGCACCATGTCCCCTCATCAGTTCCCAGTCAACAACAAGTGCACTTTCTGGAAATTTCTCTTTGTAGCTGAACAAAGTCTGAGGCACCAAGAAGGGGACATAGCAACAATAAAGGTGGAAAGAATGACTCAAATTGCACAAAAGTAGAACCTCAGGAGGTGCACAGAAATCTGTACTTTTACACTTTTCATGTTGTTCAAATGAGTCTGCAAGAAACTGTAATGAGAAAATGGGCTAATTTTTATTCCAAAAGACGAGCTTGGGGGAGGTTAAAATGTTACAAACCTGAAGGAGGAATTCAGTCCACCTCCATTTCTGGTTTTCACAGAAGAGATTAAGAGCAAACAAATAAACCACTCTCAGGAGCGAGGTCTGTAATGAAATCTTCGAAGGAAGCTGCAAGCTTTCAAGTTCATTTTTGATGCATGGAGGCCAGAATTCCTGACCTTCAGGAACTCCAGCAGGTCAAAGGGGAGGCAAAGGGTTGGATGCACGAGGTAAGTGAATTATGGCACTTAGCCAAGCCTGGAAATCAGCTTACCTATGGAACGAGTTTCAGATAACACATAGGAACTGTGGAGTTAATGTTCTGGGGCACTTGTGATAATCACACTCTCCTCGGTTTTCCTCTCAACTCTGCCCCTTCACTCTGAAACCACTACCATTGAGCAGAAACACTTATGTAAGCATTGTGACTATAAGAGTAGGTAAGGAACCCTGCAAATGACAACTCCCCTCCTGACTCCCCAGAGCCTGTCCACCATCTGAAAGGCATAAGTCAAGTGATGCAATACTCCCCACGTTTCTCAATGAGTAAAGTTCCAACAACACTCAGGAAGCTTGACATCATCAAGGACAAAGCAGCCCGCTTGATTGACACCACATTCACAAGTATCCACTCCCTCCATCACTAACAAGTTTGAAACTTTTACCAGATGCACTGTGGAAATTCACCACTGATCCTTACACAGCACTTTCCAAACCCGCGACTACTTCCATCTCGGGCAGCACATTCATGGCAACACCACAACCTGCAAATTCCCCTCTAAACCACTAACCATCCTCAGATAGAAATATAGCGCCATTCCTTTACTGTCACTGGGTCACAATCCTGGAATTCTCTCTCGAAGGTCATTGGGGGTACACCTACAGCACACAGACTGCAACAGTTCAAGATGGCAGCTCACTATTCCTTCTCAAGAGCAACTAGGGATGCACAATAAATATTGGCCCAGCCAGTGATGCCCATATCTCATGAATGAATATGAAAAGCAACTTGCAGATGGAAATCTGGCTCAAATCTTTCTTGCTCCCGCCTTGTATTCACTAACAGGGGAATGCTGGTTCCCTTTCATGGGACACTGTTAAAAATAGTAGTAGGAAGGAACTACCATGCTGCGATAAGTTCCATTTGAACCAAAGTAAGACCTGTTTACTGGAAAAGAGAGTAAAAAGTGCTCTTGATTGGACTTTAAGCTAGAAAAATGAGTGGAAGGATTTTAGTAATAAAAATATATGTCTGAAGGTAAGCAAAATAGGAGTTGAGAGGAGAGGTTAGACTTAGTCAGGAACAAGATGAACAGGGGATCAAAACAGTTATAAATTCAAAATATTAAAGGATTTTTAAAAGTAAAGTAAAAGAAACAACTTTTAAAGATGGGGTGGCATGGTGGCTCAGTGGTTAGCACTGCTGCCTTACAGCACCAGGGACCTGGGCTCGATTCCAGCCTTGGGTGACTGTATGGAGTTTGCATAATCTCCCAGTGTCTGTGTGATTTTCCTCCAGGTGCTCTGGTTTCCTCTCCCAGTCCAAAGCTGTGCCGGTTAGGTGGAGTTGCTATGCTAAATTGCACACAGTGTACAGGTTTATATGGGTTAGCCATGGGAAATGCAGGGTTACAAGGTGGGGGGTTTGGGGGGGGGGGGGGTGGGGAGCGAGGGGGTGGGGTCTGAGTGGCATGGAGGATCAGTATGGACTTGATGGGTTGAATGGTCACTTCCACACTGTGGCGAGTCAATAATGCTATGATAAATTAAACTGCCTTATACAACAATGTAGACAGACTCTAAAATGAAATCGGGGGATTGGAAACTGTGGACTGTTGATGTTGTGGGGATGCCTCAATTGTGGCCGAGGAAGAACAGAAGTGAAAATTAAATGTTACAAATTCCAAGACAATCAGAAAAAAACTGGAAAGAAGGAAGGGACATGGAGCTGTGTTGATTGGAGATCACATCGTAACAAGAGCAAAAAAGGTACAACTTGCAGAAGGACAGAAATAGAATCAAAATGGATTTAAATAATAGTTCAGGAGGGATTAGTCACATTTAGTAGCGGTATATATTAAACACCTGTTGCACAAAAGGAAATGAATGAAATGATATGCAAACAAATATGTGAAATAGGTTAAAAAATAACATAACAACAACGACTAGCAATTTTAACTTCTCCTAAATTGAATGGCAGGAAGGAGGAATGGGAGGGAAAAGAGCCAAAGAATGTTGTTATAGTTTATCTAGGACTTCTTTCATAACTAGTAGACAATGCTTAATGTCACCCTACTTAGTTTGTCTTGTGTTAACATCACTCTTAAATAAACACCTGGACTTGCACTGTGCTTGTCAATTTGCTTTAACAGTGCTGTATGATGGTAAGATAGTGGGAGCTGGGATTTGCATGAAGTCTTGCATATTAATTTTTTTTATTAACCTATTTTTCTATTCAACTCCTTCACAGATGGTATAACACACCTCTTGAGCAGGTGCGATTTGAACCAGGGCCTTCTGGTCTAGGGGTAGGGGCAGTACCACGGTGCCACAACACAGTCCTAATCATTATTACAGTCTGAGGAGGCTTTGAAGATTCTGAAAGACTCTGTGTTGTGCCAGTTTGTAGCACCAGTTTCATGATCATTTAAAGGTGCCATGCACTAGTTGAGTCAAAAAGTGTGGCGCTGGAAAAGCACAGCAGGTCAGGCAGCATCTGAGGGGCAGGACAGCCAACATTTCGGGCAAACGCCCTTCATCAGGAAATGTGGGGGAGGGGGGAGGAGGCAAGGGGGCTGAGAGATAAATAGGATGGAGGGTGTGGCTGGAGGGGGTAGGTAGCTGGGAAGGCATTAGGTAGATGCGGGGGGGGATGATAGTGATAGGTTGGAGCAAAGGGTGGAGCAGATTGGTGGGAAGGAAGATGGATAGGTAGACAGTTCAAGAGTGCGGTGCTGAGTTGGAGGGTTGGATCTGGGTGAGGTGGGGGAGGGAAAATGAGGAAACTGGTGAAATCGACTTTGCACTAGTTGAGTTTGTCTATTTTGATTAAAGTGAGTAATCTGTAGCACAGTGGATGGGAGCAGGCTGCCAGTTTGGATGAATGATTTGGAGATGCCGGTGTTGGACTAGGGTGTACAAAGTTACAAATCACACAACATCAGGCTACAGTCCAATAGGTTTGTTTGGAAGCACTAGCTTTTGGAGCATTGCGCCTTCATCAGGTGATTAGTGGCGCTCCAAAAGCTAGTGTTTCCAATTAATCCTGTTGGACTATAACCTGGTGTTGTGTGATTTGTAAGTTTGGATGAAGGTTCAGGAGGGCTAATGAAGTGCTTATGCCTGAAACGTCGACTCTCCTGCTCCTCAGATGCTGCCTGACCTGCTGTGCTTTTCCAGTGCCACACTTTTCGAATCTGACTCGCCAGCATTTGCAATCCTCACTTTCTCCTGGAGGAATAAGAGGTGGGGAGGGAGATGTGGCTAATGTCATAAAACAGGGGCAGGAGGAATTCAGGGGGAGGAAGAATCAAGGGAAGTGGAAGTCTGCAACAGGAATGGTCTGATCTGAGTGTTTCCTGGTGGCCTGGAGGACAATCTGAAGGAAAGCCTCACCAAATCTGGGATGTTTTTCCGAATATCCTGCTGTGCTCCCCCCTCAACCCCTGTTTGTGGAATGGATTCTATTATACATCGTTCTGCATTGTCAGCTATATGGACATGTCGGCTCATATAAGCTGCTGTCATCATCATCTTAAATTGGAGGACCTTTTACATGATTTGTTTGGTCTAGTGTTTGAGGTATAAGGAAAGGCTGAAAAGGCTAGGACTTTTCTCCCTGATAAGGGAATTCAATACTAGAGGGCATAGTTTTAAGGTGAGAGAGGCAAGATTTAAAAGGGACCTGAGGGGCAACGTTTTCACACAGCGAGGGGTGTGTATGTGGAATAAACTGCCCGGGGAAGTGGTAAATGCAGATACAGCTACAACATTTAAAAGGCATTTGGACAGGAACACGAATAGGAAAGGTTTAGAGGGATATGGGCCAAATGTGGCAAATGGGACTGGACTAGTTTGGGGAAACAGACGAATTGGACTGAAGGGTTGGTTTCCATGCTATATGACTCCGTGACTCTACAACTCTCATATGACAGGGGAAAATCATTTGCTGATCTAGCAGGAAGAGGCTCTTACAATTATCAAAAAATTCTCAAAAATCATTATAAAAATATATTTATTATATATTAGCAGTTCGTTACTGATATGACAGATACTTTTTACAGAGACTTTGAGAATGACCAGTTGATAAACCAGATGCTAAGTCCCTCGGGCCTGATGGTCTGCATCCCAGGGTACTGAAGGAGATGGCTCTAGAAATGGTGATCATTTTCCAATGTTCTATAGATTCAGGATCAGTTCCTGAGGATTGGAGGGTGGCTAATGTTGTCCCACTTTTTAAGAAAGGAGGGAGAGAGAAAGCAGGGAATAATAGACCAGTTAGTCTGACCTCAGTGGTGGGAAAGATGCTGGAGTCAATTATAAAGGATGAAATTACGACACATCTGGATAGCAGTAACAGGATAGGTCAGAGTCAGCATGGATTTATGAAGAGGAAATCATGCTTGACTTATCTTCTGGAATTTTTTGATGATGTAACTCTGAAGATTGACAAGGGAGATCTAGTGGATGTAGTGTAACTGGACTTTCAGAAAGCCTTTGATAAAGTCCCACATGGGAGGTTAGTGGGCAAAATTAGGGCGCATGGTACTGGGGGTAAAATACTGGCTTGGATTGAAAGTTGGTTGGCTGACAGGAAACAAAGAATAGTGATAAACGGCTCCATTTCAGAATGGCAGGCAGTGACCAGTGGGGTACCGCAGGGATCAGTGCTGGGACCGCAGCATTTTACAATGTACATTAATGATATAGATGATGGTATTAAAAGTAATATTAGCAAATTTGCTGATGATACAAAGCTGGGTGGCAGGGTGAAATCTGAGGAGGATGTTAAGAGATTACAGGGTGACCTGGACAGGCTAGGTGAGTGGACCGTTGCATGGCAGATGCAGTTTAGTGTGGATAAATGTCTGGTTATCCACTTTGGTGGCAAGAACAGGAAGGCAGATTACTACCTAAATGGAGTCAAGTTAGGTAAAGGGGCAGTACAACGAGATCTAAGTGTTCTTGTACATCAGTCAATGAAAGCAAGCATGCAGTTACAGCAGGCAGTGAAGAAAGCTAATAGCATGCTGGTCTTCATAACAAGAGGATTCTGGATTAGTGGTGCTAGAAGAGCACAGCAGTTCAGGCAGCATCCAAGGAGCTTCGAAATCGACGTTTCGGACAAAAGCCCTTCATCAGGAATAAAGGCAGTGAGCCTGAAGCGTGGCTTATCTCTCCACGCTTCAGGCTCACTGCCTTTATTCTTGATGAAAGGCTTTTGCCCGAAACGTCGATTTCGAAGCTCCTTTGACACTGCCTGAACTGCTGTGCTCTTCCAGCACCACTAATCCAGAATCTGATTTCCAGCATCTGCAGTCATTGTTTTTACCTTCATAACAAGAGGAATTGAGTATAGAAGCAAAGAGGTCCTTCTGCAGCTGTACAGGGCCCTGGTGAGACCGCACCTGGAATATTGTGCATGGTTTTGGTCTCCAAATTTGAGGAAAGACATTCTGGCTGTTGAGGGAGTGCAGCGTAGGTTCACGAGGTCAATTCCCAGAATGGTGGGACTATCTTACGTTGAAAGATAGGAGCGACTGGGCTTGTATATCCTTGAGTTTAGAAGGCTGAGAGGGGATCTGATTGAGACATATAAGATTATTAAAGGATTTGACACGCTGGAGGCAGGAAGCATGTTTCCGCTGTTGGGTGAGTGCCGAACCAGAGGACACAGCTTAAAAATAAGGGGTAGGCCACTTAGAGCAGAGTTGAAGAGAAACTTCTTCACCCAGAGAGTGGTGGGTGTATAGAATGCTCTGCCCCAGAAGGCTGTGGAGGCCAAGTCTCTGAATACTTTCAAGAAAGAGTTGGAGAGCTCTTAAGGATAGTGGAATCAAGGGTTATGGGGATAAGGCAGGAACAGGATACTGCCTGTTGAGGATGATCAACCATGATCATAATGAATGGTGGTGCTGGCTCGAAGGACAGAATGGCCTACTCCTGCACCTATTGTCTATTGTCTATTAAACTCACTTCTTCAAAATTCTAAGCTGATCTGACGACATGTCTATCTGGCAACATCATAGTGGGTGGAGCCTCTGGCATTCTTCAATATTAACTCTTCCAAACCCATAAAAAATAGGATTCCCCAATGAACATTTGCTCCTCCCTTGTGATCACAGCTGTCTAGTGTGTACAGTTTAACTTTGCATTTGAATCACATGGGATCTTACTGTGCTAAAACTGGCTGCTCTGTTTGCTCCATTTAGACACTGAGCACACTTCAAAAGTAGTTCAACAACTGTAGAGTGGTTTGGGATTGTCTTGTAGTTCTGTAGGTGTAAAGCTCTATTTTGTTCTTTTTGTAATTCCCTTTTATCCTGTATCATGCAAGGTCATTGTGTTTCAGAGAAATCAATTTGATTTGGGAAATGGGATTTCAGATGCAAAAGCTGGTTAAAAATCCTCCATTTGCAGTCCAGCATAAATCCATGTAATAAAAGGAGTTTAATTTGTTCTGCCACTTTGAAAGCGTGACTTTGCTTATGGATCTTGTTCCAAGCAGGCAGTAAACTTTCGTACTTCTTTATTCTGACTTCTAGATGTGACAGGATGGAGTCATTGGCACTCATTGACGGATGAGGCACATTTGCCATTTTATAAGGCTGCTTTTAATTATCCTTTTTGTCTCTTCCTTCTTAAAGCCCTGTACATCATGTGCAATCCCTTGACAACCAAAGGCAGTCAGGTCAGCTGTTCACGGATTGTTGTCACCTTTTGGGAGTTAAAATGACAAAAAAGAAATGTCCTGATGACAGTATCTGTCCAATTTTCCTCTTCCCTCTAGGGATGTGTCATATTTTGACCAAATGCTTCTTCTTAAATGTTTCAGTAGAAATTGGAATCCTCTGTGTGAATGATTGCGAAAGCATACACCATACAACAATGCAGTGCAGGGTTAAACAACGTCTTTCTCAGTTCTCCTAGGCCACAACCACGCTGCGATTCCGTTTGGATTCTGTTCCTTCTAAAAATGGACATCCTTGCTGGTCTCACCAGGTGGCCATGACTGATCACATGACCACATTTCCAGCAGTTTCTAAGTCCCCTGAGTGAAATAGAAGTTGATGGGAAGGGTGAGGGCAGTAACAAATTAAAAATACTATACATGAATGCACGAAGCATCAGAAATAAGATGGATGAGCTTGAGGCTCTTTTGGAAATTGGCAGATATGATAATCTGGGGATAACTGAGACGTGGCTTCAAGTGGACAGGGCCTAGGAAATGAATATTTAAGGCTACACGTGCTATTGTAAGGACAGACAGACGAGCAGAGGGGATGGGGTGGCCATGTTGGTAAGGGATGATATTCACTCCCTTGCGCGGGGGGACCTAGAATCAGGGGATGTAGAGTCAGTGTGCATAGAGCTGAGAAATTCTAAGGGTAAAAAGACCTTCTTGGGAGTTATCTACAGGCCCCCAAACAGTAGTCTGGATGTTGGATGTAAGTTGAATCAAGAGCTGAAATTGGCTTGTCGCAAAGATGTTACTACAGTTGTTATGGAGGATTTCAATGTGCAGGTAGACTGGGAGAATCAGGATGATATTGGACCTCAAGAAAGAGACTTTGTGGAGTGCCTCTGAGATGGATTCTTAGAACAGCTGGTGCTGGAGCCAACCAGGGAGAAGGCAATTCTGGATCTGGTATTGTGCAACGAACTAGAATTGGTCAGAGACCTCGAAGTGAAGGAGCCATTGGGAAGTAGTGACCATAATACAATAAACATCAATCTGCAATTTGAGAGGGAGAGGGAACAATCGGAAGTGACAATATTTCTGTTGAATAAAGGGAATTATGGAGATATGAGAGAAGGAGCTGACCAAAGTTCAATAGTTCAATACCTTAGCAGGGATGACAGTGGAGGAACAATGGCGGATATTTCTGTGTGTAATGCAGAAGATGCAGGATCAGTTCATTCCAAAAAGGAAGAAGGATCCTAGGAGGAGGCATGGGTGGCTGTGGCTGACGAGGGAAGTTAAGAAACATATAAAGTTAAAAGATAAAAAGTATAACATAGCAAAGATAAGTGGGAAAACGGAGGACTGGGAAGCTTTTAATGAACAACAGAAGATTACTAAGAAGGAAATACGCAGAGAAAAAATGAGGTACGAAGGTAAACTGGCCAAAAATAGAAAGGAGGATAGTAACAGCTTTTTTAGGTATGTGAAAGGCAAAAAAATGGTTAAGACTATTGGGCCCTTGAAGACAGAAACATGGGAATATATTACGGGGAACAAAGAAATGGGAGAAGAATTGAATTGGTACTTCAGATCTGTGTTCACTGGGGAAGACACGAGCAATCTCCCTGAGGTAACAGTGGCTGAAGGACCTGAACTTAAGGGAATTTATATTTGCCAGGAATTGCTGTTGGAGAGACTGTTAGGTCTGAAGGTGGAAAAGTCCCCGGGGCCTGATGGTCTACATCTCAGGGTACTGAAGGAGGTGGCTTGAGAAATCGTGGATGCGTTGGTGATTATTTTCCAGAGTCCAAGAGATTCGGGATCAGTTCCTGCGGATTGGAGGGTGGCTAATGTTGTACCACTTTTGAAGAAAGGTGGGAGAGAGAAAGCAGGAAATTATAGACCAGTTAGTCTGACCTCAGTGGTGGAAAGATGCTGGAGTTTATTATAAAAGATGAAATGACGACACATAGTAGTAACAGGATAGGTCAGAGTCAGCATGGATTTATGAAGGGGAAATCATTCTTGACTAATCTTCTGGAATTTTTTGAGGATGTAACTCTGAAGATGGACGAGGGAGATCCAGTAGATGTAGTGTACCTGGACTTTCAGAAAGCTTTTGATAAAGTCCCACACAGGAGGTTAGTGAGTAAAATTAAGGCGCATGGTATTGGGGGCAAAGTACTAGATTGGATTGAAAATTGGTTGGCTGATAGGAAACAAAGGGTAGTGATAAATGGCTCCATTTCGGAATGGCAGGCAGTGACCAGTGGGGTACGGCAGGGATCAGTGCTGGGACCGCAGCTTTTTACAATATATGTGAATGATATAGAAGATGGTATCAGCAATAACATTAGCAAATTTGCTGATGATACAAAGCTGGGTGGCAGGGTGAAATATGAGGACGATGTTAGGAGATTACAGGTTGACCTGGACAGGTTTGGTGAATGGGCAGATGCATGGCAGATGCAGTTTAATGTGGATAAATGTATGGTTATCCACTTTGGTGGCAAGAACAGGAAGGCAGATTACTACCTCAATGGAATAAATTTCGGTAAAGGGGCAGTACAAAGAGATTTGGGTGTTCTTGTACACCAGTCAATGAAGGTAAGCATGCAGGTACAGCAGGTAGTGAAGAAGGCTAATAGCATGCTAGCCCTCATAACAAGAGGGATTGAGTATAGAAGCAAAGAGGTTCTTTTGCAGGGCTCTGGTGAGACCACACTTGGAGTACTGTGTGCAGTTCTCCAAATTTGAGGAAAGACATTCTGGCTATTGAGGGAGTGCAGCGTAGGTTCACGAGGTCAATTCTTGGAATAGCGGGATTACCTTACACTGAAAGACTGGAGCGACTGGGCTTGTATACCCTTGAGTTTAGAAGACTGAGAGGGGATCTGATTGAGACGTATAAGATTATTAAAGGATTGGACATTCTGGAGGCAGGAAACATGTTTCCGCTGATGGATGAGTGCCGAACCAGAGGACACAGCTTAAAAATACGGGGTAGACCATTTAGGACAGAGATGAGGAGAAACTTCTTCACCAAGAGAGTGGTGGCTGTGTGGAATGCTCTGCCCCAGAGGGCAGTGGAGGCCCAGTCTCTGGATTCATTTAAGAAAGAGTTGGATGGAGCTCTCAAGGATAGTGGAATCAAGGGTTATGGAGATAAGGCAGGAACAGGATATTGATTAAGGATGGTCATCCATAATCATAATGAATGGTGGTGCAGGCTCGAAGGGCAGAATGGCCTACTCCTGCCCCTATTGTCTATTGTCTAAATGCTGCAACCAAAGCTGACACAAAGACGTTGGTGATAAGCTGACTGCCTCCTTGTCCAATCGTGATGGAGGTCATGGCATTGTTAGTGAGACCCTTTGCTCCTCATCTGGACTTCAGCAGATCAGTCTTTTCCCACGAGCCCTTCTTCTCACCTCGAACAGAGTCTTTATTTCAGTCATTAAACTACAGCTCTCATTGATAAATTGATATGTCTTATTTCATCAATTGTCACTCTTGTAAAGTTTCCCAGAACCTACCAAATTAACATTGCCTATTTTCTGTCCAAATCTCCATGTAATGTCTGGATTTCCTTTCTCCTCATCTATGGCAGTATCTTTGGATGTTCTAGTATGTTGAAGGCACTTTACAAGGAATCAATCGTTTTACAGTGGATACCCATTCAGCTTTCTCCCTAAGTTCTTGCAATTTGTCACATCACAAAGGCAATAAAGGAGATGCGAGGTCTGGAATGGCTTCCAACACATTCCTGCCTCTGCTCAAATACATTTTGGGTAGGAGGCCCATGCCAGATCTTCCACTCTACCTCCACTTTAATCTTTAATGTATCAATGAATGACTATTTAACGACCTCCTCTTATCTCCCAGCTCCAGGACAGGCAAATAGCAGGCAGTCATCTGAAAGCTTACCCCGCATATCTCTTCAGGTTCAGGGAGGTGGGGGATCCCAATCTGAAATAACTTGTTCATGATCTACGGCAGGCACAAGAGGTGAAGGCTATCCTCAGGTGGGAGGCAGTGTCTGAAGTGCACAATGTTAAGCAAGCTTTCCTTCTAAGAGTGAAGCGGGTTGCCCCACTGTTTTGTAGCAACATACTGGAAACCCACCAGACTCAGAAGGTCCTGTCCAATGTGACTGGCAATACCATTGTGAACTCCTTAGTGTTCTTTGAGGATTTACAGGTACCAGTTTGATTTATCCAGCGAAATCAGAGTCACAGTTGCACAGAAATACATGGAATATACAGTGCAGGAAGAGACCATAGAGCCCAATTGATCCATGTAAGTGTTCATGATCCACTCCAGTGTCCTCTCATACTTCCTTACCAACTCTATCAGCTTAAGCCTCTCTACTTTTCTCCAGTTTACACTCAACCATCCTCATTTTAAATGCATCTATACCATTTGCTTCAACCTCTCCATCGTATTGACTTTCATTCTTTGTCATTCTCTCAATATAAGAGGTTATTCTGGTTACCTTATTTGGCTCCTCGATAACTGACTGAAAGTTGACAGTATCTAGTATTCCTCATAAGTAGCAAACTGATCAAACTCTTGCAGTATTTCAAAGGTCTCCATTAGCTCACACATCAAGCTTCACCTTTCAATAGAAAACAAAACAACCTCTTTATACTTCCAAGATTGGCTGAACCCCTGTATTTCTGAATTATCCCAGATAGTTTTCAGCACCATATTTCATGTCTCTACATCATTTGGTAACATGCCATTGTTATGAACCAGGCCAGAACCCCTCAGAATATTTTAAGGTCGCCTAGACTCTTACTTTTTCCAATTTTAAAGGCAGATGTGTAGTGGACGCCCCAAGTGCGATGTAACTGCTCAAACCACTAAGTTTTAAGGAAAACAGAATTTATTTAAGCATCACAGTTGAAGCACAACCAAAAGAAAATGGAATTTAAAGTAACTATTGGAAAACATAAGTGACCTGATACAGTAACTATTACTAATGAACTGTTCCAACACAGTAACATCCCATAAACACACCCCTTGGCAAAAAGATAAATTCAAACAAAGATTCTTACAGGCAGGAGGGAATAACACCCAGAGAGATATTTCAGAGAAAGTCAGAGGAATCCTCTTTTGAAGTTTGCAACCCCCCCGGACTCTCATATCTTGCGACTGCTAGAGCTGAAACAAACTAGTATAAACCAAATTAGAATAAACCTGAACTGGGAGAACTGGCCACTCCCATTCCATTGTTAAACTAGACTGTTTGGTACCTCTGCCTTTATGACCTCTCTTCAAAAAAACCAAGGGTAAACTAACCTTTTTAAAGAGATGGCATCATCACACCACTAACTGGCTGGATCCCATAAATCCCATCCTGACTCTACTTAAATCTTCCTACTCTTTTCCATCAACATGCTGTGAGTTATATTAACCAGAAAGTGCCTTTTCCACCCTGAATGTGGGCTCTTGCACCTTGAAAAGCTCCTTTAGTTTTCAGATCTGAACAAAATCCTGGCAGACCGTCCAAATGCTTCCTAATGAGGGCCTCAGCAATGCAGAATGCCTTGGAGCAGACAGTGGATGCACTTTCCTGCCATTCCCAGGGAAATCTTCCTCAGAATAACTCAGGGATTCCTGTGTCAATTATATTTTGTTGCTTTAGCCCAACTGATTCCCAGTGCTCAAAGATTTGTGTCATGATTTCAGTAGAATAGTCCGTACCCTACTGCGTGCCAAGGTGTAATTGTATTGCGCTGCAACAAATGTTCAGGTTGCAATAAAAGCAAATTGCGCATCAGTTGAGTGAACTAAGCAGTGGTCCTGATACAAATTATTGAAGAGTGCTCAAGACAGGTTCAGAGTGTGAGTTATCAATGACCAGACGCTATAAAAAATCCCCTCAGCTAAACACAACTCTCCATTGACCTCATGTGGGATCACCCTGCTTCACCCACGATTCTCCACTTTACCTTACTGGGCAGACTGGACTCCATAGTGGACAATGTGAGCTTTGACTACCTCTGCAGTAGCTCTCCAACAACGTGGTGATGGGATTGAAGTTGCTGGTTACACTGGGCAGGTTTCCCAGTAAACCACCTTCCTGTTCCCTGATTCCCGCCCAAAACCAAATCCCTAGTTAATTCATATAAAGTGGTGGCGGCATCGTGGGCATTACCAGAGACCCAGTCTAATGCCGTGGAGTTACTGAGTTCAAATTTCACCTTAGCACAGGGTGGATTTTAACTTGAATTAATAATTGTTAGCTGGTCTCAGTAATAGTGAGAACAGCGATTTTTATAAAAACCCATCCAGTTAACTCATGTCTTTTAGGGAAGGAAATCTGCCATATGTCACCTAACCAGTCTAACCTACAGGCGACTGCAGGGTCAAAGTAATAAAGGTGATTCTCAAATACCTTCGGAAATGCCGTGAGGAGTCATTGAAAATTCAGGTGCATAAACGTACAGGGCAGTGGAGAAACTCGGCAGATCTGATGGCATTTGTGGAGCTAGAAACAGGGTTAACATTTCAAACATGGGGGTATGACTCACCTTCTGAAGAAGATTGTTTGGTTCAGATTTCCAGGCATCCACAGCAATTTGCTTTCAATAGTTCAGGGGAAATGAGGAAAGGTCAATGAATGCTGACCTTTTCCAGTGACACCTAAATCCCACGAAATGAAAGAAAGGGGATCCCTCTATCTTCTCTCGCACAAAGTTTTAATTATTTGTCTCACCTCTGCTTCTCTCATTGTTTCAGAAACAATTCCCTCTGGATCAGGAAAGCAGCCTCAACTCTTGCTCACCTCACAACTCGAGTATGGACAAACCCCAAGCTGACAGTGAAAACAAAAATGTCAGTCTCCAACGCCTGCGTCATTAGCACGCTGCTGTACGGCAGTGAAACGTGGACTATAGCTGCCAGACAGGAGAGAAAACTGAACACCTTCCACTTGAGGAGTATCCGTTGTCTCCTAGGCATATCCTAGCAAGATAGTGTGTCCAGTGCAGCGGTCCTATCTCGCATTGGCCTTCCCAGCAATGTACACTCTGCTCAGACAGCAGAGACTGCGCTGGCTGGGCCATGTCCACCGCATGGAGGATGGCTGCATCCCAAAGGATATCCTCTACGGAGAGTTCACATCCGGGGAAGAGACCCAGTGGGTGTCCCCAGCTGCGCTACAAGGACATCTGCATGAAGGACATGAAGGCACTTGATATCATTATGGAGTCCTGGGAATCGCTTGCAGCTGACTGCACGAGATGGAGAAGCACCCTGAACCAATACCTCAAAACCGGGGAAAGGAAGCTGATGAGCACTGCAGCAGATAAGCGGGCACGCAGGAAGGAGTGCAGCAGCTCGAGCAGGTCAACAACCACATACAGATGTGACCTCTTCGACAGAGACTGTCACTCCAGTATTGGTCTCTTCACTCACAAGCGACATTGCTTCAGAGAAGCAGAAAGCAAGAACAATGAGGACGCAACCTGTGGTCAGCCATGACTGTAAGGGGCTGCATACACTAATAACTCAATTCAATCTCTCAGTCAGGTTTAAATTATTGTAGGCAATGCAAGGATATACTTGAAAGGTTCCATTCTCTTCCGAATATTATGGATTTGACCTGAGATCAGGCTAGGCCAGGTACTCAGCCTCATTGTTGCAACCCCAGTTTCTCATTGCCCCTATTATGTCATCCTTAGGTCTGCGGGAATCTTCTTGCATTTAAAACAAAATTTGACAGTTTCAAGCCCCTCTCCAGGGATTGGAAGTAGAACCAGTCTGACTCAAGAGTAAGATACAGACAGACTGTGACCTCACAGCTCTAATGCATTGTCTGAGCTGAGATGTCACCTTTTGTTATAAAACCTTGAGTTATCTCGACAAGGTAACTTAAAAGGAGTTCTAGGATCTACATATTAATGAACCAAAACCTGCATTCTAAAAAAAGAAAGACTTAACAATCCAGGTTTGTTCAATATATCACTGCAATCTTTTCTGTAAATTCTATGTCTTATGATCTTATTCTCCACAACAACCTGATGAAGGATTGGCACTCCGAAAGCTGGTAATTCCAAATAATCCTGTTGGACTATAACCTGGGTTTGGTTAATTTCTCCAGGGATTCACACATCCATGCTGCATTTTAATTCCAGTGTAGGACTGAGGGACCCACAGCTCACACTCCTGAAGACAGACATGCCATGGGAATTGAGCCTATATGTTTGGTGGATGCTTGATAATTTGGGGGCTGTTGTTTTTCTGGGAGGCTCCATTACAGCGTTAAAAAGCTGTTAACCGAATATACACATTAAAGAAAAAAAAATACCTGAGATGTTAAACTGGGTTCCCAGTGGTAAACAGATTAGAAATAGCTAAAAATCTGCTTCAATAAATTCTTTTCAAATTATGACAAATTCTTCACACCAAGCTTTGTGTTGCTAATTACATGTTAATTCTGCTGTCAAAATTCATTCTATCAAATGTAAATTTGTTTCCAGTCTTTTCATAAAAATGGCTAAAGTCCAGTCTGTTCCACATTTATGCAAAGCATTGCTTTTCCAGTCACATCCAGTGTTTATGCACACTGACATTAACACAGTTGGTTCCTGTGCTAGTAATTGATAATTGGATTTGACTTACAAACAAGCTACAATGGTTTGGAGTTCATTAGGTTTCAAATGAAATTTTGATTTGTTATTTGATCACCTTCCTTTTATTGGGCCAATAATAATGGGGCTAATTTTTCTTTAACTCTTCCACGTTTCTACAGTGGTGATTGGAATTATATGGCACACAAGGAGATAATTCAGTCCCCACATGCCTCTGCTAGCTTTTGGAAAGAGGCATCCAATTAATCCCAACCAACAACAACAATAAGAACTTGCATTTATATAGCACTTTCAATAAACTAAAAGGTCCTACAGTTTTCAATGTTTATTGTTAGTCCATCGAGAAGACAATTGTGATTTTAAAATCAACAGCACTGGGTTAACTACAGGTCATGCATTGGCTGACAGTGAGGAAAACCATAGATAATGCCAACACAGTTGACAGTGTTGTCAAAGGAAGATTGGATTCTTGAGCCTGTTCAGCAGCTTCTAGAGTTGTATAGCACAGAAACCGACCCTTCGGTCCAACTCATCCATGCTGACCAGATATCTTAAATTAATCTAGTCCCATTTGCCAGCATTTGGCCCATATCTCTTTACAGCCTTCCTATTTATATGTCTATCCAGATGCCTTGTAAGTGCCATAATTGTACTAGCCTCCACCAATTCCTCTGGCAGCTCATACACACACCACCCCTTGCATGAAAACGTTGCCCCTTAGGTCCGTTTTAAATCTTTCTCCTGTCACCTTAAACCTATGCCTCTAGTTGTGGACACCCTTATCCTGGGGAAAAGACCTTGTCTATTTACTCTATCCATTCCCCTCATGATTTTATAAAATTATATAAGGTCACTCCTCAGCCTCCGACACTCCAGGGAAAATAGCTCCAGGCGTTTCAGCCTCTTCCAACAGCTCAAACCCTCCAACCCTGGCAACATCTTTGAACCCTTTCAAGTTTAACAACGTCTTTCTTATTGCAGGGAGACCAGAATCGAATGCATTATTCCAAAAGTGGTGTAATCTAGAAGAACAACTCAAAAATCAAACCTGCATTCCTCTAGCAGCCACACTTGCTCCACAGTTTGTGTCAGTGTGGTATGAAGTGCTAGGATGAGGGAGGGGAGAGATTCTGCACAAACCCCAACCAACTCAATATACCCCAAGTGCAGACTGTTCAGCAAGATGATGTCAACCTTGAGTGCAAACCAGGCTTTTTTCATTATGTTGAATAGCCATCCACACCAGGAGAATCCGTAATATAAAGAGATATTGGTCAAAGAAATATGTTTTAAATCATTCCTTAAGGAGAGTGGAAAGGTGGAAAAGCTGACAGGCTCAGGGAAGGAATTCCAGAACTGTGGCTGAGACAACTGAACACAAGGCCAGCAACTATGGAGAAATTAAAGTCAAGGGTGGTGAAGACACAAGAAGAGGAGGAATGCAGAGGTCACAGGGATACTGGAGCTGGAAGAATAGGTGGAATATTAGAGGAATTTGAAAACCAGGATGATGCCCTTATAATTAAGATTGGGAGCCAACTTCAGGTCAGAGAGGAGTGATGATAAGTGGAGGGTTCTACTGCATGTTCGGATCCAGGTGTTAGCATTTGAATGTGCTCACGCTAACATAAGGTGAGAGATGACAGGCTCACCAGATATGCAT
Organism: Chiloscyllium punctatum; assembly: GCF_047496795.1. Taxonomy (NCBI): domain Eukaryota; kingdom Metazoa; phylum Chordata; class Chondrichthyes; order Orectolobiformes; family Hemiscylliidae; genus Chiloscyllium; species Chiloscyllium punctatum. The sequence goes on from NC_092775.1 coordinate 61,012,931, forward strand.
TAAAATAGCTGAGTCTAGAGATGACAAAGGCTTTCAGTGGTAGATGAGATTTAACAAGTATTGCTACAGAAGTATATATAGGTGGGCTTGCTCATAAAATTGATAGACAGTCAGAAACTCATTATAAGGTCAAACAGTAATATTGCAATGATTTGGTTTCACCTTTACAGTGATCACAGAGAGGGCTAGATTTGGTGGGTACGGAACAGAGAAAATTTCAGCCAATCTCGAAGTCTCTGGGGCATTCCCACAGAATTGTTATAAACCAGAAGCTGGAATTCCCATTTAGGATCTTTGTAAGTAAATCAGCAAAGTCTCTACAGCCACAGATTACTGCCTATACGCCATAATGTTACGGAGTAAGATGCCATTGGGTCTACATTGTCTATCAGTCTTGGTAAATTCTTGTTGAATTGAAGCTGTCCAATTTGTCCCACTCCTCTAAATCCACTTGCCCATAGACCTGTGCATTACCTTGCTCTTCAGGCATATGCTGGAAATGTGTTGCTGGAAAAGCGCAGCAGGTCAGGCAGCATCCAAGGAGCAGGAGAATCGATGTTTCGGGCACGAGCCCTTCTTCAGGAATGAGGAGGGTATGCCAAGCAGGCTAAGATAAAAGGTAGGGAGGAGGGACTTGGGGGAGGGGCGCTGGAAATGAGATAGGTGGAAGGAGGTTAAGGTGAGGGTGATAGGTCGGAGTGGGGGTGGGGGCGGAGAGGTCAGGAAGAAGATTGCAGGTTAGAAAGGCGGTGCTGAGTTTGAGGGTTGGGAATGAGACAAGGTGGGGGGAGGGGAAATGAGGAAACTGGAGAAACCTGAGTTCATCCCTTGTGGTTGGAGGGTTCCTAGGCGGAAGATGAGGCACTCTTCCTCCAACCGTCATGTTGCTATGGTCTGGCGATGGAGGAGTCCAAGGACCTGCATGTCCTTAGTGGAGTGGGAGGGGAAATTGAAGTGTTGAGCCACGGGGTGGTTGGGTTGGTTGGTCTGGGTGTCCCAGAGGTGTTTTCTGAAACATTCTGCAAATAGGCGGCCTGTCTCCCCAATGTATAGGAGGCCACATCGGGTGCAGCGAATGCAGTAAATGATGTGTGTGGAGGTGCAGGTGAATTTGTGGCGGATACGGAAGGATCACTTGGGACCTTGGAGGGAAGTAAGGGGGGAGGTGTGGGCGCAAGTTTTGCCTTTCTTGGAGTTGCAGGGGAAGGTGCTGGGAGAGGAGGTTGGGTTGGTGGGGGGTGTGGACCTGACGAGGGAGTCACGGAGGGAGTGGTCTTTTCGGAATGCTGATGGGGAGGGGAGGGAGATATATCCCTGGTGGTGGGGTCCGTTTGGAGGTGGCGGAAATGACGACGGATGATACGATGTATATGGAGGTTGGTGGGGTGGTAGGTGAGGACCAGTGGGGTTCTGTCCTGGTGGCGATTGGAGGGGTGGGGCTCAGGGCAGAGGAGCGGGAAGTGAAGGAGATGAGGTGGAGAGCATCGTCAACCACGTCTGAGGGGGAAATTGCGGTGTTTGAAGAAGGAGGCCATCTGGGTTGTATGGTATTGTAACTGGTCCTCCTGGGAGCAAATGTGGCGTGAGACGAAGGAATTGGGAATATGGGATGGCGTTTTTACAGGGGGAAGGGTGGGAGGAGGTGTAGTCTAGGTAGCTGTGGGAGGCGGTCGGTTTATAGTAAATGTTCGTGTTGATTCAGTCGCCCGAGATAGAAATAGAGGGGTCTAGGAAGGGGAGGGAGGAGTCTGAGACAGTCCAGGTAAATTTGAGGTTGGGGTGGAAGGTGTAGGTAAAGTGGATGAACTGTTCAACCTCCTTGTGGGAGCACGAGGCAGCGCCGATACAGTCATCGATGTAGTGGAGGAAAAGGTGGGGGGTGGTGCCAGTGTAGCTGCGGAAGATGGACTGTTCCACATATCCTACGAAAAGGCAGGTACAGATGGGGCCCATGCGGGTGCCCATGGCTACTCCTTTGGTTTGGAGGAAGTGGGAGGATTGGAAAGAGAAGTTGTTCAGAGTGAGGACCAGTTCAGTCAGTCGAAGGAGGGTGTCAGTGGAAGGATACTGGTTGGTACAGTGGGAAAGGAAGAAGCGGAGATCTTTGAGTCCCTTGTGATGGGGGATGGAGGTGTACAGGGACTGGATGTCCATGGTGAAGATAAGGCGTTGGAGACCGGGGAAGCGAAAATCATGGAGGAGGTGGAGGACGTGGGTTGTGTCCCGAACGTAGGTGGGGACTTCTTGGACTAAGGGTGACAGGACTGTGTCGAGGTATACAGAAATGAGTTCAGTGGGGCAGGAGCAGGCTGAGACAATGGGTCGGCTGGGGCAGTCAGGTTTGTGGATTTTGGGCAGGAGGTAGAAACGGGCGGTGCGGGGTTGTGGGACTATGAGGTTGGAGGCGGTGGATGGGAGATCCCCTGAGGTGATGAGGTTATGGATGGTCTGGGAGATGATGGTTTGGTGGTGGGAGGTGGGGTCATGGTCAAGGGGGCAGTTGGAGGAGGTGTCCGCGAGCTGGCGTTTAGCCTCAGCGGTGTAAAGGTCGGTGCGCCAAACTACTACCGCGCCTCCATTGTCTGCTGGTTTGATAGTGAGATATATATCCATTCACTTCAGGCATATATCCATTTTCATTTTGACAGGCACTATACAATTTGTTTCCATCATCCTTTCAACAAGAGGTTTCAGATATTAATAATTTGCTCCAGAAAAGAAACTTTTTCTTTTTCTGACTCTTTTGCCAATTCTCTTAAAAGTATGGACCTGCTTCAATTGCTCTGCCAATTCCTCCCCATTAATTCTATCCAAAATCTTCACTTTTGTCCATTTGATTCAATCTCCTCTTCATGTTGTTACCTGAACTGATCTAGTGAAGGCTTACTCTGAGGTGGGCTCAAAACATATATTTTTGTGAAATATCCAGTAACATGATAAACACAAGGGATTGAAGTTTGGCAATAACAGAGAGCCGGTGCTTTATTGTAAACATAATGGAGGAGGTTGAAAACCGTAAGTTCCATCCCTGAGTACCTATCATTTACACAGAAACTGGAAAGGGGACAGATCGTGTTTTGTGATGAGCATTTTGTAGAGTCACCCGCCCATAGAAGTCAGCAATGCCTCTACTCGAGTGACTTTGGTGAATGGGAGTCTGTAACTCCAAGTGCACCAATTAATACAAGATGGTCTAAACTTTGGTGATTTGTTTGGATAACCAGGGTACCGTCAGGAGAGTTAGGGTACCCCTTTGGAAATGGTATGAGGACTGCTTTGGTGATCTCTTGTAGCTTGTGAGAGGTAAGCTGCCCTTTGAGATTGTTGAAAATAGGCATGAAAATGCAGAAAAAAGCATACTCATTAAAATTGTCTCATTCATTGGAAGAATCAAAAGCACTTCTGAAAGCATTAAGTGGAATTATCAATCAGACCAAAGTTCTGACTTTTAAACCTTTGCAAAAAATGTGTTTATTGCTAAGAAGGTCATTGCTGTCAACGTAAGCCTTGATCTTCCCATTACTGAAATGCTACGACATGGCTGATGTCATAACCAGAGTTGAAAATTGTGGTGCTAGAAAAGCACAGCCAGTCAGGCGGCATCTGAGAAGCAAGAGAGGTGACGTTTTGAATGTAAGCTCTTCATCAGGAAGTGCTTATGCTTGGAGTATCTACACTCCGTCTCCTTGGAAGCTGCCTGACCTGCTGTGCTTTACCAGAACCACACTTTTCGACTCAGATCTCCAGCATCTGCAGTCCTCACTTTTTCCTCCCTGATGTCATAACCACCCATTATCACAGTTGGGTGCCTACAATTTGATTGTCAGTTACAACTGGTACTCGCTTTGTCACACTATATTCCATTGCTTGTCTTTACAAGGCATTGCATACTTGGGTGAAGCATTTATTATTATACATTTTGGAAGGAATGTAAATGCAGTAAATGGATTTTCCTGAATGACAGTGCATTTTTCAACATAGTAAAGTCTGCAATATACACTCAGAATGCTGTTTTATTTCACATTTGCATGAGTTTTGAGTTCTATGTTTGGTGGATGCGAGTTGAGTTGGTATTGCTTAAGTTCAAGAGCAAAGAGTGGTTGGTGGGATTATGAGTTGATATGAGTGGTGCAGTGGCTACAAAGGAGGTGGGCAGAGGACAATAAATTGGCACAGGATGTAAAAACGTTGTAGGGTTGAATACAAGTGTATAGGTTGGCCTAGGGGCTATAAATGGCAATGAGAGTTGGATATGGCATATGAGATGGCAATGTTTGGCATGGATAAGATATGTGAGAGCAAGGGGAACTCCCCTATGAGGCTGTTTTAATTTTAATGCTTTTTATGAAACTGCAATACAGTGCAGTTAAATGGATACAAACCTCCTGCCCAGTTGACCACTGCACCAACACATTCTCTCGACTTTTGCCATGGTTACATGGAATCATAGAATCCCTACAGTGTGGCAACAAGTCCACACCGACCCTCTGAAGTGTTTTCCATCCAGACCCATTCTCTTACCCTATTACTTTACATTTCCCCCAACAAATGCACCTAATCTACACATTCCTGAACACTACGGGCAATTTAGCATGGTCAGTTCACCTAACCAAATCTTTGGACTATGGGAGGAAACCGGAGTATCCAGAGGAAACCCACGCAGACACGGGGAGGATGTGCAAACTCCATACAGACAGTTGCCCAAGGCTGGAATCGAACCCAGGTCCCTGGTGCTGTGAGGCAGCACTGCTAACCATTGGGCCATGTGCTGGCTGATCAGCTTGACTCATAAAGAACCCTACCACACTGAGTGAGGTTTCAAATTCTGGGTCAACTGCCCCCGGGTTGGTTTTCTAAAATCAGAGACTGTCCCAAAACTGTGCTTGTGACTTGGAAAGGTAAATCCAGGCAAAAATCTTAATGAATTAAGGATCAACATGTCTCAAAAATGCAGCAAATTTGTTTGGGCTGAGTACCTTTCTGTACCAGCCCAGTTCACACATTAGTTTTCCCGAAAGAGTCTGCATTGTTCATAATTGCTCACAACGTTGGAGGAAAAGGTCTTCAAGGGGTGTATAATTCATTTTAATTAAAAAGAAACCTTTGTTCTCCTGGTTTTGCAGATAACAAGTAGACAAACCACTATTTCTTTTAACTGCTTGGCAATAGTACAATTCAATGTATTTTTTTTCGAATACACAATATGTTCAGTGTTCTAACTATGCTAATAATTTAATGTTATGCAACAGTTTGAGATTCACAAAAACAAATGTTGCTAAGAGGTATTGGTTTCGAAGAATCCCCAAGCTCAAGACATCCAACATTTGTCGTAAGAAAGGGCATTACAGAGCATACACTGATTTGCAGAAGTGAGAGGAGGGTGTAAGATGGAGCCTGTAGGCTGTATGAATTCCAAAACACTCAAAGGCTTAGGGCAGAATACAGTATGACTTTCGTAAGTACCATTAATGGTTTGAAGTCTGAATTATAGCTCAGATATGAACCAAAAGATAAGGAACAAAACCATTTTTAATAGTATTTTAAGAGATCTGAAAAGACAGCTGCAAGGAAGCCTATCATTATCGCATGCAAAAGAGCTACTCTTTTCTCTAAGGCAATTTTACATTCCTGCTAGAGGGAAGGTTATCTCTTTTTGTCTAAAGTAGGCTATTCCTATCTTTGCAAGGAAGTCTAACCTAATTTAAGAAGATTAAGCTGCGGTGACTATATGAGAACGTACAAATCAGCAACAGGACTTCCAGCCCTTGAACAGATGCTGCTGGAAGAACTGTTCTGAAGAAGACTCAAATTGGATTCAAAACATTAACTGTTTCTCTCTCCACAGATGCTGCCAAATATGCAGAGTTTCTCCAGCATTTTTGCTTCTGCTTTTCAGATTTCCAGCATCCACATAATTCTGTTTTTATTCAGCAGTTTTGAGGTGGCAGTTCACAATCTTTGTTTCCTCACTCTCTTCATCACCACACACTTTGGCTGTTGCATTATCACAGAATCTCTACACACTTGAAGCAGGCCATTCAGCCCATCTAAATCATACACCCCTACCCTATTCCAGTAACCTTGCATTTCCCATGGCTAATCCATCCTGCCTGCACATTCCTGGGCACTATGGGGCAATTTAGCATGGCCACTCCACCTAACCTGTACATCCTTGGGCACTATGGGGCAATTTAGCATGGCCACTCCACCTAACCTGCACATCCTGGGCACTATGGGGCAATTTAGCATGGCCACTCCACCTAACCTGCACACCTTTGGATTGTGGGAGGAAACCAAAGGAAGCCCACTCAGACACAGGGGCAATGTGCAACCCACACACAGGCAGTCATCTGAGAGTGGAATCGAACCCAGGTCCCTGGCACTGTGGCGCAGCCGTGTTAACCACTGAGCCACTGTGCTGCCTGTTTCTTTTTAACCTCTCCTGGCCTCTATCACCAGTATTCTTCTTTGCTCTCTTCCTTCATCCATGGGTTTTTAAAACTCAAACATTTCTATTTCTGTTGTGATATTATAACTATCTGTCATCAGTCCAGTGTTCACCTTAAAGGGAATTAAGTGATGCCGATAATGTAACATCATACCATGGAATCTTCTTGTATATAGGGATCAGCTCCATTGTGAAAAGATACTGCAGTAGTTTGTTACTCACAAGGAAACTCAGTTAGTGAACCAATGTCTTGTCATGAAATTCAATGTATTCAGTTCCTCTATGAATAAATTTTCTCATGTCTGTCCTCAGTAAGAACCCAGTCTCAGTGTTCTTGTTACCAGCATTAACATAACAGGAAAATCCAAATACACAATCAATTCCTTGTTGTGGTTCTGTTCGCCGAGCTGGGAATTTGTGTTGCAGACGTTTCGTCCCTTGTCTGGGTGACATCCTCAGTGCTTGGGAGCCTCCTGTGAGGCGCTTCTGTGGTCTTTCCTCCGGCATTTGTAGTGGTTTGTATCTGCCGCTTCCAGTTGTCAGTTCCAGCTGTCCGCTGCAGTGGCCGGTATATTGGGTCCAGATCGATGTGCTTATTGATTGAATCAGTGGATGAGTGCCATGTGTCTAGGAATTCCCTGGCTGTTCTCTGTTTGGCTTGTCCTATAATAGTAGTGCTGTCCCAGTCGAACTCATGTTGCTTGTCATCTGAGTGTGTGGCTACTAAGGATAGCTGGTCGTGGCATTTCGTGGCTAGTTGGTGTTCATGGATGCCAATTCCTTGGCAATTTTAATGAAAGGCCATCAATCTGTAATGTCTCCTTGATTTCTCTCCATTGATGCTTCTTGATCTGTTGAGATTTTCCAGCTTTTTTTCTTAATTTACACTTCTGACTTACGCAGCATTTTGCTTTTGATTTTGGGTAACCATTTATTGATACCTGTTTAGGGAATTTGAGTTGGCCCACTTTCTGACGGCGTGTGAAGGGGTGGGGGCAGATTGGGGTAATAGAAGAAGTGGTGGTGCTGGAAGTTGGAGGAATCCAGACTCGCCTTTCTGTGAAAATAATATTTCTTGATTTCACTCATTAAGGTCCGAATTCAAAATTTTGAGAATGCTTTTCTTCTTCTGGTTTCTCTGACTGAGAAAATAATCGCCCTGATTCTCCGGTGTGAAATCCATTTATCATTTTAGAAAGATGCAAGATCTGTGTTATTTAGTACCTTTCAACATCTCAGTGCATCCTAAAATGCTTTATAGTCAAGGGAGTACTTGTATGCATTATTGCTACTGTTGTAATCTGTTTAATAATGTTGGTTGAAGGATAAATTATAGCCAGGATGCCAGAGAGAGCTCCCCTGTTGTTCTTCAAAACAGTACCGCTGGATTTGTATGTCTACCTGAGCGGCCAGAGAGAGCCGAGGTTTAACAGCAGCACAGGCAGTGAAGCATTTACTGAGCACCAGCCTAGATCTTGTGGTGATGTCTTTAGAGTGATACTTGCAAATTTCTAACACAGAGTCAAGTGTGACTTACAGTTGTCGCTTTTTTCATTTGTTCACGAGATGAGAGGGATTACACCAGCATTTACTGTCCCTGCCTCAATGTTAAGAGCCAACCATATTGTTTTCAGTCTAGAGTCACAGGTAGGTCAGACCAGGAAAGGATGGCAGATTTCATTCCCTAAAGGGACATTAGTGAACCAGATGTTTTTGTTTTATAACAATTGACAAGTGGTTCGTGGTTGTCATGAGGGTTATTTTTTATTCTCGATTTTTATTGATTTGAATTTCACCACCTGCCATTGTTGGATTTGAACCCAGAATGCTAGCCTGGGATTCTGGATCATTAATCCACCTCCATTTAGCATAAAATTACAAAAGCATGGACTTTGTATGTGATGTAAGAGACCACATTATGAGGAAGCTCAGTGCCTTAAAACATCTACAAGGTGTTGATAGATTGGATGAAATGGGTGCTCGTAACCTGGGCAGTAAAACCTTGAAGCTCTGGTTGTTATTTTTAAGGACATCTATAAATACAGGTGCTGTAATCAATGCTCAAAGATCATGACGCAAATACTTGTCAGTGTTAGGAAAAGAAGATGGACAGTCCGACTCTGTTCTGCTACCCTGATGGGTTTTGTATGGTACAACATCCACGCAAAACAACACTTTTCACTGTTTCTCGGTACGTGTAACAACAGTAATTCAAACTCAAACTCAAATCAATATTTTTCTGGGTAAACTGTCCTTGAATAATAAGGCACAAAGTTCAACATTCAATTGAAGATTAGAACTGGAACATTAAATGGAGCTGGATATTGAAGGACTATCTATACCTGATTTGAAATTAGGGTGCACTTCTTAAAAATATCTGTGAGAATGGAATTAAGGATATATGAAGTGGTGATTAAATTTTATTTCAGCACTCAATACAGCATGTTTTCAAATGGAGGAACATATGTTTTCCTCGTAATTACCTTCAGTTGGAAAGAACTTGCCACTGCACATGCTCAGTCTGTTCTTGAAAACAGTGACCACCATCGGACACTCAGTGGTTAGCACTGCTGCCTCACAGCGCCAGGGACCGGGGTTCAATTGCACCCTCAGTGACTGTGTGGAGTTTGCACATTCTCCCAGTGTCTATGTGGGTTTTCTCCGGGTGCTCCAATCTCCTCCCACAGTCCAAAGATGTGCTGTTTAGGTGAATTGGCCATGCTAAATTGCCCGTAGTGTTAGGTAAGGGGTAGATGTAGGGGTATGGGTGGGTTGCGCTTCGGCGGGGCGGTGTGGACTTGTTGGGCCGAAGGGCCTGTTTCCACACTGCAAGTAATCTAATCTAATCTAATCTAAATTTACTGAGGTTTTACTTGAAATTTATATTTTATTAGCAAGAACAGGTGACTTACAATCTGAAAGGTATTAGTCTAGCAGAGTTGGAGAAAAATAGGATCGCAGGGTACAATTACAACTATTTCCTATTTAAACCATGTTATAACAGTGCTTTTTTTAAACTTTAGCATGTTTTATAAATGAGGGAAATTGGCTAAATAGCGCTCCATTTGTGTATTAATACAGTTACTGAGCATACAGCAAAAACTGTGTTGCCACTGCACATGCTCAGTCTGTTCTTGAAAACAGTGACCACCATCGGACACTCAGTGGTTAGCACTGCTGCCTCACAGCGCCAGGGACCGGGGTTCAATTGCACCCTCAGTGACTGTGTGGAGTTTGCACATTCTCCCAGTGTCTATGTGGGTTTTCTCCGGGTGCTCCAATCTCCTCCCACAGTCCAAAGATGTGCTGGTTAGGTGGATCAACCATGGGAAAGGGAGTATTATATGGATAAGGTAGGGGAGTGGGTGTGGATGGGATGCTCTTTGGTGGGTCATTGTGGCCCTGATAGTTTGAATGGTCTGTTTCCACACTGTGATTCTATGATTTCGCTCCTCACTTCTCCTGACCACCTTGCTCCTTCTTACTCACAGCTTTCCTCTTCAATCCTTTCATTCCTTGCTGCTTACATTTTCCTTTCTTGATCCTCACTGCTTCTCACTCACCATTTACAATTCACCACTTACCACTCCCTGCCCCAGACACGCTCTCACCCTTTGACCATGAAGTCCAACTTCTGTGCCCTGGTGATGCCTACCCTGACCCCCTCACCCCTTTCTACTCGAAGTCCCTCCCAAACCCATCACTCTTCTTGCTTCAAATTCCCTCTTCTGACCCTTGGCTCTGTCCCACTCACCACTTACTTATCCCAGAACCTTGACTCCTTTCTTTGGATTCTGTCAACCCCTCATAACCTCTATCTTGACACACCACCTGACCCACTTACTCCCTTATATTTGATACCCCTTGTACCCCATTGGCCACCAACCACGTCACTTCCTCCTGCTTGGTTCCCCTTTTCACCCCTCACTGCCCTCCAAATTCATGACCCTCCCAGTTCCCTCTCACCCTCCATCTTGATATCCCTCCTGACTCCCTCACTCCAAGCACTCCTTGATTTTCCTAACACTCCTTTACTACCTTCCACTTGATGCCCCCCTGACCCACTCTTTCCCTCCAAGGTGTTGCTTTCCTCTCCAAATTCCACTCACCCACTTCCTTTTCCTCATTCCTCATTACTCACTGTGAGCTGGCTATTGCTTGGAATGGTGTGGGAAGTGTTCCTCACAATTTTCAGAACATTACTACACCATTATTTCCAGCTGAAATACTTTAATATTTCACAATTTGTATTTTAATCTTGTCACAAAACTCGACCTTTTTTTCTAAAAGCTGTCCCTTGGCTCTAGGAGACTCTGCCCTTGATTTTTTTTTTCAAAGGTGTAATATACCAGGCCAGGCTCCGATCAGACTGGTTTGGTACAGAGGTGAAAAGGATTTTGAGAGGCCTTTTGCTTATATGTAAACTGATGATCAAAGTGGTCATGTTTTAGAAGTGACCTGTAGAATGAAAGGAGAGTGGTTAGCTCTCTAGCTGAGCAGTTTAGTTCAGTCCAGAACTGGTTGGTTGTTCAACAATGAGCTATGTGGAAACTCTCTCTTCTGCCCTTCTAACTTCAACCTGTACACATCTGACCCTCATTCGTACTGTGTTCTAAAGGGGGTTTGCTTATTGGGACTGTTGTGTATATTTGGAACAGCATACTTAAGTCTAGTTTGGATAGACTAAGTTCTAAAGGGGTTCTTTATTCTGTTCTTTGTGCTTCATTGTGTAATAGTGAATAAATTTTTAGTCTGTTTTAAACCTGGCCTTGCTAACTTTATCCTAGTAATTTCCACTGCACATTTACCGAAACAAATTGCAAAGTTATGGTCTGGGCTACCTGTGTAAGAATGTTTAGAGTGGTCTGGCCTAGTCCATAACAATTTATATCAACAAAAGGAAATAGAAAGATAAATATATCATCTCTACAAGTGATCTCAACAAACATATATTCCCTCCTTTCCTTTCAAACAGAAAGTACCAAAGCCCTTGGGTCTCTCAAATACCCAGCTGAAAATGTGTTGCTGGAAAAGCACAACAGGTCAGGCAGCATCCAAGGAGCAGGAGAATCGACATTTCGGGCATGAGCCCTTCCGTCGATTCTCCTGCTCCTTGGATGCTGCCTGACCTGCTGCGCTTTTCCAGCAACACATTTTCAGCTCTGATCTCCAGCATCTGCAGTCCTCACTTTCTCCTCTCTCAAATACCCATTCCTGCACCCTTCACCGAACGCTAGATCCAGCTCCATGTTTGGGGCTGGCAAATTGGGGAGGATGCCAATGCCCCCCGACCTCTCAGGTTTACTCTGCCTTTTAGATATCTTTTAAAATAACCTGTTCAAAGAAGCTGTTCAAATGTCTCTGGGCCAGGTGGTACTCGAACCCATGCCTCCTACTCCACTCTTAGGCACACTACCCCAGAGGAGTCCCTCACCATGACATTTCAGATGGGTTAGCAGGTGTCGGGTGCATGGCTACCATCTCCACATGAAATGTAACTAATTTTCCTTCCACCCTGTCTTTCAACCTTGCTGGTTCATTTCCCTTTGCTTCCCACTCATGCTGTCTGTCCTCCACCATCTCCAGAACCTCTTGATCAAGGTGACAGTGTGACTCCCTCTCCCATCAGGCTGGCAGTCTCTTCCCACCCGGTTATCTTTCAGTACCACTTGGTATCTTCCCCAAAAGTGCTTTTGTAGAAACTCCACCCGTGTTTCTACGGTAAAAGATTACACAATGCAGGAAATCATCATGTTGCAGCTGTACAAAACTCTGGCTGCACTTAGAATATTGCATACAGTTCTGGTCACCGCATTGTAGGAAGGATGTGGAAGCATTGGAAAGGGTGCAGAGGAGATTTACGAGGATGTTGCCTGGCATGAAGGGAAGGTCTTATGAGGAAAAGCTGAGGGACTTGAGGCTGTTTTCATTTGAGTGAAGAAGGTTCAGAGGTGACTTAATTGAGCCATATAAGCTAACCAGAGGGTTAGATAGGGTGGATAGTGAGAGCCTCTTTCCTCAGATGGTGATGGCGAGCACAAGGGGGCATAGCTTTAAATTGAGGGGTGATACATATAGAACAGATGTCAGAGGTGGTTTCCTTACTCAGAGAGAAGTAGGGCCATGGAACGTACTGCCTGCAACAATAGTAGACTCACCAACTTTAAGGGCATTTAAATGGTCATTGGATAGGCATATAGACAAAAATGGAATAGTGTAGGTTAGATGGGCTTCAGATTGGTTTCATAGGTCAGCGCAACATCGAGGGCTGAAGGGCCTGTACTGCGCTGTAATATTCTATATTCTACGTGCTATGAAAGTGTGTATGAAAGCCGTAGACCTTGCAGAAATACCCTTTGACAGCACATTCTTTAACACTGATTCTGTGACTAACAATGAAATTACTAAATTGCAACAATACTTTAATATGCTGAATAGCAATCTTTTCAGTCATGAAGGAATACTGAAGGGATTGTTTTACTTCGAGAAGAATAAGATTTGGGAGAGGGGGTGAAACTCATAAATTGAGTGTCAAAGCTTCTTGGTTCTGTTCCCTGGTGTGGAAAATCTATTGTACTCTTCCAACTTATCATACCAACAACGCTAGCAATTAGCTATTTCATCAGATGGCACTAGGGTGCTGCTGGTTCACAGGTCAGTGCTCACTATCCAATGAAACTACTGGGCACGGTTTTGTATTTGAGGTTTGATCACTGGCATAAGGAGCAAATCACCAAATTGTTATCGTGCAGAGGAGGCCATTCAGCCCACTGTGTCTCCACCTGCTCTCTAAATGAGTGAATCACTTAAAATCATTCTCCAGCCTTTTCTGTAAACCTACATGTTGTCCCTTTCCAGACAACAGTCTATTTTCTTTTTGATACTGGATCCTGACCTGCTTCACATCAGCAATTGCCAACTGCAGCAATGGTCAGTGAAATTAGAAGGCTAAGGGTAGGGTGGAGGAGTGGGGGAACTGGGCAAGATTCAATGTGACGCTGAAGTGGTAGGCCGTCGAGTTTTGCATATGCTCAGGCCAGACTTCTCAGCTTTTTTTTCAGATAATATTGAGAATGATAAACAATAGAGTTCCTTGCTCTGCATTACATTCATTCCAACCTTCCAGCACATGGTTTTGGAAATCACAGTAACATCACATTGTAGCTCAGAGGCGCCAGAGTCCACTGTGAAAGGAGAAATTTCCAACTGCCATTATACCAACAGGCTTCTTAATTGAGACAATAAGGTCCCCAGCACTTGTCAGTACATACTCATCTTCGCCTAGGAACCCTCCAAGCACAAGTGATGAACTCAGATTTCTCCAGTTTCCTCATTTCCCCTCCCCCCACTTTGTCTCAGTCCCAACCTTTGAACTCAGCACCGCCTTCCTAACCTGCAATCTTCTTCCTGACCTCTCCGCCCCCACCCCCACTCCAGCCTATCACCCTCACCTTAACTTCCTTCCACCTATCACATTTCCAACGCCCCCCCCCCTCCCCCAAGTCCCTCCTCCCTACCTTTTATCTTAGCCTGCTTGGCGCATTTTCCTCATTCCTGAAGAAGGGCTCATGCCCGAAACGTCGATTCTCCTGCTCCTTGGATGCTGCCTGACCTGCTGCGCTTTTCCAGCAACACATTTTCAGCTCTGATCTCCAGCATCTGCAGTCCTCACTTTCTCCCATACTCATTACAAGTCAAAGACGAAATACTACAAGTTGAGTGATGTTGATGCCATGTAACATAAGCAAAATCAAATGAAAACAGGATAAAGGCACTACTGAGGACCCAACAGAATCAAGGGTCAAGAGGATGTTGTAATGATCAGAGAAACTACAGGTTATCTGCTTACTGTGGAATTAGATGTCATAATTGAGCATACACGCACAAAAATGATTGGAAGCTGTAATCTGCAGTTGGTAAAACTGACGAATGGCGATAGAAATGATAAAAGGCCATGACTTGTATCATTAAAGAAATCACCTTGCATGTTCAATAGAGGTTCTCTCTTTACGAAGTGTGAATAAAGTCTACTTAAAACTTGACTGAAAACTGAAGATTTGTTGAGTGATTATTTAGTCATTGGAACATTCCTTTTACATAAGCTGAATCCCGGGTTCCAGGAAAATCTGCCAGGAATCAGAACTGTGGCAGAGAACCAGCAAACTGGCCAGTGTCAGGAAATTCCATACTTTCTTGCCTCTTTACCAAATCTCATACTGACACCAAAATTCTACTGAGTAACTTTGGTTATTAAATAAGACACAGGATTCTCAAAATTCTTTTGGACATTTTGACATTGATGTATGGAAAATTGCAAATTCTATTCTAATGCAAGAAAATGACAAATTTAGTAATGCTGAATTGCTCATAACAAATTGTTCTCTAAATTAATGTCGATTTAATTGAATTCAGCCAGTAAATATCTTTGCATATCAGAAAACTGCGATCTTGGCTGCAATTCTTTCCCATGCCCTTGTAAAATTGAATAATCGAATTCTCTTCTAGTCCAATGACCCTTTTCAGAACTTTTGAAGATAATTCTCTGGACTTGAAATGTTAACTCTTTTTTTTTCTCAGCAAATTCTGCTGGATCTGCTGCTGAGTTTCTCTAGCCATTTCTGTTTTTTTTTGTGTGTTTCAGATTTGTAGCAGATCTCTGTTTTATTTTAATTGATTTCATTTCACTGATTGTTGTGATAAGGTTGTAAATGGTTCTGGGAATGGATTTGAAATGAATGCTTCCTGTTTGTTGCAGTGATCTTAGCTTGACCACCCAGAATTATCCATGGATGCCCACAGGTTCTGGGGCTGTCAGTCCTTTAGTTGTCTGGTTTGGGCAGCAGTGGGTGATACTAATGGCTTTGGCGGATGGAAAGGAGGAAGCAAATGTCCAGAATGCCCACATCCTAAATGCCGTGCACTGGTCCGTTTTGGAAAATTTTGGGTTCATGTCAGAGAGGTTTGGCCACAGTTGTGCAGTGTGCCAGCACTCAGTGTCTAAGATCACACCAGGAGCACCAGACTGAGGTGAGTAAAGGAACTGAAGAAGAAGTCATCTGTGAAGGACCACTTGAGTAAATGAAAGCATCACAGACTTTTTTAAGAATGGATAAAAGCCTTATTCCCTGATATATATTACCCTACCCTATGGTAATTCAGCTGCCTGAGGAAGGTATAGGACCTCCGAATGCTTATGGTTTCAAATAAATCTGTTGGACAATATTCAGGGTGTCATGTGATTTTTGACTATGGTAACAAAAGTAGCACCATACATTCTAATGCTGCAATAGGTTTGAAGCCCCTTTGATAGACTGCTGCTACAATCACTCCAGGCTGTTCTCTTCTTTTTAATAACTCACTCTATGGTTTATAAGTGTTTTTATGTACTTTTTTTGTGCTAACACTTGATCTCGGTGCAGTTCCATACACAATGGCGGAGAAACGCATGGACCTATTAAACAGCATAGTCTTTGTCGGCAGTCATTGGCTGTCCTTTCTGTTTGCACCTTGCAGACTGGCTTGTCAAATCAAATCATAGATTTTGAAGGCATCTTATGCCCTATTGTACTCAGAGTGAAGAATTAATGCATATCATGTCACCATCAATGTCCCATTGAGAGTTATGACTTTCACAGTATGTATGTGCTGAAGTTTGGTAAACATTCATGGACAAACTCGTGCTTCATTTATAGAGAAGGGAAAATACAGTTAACAATCTCCACTGCCTTTACAAGCCAAGCATGAAGAATGACAAATGGCATTCGTCTTGGAATGTAGCATTTCATTTTTTTTTCTGGAAACCAGTCTTTATTAATAAAAATAGATTCCATCTGTGCTGGCATATATCAGTGTCATGGTTTCCTAGCAGACAAAGCGAAAAGTATTCATTATGTTTTGAGAAAATACATTTTGTGTTTGTCTGGACAAATAGTAGGACTGCTGCCAACAGTTTATACAACGTGACAGATGGATGGGGGGGGCAGAAAGTGCAAGTGGGAGAGTAGATTATTGGACTAACTTCAGTAAGCCAATGCTTTCAATCCTGCAGCTGCAACCTACACCAGAATGAAATTATCAAACACTTTTCAGCGCGCTGCATAAAAATCACTGCCTCCTTCGAAAGAAAACCATAAAGGAAAGGACCAGCCCTTATGGATAAATCCTGCATTTGTGTGAGGAATATAGAGTCATAGAGATATACAGCATGGAAGCAGGCCATTCAGCCCAACCCGTCCATGCTGACCAAGTTTCCTAAACTTAATCTAGTCCCATTTGCTTGTGTTTGGCTCATGTCCCTCTAAACATTTCCTATCCATGTACCTTTTGTAACATCTTTTACATATTGTAATCGTACCCACCTCTACACTTCCTCTGGCAGCTCGTTCCATATATGCATCATTGTCTGTGTGAAAAAGCTGCCCCTCGGGTCACTTTTAAATCTTGCCCTGCTCACTTTAAACCTATGCTCTTTAGTTCTGGACTCCCCTACCCTGGGGAAAAGACTTGGACTAATTACCTTACCTATACCCCTCATGATTTTATATCCCTTGACAAAGTCACCCCCTCAGCCTCTGATGCTCCAGGTAAAAGAAAAGCCCCAGGCTATCCAGCCTCTCCTTACAACTCAAATCCTCTAGTCTCAGTAACATCCTTGTGAATCATTTTTGCACTCTTTACAGTTTAATAACAAACTTCCTTTAGCGGGGTGACCAGAGTTGTATGGAATGCTCCAAATGTGGCCTTACTAGCGTCTTGTGCAGCTGAGGAACTGCATTACTTTACGTTCATATATTCTTCTCCCTTTGTATGGGTTATGGGCACGTGCTGAAAATCCCGTCAATGCAAACAGTCCTACTCAGCACATGGGATTTTTATGAGTATTAAGTAGAAGAACCCAAAATAGAATAACAAATTAAAAACTATTTTTTTTTGTTGAACAAATAGCTGATCATGTTGGACATTTGCACACAGTTAAAAAATTGTGTGGAGACAACTTGCACCATGCAAAGAGGGAGCAGTGGGGTGTGCTACTAGGGAAAGAATGCATTGCTCAGGAACAGTAGCTTTGCAAGAGGGGCTAAAACATCTCCCTGTAAATTACAATGCACCATGATGGAGATCATTTAATACCTATAATCTTGCCATAGATTTCTATATTCCTCTCCTATTCTGCTTTTGTGTGTGACATGCTGGAAAGACAAATATAGAGCATGGGAATTGATTTATTGAGAAAAATCTTTGCTCAGAATTACTTTCTGTCATGTGGAAATTTGACATGAAAAGGAGATGAATTGAAAATCAGCTGGCAGGTGATATCTCCAGAGAGCTAAATGATCAATAATTTTAGCTTGGGATTTTTTTCTGCAACGGCTTGGGGCAAGTTACCATGTGGGGGGAGAAAAAAGACCAATCAGCCCATCAAACTGGCATTTAAATTCATCCAGCCTTGGTGTTTAACTATGGTTTGAGCTCTCTTGGTAAATTAACCTCCAATTTGTGTGAGGTTATTCCAAAAAGTTATCACATTGAAATTTACTTTTAACTAATTGAAGTCAGTCACTCTTAGCCTGACTAAATGATTTTAAGTTTACCAGATCAATACCACTTATTATTTTGAATGCTTCAATTAACACCCCTCTTCTATAGTGTAGGACCTTAACTTCTCAAGTCTTTTGTTGTATGTCAAGTACACAATGCATTATTCTTGCTCCCTTTTCTATACTGTTCCCAATATTACAATCTCCTGTTGAAGAGCTTGGAAATAGTACTGCAACTTACTTTGACCACATTTATCAATTGATCTGCTCTTGTGGGCAATGTATTTATATGATAAATCCAGTTGAGTATCTGGTCAATTGTAATGCACAGAACTTTGATAGGTATGGCATTCAGGTAAGGGATCACCATTAAATGTCTTTGTCTGGCATTTTTGCTACAACAGAAACATTATCTGCCATGACAAAAATAAGGGTCCCAGTATTCCTACCCTCTAATGTTGTCAATTGTAGACAAGAAGGAATTATAATTTTCAACTTCTTAAAACAAAAACTGCTATATAACATACTGCTCTACAAGTGTGAACATGAAATCTGCTTTGATTTTCAGGCCCATTGAAAACTTGCTCTGCTTCCTTTATTGCAACATTGATTTTCCTAGTTTTTACTTAGATTACTTACAGTGTGGAAACAGGCCCTTCGGCCCAACAAGTCCACACTGACCCTATGAAGAGCAACCCACCCAGACCCATTCCCCTACATTTACCCCTTCACCTAACACTACAGGCAATTTACCATGGCTAATTCACCTGACCTGCACATCTTTGGACTGTGGGAGGAAACCGGAGCACCCGGAGGAAACCCACACAGACAGGGGAGAATGTGCAAACTCCACACAGACAGTTGCCCGAGGTGAGAATTGAACCCAGGTCTC
Source organism: Chiloscyllium punctatum (assembly GCF_047496795.1). NCBI lineage: Eukaryota > Metazoa > Chordata > Chondrichthyes > Orectolobiformes > Hemiscylliidae > Chiloscyllium > Chiloscyllium punctatum. Next base: position 61,031,808 of record NC_092775.1, read on the forward strand.
TGGCACTGTGAGGCAGCAGTGCTAACCACTGTACCACCGTGTCGCCCAATACTTGGTGGTATTAGATCACTTAAGCACCAATTTTAGTCAAGTTCTTTCCCCAATAACAGCTGCTTTCTCTTTCTCTGCTGTGCTTTGTGTTTGTGTTATGTATACATTTAAGAAGCTCAAGATTAATTTTTTGTGCATCCAGGTTACTTAAGGAAATAATGACGATACAATCAGCTACCCCTGAAAAATATAAATGATGAAAACCAGTGGACAAGTCCTTTGAATTTGTGGATGCCATGTGAATTATTGGCAGAAAACAAGGCAAGGAAAAGACACACTTGCCCATCAAGTGTGCTCCATTACAAACTTTGACAAAAAAAAATCCTCTGTCAAATTCTGTAGCTCTGATTCTATCACAGCAGTTTACTTGGACTTTTCCAGTTCAAAGTGAGTTGGTTTCAGTTCACTGCATCCCAGTGATAATGAAATGAATGCTTCAACAATGTGGCACTTTATCAACCCAACATATCACCAAGAATTGAGATAGAATAGGAGAACAGACATAACATGATGAATATTGGACCTAAGTTGTAAATCAGTGAATGTCACAAAGAGAAAGGCTGTACAATATATCATCAACAAAAATAATCATGGAATTTATCATTTGTGTTTTAAGAAGAAAGTGCTTATTTTGAAGTCCATCAATATAACTTAAAAAAAAAGGCAAATTGAGACATATGTGAAACTGAATCGAGAGTGTGGTGCTGGAAAAGCACAGCAGATCAAGCAGCATCCGAGGAGCAGGAGAATCAATGTTTCGGGCATTATGCCTTCATCAAGAATGAGCCTCATTCCTGATGAAGGGGTTATGCCCAAAATGTCGATTCTCCTGCTCCTCAGATGCTGTCTGACCTGCTGTGCTTTTCTAGCACCACACTCTCTTCTCTGATCTCCAGAATCTGCAGTCCTCACTTTCTCCATATATGTGAAACTGACAACTAGTTACGCCATGCTTGAATTTTAAAAGCCTGCAGGTTACTGGAGGGTAGATCGGTGAAGGTGTGGAAGTAGGAAAAATTAGGAGTCAAACGGTTAGAAGTCAAATCTTACTTCTCAATAAGCAACATGAGAGCATCAGTTCAGAAATGGAAATAAACACAATAATTGTTTGAGGAAAGGTGTCAAACGTTGACATGAGAAACAAAAGCAGCAGATACAATGGGTGTAGTTCAGGATCTTTCAGACACTGAGAAACCTTTTGATTCCATGCATGATGCCAATAAACAGAAAAAAGAGAAAGGATAGAACAGTCTGCAAAGTCGCAAGTTATTCTTTGCAGGATATTCTAAATTCACACAACTAACATAAAATATATTTTATGTTAATTTAACTCATCAAAGAATGTGAAAGAACACTGAGAAAAGTTCCCCTAGGAATATGAGAAATATTCGGGAGCGATGCAAGCTTCTTGGAGAGTAAGGGAAAAAGAAGAGCTTTTCAAATCAAAGAAAAATAAACTGCTTTTGTATGGAATCTTTTTTGACCTATCGTGAAAGGGAGAACCAAGCCTCTTTGAGAATGCTGTAGATGTGAGCTGCACGTGAATGAAAAGCCGTAACGTTGCTGGAGGAAAATGCCTGCTTGTCAAATAGCTTTGCTTCAGTTTGGCAGCAAAATAAGAAAAAAGCAAAAGTGCACATCTGGCTGCAAAATGAGTCCTAATTGTTTAATGAAAATTGCACATTTAATGAGAATACATTTTCTTTAAAGAGGAACTGTACTGTTTACATATTTATTGGCTGAACAGATCAATGGTTATTTAGTTTGTTTTGTCCAGATCTGAGAAATAGACATTCTTAACAAAAATGGTATTGATTTGAAGACTATACTGGGCTGTTTATTTTAAGACCACTAACTAGTAAATGAAAAGTGTAGCAATGGATGGTGAAGACAATTAAAAGCTGTAATTGGCTTGGCAGAAATCCCAAATTGACATTAGTAAGGAAATTAAATTTGAGATTTGATTGGTCAAGACAGCTGGTATTAATGCACAATAAAGCTTGTATTCCAAATTGGTCATTATCTACTAATGACAACAATTAACACGATACCATGTTTTATTCTCACACAGGGAATGCAGGGCTGATTGAGGTACTGTGCTAGGCCTCATGCCTTGGTTTGCTTTCAGTTCATTCTTTCTGCTGAGAGCAAGTCAGAATCCTCATTATAACTAACAGAGGAGAAGCAGCCGCCTCTTAGGAACCAGAACAGGTTCTCATCCATCAGCACTGCTGAACTAGATGGACTAGTTTGGCACTTGCCCCCTTCCTTGGTGCACAGAGTGGAAATCACATTGAAAATCGACCATGTTTGTCTAAATGTCCACATAATCTAGGTACTATAAGGAGGAGAGAACTGCATGCATGCAGTTTTAATTATCCCATGTGTCCATGTGCTTTATGCAATCCTTGAAATCTGTCTGATTGGGGAGACCTGGTAATGTTTTGTATTTTTGTTCAATTCCTTCTGATGCAGCATGACTTCTGTTGTGACATTAGGAATGGGGAGAGTTTCAACCGCTCACTGTCCCCGCTCATTGAGTCACTGGATTAGAATTCCAAGATTTTCCTGGAAACAGAATCAAAGAAATCAATAAGCCCACACACTTCCTCTGAGTGTTGACTGTTAAATGTAAAATGGAGTAATAAAGATGAAATATATGAGCCTGACATTGGTGATGGAGGGAATCCTGAGGGACAGGATGTTCATGTATTTAGAAAGCCAAGGACTGATTAGGGATAGTCAATATGGCTTTGTGCGTGAGAAAGCATGTCTCACAAACTTGATTGAGTTTTTTGAAGAAGTAATCAAGAGGATTGATGAGGGCAGAGCAGCGAATATGGTCTATGTGGACTGCAGGAAGGCGTTCAACAAGGTTCCTTATGGTAGACTGGTTAGCAAGATTAGATCACATGAAATACAGGGAGAACTAGCTATTTGGATACAGAACTGGCTCAAAGGTAAAAGACAGAGAGTGATGGCGGAGGGTTGCTTTTTAGACTGGAGGCCTGTGACCAGTGGTGTGCCTCAAGGATCGGTGCTGGGTCCACTGCATTTATATAAATGAATTGGATGTGAATATAGAAGATAAAGTTAGTAAGTTTGCAGATGACACCAAAATTAGAGATGTAGTGGACAGTGAAGAAGATTACCTCAGAGAACAATGGGATCTTGATCAGATGGGCTAATGGGCCGAGGAATGGCAGATGGAGTTTAATTTATATCGATGTGAGGTACTGCAGTTTGGTAGGGCAAATCAGGGAAGGACTTATACACTTAAAGTAAGGTCCAGGGGAGTGTTGGTGAACAAAGAGACCTTGGAGTGCAGGTTCATAGTTCCTTGAAAATGAAGTTGCAGATAGATAGGATAGTGAAGAAAGCATTTGATATGCTTTCCTTTATTGGACAGAGCACAGAGTGCATGTGTTGGGAGTTCATGTTGCAGCTGTACAGGACATTGCTTACACCACTTTTGGAATACTGTATGCAATTCTGGTCTCCCTCCTATCAGAAGGATGTTGTGAAACTTGAAAGGGTTCAGCAACCATTTATAATAATGTTGCCAGGGTTGGAGGATTTGAGCTATAGGGAGAGGTTGAATAGGCTGAGGCTGTTTTCCCTGGAGTGTTGGAGGCTGAGAGGTGACCTTGCAGATGTTTATAAAATCATGAGGGGCATGGATAGGGTAAATAGACAAAGTATTTTCCCTGGGGGAGTCCAGAACTAGAGGACATAGGTTTAAGGTGAGAGGAGAATGATATAAAAGGGACCTAAAGGGCAAAGCTTTCACACAGAGGGTGGTATATGTAAGGAATGAGCTTCCACAGGAAGTGGTGGAGGCTGGTACAATTACACCATTTAAAAGGCATATGAATGGGAAGGGTTCAGGTGGATATGAGCTAAATATTGGACTAGATTATTTTAGGACATCTGATCTGCATGGATGAGTTGGACCGAAGGTCTATTTCCATGTTGGGCAACTCTGTGACTCTCTATCTTCACGTTTCATATCATTATGTATGTAAATCGCTTGCAAACATTTAAACATCCACTAAAACTCTGTCCAGCCTGGGGAAGAGGGAAGGAGTATTTGTGTTGACAGGGTATTGATAAGTCAGGGGGTTTGCTGATGCCTAATGAAGACAACCAGAATTGGCAAGGCCTGTAGAAGGGTTGCTTTGACTGCCAGACTTTCTTTCAAACCATACTCTGGTGCAGGACTGCACTGTACCCACTGGTACACTTCTGCAACTGGTGGTCACCACAGATGAGTGCCAAATAGATACCAAGACCTAACTTATTAAGTAGATTGAAAGGGTCTCTGACATCTGCAAAATGACTATTGAACTTTGAAGTCATGCATCACTGTTTCATCAGAGTGGGGTTGGTGAAATGGGGTGGGGGGAATTAGGGCGGTGATTGTTGGACTGCAATACTTTGCACATCAGTGACTTACAGAAAGAGATTCACATGTTAATAGGCACAAGATTGAAGTTTTGCTATTGGGATACCGTAGGACAATTTTAGGAGAAGGTTTAAAATTGCTGGAGCTCTTTGAAAAGATAGGGCAACTTGGAGAGCTGAAATACATTGTACATTGTTTACATTTTCCTATTGACGGATTTGAGAAAGCTAAAACGCCCTTTGGGAGGGATAAAATGTTCATTAAGCACAATTAAAAGGCAACAACATTTTGGCCAGACCAGGTAAGGATGGCAGTTTCCTTCCCTAAAGCTAGGAAAGCTTTTTCAGCAATTGATTCATATCATCATTAGACTCTGAATTCCAGATTCTTTCTTTATTGAATTCAATATCCATCATCTGCCTGGAGCCATTCGATCAGGTCCCCAGAACATTACTTGAGTCACTGGAGTAACAGTCCATTGATAATACCACTAGGCCATCACCTCTCCTTAATTACATTTTTGATTAGTAAATTACAAATGGACACCAGACACTGTATTTGGGAATGTCACTGTATGTAAAAAAGAACTCAAAGTACTGTTGATGCTGGTAGACAAAACAGGGGTGGCACAGTGGTTAGCACTGCTGCCTCACAGCACCAGGGTCCCAGGTTCGATTCCAGCCTCGGGCAACTGTCTGTGTAGAGTTTGCACATTCTCCCCGTGTCTGCGTGGGCCCCCTCCGGGTGCTCCGGTTTCCTCCCACAGTGCAAACGATGTGCAGGCCAGGTAACGTGGCCATGTTAAATTGCCCATAGTGTTAGGTGCATTAGTCAGAGGGAAATGGGGCTGGGTGGGTTATTCTTTGGAGGGTCGGTGTTGACTTGTTGGGCCGAGGGGCCTGTTTCCACACTGTAGGGAATCTAATCTAAATGGCTGTGAAAACTCAGCAGGTCTGGCAGCATCTGTGGAAAGAAAGCAGAGTTAACATTTTGGACCTAGTGACCCTTCTTCAGAACTGGCTGTAGCTAGGAAAAGGTTGGTGTACACGCTAGTGGCATCCTGCTGGAGGTAGTAGAAAAAGAGTATAATGATCCTTTGGTATCCTTTGGCAAGTGAGGATTGGGGGATCCTATTGCTGCTGTGGGAGGGAAGAGAAGGGATAAGGGCAGAAGTACAGTAAATGGGTCAGACATGGCCAAGGGCTCTGTCAACCACAGTGGTGGGGTATCCTCTGTTGAGTATGAAGGTGGACATATCGGAGGCCCCTTGTAGAAATTGGCCTCACTGAAACAGATGCAACAGAGATGGCAAAACTGAGAGAATGGAAGAGAGTTTCCCTTACCAGCCCACCAGCAGACATGGCCAAAGGAGCAATGGCCACCATTTCTGCCACCTCCAGGAGGATGCTACCACCAGAGACATCTTCCCCTCCCCTCCCTTGTCGGTCTTCTGCAGGAACTGTTTCCTCTGGGACACTCTGGTCCACTCCTCCTCCATTTCCAACATCTCCTCACACCCCCATGGCATCTCCCTCTTCAATCACAGTAAACTGCCTGTTCACTTCCTGTCTCCTCAATATCTAAGGCTCCAGACACACTTCCCAGTGAAGCAGTGCTTTGCCTGCACCTCACTCGACCTACTCTACTATATTCGCGGCTCACCGTGTGGTCTCGTCTACATTCGGGAGATGAAGAGCAAACTGGATGATGGCTTTACAAAACACCTACATTGTGTGTGCACAAATGACCCTGAGCTTCCAGTTGCCTGCCACTTCAACATACCACTATGTTCCCTGGTCAACATCTCAGTCTCAGGCTTGTTGCAATGCTCCTGCAAAGCTGGGTACAAGCTGGAAGAACAACATCTCATTTTTCACTTGGGGACTCTGCTGCATTCTGGACTCAAGATCGAGTTCAATAAACTTTGACTTAGACACATTCTCCCATACCCTTATCCCAATTCCCATTCACCAAGCCTTGTCATCACATGGACTGCTACCACAAGCAACACATTGTCAGCTGCTAATATTCCCTTTCATAGATATCGATTCCCCAGGCTGGCCATTACCCACTCCTTCATCTGTCCAATGTTGTTCTCTCTCTTTGGGCTCTTTCTCTATGTATCATTTACTCCCCTCCTACACCCCACCTTCAGCAACTCTTTCCTAGCTACAATCGTTCTGAAGAAGGGTCACTAGACCCGAAGTGTTAAATCTGATTTCTCTCCCTAGATGATGCCACTCCTGCTGATCTTTCTAAGCAATTTCTGTTTTTACTCATGTTACCTTGTAAACTGACTTGCATAGCATATCAATGTGAGTTTTTACCTTTTTGTGTTTTTTGATTGAGAAAAGGAAATATTCATTTTTGATCATTGTGTTAAGTAAATATACACATGCAATATATCATTCTGTACTGTATGATTGGTAACTTTCTAATAAATTGATTTAATATTTGGCACAGTAGCTCAGTGGTTAGCCCTGCCACCTCATAACACTGGGACCTGGGTTTGATTCCAGCCTCGAATGACTGTCTGTGTGGAGTTTGCACGTTCTCCCCGTGTCTGCATGGGTTTCCTCTGGGTGTTCCAGTTTCTTCCCACAGTCCAAAGGTATACAGAATTGGCCATGCTATGCTAGGGTGGCACGGTGGCTCAGTGGTTAGCAATGCTGCCTCACAGCACAGGGACCCAGGTTCATTTCCAGCCTTGGGTGATTATCTGTGTGGATTTTGCACATTCTCACTGTGTCTGTGTGGGTGCTCCAGTTTCCTCCCACAATCCAAGGATGTGCATGTCAGGTGAATTGACCATACTAAATTGTGCATAGGGTTAGATACATCAGTCAAGAAGGAAATGGGTCTGGGTGGGTTACTCTTTGGAGGGTTGTTGTGGACTTGTTAGGCCGAAGGGCCTGTTTCCACTCTGTAGGGAATCTAATCATCTAAATTGCCTGTACTTTCCAGGCTAGGTGGATTAGACATGGGAATTCAAGGTTATCAGGTGAGGGTGGGGGCCTGGATAGGATACTCTTTGGAGGGTTGGTATAGACTTGATGGGCTGAATGGCCTATGAATGGGTTCTCAGACGATTCTATATATATCAACATAGTAGATCATGAGTAGTGGGAGCTGAAGTAGGCCGTGTAAAACCATGTCTTGCCTTGACTTCAACTGGACAATACTATTCAAGCAGTTTGTTAAGAATTAGTCCATTTGTAAATCCTAATCAATGAAGCAAATGATATACATGAGATGGAAACAGTTGATTTATGGGGGGAATCAACCTGTCTTCAATGATCACTTGAAATTCAGTAAGGAGATTTAAGATACTCACTTTAGAGCTATACATTGATATTATTTGGAAATAATCTGCCTTTTCAAGCTTAATCATGGCTGCCTTAAGCTATTCTGTCAGTCAGGTCAATTAGACAAATCTTGGAATGAAGCACTTCATTAATATGATGGCATTTCAATTTTGCTGATTCCATTCTTAAGATGTTTGCACTTACAGAACTACAAACAAATAAGTACATCGAAAATATAGTCACTGAATGCAGCAGGAGAATTAGGAAAAATGTCTATACCTGGAGAGGGTTGAGAAGGAGAATCCATTGATCAGGTGAGGTGGTTGAGGTAGGCAGCAGAGATGCATTTAGAAGGAAGCCAGATAAGAAGCTGTGAAGGCGAAGTATAGAAGGATGTGTTGATGGGGTTAGAATAGGTCCTGTGAACTGGAGGCTTGTGTGGAAAGCAGTTCTGTTATAGAGGTAAGTGATTGTAAGTCTACATTAAACCAGAGACAGCAAGCAAGAGACATTCAGGCCAAGGAAGATGTCTCACTCAAGTGTGTATTGACTTAGTGGGTAGAAGTTATTAGTGTTAAAATGCTGCAGAGGGATCTACAATCCTTTGGACCAACTGGTTAAACTAGTAGTGTAAATGTGAACAATCAAGACAAGATAGAGAATTTCAAAAGAGCTCTGAAGCATTTTATAAATGGCCAATTTGCAAAAGGAACTAATGCAAAACCACAGCTAGGACCAAAATATTGCTGAAGGTGATCATTTTCAAACTAAACTGCAGGATTTGATAATTGGGCTGGTAAAATATTAAATGTCTAGTTCTTTGCAACAATGGATAATTTGAGCCAAATTATACTGGATTTTGACTAATTGCATGTTCTTATTCATCTTTTTTATTGCTAAGTGAGTGCTAAGGAAAAAATTAATTAAAGGTCACTTTAAATTATTTCAACTGAAGTCAGGAAACAGATTGATAATTCACTATATTTAACTGTTTCAGATTCAGACTAATGTTGACAGCACGCTGCTTCCCAGTCGATTTAACTTTTGAATTCATGTCGGAATTTGCAATCGACCTTGCTACAAGAACGTTCTCATTGCCAACTATTGATGAGATTTCAAGGGAACAGTTTATGCAATATTTGAGCTGATGTGATGAAGTCATGGCTTTGCACTTGAATGAATGGAGCTTTGAGCTCTCAAGGGGACTTCATGATAACCTTGACCATGAGGTTGACAAAGTCCTTGTGACTTCAAACTGACTATCTACCCATCTTCCTGCAAGGTCCTTTGAAACAAAGAGTTGCTTAAAGTGAACAAACGTTCAATGGGTTATGTTTCTCTTAAGGGAACATTTTTACTTGACAGCCTTCTCATTCATTTACTTCGAGAGTTTCAAAGATTGAAGGATAAAATTGATAGAAGGACTTGCAAGTTAAACAGCATTCATCATGATTGCTGTACTTTTTGAAGCACTTTACAGTCAATGAAGTAACTTTTGAAATATAGTCAAAACTGTAATCATGGAATTCCTACAGAATGGAAGCAGTCCACACTGACCTTCCAAAGCACCCAGACCCACCCCATCCCTGTATTTCCCATGGCTAATCCAACTTGCCTGTGTATCCCCAAAGTACTACAAGCAATTTAGCATGGCTAATCCACCTAACCTGCACATCTTTGGATTGTGGGGGAAACTGGAACACCTGGAGGAAACCCACACAGACACGGGGAGAACATGCAAATTCCACACAGACAGTCACCCATGGGTGGAATCGAACCCTGTTGTGAGGCAGCAGTGCTAATTACTGAGCCTCTGGGCCAACCTAATGTCAGATAATGATAGGTTTTTATCAAAGTCGCTCATGAACATTCTTTAAATTCATGAGTATTGTCCCCAGGATTGTCCCGGCCCAGAAGATTTTAGGATATTGTGGGTTTCCTTCTAGTCACTCAAGAAGTCAATAGACAATGCAGTGCCACATCAATGAGTTGCCCCACAGCCATTTAGTGGAGGAGGAGTGTTAACTGTATGGAGGGGGAGCTTTAGCCCCTCGCTCAGGGGGGTCCTGCATCAGATTGTCCAGCAGCTCCCCAGTTCCAGCAGGTGCAATACTGCAAACAGTCCCCACCATCAGAATTAGGACCAGATAAATGATTGAGTCTCAGAGAAGGGAGGGGAAGTGAGACCTGGTGAGATTGGCAAAAGGGTGGAGGGTGTGGCTGGAGGGGTTTGGGTACGGGGAATACTCACACGTTCAGAGCATGTCGGGGTGAATGGGTAGAGTGAACCCGATATTGAAGACGCCACTCCTCCTCTCTCTCATCAATTCCCATTAACAGCTTTGAGCAGCATCATTTTCTGGGCTTCATCTCCTGCCCTTGGACTGCCCCATCAGTCTGAAAATTTAAACAGGCTCAGAAATGTTCTAGGAGAAAGTGAGGACCGAAGATGCTGGAGATCAGAGCTGAAAAATGTGTTGCTGGAAAAGCGCGGCAGGTCAGGCAGCATCCAAGGAGCAGGAGAATCGACGATTCGGGCATGAGCCCTTCTTCAGGAAAGAAGGGCTTTCCTGAAGAAGGGCTCATGCCCGAAACGTTGATTCCCCTGCTCCTTGGATGCTGCCTGACCTGCCGCGCTTTTCCAGCAACACATTTTTCAGCTCAGAAATGTTCTGTCAGAGATTATTAACAGGCATGAATTGGGCCTGGGCAGGCAGACTGACTAAAGTCTCACCCGTTCCACCAGCAAATTGCAGAGTGGGGGAAGGCTATTCATTGAATCTGACAAGAACCTTATGCCTGTGAACACGTCAGACGCAGTAAATAAAATTCTGCTGCTGGTATCTTCCCAGAATCTAAAGTTAAAATCTGAGACACTGCTGGCAAGAAACATATCGTGCAGCATTCAAAAGATATTGGACATGAAGGCTAAAGGCAACTCGTCCAACAGTCAGAGGTCATCTTATTTGATAATGAGATACTTCTGGCTTTCTAGGAAGACCATCTGCTGGAAAGATGGACATGTTGATCATCATTGGTGAAAGTTTGGGAGGAGATAGAGATAGGGGCTCATGTAGAAAGGTTGGGGGGAGACAGAGGGCGGGGCTCATGTAATACAATCTTCTGGAATACATCCAACCAGAATTGGTAATTATACACGATGCTGAGGTGAGAAACCTAACTCAGTGGGACTTGGAGAAGTATTTGGTGAGCCTGGTGCAGAGTTTCAGTTACCAGGAATGATGGGATAGACAATTGCATGCGAATCTCAAAATGCTCCTCCTTTCTTCCCATACCCTTGGATTCCTAAAGCCCGAAGAGTGATAGCTAACTCCTTCTTAAAAACATTCAACATTATGACTCCAAATGCTTCCCATTTAGAGAATTCCACAGATTCACTATTGTCTGGATGCAGAAATGTCTCCTCATCTCAGTCCTAAATGCATCTTTGTTCTGGTCTCCCTGGTAATCAGGAATGTACTTCCTACATTTATCCTTCTAATCTGGTGAGAAATTTATAGATTTCTATGAAATCTCCTCATTCTTCTAAACTCCAGTGAAAATATTCCTAACTGATCCAATCTCTCTCTGTACGTCAGTCCTGCCAACCCAGGAATCAGTCTGATAAACCTTTATTGCACTCCCGAAATGAACAGGACATCCTTCCCCAAATAAGGAAACCAAAATTGCACACAATACTCCAAGTGTGGTATCGTCAATTCCTGGTATCATTGCAGCAAGACACTCCTGGTCTTGAACTTGAATTCTCTTGCTTTGGTGGTTAACAGACCATTTGCCACCTTCTTCACCTACTGCATCTGCTCACTTACGTCCAGTAACAGAATCCAGCAGAAGTGGGGAATTTTAGGGCTAGATTAGTCAAGGTTTTTAAGGGTTTCACACAGGTAGGTATAGTTCAGAAACAGATGAGCCATGATAAAATTAAATGGTAGAACAGGCCTGGGAGACAGAAATCCCCTAACAAAAATTCTTGTGAAATACTTATGAGTCTCCATTGGATTCTCATGGAAGACAATGCAGGAAAAACCTTGCAGAATTTCAACTGTTGTATAAGTTGTGAGTCGCTCGTCTGATTAAAATGGGGAAGTGAAGGAAGGAGCACGGACGTTGGATTTCCTCAGAGGACTAAGATGGAGCTTGTTTGTGTTTCTTGCTAAAGCTAATGAAGAGAGGTAGTGGTAAATATCATTATATAGACAAATGTACAACAATATGGGCGGCACGGTGGCATAGCAGTTAGCACTACTGCCTCACAGCACCAGAGACCTCGGTTCAATTCCCACCTCAGGCAACTGTCTGTGTGGAGTTTGCACGTTCTCCCCGCGTCTGCGTGGGTTTCCTCCAGTTTCCTCCCACAGTCCAAAAATGTGCAGGTTAAGTGAACTGGCCATGCTAAATTGCCCATAGTGTTAGGTAAAGGGGTAAATGTAGGGGAATAGGTCTGGGTGGGTTGTTTTTCAGAGTGTCGGTGTGGACTTGTTGGGCTGAAGGGCCTGTTTCCACACTGTAAGTAATCTAATCTAATAATGAGACAAAAAGAGGGCAGGTGATGTTCGCCCCGGGGACCCAGATTCGAATCCCTGGTGGATTTTGAATTCAATAAGAAACATCCATTATTGATTGTCAGGAAACAAAAAACAGATCTGGTGCACAAATGCCCTTCAGGGAGGGAAACTGGCATTCTGACCTGGTCTGGACGACATGTGACTCTAGACCCACAGCAACATGTTTGTCTCTTACTGGCCTCTGGGCAATTAATTAGTGCACACTGACCCAGCCAGCAACAGTCTGGATTTAAGAAAAATCACAGCTTTGGGATAAATGATGTACAGAGGAAACTTGATTATCCGAACACCAATTATTCAAAAAGCAGATTATCCGAAGGAGATCGCCAGGTCCCGATAGAAACATTACATCAAAGATGAGTTTCCAGCAGTGATTGCATCTTTTGTTTACAGTGATTAAACAGGCACCGTCTCTAAATGACTGACTGCCCGTCCTCTCTCTCTCCCCACACATTCCCTGGAGTTCTACACAAGGGTGGGCTGTAACCACCCCCCCCACCCCAATTTCCCCAGATAATCTGACCAACATTGTCCTGTACAGGGCAAAGGTAGAACCTGTCAAAAAGTTGCAGTAAAAAGTTGTGTGTGTGGCTGTGGCTGTGTCTGTGTGCTATTTGGAGACTTACCCCACAAAAGCAACAGCAGCAGCAGTCTTGATTTTGGTGTACAGTTCAGTTGCACGGAGAGGGGGTGGGGGTGGACCGGGTTGGGGGGACACACAGGAGGCGGTGTTGGACGGGTTGGGGTAGGGGCAGGTGTTGGGTGTGTGGGGGCGGCGGTGCAAGGGGACAGGGGCGGTGTTGCAGGGGGCGGCGGTGCAGTGTTGCACAGTTTTGGGGGCGGAGGGGCAGTGTTGCACGTGGGTGGGGGTTGGGGGGCAGTGTTGCACGTTTTTGGGGGCGGGTGGGCAGTGCTGGGGGTAGAGGGGCGGTGTTGCACTAGATCGGGACGGTGTGGGGGGGTTGGGGCCCCATGCGCTGTGTGCTACTTCAGTCTCCTGAACAGGGAGCAGACTAAAAACTCTGAGCCTCAGAGGAAAGGCATTTAATCAATTAACCGAATAATCGATTATCTGAACGAAATAGTGCCCACCCATCATGTTCGGGTAATCGAGATTCCCCTGCATAGGGTTGTAAGCATCTCAAAGGGTTGATTCTGATGATGAGTATCTTACGCACCAACATGGACTGGATACATCTTAAGATCTTCAAGGACTGAGAACTATCATACAAATTCTTCTTGTAATCACAATCAGATCAGTGTAATTTTACAAAGCAATAAAATTCAATAACATAGAATGTTCAAGACAAATGCCTCTTCTTATTAAACTAACAAGTTGCTTTTCCTCTATCACAACAGGCCATGCAGACCCCGGTAGAATTCTAACCTTAAAGTGGATGGTGGCTACAAATGTTTCTCATGCTGAATAACAGACAGGCTTATACAATAACGTGGCATGCAGTGAGCATTGCTCATGTGACCAGACAAGACATATGCAGAAACTCTGAGGTTGTTAATCATCAGCTGAAGTATTTTAATATGAGAAAAAATGAGACTTTGTGTGATGCTGAGAGGCACTCCAGGCCAAACGTGAACAATATACTCAAAGTAAAGAAAGAAAATATTTGTAGAAGGACCGCAGAAAGATCAAGGGCAGAGTATAAGATGGAAACATTGTAAACAACGTCACAACATAGGTAAAGCCCTTCTCCAACTTCCAGAAACCAAATCATTTGCATCTAAATAATTACCCACAAAGAAGCAAAGTAAACCAATAGAAAGGGCTTCTCAGTAGATTTTTGCTAACTTTCAGCTTTTTGCTTTTTTTTATGAGAAAAAGGATGTTTGGAGAAATAAATTTGGACTTACTGTACTAGCCGGTTTGCCAGTGTCATGGAACGTCTATGTCTGCTGTGAGTTGTTTTGACTTTAGTTTGTAAAAGACCTTAGAAATATTAATTGAAACATAAGTCTTGTTAATATTTCCACATATTCTATGCTTGTTCCTACCACGCTCAAGTCCAAATTGGAATATGAGCATACTTGTAGTTGAGGGGAAGCAATGAAAAGCCATTGAAAACCTTCAGAAAAAGACTTGCAGAGCAATTCTTGGCCTTCACAAATGTACCTAATCAGATGCTTCGGGAATCACTTGAAAACAGATGCCACAGATGCAATAAACTCTTCTGTCTTCATGAGATTGCTACCAAATGACTATTACATCATTTAACTGTGCTCTTTTTGTTTTACTGCTTTTTCAATTTAGTTGGAAAAATGATTGATTGTAAAGTTTAATTCAGCTCCCGACTATGATGTAACTTGATTCTAAATAAACAAATTGTTGATGAGTTTCAACCACAGCTCATTGCTTGACAACAGAAAGAAAAGTTTCCTTCTCCCTCAGTATAACAACATCAAAAGAATGCTCTATCAACTATGTGTTCATATTGACAGGTTTTATTTAATATATTAAACATGCAGAGGAATTCTTCTCTTCCTAATCCTCTCTAATCCTATTGATAAACAGAATATGACAGTGTAATGTGTGTGATGCTGCATTTAGTTTTCTCTTGAAGAAAGCTGACAGAATCCGTCTGCAATTGCAATCTTCCAGACAGCAAGCTGAGGTCTTCAAATCCCTATTTGAAAGTTAAAGTTAAAACATTTTGGTTCTGAGGAGTTGGTACTAGATTGACAAGAAACCAAGGGTGGATGTACCCTCAGGAATGAACAGCTAGGGTGTGCCAGCCAAGCACTCTGATGAATGAAACCATGTCAACATTGGACATTTCGGTGAATTTGCTTTCTCAAATTGCTAAACTCCTTACTGAGCAAGAAAACAATATTTGAAAAACGCAAAGGCACCAAAGCCCCAAAAATGCCCAGAACATCCTGGGTTTCACCCTTTAAAGTCAGTGTGTAAAATGAAGATCCTCTTAACATAACCTTCAAAGGTTCTTTCAATGCCCTTACAATTGGAAACTTAGAAAAGTAAACACATATTTATGAAAAGTAAAGGAGAGCAAGTTATGGGGAAGGTTTTTTTTCTTTATTCTTCTGCCTTTATATTCTATGTTTATTTTTGTGTGTTTAAGATGGCACTGGAGAGTGGCAACACGAGAACACTTTTCACTGTATTTTGTAACAAAACATACATGACATAAATAAATAAATTAAACCAAATCTTTTGGATCAAAAGTGACTGAGTGCTTCGAGAATTATGGACTGACCAAAAAACATGAACACAAATTTGTGAAGATTAGGTCGTGTCTACCAAACCTAATTCAATCTTTTTTTGAGGAACTTGCTAAAGTAAATATCTGGAGAATATCTTCAATGTAGTTCATATGCTTTTCAATAAGCCATTTGATGTGGATCTGTAGAGAAGCCATTGACTAAAATTTAAACTCTCATGGTGGTAAGTAGATTACTGACCTGGTTATGTAGTTGGAAACTGAGAGTACGAATGTAGGAGTGTATTTTATTTGGAAAGCAGTGACCAGTTCTTTCTAACAAGAATACAGAGTCTAAACTGCTTTACATGATTTATTAATGACTAAACATGGCAGTTAGCCATGCAGAAGATTGCTGGCATAATAAGTAATGCAAAAGCATAAAATTACAGAGGGATATTGATAGGTGTTTGGCAAAACTACAGCAAATGATTTGAATGAATGCAAATATGAAATAATCTATTTTAAGCCATAAATAAAGGCTAGATCTGGATAGTGAAATGCTTGGAGCAGTAGAGGACCATAGAAATTTAGAAGTCCATTTACACAAATCACCAAAATATGCTGCTCAGGTACTAACAAAGCACAAGGGGAAAACATTCAGCCTGTTGAACCTGTGCAGGTTATCTTTAAGAGCAATTTAGTTCCTTCTCCTATTTTGTACAATTTTATGTGTCCATTCTGGTTCAGTAATTGCTGCTGTATTTGCAAACAGCAATATATCTGTTGTACAATCAATTCTCACTGCTGATCACCATGTTGTATGAGGCTGTCCGTACTATTGTTCACAATGTGGTAGATTTCCCGGTAGGATTTATAGGGCCTGATGCGGCAGAGGAAAACAACTTGCTAGTTAACAAGAATATCCTCTTGAACACCTATTACAAGATACAATGATATGGTAAACATTTATACAAAAACTGTGTGGACCTAAATTGCAGTTTTTACACCTTTGAGATCCTAAGCTATTCTCCTACCATGTTTATATGACATTATCGTAACACTGGTACTTCAGGCACTCCTCGTTTATAGTGTGTCACATTCTTACACCCTGATAGACAACAATATAAAATCTCATTCTAACAATTGTCTATGGATCCACAACTTTAACAGTCTTTTTGTTTATAGAATGTTCCAAATTTCTTCCAGCACATGAAGTGCACCCTGAAAGTGTCCCTGAATGACTCAGCTCTATTTTAAGGCGATTCCAGCCTTGATTTGTAATTCCTCATCAGCAGAAATAGTTTCTCTTAGCTTATTAAAACATTCAAACATTTTTGTTCAACATCTCTTAATATCCCATAATCAAGGGAATACAAGCTTGGTCCATGTGACACGTCATTATAATACAACCCTGTGTAATACTGATCATATCTAGGTGTCACTGAGTCACAGTGACAAATATACAAAGAGTTTGGGAAGAAAAGCAGTGGTGGAATCAAATTTAGATTTTTTTTAATCAACCTGTTCAGACATCCTACAATGCACTGCTGAAGCAAATAGGACTTGAACACATGCCTCCTGGCTTAGAGGTAGGGACAGTATCACTGTACTATCCACTCCTCAGAATCAAGCTTACTGTTGTGTTTAAGTTATACACAGCTTTGTGCTTATTATGAAACCAAATCCAATTCTGCTGGCCTCAATATTAATAGCCAAACATCTCTATAGTGTCACATGGGTGAATTCACTCAACCTGCAGGATATTGCTGACCAAGTGCTAACAGTTTAATGGGACAAATAGCCCTAATCCACAGCCACAATACCAATATGGCCAGAGAGATACAGATAAGCAGTATATCCATAGTTAATAGTAAAGTGTATACCTACCTCCATCTGCAAGTATACACCATAATTTAATGGGAAAACAAATACCAGGTGAATATCTTGGAATCCTTGAAAATGTATCTTCAAAACTCTTGATGTTAGAGGAAGGTGGAAAGTTATTGGCAACAGTTCTCCTCAGCACGCGGCATATTTTGACAGCAGTATAATAGGGAGCATAATGTCAGATCCAGTTCTGTATCAAACTGACTGCTAGCTAATTAATTGTTAATTCCTACTTTTCAAATGGTTGGCACTTACAGAGCCAGAAGAGCTGTTAATGCACGAATGGAATGATAAGCAAGGCTGTCATCTGTCAAAGTTCTGCACACTCACTGTGCTTGGTGACATAATGGATAACTTTAATCATTCACTTGCTCAAACTATGCAGCTCCATCCGAACAATTGCAGCATGACCCCTGAAAAGAAATCACTTGTCCAACAGAACACTATAACTTTACAAACTGTTGGACAATTCAAATATAATCCTTGCCTCGAACACAGCACTTACAGCACAGAAACAGGCCATCCTGTCCAACTGAACCTCATTGATGGTAATGCTCTCCACAAAGAGTCGCAGGTTGACAGGGTGGTCTAGAAAGCATTTACCATGCTTGTCTTTATTGGTGAGTACATTAGTATAGGAGTTGGAAGATCATGTTGTGGCTGTACAGGTCATTGGTTAGGCCACTTTTGGAAAACTGCATTCAATTCTGGGTCCATGGTATAGGAGTGATGTTGTGAAACTTCAAAGGGTTTAGAAACGATGCACAAGGATATTGCCAGGGTTGGAGTGTTTGAGCGAGAGGGAGAAGTGAATAGGCTGGGGCTGTTTTCCCTGTAGCCTTGGAGACTGAGGTTTATAAAAGGGGTTATAGAGGTTTATCAAATCATGAGGAGCATAGATGGGGTGAAAAGCCAAGTTCTTTTCCTCAGGATAGGGGGGTCCAAAACAAGAAGCATAGGTTTAAGGTGAGATTGGAATGATTAAAAGAGATCTAAGGGAAATCTTTTTCATGCAGAAGGTGATGCCTATATGGAATGTAACGCCAGAGGAAGTGGTGGAGGCTGGTACAATTACAACATTTATAAAGCATCTGGGTGGTCCATGAATAGGGAGGTTTAGAGGGCTATGGGGCAAATGCTTGTAAATGAGACTAGATTAATTTTGGATACTTGTTGTGCATGGGTGAGTTGGACCGAAGGGTCTTTTCCCATGCTGTATAACTTTGAGTCTATGACTCTGTAAACCTCTTTCTGTTCTTTTTATTCTAATTCTTTGTATAATGTCTCACTCCTCTATCGCTCATCTTCTTACCTAACTATATAGCTATGTTATTCAATCTCAATTACTCATTTAATCTTTAGTTTTTGATCAGTGCCACCTCTCCTTACAGGTAATGGCTGAATAGAGGACATATCTCTGTCCATTGAAAAGACAGCAACCAGAGGAGAGCCACCCTTTGGAGTCCCTTCGATGTGCAGGGTGTATTGGGAACAGGGATGAAATGAAGATTAAAAAGCTTGTGAATAGAATGATCAAATCCAGGATCATCATAAAAGCAAAATACTGTGGATGTCGGAAATCTGTAAAATAAACAGAAAGGTCTGGAGCAACACAGTAAGTCTGGCATTATCTGTGGAAAGATAAACAGAGTTAAACTTTCAAGTCCAATATGACTTTCTAAATCCATAAGAAGTAGAAACAGGAGTAGGCCATTTGGTTCCTCAAGCCTATTCTGCCATTCAATAGGATCATGACTGATCTGACAATCTTTATTTTCACTTTACTGCATTTTTGTGTAACCTTGATTCCTCACTGATCAAGAATCTATCTATCTCAGTCTTAAGCATACACATGAACTCTGCCTGCATTCTTCAGAATGTAGTTACATGTTTTTTAAACCTGTGAATGCATTCTTTTTGAACCAGACCTTTTACATCACACTAAACAATGCTGAATTTGGTGTAACAATGGGCTATTCAGGCCAGGTGGGATAGTTATTAAACTTCGCTAGTTATTATATAAGCGACTGCTTTACAGCGTTTTCATTCCACTACCTACAGTAACTATACTTAGGCCTTAAAGTTATGCACTGTGATGTAATTGTAAAACCACTTATTTTCTGCCTTGACTGAAATACTTGACCAAGGGACTTCAAATGAACATGTTAAATCTGCCTGTGACTCAATTGGTAGTAAGAATCACTGTCCTCTTTGACAATGACTGATTTTTCAATGTTGAATAATAGACTTACTGGAATTAAGCATCAGATATGAAGAATGGGTGATATTACTTTCAAAACACTGATATAATAACTCTGTCAAAACTCTTTGGGGTGAAAGTATGGCATACTGGAATAAATTTAACATTAGTCTTTCTCTGGATATAATGTTGAAGCAATTTGCCTCAAGGTTACATCTTATTTGCAATGTGGTACTGTGTACTGTTGTGGATACAAGTTTGAACCATATTCTTCTTGCCACTTGCACGCAATTCGCCTTTCAGGTTTGCTACCTCTTGTAAAGTGGGTTTGGGAGCAAGGTGTACCTTTGATATCCCAGAGGGTGAAATGGCGACTGTCAGCTGCTTCAGGAACCAATGTGAAGTAAAAGCGATGGCCGCCCTGCGGTTCATCCTTGTCCACCACGCTGACTGTATGGATCAGCTGTAACAAAGAACAAAGCGTCAAAGTCTGAGCTGTAGCAGTTCTTCCAGAGTGCCAACGATGTGGAACTCCGTCTGCTCGCAGGAATGCTGGCTTTCATCAATACAGTCCCCAACACCTCCACTGTCCCTGACTATCATGGGCAGCATTAACCATCTGCTATTACTGTGGAAATTAAATACACGGGCCCTGCTTACAACACGTTAAAGTGACCGATTATTGCAGAGTATTAAATAAGCTTCTGCAACTTTTGTTGTCGACGATAATTTGCATTTCTACAGCATCTTAATGTCATAAAATCTACCAAAGTGCTACACAGGAAAATTTCCCAACAAAAGTGGGCGGCACGGTGGCACAGTGGTTAGCACTGCTGCCTCACAGCGCCAGAGGCCTGGGTTCAATTCCCGCCTCAGGTGACTGACTGTGTGGAGTTTGCACACTCTCCCCGTGTTCGCGTGGGTTTCCTCTGGGTGCTCCGGTTTCCTCCCACACTCCAAACATGTGCAGGTTAGGTGAATTGACCATGGTAAGTTGCCCATAGTGTTAGGTAAAGGGGTAAATGTAGGGGAATGGGCCTGGGTGGGTTGCGCTTTGGTGGGTCGGTGTGGACTTGTTGGGCCGAAGGGCCTGTTTCCACACTGTAAGTAATCTACAAAAAAAAGCTGAGTTACGTGGAGAGATAGACAGGTTACTAGGAGCTACATTAAAGAGTAGGTCTTAAACAGTGCCTGCATATAAGAGAGGAAGAAGGGGTCAGAGAAGGAACTGTAAGACATACTGCCCAGGTAGCTGAAGGTACAGCCCCCAATGGTAGAACAATTAAAATTTGCACAATTCAATTAAAATACCTGAGAGGGTAATTGGAGGAGTGTCAATATTTTGGAGGGCTGCAGAGCTGGAGGAAGTTGCAGGCAGGGGCTATTGTAATGGGATTTGAAAGTAAGGATGAGCTCTTTAAACCTGAGGTGTTGTCACCACTGGGCCGAGGGATGAATGAGGCATCATACGTTCGGGGCCCGTACATGAGAATTTTGGATATACTCAGGTTTCATAAGAGAAGAGGAAATCTTGTGTCTGTTTCTTTTTAGGATCTCAGCAAGTCTAATTAGGTTAGTTTTAATGCTTGTCAGAGTTCACTTATTAGCTGGTACGTTGAGGATGTAGTGATCCCTATGAAATGAGCACATTATCAATTCTAGAGGGATACTATCAAACATAGAACAGTGTAGAGAGAATCTTACACTCTGGTAAGAAGGGATCTTTAATAATGGCAGTAGTACAAAGCCAAGTTCCAAAACCAATCCTGATGACCTACTCATTGATTGCAAACTCCACAACCCTTATATGATCCCACTTGTTTCCATTAGCACAAAAGATGGCGACCATCCAACATAGCTGTGTAATTACATTAACAGCAACATGACTTCCAAAGTTTATGGAGAAAGGCAGAAACAGGCTACTGAACTGGATGATCAACCATGACCATAGTGAATAGTAGAGCAGGCTCAAACGGCCTATTTCTTTTGTTTCTACACCTGGTGGGAATGGTACTCTCTTCCATCAACATGATCTCCAGGAGTTGTCAGCTCCTAAAGCATGTATGGAAACACTGTGATCTTCCAAACAAGTTGCTGCTGGAAACAGTCAGATATGAAACTGAGCAACTGTCTGTTACTCCAGAGATCTGAACATATCATCCACGTTCACAGTCACATTTCAATACTGAGGGAGCACTACATTGTTGGCAATGCTGTTTACGATATGATATTAAACTGAGCTACTGTCTCTTTTTTAAAGTAATATTTTTAAGAGAAACAGAGAATTTTGCCTTGTATTCTGGCCCTTAACTGTTACCACATTGTATGACTTTGATGTGTGCAAATTCCTTTCTGCTCTTCGGACACCACTATAGTGACTACACTTCAAAAGTATTTGTGAAGAAATGTGTCTTATTGTAAAACTCACAATATAAATGTACTTTTTAAAAAAAATTAAGTGATATAAGCAACCACCTCATAAATGTTTAACTTTAGCAGTTTGACTGAAAATGCCTCTCTCACTGCTCCAAGTATAGTGTGGCAGCACATATTGAGAAAGTCTACCCTCCCAGGTCTTAACTCTTCATCTTTAACAATTGCTGTCAGGAAACCTTTCAGTGGCAGAACTATCCTCTATGTGCTCTCAGTATGTAAATACCTGTATGAAAACTCTTGGGAAAAATCTTTATCGTGCTGCATTTGCATTAATTATGTTTTCAGCCTCTGCGAAAACCTTCAGTCAGCAAAACAAGCCTGGGAACTCAAAATGACTTGCATATTAGGCGGTTGTCAATGGGCCATTACCTCAAATACTTATTGATTCCCTGTTTATTGAAATCAATTGGATGGCTTTGCTTAATGAGGACCAGAGTTAGCTTGTATCAACTGATGACTTGTTCTAGGAGAAGATTTAGCTGATTGTATTAACCGAAAAATCCAATGAATATTGCATCTACCTGACCCGCTTTGGCATCTTCACAAATAGTAGCTTCGAATGGCATGGAAAGTTCTGGAGCATTATCATTGACATCCAGAATCCTGACACCGAGGGAGGCCTTGCTCACTTGGGAGTGGTCATCTACACAAAACACACCATCACGGAAACAGTTAGTTGAGGGTTATTTGAAGGAGAGAAGACAATACAACAGGATGACACTCAAGGCTTCTTGCACCTCTTTTGAAAGAACAGCATCAGTAGACTGACACCAAATTCCAATTTTTTTCCCTTGATGCTTTCAGGAGGATCAGCATCGACTTCATGATAAATCAATCATCCCTATACAAACAGGCTGGAGAGGTTCGATGTATGACAAGGATAGAGTTATTTCACGAGACAGAGATTCATTAATATTAATATTTACACATCCTTCCAACTCCTCTGGAGTAAACAAACTTTTATTGTTGCAATACATCACTACATTATTCTTAGCCCATATGTAAAATAAAATAAATAAGGAGTAGGACTGAGATTCCTGGCTGTGCTGTAGATTTATAAAGACATGGGCAGAATTTCAAACCACCTCTTGCTGGTGTTGCCTTGGGTACAAGAAGGTGGATGATTGAAAGTGGTGCTCTTGAATGATGACCGTTCATATTTGATTAACTCAAGATTACCATCAAGTATGCAATCACTGCAAAGATGATCAAATCACCTTCTTTGAAGTTTAGAAATTAGCTCAAATGAAATCAACTGCTTCTTTCTAACACAATATATGTTTTAAAATGATGTTGGAAATCTGAAACAAAAGAAAAACAGAAAATGTGGCAAATACTCATCAAATCTGGCAACATCTGTGCAGAGAAAGTGTACTGTGTTAGAATTTCAGATCAATGATCAATGATCAAGTTGTTGCAAAAGGACCACCCCAAACTGGTTTACTGGCCTTATTTAGTTAGAGACAAAAAAAACCTGCAGAAGGTGGAATCCAAAGTAGACAGGCAGGACGCTGGAAGAACACAGCAAGCCAGGCAGCACCAGGACTGAAGAAGGGTTACACCCGAAATGTCGACTTCTCCACATCCTGATGCTGCCTGGCTTGCTGTGCTCTCCCAGCCTCCGGCCTGTCTTATTTAGTTCGAGAGCTGTTGACTTGGTTCCATGCTAACCGGGGCAGAATGACTGCCAGCTAACACCCTCAAGGGTGGTGGGAGGGGTGAGGAAGTTAAATCAGGAGTTGAGCAAATAGTGGATAGAAGCAATCATGGAATGACAGAGAGGTTGGGAAGAATGCCAACTGAGTGACACGTTGATCTGGATTGGACTGCCTGAGAGCATGTGGAATCAAATGTAATTCTTTATGACTCTCCAACTGAATTTCAAACACATCAAAAGGAAAAGAAATAAAAACGCATCAGGGTCTTGGAGAAACAGTATGGAACAGGTAGCATCTGAGAGCAGGAAAATAGAGGCTCTACTCCTGATGAAGGACTTTTGCCCAAAACGTCAATGTTCTTGCTCCTCGGATGCTGCCTGACCTGCTGTGCTTTTCCAGCACCACTCTAATCTAGAATCTGGTTTCCAGCATCTGCAGTCCTTGTTTTTACCTTTGACGAAGCTCTGTTATGGGCTTAGCATAAGCTAATAGGCTGATTACTCTCCTTCTGTGATACAGAATTCTATAAGTTGCTTTTTTTTTAAAGGGGAAAGATTGGCAGCGCAGATTGGCAGCCCCAGAAACACGGTAGTAGGCGCTACCGGGACTGCACAAGAGAGCACAAGGGCTGCCACATGACTCAGAGTCGAAAGGTGTGGCGCTGAAAAAGCACAGCAGGTCAGGCAGCATCAAGGAGCAGGAGAGTCGATGTTTTGGGCAGGAATGCGGAGGGTGGGGTGTGGGTGTGGGGGAAAGGTAGCTGGAAAGGTGATAGGTCGATGCAGGTGGGGAAGGGGTAATTGTGGTAATTCGGTGGGGAGGGTGGAACGAATACGAGACAAAGAAGATGGACAGGTAATGCAGGTCAGAAGGCGGTGTCAAGTTGTAGGGTTGGGATGAAGTGGGGGGGGAGGGGAGATTTGGAATCTAGTGAAGTTGATGTTGATGTCATGTGGTTGAAGAGTCCCAAGATGGAAGATGCGGCAAGCTTCTTCCAGTTGTTGGGTGGCTTTGACTGGGCAGTGGAGATCGCTCAGGACTTGCATGCCCTTGGCGGTGTGGGAGGGGGAGTTGAAGTGGTCGGCCACAGGGTGGTAGGGTTGTTTGGTGCGTGTGTCCCAGAGCTGTGCCCTGAAACATGACAGGGCATTTCAGGGAACACCTCTGGGACACACGCACCAAATAACCCCACTGCCCTGTGGCTGACCACTTCAACTCCCCCTCCCACATGCAAGTCCTGAGCCTCTTCCACTACCCAATCAAAGACACCCGACAACTGGAGAAAGAACATCTCGTCTTTTGCCTTGAGACCCTTCAACCACACAGCATCAATGCTGACCTCAGTAGTTTCCAAGTCTTTCCTCCCCTGACCCCATCCTAGATATAACCCTCCAACTTGGCACCGCCATCTTGACCTGTCCATCTTCGCTCCCACCTATCCGCTCCACCTTCCCCACTGACCTATCAAATCTCCCACCTGTATTCACCTATTGCCTTCCGAGCAACCTTCGCCCCAGCACCACCTCCACCACCCCCTCCCATTTGTCTCTCAGCCCCCTTGCCCCCCATATTCCTGATGAAGGGCTTATGTTGAAACATCAACTCTCCTGCTCCTCTGATGCTGCCTGACCTGCTGTGCTTTTCCAGCGCCACACTTTTCAACTCTGACTCCCCAGCATCTGCAGTCCTCACTTTCTCCACATGACTCAGAGTCACTGGTTTTTTGAACAGGGAGATCTCAGGGCTCGGGGGAGTGGGTTGTGAAAGGGCAACTGGTGAGAAAGTAAGGTTGGGGTGTGGGGAGGGGGAGAGGACAGGGGGGATGTTATGCAGACATGGAGACATCTCACCGAGCCACACAGGGTCCCCCTGAAATGAGGCGTACCCCTTTCCTTCCCATCTCTTCTCATTAAGACATGAAGCGGCCTTTCAGTGTGACTATATGCATTTTCCTGGTCAATAGGCTCAGGAACAAACTTAGTTGACCTTTAATTATGTATTTTAATATTACAGGCGGCCTACTGATTTCAGCAGCCACCCACCTTGATTATTAGGAGGGTCAGTTCACACAGGTGGGAGAGCAGGTAACAGGCCAGCCACCTATTTTATGCGTTTCACCCCCTAAACCTGCGTAAAAACTGTGGCTCAAAATGTACTCACTCAGCAAGAAATGGATCCTGAACTTTCAAATCTATGAATCGTACACTCAGTGGTCATTAGATAACTAATAGCTCAGCTGCAGCCTTCAGAAACCTTTGTTGCATGTTTCAACATGGTCGTAACTCATCGCATAGCACTTAGACTCTTTTCGTACTAGCCTCACTGTCTCAGAATTGTGATCGTTCATTGTGCCCATGCTTCTGTTTAAACCACACTCAAGTACCATTGCTTCACGGGGAACAATTACATGGATGGATTTAGAAACAGCTAATGATTAAATTATAGGCAGATCGCTGTTCATGTGCAGTTGGTTTCACAGTTGTGAATTGGGAGTCTTGCCAATTTATCCTTATTATCCCATTCTTTACTGCACCCAAGTGTGACTGCTTCACAGTAAGGTGAAGGGCCGAGCTTGATGTCTGATCCTGGGAGAGCACACACTCAAAGGCTCCTGTGTCCTTCCCTATTGATGGTCAGTGATGGAGCTACTGTAGCTGATGAGCTGTCAGCCCTTTGGTTGTCTGGCAGTGTTTGACGGGTTAGGGATGTCACTATTTTTCACAAGGGTAACAGTACCAGAGGAAAACACAACACTGGCTGCCACTGTGAAGATGGACCCCCAGAATTTGGTATTCGCCAAACTTAGCTTGTCCAACTTTCACACTTTTGAAATCTAATGGTGAGTACATTCCAATAACAATAACATCCAACTGATTACTTCTACAGATTAATTTTGAACTTGGTGACTTTATACAGGTTTATAAAATCATGAAAGGTATAAACATGGTTAATGGCAGGTGTCTTTTTCCTCGGTTGGGGGATTTCAAGACTGGGGGCATTTTTAAGGCACATGAGGGGCAAATATTTTACACAGAGGGAGGTTTGCGTATGGAATGATCATCTGAGGAAGTGGTAGATGTGGATACAGATATAGTGTTTAAAAAACACTTAGGTATGTACATGAATCAGAAAGGTTTGTTGAGATATGGGAGCGGAGCTGGAAGGTGCGATTAGTTTAGTTTGGGACTATGTTCTGCATGGACTGGTTGGACCGAAAGGTCTGTTACTGTGATACAATTCTACAACTTTTCCCTCTAGACCTTTAACCAATAATTTTACATTTATGAATTTTGTGGTTATTGCTACACAAGAGAATAGTTTCCTTCTTATCTGCTTTTGTCAGAACCTTACCTCATCTTGCAAACTATCATCTTATGTTATGATTGCACTGAAAGATGGACAATCAATCTCCAAACATCCATCTGATTTCTATAACTGAAACATTAATGGCTGAAAGCATTTTTGCAAAGGAAAAGGTAATGATGCAAAAATGACCAGAACAATCAGCTTCCCATAGGTTATTCAGCTCAGAAAAGCTACAATAAACAAAAACAATTCTGAGCCAAAATTAACATTTTTTATTAGAATGTGATGGAACTCTGGTTTGTATTGACTGTTTTACATAAAGCTTCAAAGAGAAATTTCATGTACTGAGATGAACTGCATAAAACATGAATAATCTAGATTTGGGAGGGGAGGAGAGGTTGGGAAACACCAATGAGGCCACGTACAGGAACACATAAATGATCTGTTTTTCAATTGCCTACTTTGGTAGCCATACTGAGCATGACACAATGGATTCCTAACAGTAGAACTGGAAAACACTGTCTCTCCCTGTTTTCACTCAGCCTTTTAAAAGGCAACACCCATGGATAAGGCACTTTAGAAAATTATTTATTTAACAAGAACTCAATGTCCTGCATCATTTCCTACAAGATATCAGTTCAACAATTATGGTTACAGATTAAAAACTAGTAACTCTACTGGAATAGCTTGGCGAGGGGAATGACAAGTTCTGGAGCGTAAGTCTTCAGCACTATTGACATAATGTTGCTAGGGTCCACAGTTTTTGTCATACCCAGTACCTCCGACTGTTTCTTGTCATTAATGTTCTTTAGGGAAGGAAACTGACATCCTTACTTGGTCTGGCCTACAAGTGACTCCAGCACCACAGTAATGTGATTGACTCTTAATTGTCCTCTGGGCTGTTAGGGACAGGCCATAAATGCTGGCCTAGCCAGTGACACCCTCATACCTCTAAATTAATTGAAACAAAAATCACATGGAGTGAATCAAATTGGCTGAAAACTGGTATTTCTGATGTCGCAAATCACGACAGATAATAAATGTCCTCTTCTTTTCACTCAAGAAACCTTTTAAACATGTACCTTATGTGATTCTAGTGAGCTAGCATTTTTATTGGAGTCATGTGTAGCTGAGTGATAAAAGGAATTCAAATCATTGTGATGGATATGCGAAAAGAGCAGAGTCATAATCTCTCATCTGGTCAGAACATGCGTCGCCCCATTCCTTCTCTGTGCCAGGGAAAACTATCTTGATGTTTTCAAAATCTCTTCACAGCTGAACTCCTTTAACCTTGTGGAACTTCTGTACCCTTTCTCAAGCCTTTACATATTTTGCTGAAGTTTAATGCCCAGAAATATCCATAATACCCCAACTGATTAACCCATGATTTAGCAATGGGAATAGCAACCATAACATTGCTTTTATATTCAACATTTCTAGTTGCAAACTCAAATCACCCAGACACTTTACCCATTCAGATAGCAATGATAGTTTACAGAAGAATGTGAGTTAAATCTTGGAACTGCTTGTACTCAATTTTACAGTAAGTATAACTAAGCACAGTTTGTTTATAAATTTTGAGAAGTTCATATTTGTGTCTTTTCCTAAGGTGCTATATTATACAGGTTCATAGCAATTATGCTCATTGTTAGAGATCATCACGAATGATTTCAGCTGATGTTAATGCAGGAACCTAGAGGTGAACTCTTGGTAAGGTCTGTCTCTGTAAGTCGAATAAATAGTCAATAAATTATCATTTGTTTGCACCTGCCTTGGCTCCAGCTCTCTTCTAGCAAAGGCGCCCAGAACCTGGATGTGATAGGAACACAAATTTCAGTCTGATAAAGACATTGGCCGAGATTTGGCTGGTCCCAGAAAGAATTGGGAGAGTATGAGACAAGGGTGTCACACCAGGAAGGTTCCTCTGACAGAGACAAGCTGCGGAGGGTGGATTCCAGGAGGCAAGAATAACAGTGGCTCGGGTGTTGGCCAACAGGACACAGTGGTATCAATTTAAATAACTAAAGGGCTGCTTTGGCAGTGGCAGGGTACCTCCCCATGAACCTACTTCCACAACCAACACAACTGGAGGCTATCCACATCATGGGTACAACTTCACACTGGGATTTCTCATGGGGGGTGGGGTGGTGGGTGGACGGGTGAGGCAGAGCTGGAGACTGCACAACAGAAGTCTCCATGTTGGACCCCAGTTAAAATAAAAAATCAGCTCGCACCCCCCTCGTCCCCCCGCGTAAAGGTGCCTCATCACGCTCACACCCTGGGATACTCTTTGCAGCTTCAGTTATCTCTCCTGGTGGTACTGCTGAGCTGCTGTCTCTCTGACTGGGCTAATCACTTGTAAGGCCTGTCTATATTCCTTCATTGGATTAGTGGTGCTGGAAGAGCACAGCAGTTCAGGCAGCATCCAACGAGCAGCGAAATCGACGTTTCGGGCAAAAGCCCTCGTTGGATGCTGCCTGAACTGCTGTGCTCTTCCAGCACCACTAATCCAGTATTTGCTTTCCAGCATCTGCAGTTATTGTTTTTACCTCTTATATTCCTTCATTAGCCACCCCTCCTCTCTTTCTCCTTCAATGCACAGCAATAAACACATTGCTTCTTCACTTCCTCTCGCACCCTCCTACTCAACCTGTGCAACTGTGTCACAGGCAATACATTTCAAAGTGGGAAGTTTGTGGGCGGCACGGTGGCACAGTGGTTAGCACTGATACCTCACAGCGCCTGAGACCCGGGTTCAATTCCTGCCTCAGGCGACTGACTGTGTGGAGTTTGCACATTCTCCCTGTGTCTGCGTAGGTTTCCTCCGGGTGCTCCGGTTTCCTCCCATAGTCACAAGGATGTGCAGGTCAGGTGAATTGGCCATGCTAAATTGCCCGTAGTGTTAGGTAAGGGGTAAGTGTAGGGGCATGGGTGGGTTGATCTTCGGCGGGTCGGTGTGGACTTGTTGGGCCGAAGGGCCTGTTTCCACACTGTCATGTAATCTAATCATTTTGACAAAACTGAGGCTACTTCTGTTTTTGTCTCTTAATTTTATCAACCAAGTTCTTGTGGCACCATCTCAAACAACGTCTGAAAATCCATTAGGTGTGGTCGGAGTATCTTTCATCAATACAATTGATTATTTATTCAAAGTTCTTGTGTAAGTCAATGGCAGCTGTTTTTAATCAAGCTATGTCTTTCAAGGGACTATTAATTTAATCATTTGTTACCGACTTTGGCACCTCACTAACATTCCGCTGACTGCTCCATATGTGCAGTTTTCCTGCCCTTCCACAGGACATTTCTAGAACCTCCGAGCAAGCTACTGCTCAATTATCTCCACCATTGCTTCGTCCAGCCTTTAATTTTGATACATTCATGATCCTGAACTATCTATCTCTTTGGAGGAGAAAGTGAGGACTGCAGATGCTGGAGGTCAGAGCTGAAAATGTGTTGCTGGAAAAGCGCAGCAGGTCAGGCAGCATCCAAGGAGCAGGAGAATCGACGTTTCGGGCATCAGCCCTTCTTCAGGAATGAGGAAAGTGTGTCCAGCAAGCTAAGATAAAAGGTAGGGAGGAAGGACTTGGGGGAGGGGCACTGGAAATGCAATAGGTGGACGGAGGTCAAGGCGAGGGTGATAGGCGGAATGGGGGTGGGGGCGTAGAGGTCAGGAAGAAGATTGCAGGTTAGGAAGGCGGTGCTGAGTTCGAGGGATTTGACTGAGACAAGGTGGACGGAGGGGAAATGAGGAAACTGGAGAAATATGAGTTCATCCCTTGTGGTTGGAGGGTTCCTAGGCGGAAGATGAGGCACTCTTCCTCCAACCATCGTGTTGCTATGATCTGGCGATGGAGGAGTCCAAGGACCTGCATGTCCTTGGTGGAGTGGGAAGGGGAGTTGAAGTCTTGAGCCACGGGGTGGTTGGGTTGGTTGGTCTGGGTGTCCCAGAGGTGTTCTCTGAAACGTTCTGCAAGTAGGCGGCCTGTCTCCCCAATATAAAGGAGGCCACATCGGGGTGCAGCGGATGCAATGTGTGTGGTGGTGCAGGTGAATTTGTGGTGGATATGGAAGGATCCCTTGGGGCCTTGGAGGGAAGTGAGGGGGGAGGTGTGGGCGCAAGTATGCATTCCTTGCGGTTGCAGGGGAAGGTGCCGGGAGTGGAGGTTGGGTTGGTGGGGAGTGTGGACCTGACGAGGGAGTCACGGACGGAGTGGTCATTTCGGAACGCTGATGGGGAGGGGAGGGAAATATATCCCTGGTGGTGGGGTCCGTTTGGAGGTGGCAGAAATGACGATGGATGATACGCTGTATATGGAGGTTGGTGGGGTGGTAGGTGAGGATCAGTGGGATTCTGTCCTGGTGGCGATTGGAGGGGCGGGGCTCAAGGGCAGAGGAGCGGGAAGTGAAGGAGATGAGGTGGAGAGCATCGTCGACCACGTCTGGGGGGAAATTGCAGTCTTTGAAGAAGGAGGCCATCTGGGTTGTTCGGTATTGGAACTGGTCCCCCTGGGAGCAGATGTGGTGGAGACAAAGGAATTGGGAATATGGGATGGTGTTTTTACAGGGGGAAGGGTGGGAGGTGGTGTAATCTAGGTAGCTGTGGGAGTCGGTCGGTTTATGGTAAATGTCCGTGTTGATTCAGTCGCTCGAGATAGAAATGGAGAGGTCTAGGAAGGGGAGGGAGGAGTCTGAGACAGTCCAGGTAAATTTGAGGTCGGGGTGGAAGGTGTTGGTAAAGTGGATGAACTGTTCAACCTCCTCATGGGAGCACGAGGCAGTGTCGATACAGTCTCTATTTATCTCTCTGCCATTTTTCAGTATTTCTTTCTACTTTCTCATCATATTCTTCTGAAACATTTTCGGTTTCTCTCTATTTTGGTTGAATTGCCTAATTTTCTTTAATGATGCTAACCCCAACCCTAACCCTAACCCTAACCCATCCCTAGATCAATCACGTGCATTGCTTACTTGTGGGAAGACATAGTGAAATTACTTGGGTTTAGCATTCCCGTTGTTTTCTGCCAAGTTGTTGACTTAATTATTTCTCAATGAGTTTGCTTTTTTTATGTTCTGAATTATTTGCTTTTTTAAAAAACTGGTTCAGTACTGCATTTGGTGAATGATGCGCAGTTTTACACCCCATAACTCAAGAAGGATGCCCTGACCCTGGAGTGTGTTCAGAGCAGGTTCACGAGAATGGTCCCAGGAATGAAAGGCTTAACATATGTGGAAAGTTTGAAGACTCTGGGTTTATACTTGGTGGAGTTTAGAAGGATGGAGGTGGGGGGGGAGGAGATCTAATTGAAACTTAAAGATTACTGAATGGCCTGGACAGAGTGGATGTTGGGAAGATGTTTCCATTGGGAGGAGATATTAGGACCCATGAGCATAGCCTTAGAGTAAAGGGAAGACCTCTTAGAATGGAGATGAGGAGAAACTTCTTCAGCTGGAGAGTGGTGAATCTATGGAATTCATTGCCACAGAAGCCAGGTTACTGAGTATATTTAAGGCTGAGATAGAAAGATTCCTGAGTATCAACATGATCAAGGATTGCAGGGAGAACATGGGAAAATGAGGTTGAGAAACTTATCAGCCATGATTGAACGACAGAGCTGGGTCGATGGGCTGAATGGCCTAATTTCTGCTTCTCTGTCTTATGGTCTATATTTTAACCATTTTCAGTTCTTTCTCTTTTGAAATATTTTAATCAAGCATGTTTAAACTTCAAAAATATACTTCATTCATAAAAATCTTTTAATATGCACACACAGTCACTGAAGAAGTTTGGTTCTGTACAGTAGCATATGAAGGTTCAAGCAAGCATTGGGGTTTGACTCCATCCAGCAAAGAAATCAAAGGCAGTTTTTACTTGTACAAGATTATATTTACATATATATGAGGCAGTAGCAGAGTCCAATAACTGAACGGAATCCCATTTAACTTCAACAGAAAGACCTCATGTCTTTCCCCTCTGTGCCTTGGTGGCAGCTGCACACACTCCTGGACCTTGGAATGTGTCAGTCTACAACACTCAGTCATTGGTTGGTTTTGACTGCAATGATTCAAGAATATGGGTCATCAACACCTTCACAAAGGCAATGTTAGCCTGTTCAGTGACTCTCCCTGTTACAATTAAAGTTACATAGTTATTACCTTTGCATTATCTTCCCTGTCCCACTTCACCCTTGAGAACTACAGTGGTAGCACCTTTAACCTCATCCTTATTAAAGTAAAAATAGTGCACAAACTCCACATTCTTAAGAGGACAGGTTGTATAAACTTGTTCTTATTCCCTGAAATATAAAAGACTGAAGGGTGACCCAGTCAAGGTTTTTCACAACGTTAAAAATAGTGCGTTTTGAGAAGATTTGTAGCTCAGGTTGAGGTTCTGGATGTAGGTTTGCTCGGGTAGATACAGACAAGCAATTTCCTCTGCTGAGGTAGTGAATGCAGAACGGAAACTTAAAATGAGAGCTGGGCCAGTCAGGAATGAAATCAGGAAGCATTTGTTTTCACGCAGTGGGGAGCAGAAATCTCTGCCCCTAATGGCTACGGATGCTGAGTCAATTAGAGCTTTCAAGGCTGAGATCAATCGGCTTTATGAGATGAGGGTATCATGGGATATACAGAGGATATAAACAAAGTGAAGATAGAAACTAGCCATGACCTAATTGAATAGTGCAGTGTGCTTGAGGGGTTGAATGGCCGAATCCTGTTTCTATGTTTACATTTGTAAATTATCTTTAACCCATTATTTTTGGGTAGTTTAAGCCACATGCCTCTTTTTGCCATATTATTTGAATGGCAGCATATCTCGTTTCCATTCTTCAAACCGTAATGAAGTCACAGGACAATAACAGAACCCATCTCAATCCCCAAAATTTAACTATTCCCTGCAGTATTGCTGTGTTTGAATGTTGAAAAAATGTCCTTGGGTAATATTGCCATCACTCTGTTTCTCCTAATTTCTCCATCTGAATATTATGTAACCAGCAACGCTCAATTCTGAGCAAGTCTCAGCCACATTCCTGTTAAGATGCAATTAAAACAGAAAATTTGAGAAAGCATTGCAGGCCAGAGGGTATCAGTAGAGAGCAAAGCAGAATTAATATTTAAGGACCATAACCTTTCAATCAGAATTGTTAATATAGGTATTATTACTCTTTGGCTTTATGTGGCCTTCGCAATTCAAATTTATTTCAAATACTTTGTCCATTGTCTTCCTAAAGCTTAAATATCGTAATCTCTTAAATCACCTATTAAGCTTATTAATCCTTTCTCCAACAATGTGTTTCATTATTATTTCCACTTTGAGGCCTTCCCATATCCCTTTCTGCTTTTGCTTTAATTTCTGCTTCATTTAATCTTTGTCTTTTCTTCCCTGAACTAATATGATTGAATCTTGCATTCTTCCCCAAATCTTTCTAAATTCATTCAAAGCGTATGAGCATCACAGATAATGCCAGCATTTATACCAGCTTATAAACCCCTTGAGAAGATGCCGGTGAGTTGCCTTTTTGAATCACTGCGGCCCATGAGGTATTTACACTCCCACAGTGCTACTAATGAGGGGGTTCCAGGATTTTGACCCAGTTACACTGAGGAAACGGTGACATAGCTCCAAGTCAGATGGTGAGTGGCCAGGAGGTGAACTTTCAGTGTTCTCATGTACCTGCTGTCCCTGTCCTTCCAGATCGTACAGGTTGTGGGTGTAACTCCAACAAAGTTCAGGAAACTCAACATCGTTCAGAACAAATCACACATAGTGGCAGCTGTGTGCATCATATAAAAGGTGTGTTACACTAACTCATCAAGGCTCCTCTACCTAATTGTTCTTGACCATAGGGAAAAGCCAGTAGTGTACTATTAAACGCCTGACATACAAGAGGCAATGCATTGGACTTGTTGGCTCTCCCAGCCTGCTAGGTGGGACTTGTGTTGTCTCCACAAATTTCTTATCCTAATGTGGATAAGAAAGAAACAGTTCTCTCTACTGGGGAAGAGTGTAACTGGAGGCCATTAACACGAGATAGTCATCAAATAATCCAGTCAGAACTTCAGAAGGAGCTTCCTTACCCATATAGTGGTGAGAATGTGGAGCACACTACCAGCAAATAGTATAGGTGTATTTAAAGGGAAATTGGACAGCATATGAGGGAGAGGGCAATAGAGGATAATATCCATAGATCTAAATGAGAAAAGATGGAGAAGTCATTGAGGTGAAACATAAACACTGCTAGGGACTGGTTGGGGCTGTTTCTGTGCAGTATGTCCAATGTAATCCTATACAATTACTTTGCTCGTGAATTCAGTGTCATTATACCTGTGGTGTCCACCCTGGTCCAACACTGGCACCTCCAAATCATGTTTGCCAGTGAGGACACTAATCTTAACATAGTCAATGCTAAAAAGAACTGCTGCTATTTTCCTGAACAGCTAAATCTGCTATCCAAGCAATGTAATTACCTCTCTACTTTGACAGTTCTTTGCACCAATGTGACTAAAGAAAATTCACACTCATGATTCTTGCTTTAAAATCTAACCCTGACATCCTAAAGCTCACGCTGAAGATCCTCATTTCTGCTTTCTCCGATATCATTTGATCCTGCATGAAATGGTAGTGGTATTATATCACTGGACTGTTAATCCAGAGACTGAGATAATGCTCTCGGGACTTGGTTTCAAATCTTGCCACAGCATATGGTGGAATTTGGATTTAATAAAATAGAAGGAAGGGTCTAATGATGACCATGACTCCATTGTTGGCAAAATGCAATCTGGGTTCCTTAGGGAAGGAAGCTGCCTTCCTTACCTGGTCTGGCCTACATGTGACTCCAAGCCCATAGTAATGTGGTTGACTCTTAACTGCCCTCTTGGCTATTATGGATGGGCAATAAATGCTGCCCTAGCCAGCAACACCCTCATTCTGTGAAGGAATAAAGGAAAATAGTACAAGGACTTTTCTTTGTCGAAAGCCTTTTACCCCGATCTCATTATACCTGTGGTGGATGTTAAGGCCCATGATTGTCTTGATATATTCTCAAAGTCCTGAATGCTTGATGTGGTTTGGGGATGCGCCCCTCACTAACTATGATCATGGTTTCTGAGCTTGAGGAATCATTTGCAATGTACTGTTAAGTCTAGGAATGCTGAGCTGAGCTGAGCTGAAAGGTTATCCAATCTTTTGTGAAACATGATTAATGATACAAAAACTCCTCTCTATCCTCATGACTGTGGAGCCCTGTATAACCACCAATTCACA
Organism: Chiloscyllium punctatum; assembly: GCF_047496795.1. Lineage (NCBI taxonomy): Eukaryota > Metazoa > Chordata > Chondrichthyes > Orectolobiformes > Hemiscylliidae > Chiloscyllium > Chiloscyllium punctatum. Next base: position 61,068,080 of record NC_092775.1, read on the forward strand.
TCCCACAGTCTAAGAATCAGATACTCTTGTTACTCTGCCTCATGGTAGTCCTCACACAAGATTAAAAGCTCACAAATAGCCTGTAATGATATGTGTTCGGCAATTCAATATACTCAACAGAGAGCATTTCACAGTTTAAGGTGCAAGCTTCTGACTGTGATTAAATCATTGTTTTGTCTGCTCTTTGCACAAATTCAAACCTCTGGAACGACTTGTCAACAGGTACAACAATTACAGAAAATTTCTGCAGGATGATTTCTGAGTGTGGCCAATATATCTTCCGAGACAGCTCTGAAGGCAGTTGGGGATATGCTTCCCAGTCACCATGGTGACCTGGATTGCTGTCTGATTGCCTTTGGGAGTAAGAGAGGAATTTTCCTTCATTAGATCCCCAAATTAACTTAAAATTGTTTTCCTCAAAAGGCAGTGAAGTAGAATTGTTGATTTTGTTTTAAGGGGAAGGGAGATTGACTCTTAATAAGCAAAGGGTTGAATCAGCGGTAGTCAGGAATGTGGAGTGATCTAATCTGTGATGATCTTATTGAAGGATGGGGTAGGCCAAAGAGGAGAAAAAAGACAATTCCTGCTCCTAATATCATGAATGGCATATCATGTAAGGTAAGACCAGGAAGACCATTTTGTGTGGGGAATCAAACATATGGAGCCATCAAACTGAGCAAGTCTAGAGATGGTTTGAGGTGAAATGTCTTCATGATGATAATTGGTGGGGTTTGGCTTTGGGAGTAGGAGTTAATTGAGGCAGGGACAACTTAAGTGGAGCTTGAATCAACAATTTAATGCAATGGATGAGAGATAGCCCTGGGTGAGGCCCACAGCAGTGAAATTTGACCAGCATAGAGCTGGAATAGACACAAATAGCTAATAGGAATCTTGCTCTGTTGCTGGGTTAATAATGAAAGTTACAAATAACAGACTGTATAGAAATAAGGTAAGAATTTAGGATCAGAAGCCTCCTGCCAAAGAAGGCATTTTGATTGAAAAATAGAAACATCGAAAATAAGACACGGGTAAGCGACTTGGCCTTTTGAGCCTGCAACACCATTCAATGTGATCATGGCTGATCACACAATCTCAGCATCCCTCTCCCACTTTCTCTCTATATCCCTCAATCTTTTTAGCTGCAAGGGCCACATCCAGCTCCCTCTTGAATATACCCAACAACCTGGCCCCAACACAGCTTCCTGTGAGAAAGAATTCCATAGGTTCATAACTGAGTGAAGAAATTCTTCCTCATCTCAGTCTGGAATGGCTTACACCTTATTCTTAGACTCTGATCCTTATGCAACAAACACTTCTGCCAGAAACATTTTTTCCTTTAAGGCATTACTCTAAAATTACAGAGTAGCAGGAACATTTATAGAACAGATTGGACTCAAATGTTGCATCACTGAATTGATATTTTGACTGACAAAATAAACAGACGGTAGAGGCTGTGTTTGCTCCCAAGAAAAGAGCTGTTCAATTATACACAAACTGAGAAAGCAAACTAGTAGAGCTGACTAGAGTTCATCCCTGTGGCATTTTCCCAGATGACCACTATTTAGCGCCTTATATTTGCCACCTCCACCAAAATGCGATACTAGTTAAGGGTTGGTGTTTGTAGTTAACTGGCAATAATCCTCCTTTATCTTTGCTTTGTCACTACAAAGTAGAGGATACACTATCATAGATTATAAAATGTTCTTACGCCACAAGAATTTTTATTGCACATCAGCAAAAATTAGAATTACAATTTGTCGGGCAAATTAAGACAATAGGGAGCTGGTACAGTTACATCGGCTTCCTCTGAAAGTACAGTGGATCTCCTTGTCTCTGCACAAGACTGTGTGTGACATCAGTAGAAGGACTGTAGCTGATGTAGCTTGAACATTAACCCCGTCAGAACCATTATCTCATCTAACCATTCTGAACAGTGATGTCTTGACATTTGAAATACAGAGTTGGGCATCTTCACATATTAAGATTTACAGTTTACTAAAGGTGAGGAAATCAGACAGAGCACATGGGCTAGTGTGACTGAATTTCACTGAGTCATCTCATGCCCTTTCTAAACTCATTTGGTCCTCAAAGCACATCACATAGTCAATCAACTCCATTCCCATTAAAGTACTATTGACAACGCTTCCTGGGTTCTCTCTCTTCATGTGCTGTAATGTATTCTCACTCTGAGTGAGGTGATGCTCTTGTTACATTGAACTCTGCCATCTTATGATGTCAAGCACAGTCAGAAGGTGGAGACAGAGTTTGACACTTGACTTCTTAGGGAGCAGATATTTTCTGTACAACTCCATTGCATCTTAGTAATTGTGTCTAAATAGTATTTAGATGTACTTATTACTATCCTGCAATAATCAGTTGCCATAAACTATCACAAACAATACTTACTTGGAACTATATACTGGCAGAGGTGATAAATACCATTCATTGCAATTGGAGTTTTTGACATTTTTCTCTGTTTCCAATCTAGTGTGATCACTCTTTCACAAAAAAATTTCCTTAGTTTCCTTCATATTTGTACACAATCACCCTACCACCAATTTCCCTTTCTTTCCCAATGTCCTTTAATGTGTAGTCAACTGGTTCCCAAAATCTTGCGCTTCTACTTTGGGAACATCGCATCCAAATCCCTCTGGTAAGTTTCCACCTCTGCGACAGTACTGACACAGTTGTAATCAGTCATGAACAGCATTCTCTGTAACTGACAAAGGGAATCTATTGCTGTCCTTCTTGACCAGTCTGAAGTCATGGTTCAGTCTATGTGTGGTTCAACAGTACCATTGTCTGGTGAAAGCATCACTTGTGCACTCCATCAGGTAACAATGGGGGGATTATCCTGGCCTGTGATGACAGATTTGGATGTGGGGAAGGGAGATATGAAACAGTAAAATTAGAAAGAAAGATGGTGGACATATTATTTCCATCTGCTCCTGGTTTTTCCAGGGTCATGTTTTGTGCACGGTTGGTGCAAACCCAAGTGAATCAGTTACAAATCCAGCTGAGGGATTTTCCAATTAAAATTTCTCTTTCCCAATAGCATAGTTGTCCCATACTGTATCCCCAAACTAGCAATGCGAAGCTGAGAGCAGGAGTAGGGTACAGGTAAAATAGACCAGCTGTGAAGGCTTTGATCAATTGAATGGAATGGCCAGAGGAATAGACAGGTTAAGTTGCTGCCTTGATGTGCATAGACTGGGCGATGCCTGTTTGGTAGGTGAGTGGTAACTACTTGGAAGGCACTTTACCAGTCCAGAGTTTCACCTTCTCTCAGATACAGTGTGAGCATTGTACTAATGGAGTTGGCAACTTCAGAGCAAGCTGCCAGTTCAGTGTTCAGTGTTCAGCAAGCATTTTGCCCTTGGTGAGCATGAGAGTTGCAGCACACAGGTGTGGTGCATATTTAATGAGGTGAGCAGCGGAAAATTGCATGGGAAAACTCAAGCAGGCTTACAGAAGGAAACTTTCCATGAAACGGCCCAAAATTGACAGTGGAAATTTTTTGGAAAAGATCCGCCCAGTGTCTTCTTGACTTAATAGCAGCACCTTGTTAGTGATGAACACACCTCTTGCGCCACTAATATGTAACAGCAGCCTGAAACAGCTAGCTTCAGCTGTTGTTCAAACCAGTGAGCTATCTTACCAGATCTGAGGTTGATTAGGACCAAAAGTGATGGTCTTTAAGTGTGTTCAAGAGTTTGAGAGGCGGGCAGAGAGAAAAGGTCTGGGCAGGGTAGCCAAAATCCTTTGATGCATCCGCTTCAGCATCAAATGTTCATAGTGAACAAATGGCTCAGACAAGGCTACTTATAAGCCCAAACCTATAGAAGGTGACATAGCAGCAATATTGAGCAGTAATGGTAAACAATAGTACAGACCCCCTTGGCCTATTTCTTAATTAGGACATTGAGGAAAGAGAGCTCACCTGCCTATTCTGTTCCTGAGCACAGGATGGAGGTCACTAAGCCATGCAAGGAAATTATCTCATGGATCTCCAGAATCAAATATAGCAAATATATCATCTACATGCTGCAAATATACTAAGATTGGGAGGTTAGCTGTCATTTCATGAAAGACACATTTCTCATGCAACCCAACAAAGATGCTTGTGAGCGTTTGGCCTATCAGGGATTCCACATGTCTTAGTTGAGGAAGTGACCAGGGGTTTTCTATTACCATTTAACACAAATATACTGGTCAGTATACAGGTTGGGATTGCTAATAATAAATCGAGGATTGTTGGTTAAGCTTGCAGCCTGGCCCAGTTACATGCAAGAGAGGTTACGTAATTATGCACATGCCTCTGGTCTTTGCCAGTGGAAAGAACATGTACACACACCGCACTAGTTTCAACTCCACACAATTCGAATCTATTTCTCAGAGCAATGCTTTAATAAATCAGAGTCAACGTGTTTGGTTTAAAATTTAAAATTTAAACCAAGCTTGGCAGTTTATTATCAGTCATCATTAACTGGTGCATCCTCAATGACAATGTCTCGACCTATCTGAGTTCACTTGCCAATTGGCTGTCACACAGTCTAAACGTAATTGCTTGTGAATTGTCTTGATGAGCGTAAGACAGAAAGATTCAACAAAATGTGTTTTTTCAGCAATATTCGATTTCCGTATTAGAAAATGATCATTTGTCATTAATGTAGCAAAATGCCCTGATGCACTTCACAGGAACATTACCAATGACTATTTCACATGAAGTTACATCAGTAGCAGTGTTCTTTCTAATTTCCAAGGCCTGTGACAATAGACAATAGATAATAGGTGCAGGAGTAGGCCAATCAGCCCTTCTAGCCTGCAATGCCATTCAATATGATCATGGCTGATCATTCCTAATCAGTATCCTCTTCCTGCCTTATCTCCATAACCCTTGATGCCACTATCTTTAAGAGCTCTATCCAACTCTTTCTTAAATGAATCCAGAGACTGGGCCTCCACTGCCCTCTGGGGCAGAGCATTCCACACAGCCACCACTCTCTGGGTGAAGAAGTTTCTCCTCATCTCTGTCCTAAATGGTCTACCCCGTATTTTTAAGCTGTGTCCTCTGATTCGACATTCACCCATCAGCGGAAACATGTTTCCTGCTGCCAGAGTGTCCAATCCTTTCATAATCTTATATGTCTCAATCAGATCCCCTCTCAGTCTTCTCAACTCAAGGGTATACAAGCCCAGTCGCTTCAGTCTTTCAGTGTAAGGTAATCCCGCCATTCCAGGAATTGACCTCGTGAACCTATGCTGCACTCCCTCAATAGCCAGAATGTCTTTCCTCAAATTTGGAGACCAAAACTGCACACAGTACTCCAGGTGTGGTCTCACCAGGGCCCTGTACAGCTGCAGAAGCACCTCTTTGCTTCTATACTCCATTCCTCTTGTTATGAAGGCCAGCATGCTATTAGTCTTCTTCACTACCTGCTGTACCTGCATGCTTGCCTTCATTGACTGGTGTACAAGAACACTCAGATCTCTCTGTACTGCCCCTTTACCTAATTTGATACCATTGAGGTAGTAATCTGCCTTCCTGTTCTTGCCACCAAAGTGGATAACCATACATTTATCCACATTAAACTGCATCTGCCATGCATCTGCCCACTCACCTAACTTGTCCAGGTCACCCTGTAATCTCCTAACATCCTCATCACATTGCACCCTGCCACCCAGCTTTGTGTCATCAGCAAATTTGCTAATGTTATTGCTGATACCATCTTCTATATCATTCACATATATTGTAAAAAGCTGCGGTCCCAGCACTGATCCCTGCGGTACCCCACTGGTCACTGCCTGCCATTCCAAAATGGAGCCATTTATCACTACCCTTTGTTTCCTATCAGCCAACCAATTTTCAATCCAATCTAGTACTTTGCCCCCAATACCATGCGCCTTAATTTTACTCACTAACCTCCTGTGTGGGACTTTATCAAAAGCTTTCTGAAAGTCCAGGTACACTACATCTACTGGATCTCCCTCGTCCATCTTCAGAGTTACATCCTCAAAACATTCAAGAAGATTAGTCAAGCATGATTTCCCCTTCATAAATCCATGCTGACTCTGACCTATCCTGTTACTACTATCCAGATGTGCCGTAATTTCATCCTATATAATAGACTCCAGCATCTTTCCCACCACTGAGGTCAGACTAACTGGTCTATAATTTCCTGCTTTCTCTCTCCCACCTTTCTTGAAAAGTGGTATAACATTAGCCACCCTCCAATCCTCAGGAACCGACCCTGAATCTAGCGAACTCTGCATGGCAAAACTTCTTAAACTGTGCAGTTTAGAGGGAATGTTAATAAGGAGATATTAAGACAAGGATTGTTGAACAAATAAATCTTAAGAAGCATCTTAAAGGAAAAGAAAGACTTTGAAAGGTGAAGATCTTCAGGAAAAGAATTCCAGAGTTTCGAGTAAAGAAGCTACAGGAATGGTCACCAATGGGAGGGTGAAGGGAGCAAGGATTCACAAGAGATCACAGGACACAAAAGTGTTTCTTATTATCTACTTGCCTCTTTAACAGGCCTTTTAGCATCATCCTTACTGCAGCACCAAGATCAACTCACTTAGTATAGAGAAGGGAATAAATCTGAAGTAACCTTAATCTAGGATTCTGTACTACACCACAGGTAAATTTATCAGGGAGCCATGAGTAGACTTGGATAACGGTTCTTATAATGTTGAAGATGAACATTTATCCAGTCAGACTGTCTCCTGCAGTACTTAATAAATCATCTTGACTTGCAAATATTGCTGAGCATTACTGCCTTCGACATGACTTAACCACATCTGGCAGATTCCAATTATAGCTGATGTTACCGACTGCAATAACTACCTCCTAATTCTAGTGCTCTAATGCTTACATTTCATCCTGAACTGCTAAAGCCATAGATATGCCCTATTGGATTCAGACAATAATTAATATGAAGGATTGAAGGTACTCTAATAACTGCTAAGACGTTGGATTAAGAGAACAGTTCTTGTAAATTTAAAGCGAACCAATTAATTATATTCTGCAGCAACTGCAATGGAAACATGAAGTGAAATAAAAGTTCATTTTGGATTAAATATTTCATTAATATTTAATATTATCAGAAAAATTCTAGCTGGAAACCATTTGCTGTCCAATGTTCAGATGAATTTAATTTGTTTTATTTTTCTAATCGGAAATTCACTCCCAAGTTCCTTGTTTATTGGTTTTACGGCTTTCATGAAGTGGGAAGAATAATAATCTTTAGTATTGGCTAGGAGGCCATTATGGATCTGATAGAAATACTTAAGTGTTTCACATGATTAGCTGTTGTTTTATGGTAGCACTCATATGTCTGAGACAGAATAAGTTCATGTCTTACTCCAGAGGCTTGAGTACCTACATTTAAGCTGACACTCCAGTGTAAGCATGGTGGCTCAGTGGTTAGCACTGCTGCCTCACAGCACCCAGGACCCGGGTTGGATTTCAGCCTTGGAGGACTGTTCTGTGTGGAGTTTGCACATCGCCCCTGTGTCAGCGTGGGTTTCCTCTGGGTGCTCTGATTTCCTCCCACACTCCAGGATGTGCAGACTAGGTGGAGTTGCCATGCTAAATTGCCTATAGTATCCAGGGATGTGTGGGTTAGGTGGGTTAGCCATGGGAAATGCAGGGTTAAAGATAGGGGGTTGGGTCAGGGTGAGGTGCTCTTCAGGGAGTCAGTGTGGACTTGATGGCCGAATGCTATGGGGATTATATGAGTGCTGCACTATTAGAGGTATCATCTTTCAGATGAAATGCTAAATTATGGCCTATTAGGAAGGTGTAAATATGACACTACTGGAAGAACAGCAGGCACATTCTCCTTGGTGCAATGTCCAATATTTGTCCCTCATTCAACATCACTAAAGTAAATGATCTCATGATTGTTGAATATTGCTGTGAATCATTTGGACCCTGCATTGCTCACATTATAACAGCAACTACATATTAAAAATATCCTTTCATGCCTTTTCATGAAAAATAATACGAGTGAATTTCCCTAAGGGCATCTTTTAATGACCTTGCTGTAAACTAGGATAGGGTTTCTTTCTAAACTTGGATCAATCTCATAGAGATTAACCATTCTAGACACATTACTCTAAGTGCTATTGCTGTGTTGATTTACATGAACAATGCTTACCAGTTAAGTGAAGCAACTCTTCTCATGGTATTTGAATATTCTTAAAGAGAACAGTTTTTTTGTGAATCATGAATTCACAAAATCATTTTTTTATCATTGTTTATCTACTACAATAAATTTTAATCTACTTTCCTGAATCAGTCTTGTCCAATTTATCCCAAATACCTGCCTTGTTCAGATTTAAAACTTTTACCTTGCACTCAACTCCATCGCGTTCATTCTTATACAATCATTTTTACACAAGAACTCCGTGACCATAGAGTTTTTAATTAACCGTTTCTCATTACACAATACTGAACCTAAGCCAACCTGTTCCTTAGTTCGTTCCTTGACACATTGACCTAGAAAGTTAACTTGAAAGCATACCATGAACTTACCTTCTGTGTTACCATTACTAATTTGGCTTGTCCCATCTGCATGAGGGTTAAATTCCTCAATGATTGTTGTGTTACCAATGTTATATGCATCTCTAATTTTCTGCTTTAAATCCTGCCTGACACGATGACCACAATTTGGGGGCAAATGAACTATTCCCACCAATACTAACCCCTGTCATTTCTCAGCTCCCTCTAAACTATCATACCTCTTGACTTTCTCAGTGGAGCTCCTTTATCTCTATTTTCTTTATTCCTCCTTTATTACTTGGGCGACATTCATCCTTTCTCATTTGTCAGAAGTCCAGTGTTTTGGAATGTTTTGTTTCTCAGCCTTGGTCAGCCTGTATTCGGGTTTCCATCATGGACCCTGTTTAATCTTATTCAGTTCTACCTGTGGTATTAATTTCCCTATCTTATTGTGAATGATTTTCAAGTTCAGATATTTTGCTGTTACCTTGAACATTTCCCCATTGATGTCAGCTTTATTACTAATGCTCTATTAACTTCTGTTCAGCTCTGTATCCCTTTGCTCAATGTCTATCAAGTCCCATTTCTGGTCTATAGACTGACTGCTTTTACACTCCTACTGCTTTTAATTTTACAATTACATGAATTCACCTGCTTCCTTCACCCTTGTCCCATTTCACTAATTTAAATCCCTATATATAGGTCAGTTACTCAATTCACCAGGACACTGGTCCCAGTCCTCCTTCACTGAAGCATGTATCAAAGAACCAAATCCCTCTTTCTTATGTGGGCCCATAAATCAAACTCTTATTCTGCAGATTCCAGTCTTTCAGCTAAACATTTAACTATTTAAGGAAGGATTCTGAGGAAAGGTCACTTGACCCGAAGCGTTAACTCCGCTTTCTCTTCAAGATTTCATCTATTTATTTCTACAGCGATTAGCTTGTGGTACAGGGCACAATCCAGAGATTATTACCCAGGAGGTTCTTTGACTTTATCTTCACAAGCTCTCTTGCAAAATCTTCATCCTAGTTTTACCCATGGCATCAGTTCCTATGAGGTCCATAACGAATGAATCTTTCCCTTCCCACTCTGAGATGATCTCCAGGAGATGTCCTGCACCTTGTCACAAAGCAAACATCACAATTTTCAGAATGGCTGGCTGTAGCTGCCGTAACTATTCCTCACACTACTGTGTCCTAGATTATCTGTCCCTCTTAAGTGAATGGCCTCTTGCACCAAAATGCTCATCCACCTTGCAGACTTTGCCCTTATCTATACATGCAGCAGAAATTCCATGCCTGGCAGATAAAGACAAAGCAGAGATTCCTTCAATATTGCATATACCAGGATCTCTTTACTTGCAGATACATATTCATACTAGCCTTCCCTGATCACTAACCTGATCTGTACTACTGCATGCAAATGTCTCCTGGAACAAAGTGTCCTGACAATTTACCACTTTTCTGATGCTCTGCAATGACTGCAAATTGAAGTCGCGTTCAACCGCTCTGTACTGAATGAACATAGTTGCAGATGCGGATGTGTTTGTCTGGAATCACAATGCAATCTACAAGTTGAAATTATGGCTCGCAACCTTCTCTCCCAACCCTAAGTAATCTTATTTCATACGTTTAGTTAGTTCAGATTGCTTTTTATTTAACATATTCATTTCTCAAGGCGAAGTTAGTGATTCAATCAAGAAAAAATTAAGTTTGGAGAGAGTTGTACACTTGGTGTCAGCGTTCCTTTAGCAGGGAGCTGAAAAGCTGGCAGCATTTCTAGTTAGGAAATGTATGAAGAAATCCCAGTTGCCATCAGTCATTGCCACAAATTGCATGAGATCTTTGACAACCACATCAACCTGAGACACTGTATTTAGGGAAGGAAGGAAAATTGAAGTGAGAATATGTGTCACATGGATTAAGCCACGAAACACAGCTTCAGGTTCTCATTGTCCTCACACAACAGTTTACACAGAAACTAATTTGTCATTAGCTCTATTTCACAAAGAACTGTTACTGAACAACACAGGAGCAGCAAACAGTAAATTTGTTGAACCGTAAATCAGTAACAATGAACCCAGGAGTGAAATTCATGGGTAATGCGGAATTAAATTTGATTTTCTTCAAAAAGCATGTGATCGCCTCTGCAAATTTTCAGACTTAAAACAGTGAATTAGCTCCAGGATTACTTTCAAGAGTTTACCCATTTATTTTTAAACTACTCCATTATTTGACATTTTCCAGCATGTGCTTATTTTATCTAGGTTAATGTCTTGAAATTGTAATGTTCTCTGAAAACGAGGTACAAGTTTTATTGTGCAGAATTACATGTGGACTGGCTTATCCAATGGAGAGCAGAAGATGCATTGATTGATTTTATGAAACTGCAGATAAATGATTTCTCTCTGAGGGCTGCTGAGAGTTGCAAGTAAAATTAATTCTTATAACTTCTGGCAGTTTTCATTTGAATCCTAATTGGAGAAGGCATACTGCAGAAAGCCGTGATCAGATTCCAACCCTGTTCTAATGTCAGTTTTCGTCAAAGGTGTCAGAGAAGGATGGGAGATTTTAAAAATCCTCTTCTGAGAATGAAGGAGAGATGACTCTCATTCCCTTTATTACAGTTAAATAATAATCTACAACTCATCAAACACCATTGCCCTTGATCAGAAGTCAGGATAGACTTCTCACATTTGACATCCTATTCGCATTCTAAAGCTCAATAGTGAATTCTAAATTCCAAAATTTTACGAAGTATAAACAGAAAATCCTGCAAGTACTTAGCAGGTCAGACAACATCTGTAGAGGGAGAAATGGAGTTAAGGCTTCAGACTGACCACCTTTCATCAGAACTCAGAGACTGGAAACATTAACTCTCACTTTCTCTCCTTAGATGGTGCCTGATCTGCTGAGTTCCATCAACATTTTCAGTTTTGGATTTCTAGCATCCTCAGTACCTTCATTGTTATGTTGCTGTAATGAAACCCTGGGAACCCTAATTCATATGGGTCAGTAGCTATCCCTCAGATCCTCAAGGAGCTGCGAACCAGATTTACTTTTGCCAATAAGATATTCTTAAACTCTGATCAATGCACACTAGATGTTGTGTATATCCTTCAGAATAAACCACTCAGATTTTAATAAATTAATTGGGAAATAGCCACGACAACCATAAAGCAGACTGAACAAAAATTTAAACTGAATATTGATCCTCATAGATTTGGTGAAAATGGTTTGGTTTGAAGAGCAAATAGAACTATAGCTCTTTCCCATTCCATATTCTGTTAGTTTAACCACTGATTGTGATGGTCTAGCATTTTACAGTTAGGTACATTCATATGCTCTACGTCAAAGTGACAGCAGTGGTAGGTATCAGGAAGAAATATCAGAGGGAAAAGGAGCAGAGTTGAACTTACACTCACTGAGCTTACTCTGCCATTCATGCTTGTTAATGGGCAGAGAGCGTTTAAGGGTGTGAGGACCCTGCAGCAAGCTTGTGATGCTGTCACAGAGACTCACATCCCTGAGCATCAACAGCACAATATGGGTGGAGTCAGAACATATCAGAAGAACTTGCTGGGAGTTCCAATGGAGAGTTCATGGGTTTGAACACACACACACACACGCACACACGCACACACAGCACAGAGTAGTATTGAATCAATGTGCAGATAACATGGCACACTAGGTTCTTTTAGTTGTTCAGGGAATGTAGGCATCAAAGGCAAGGTAAGCATTTGTCACCTGTCCCAAATCGCCTAGGCATGGGTTAAGAGTCAAGCACATTGCTATGAGTTTGGGGTCACACATGTATGCCAGATCCTGTGGCCATTAGACTGTGATGGAGGTGGGACTGAGCTGGCTGAAGGAAGAAAGGCTCATGCCTGGATTTTCAGCTGATGGGTGAAGTCCCTAGCTCTGGGAAATATTCTGCGTAATGTTATAAAAACACATAACTGGGTGAGGCAGAGGGTTGGAATACTAACTTTTCAATTCAAGTGTCTGAATTTGAATCCAGCTCAAAGTCTCCACAGAATCCTTGCAGCCAGGAGATGATGTTGCTGCATTTGTATATGTGCATTGCAATTTCCAACAGGAATGTGACCAAAAAGAGAACTGCCCCTGTTTTTGTTAAGCGTTTAGGTTCGGGTGTAATTTGTGAAAATATCTGGCAGGATGCAAAAGTAAATCCTCTGGTAGGCACAGTCCTCATGAAGCCTGGTGAAATGGTGATGAATCTCTTTGTCAGTCCAATGCTGAGGTGGATCCTGGTTGCAGTAGGCCCAAATCAGGATTCCTGGTGTTGGTGAGGTGACAGCATCAGTGTGGTGTGCCCGGAGTAGGGATTCCTGGTGTTGGTGAGGTGGCATCAGTGTGGTGTGCCTGGAGTGGAATTTTTGGTGTTGGTGAGGTGACAGTATTAGTGTGGTGGGCCTGGAGTAAGAATTCCTGGTGTTGGCGAGGTGACAGCATCAGTGTGGTGTGCCCAGAGTAGGGATTCCAGGTATTGGTTAGATGGCAGCATCAGTGTGGTGTGCCTGGAGTGGGGATTCCTGGTGTTGGTGAGGTGGTAGCATCAGTGTGGTGTGCCCAGAGAAGGGATTCCTGGTGTTGGCGAGGTGGCAGCATCAGTGTGGTGTGCCCAGAGTAGGGATTCCAGGTATTGGTTAGATGGCAGCATCAGTGTGGTGGGCCCAGAGTGGGGATTCCTGGTGTTGGCGAGGTGGCACCGGAACCAGGGACTCCTGATTATAAACAAGGCAACAGTAGCAACTCCTCGTTATGGTAGGGCTGGATCTGGGGATTCCTGGCTGTGGAGCGAGTGTGGGTTTATCATGGAACCCGACATTAATGGTGGCAAGATGTGCCTAGTGGCAAAGAGATGGCATCTAAAGATTGGCTGCTCCAACATTGGTGGGTCCAGAGCAGGTGACGATGAGGCAGGGGAGGACAGGCAAGTTTGTTGGTGAGCTCAGGCCTCACAATGGAAGCAGAGTAACGAAGACTGACTCTCTTCCAGTTCTATCCTTTTATTCTTAAACTCTTCAAAATGGTGCCAGATTGTGGAGACTGTTGAAGCTTTTCACTGTAGTTTACAGTATTGATCATCGTAAAATGCAAGTGACAATAAATCATTCAAATCACTTCAATTTAATTGGGAGTGCTTAATGGTGGCATTTGCTGATTAAAATACCTATTTTGCAGCAGTTAGAACCTACCATTGAAAAACATGGATTATCTTTATTGTAATGCATGTCAGTGCTATCCTGAACAAGATTATATACTCTAGAGAGGTGAACACATCAAAAATCCCGCTCCCTGCATCCACCGCATCATCTCATTCAACCATCATCCTCCTGTTCACTGAGTTCCATTGGCCCCCAGTCTGTAAGCACCATGACTTTATGTATTAAGACACTCTCCATAATCCCATCCCTTCATATCTCTATTATCTCTGCCAGCCTTGTGTCCCTGAGAGATGTGAGTTCATCCAATTATTGTGCACATACCTTTTCTTCCTTGCTCTGTCAGCAAGCATGCATTCAACTGTCTAGGCCATAAATTATCAAATGTTCAACCCTAACCTCTTCACTGCATTATTCTCCTTTCAAATCCCTTTTGAAACCTCATATTTACCCCCATCTAATATCGATTCTTTGTCTTTGGCTTAGTGTCAATGATAATGTGAATGCACTCTTGTAACAGTTTACTGCATAAAAGATTCTGTATAATTTCTTTATTGTTGTGAAGGAGAGAGAACAATACAGTGCATGTTATGCACCAACTTGAGTAAGTAAGTAGCTCAGTGTGTAGCTTTAGTTAAATGAATGTATTTATTTAAGAAGTTTAATTGAAAGATTTATCATGCAATTGACTGGTTGCTGCAAACACCAGTTTGCCTGAGAGATGGACCAATTAAAACATTCCTGTTAAATGAATATTGCACTGACCAGTGACAACACCCACACAATTCATATTTAATTACTACTTCATGATTAACTATGCTGTGAAAGTGTAGAGAAATTGCAAAGACTGAGCAGAAGTTAGTAATCAAGACATAGGACTAGCAGAAAACCTACAGATCACTGCAGGAAACCACTAAGATATAAACTATTACTCCTGATGAAAGGTCATTGACCTGAAATATTACCTCTGCTTCTCTCCACAGGAAGATGCCAGACCTGCTGAGTTCTTTTTTAATTTCAGATTTTCAGCATTGACAGAACTTTGCTTCCATACCCACTTGGGTATGACTGGAAATCATTCAGTTCCCTTTTGCCTGAGGTTGAACAGCTCAATGCGCTATGAGCACATTGTCCGACCAACACTTAACAAAACAACTACTGCCTTGTTCTTCAACGTTTGCTTTGGGCAACTGATCCTATCTTTCAGGATATCGTGCTGAAATGAGAACAGCTCAGTGTTCGGATGAGGATCCTGAATATTGAGGTGAAAGAGAGTGCTTTCTGAAATTAGGAAATCCTGTCTTAAAGCTGCAAAAATATACATCTTGGACATGAAGTAAAAAGACAATTTCTGATCTTCCCAGTTATAGTTAGTAAAGGGGGTAGGACAATAAGGTAACACCATACAACTTTTAAGACAAAGAATTTTCAAGTGCTTTATTCAAGAAGTATGAAAGGTAGGTGGAAAGGCAGATTGTGACAGGGACACAAACAGAGTACAGAGCAATATTGATACGTTAAGTAATAGGGCAAAAATGTGAAGTTGTTCATTTTGGAAAGGAGAACAAGAAGAACAGCATTATTTAAATGGAGAAAAAAGAAACAAAAGTAATTGAAACACAGAAAGCTAACACAGAGGAATTGGGAAGGCTAATGGAATGTTGGTCCTTATTTCAAAAGAGTTGGAATACAAGAGTAGGGCAGTCTTACTGCAAATGTACAAGTTGCTGGTGAGACCTCAAGGGAGAGTCTAGGAACTCAGAGGGCATATTCTTAGAATAAAAGGGCACCAATTTAATACTGAGATGAGAAGGAATTTCGTCCATCAGAGGATCAAGAGTCTTTGGACCTTCTTGCCACAGACAGCTGTGCAGCAGAGTCCTGTGTATATTTAAAGCTGAGATACATTCTTGATCAGTAGGGGAAAGCAAGGGTTATAGGGAAACGGCAAGAAAATGGGGTGAGGAGTGTGTAGGATCAGTCATGATCCAACTGAATGGCAGAGCAGGCACAAGGGACCGAATGGCCTACTTCTATTCCTGTATTTTATGGTCTTATGGAAAGTGTTAAGGTTGAGGAAGGACTTGTGTCCCAATGATGCTCGGTTTCTCTGAATATCCAAAAACCTTTGAAGTCTTTGAAATTTAGTTTTGACAATTGTGGATACAAAAAATCTTTACATACTATTATCCCAATGTCGATAACTGGTAGCAAAAGTGGAATTTTTTTGTAGCTCAGCAAAAATCATGGAAAAACAAAGGACTGATGCCTTAAAGATACAAGTCAAATTCAACATGTTCAAACGCTTTCATGCCTTGAAGGACGCTGAAGGACACACTGCCATTTAACATTCTTTACAGCTATGTTGTACAAGGGAATCAAATGCTCAAATACAGCTCAAAATAATGAGCACAATTTATTACAGATTAATTCTGCGCCATTCTCAACTTAATACTTGCTGTTCTTTACACTTGTCCACTAATATTGACAGGACTAATTTCCAGCCCAATTAATTTTAATAAGTTGGGATAATGAAGCAGTAATGGGTGCTGATTTATATACATTTAGTTTACTTTTGTTCCTGATAAATGAGTGCTTTTTCAAAACTACACGAGGATGTGAAAAAAAATGATATATTTTGAAAGATACGCTCTCCACTGTCGTAAAAGTATGCGATAGGTTTCTCACATTAGATTGCCGCATAATAAATATATGCTTATTTTGCATGGGTCAAAGATATTAATGCGGCATTTACATGCAACGAGCCCATTTATAGGTCACATAATGATTTTCTTCCATACTTATTTTCTTCCATCCTATTAACCTCTGCCCTCTAATCCACCCCATCCTTTTCAATCATAAAACAGGACCATCTCAAGTCCCATTAATGGAAACCGAACCAGATTTTCTGCTTTAACATGGTGACTGTAACTTCAACCAGAGTCAATGCTTGTTAAGAGTCTTAATTGTTTAATGGATTAGATAGCGTGTAAAAGTTTAAAAGAAAAGAACATGTACCATTTCAAAGTGCTACAATTGAAAACTAGTTACATTTTCTCTTTCTTGCAATAAGATTGCTTCCTCAAAGAGATTACTAATTATGATGAAATAGTCCAATTAGTGGGACATGTGGAAATAAAGGGATAGGAATTCACAGTTACTCCTAACTATCCTATTGCAGGTTATATTCACTCTTTTGCTGCATTTCAAAATATAAAAGGCATGAAATCTGAAACTCTCTGGTGTTCCTGAAATAATGGAATTATAAAGTGACACCTTACAAGCTAAACTATCATCATAGAATCCAGACAGTGTGGAAACAGGCCCTTCAGCACAACAAGTCCACATCAACCCATCCAGATCCATTCCCTCCCACCCCCACCCCCATTGTCCTACATTAACCCCTGATAATACCCTAACCTACACATTCCTAAACACTGTGGGTAATTTAGCATGGCCAATTCACCTAAACTGCACATCTTTGGACTGTGGGTGGAAACCAGAGGACCAGGAGAAAACCCACACAGACATGAGGAGAATGTGCAAACTCCACACAGACAGTTACACGAGGCTGGAATTGAATCCGGGTCCATAGCGCTGCATGGCAGCAGTGCCGACCACTGAGCCACCGTGCCGCACATGGGCAGAATCAATAAAGTGTGGGACTGAAAGAAGCACAGCAGCAAAGCAGCAGGCAAGTCGATGCTTCGGGTCAGGGCAATCATGGGCGATCAGCATTTTAACTGGTGTGTCAAGATGTCAGTGTTTCATAATAGGGTAGGGGAATGGGCCTGGGTGGAATACTCCTTGGAGAGTGGGTGTGATCTCATTGGGCCAAATGGCCCAGCTTCCACATTGGAGAGATTCTATGATTACACGGAAAAATTAATCTGCTCGGTACTGGTACTGGAGGTTCTCAATGTAGTTCTCTCCCCTTAGACAGAGAGGGATGACTGGTGGAGTTTAACCTGAGGGTCACCATGCCTCAGGTAAATGTTGAGGTTGAGAAGATGGGACTTCCAATGGTTACCTCAGCTGGTGCAGGAGATGAACCTGCGCTGCTGGCATCATTCTGTATCACCAAACAGCCAACAAAGCTAACTGACCTCCAGGCTGTCAACATAAGACAATCAGAACAGTCGGAACTCATGACTGGAAGTTATCAGAACCAATCACATTAGTTGGAAGGAAAAACAGATGGTTATAAAACCACGTTCCTCTTGTGGCAAAAAGCAAAATACTGAAAAGAAATACCAAGTGCACGAGATACTCAGCAAGTTTGGCAGCATCCGTGGAGAAAGAAACAATTCTTGCATTAGGTCTGTGGCCTTTCTTGTGAGTCTGCTGAGTGCTTCCAACATTTTATGTTTGCATTTTTCTCCAGTGGTCCATTTTTGCATTTGAAGGACAGAAGTAAGCAAATATTGAAGAGAGGTTTTCAAAATTAGGGGGGTGGAAGTGATTTTGATTAGCAAGGTGGAGAGAAACTGATTCCATTCAGGGGAGGATTGATAAGACAAGACATTGGTTTAAGGTGATTGGCAAAAAAAAAACAAACTGTACAGACTTGTGGAAAACCTTTCAATGCAGCAAGTTTTTAAGATCTGGAGTAGACTTTCTGAAAGGGTGATGGAAATATGACCTGTAGTAACTTCCAGAAGGGCATTTAATATTCTTGAAAATACTCATGAAAACTGACCGGACACAATTTTGCTGTTATATTTGGTCATGTCACAAGATGGGCATCTGACCACATAGCTGCACCACCTCTGAGGCTACTTATTTCTGCATTTAGCATACTAAAGGCTCTATATTAAGTGATCATTGTTGTCAAAAAAGTGAATAAGTAGTATTGTATGCACCACAAATATGCAGAAGACTTTATCAGAGACAATCATTACAGTTTCTCAAAAAGAAGGCTGTGTCTATAGATTTTGGCTGAATTATTTTGAAGGTGACAGAAATGTGAAGTGATACATTTTGCTAGGAAGGACAGAGGAAAGACAATACAAAGTTAGCAGTACAAAAACCTAGGTTCTCGACCAGAGGGATCTGTAGATGTACGGGCATAATTTATTGATGGTGATAGAGCAGGTTGAGAGGGTGGTTTGAAAGGCTTCAAGGATCCTGGGCTTCATACGTTGATATGCATAGTATAAAAACAAGGAATTTATGCAAAACCTTTACAAAATGTTGACTCGGCTTCTACTGGGGTGCTGTGTCCAATTCTTGGCACAAAACTTTAGGGAAGGTTTAAAGGCACTAATTTGATTTTATTTATTGTCACAAATGGTGGCTCAGTGGTGAGCACTGCTGTCTCACAGCACCAAGGTCCCAGGTTCAATTCCAGTCTCAGGCGACTGTTTGTGTGGAGTTTGCACATTCTCCCCGTGTCTGCGTGGGTTTCCTCCGGGTGGTCCGGTTTCCTCTCACAATCCAAAGACGTGCAGGTCGGTGAATTGGCCATGCTAAATTGCTCATTGTGTTAGGTGCATTAATTAGAGGGAAATGAGTTTGGTGGGTCACTCTTCGGAGGGTCGGTGTGAACTGGTTGGGCCGAAGGACCTGTTTCCACACTGTAGGGAATTTAATCTAATCTAATCATGTATCTTGTCACAAAATACAATGAAAAGTGTTGCCACTCTCCAGTTCCATCTTAAAATACAGAAAAATGAACAAAGACGTAGAATAAAAAGAAGAATGAAGAAATAAGGAAGGTGCCCACCTGTACTGTTCTTCTTGTTAAGTGCTCCATCATAGGCTATGGAGCTGGTGGCCAGGCGTGAGCTCCCTGCACCACTGCTGCTGGAGTGAAAGTTGCCCACTCTTTGGTGCCATCCCATCGCCACCGATGACCTCACCACTGAGTCCCCAGTGGACCTCACCAATGCAGGTGCCACTGATGCTGCCAGTTACTGCAGCGCCCCAAACTCAAACTCAGCCAGCACTATGCATCTGCTCTGGGCCCAACTTGTCAATGTGTTCCCTGCCGATAGGGCCAGGTTTATACAAGCTCCCGCCACCACCTCGGTGGGTCTAGAAGATGCGGAGGTCACTGGGAACCTCACCTCACCTCCAACACCACTGCCATGAGACCCCCGATACTGTCGCCATGACCGAGCTGTTCACCAAGAGAGGGCCATGCTAAATTGCCCATAGTTCTAGGTGCATTAGTCAAAAGGAAATGGGTCTAGGTGGGTTACTCTTCGGACGGTTGGTGTGAACTGGTTGGGCTGAAGGGCCTGTTTCCACACTGTAGGGAATCTAATAATTAAACAAAAAAAAAGTAAAAAAGATAAGTGAAATAAAACAGAAGAGAGAGAAAAAAGAAACAAAAAGAGAGCAGATGGAGTGGACAAGCCTGGGCTCAGAAGCACTACTCCACTGCCATTGGGTGAGGGTACGGGAATCAGAACTGAAAATAATTACAGGGTGACAGCTAGCAGCTGGGTTGTTCTTTCAGAGAGCTGGTACAGACATGTTGGGCTGAATATTCTCTTTTTGTGCTGTAACTGATACTTCTCAACAGATTACTTTAAATGATAGAATCTTGTGAGAGCAGAGATGACCTGCTGTGGTGGATTAAGAATTGGCCGAAAGCCATTTGCAGAAACCTCCGGTCAACAGATTTGGATCTGTTTGAAGACAAGCTACCGTCAGAGTTACACAGAGCCTGGTGACAGGATGATTGAAATTTGCTTTGGTCCATTAAAGAGTTACATGTAGGTGTTGTGGAAATGGGGTAGGTATCTATAATGTCCCAGAATAGCTGTGATCATCTGAAGGTATTGTGAAAGAATTTCCCAGACAATTTCTTCTGAATCACCTGAGGTCTCATCATTCTTTTTACCTCCTTCTGATGACTTCATGGTTCTGTTGAGTGAAGACTGTATGCAAATTATCCAGCAGAAATCACAGCTATAAGAGAGAGTCTGGATAGGCCAGTGTGTGTTTTTGTATCTGTCATTTTCATATTTATATGATTGTATGCCTTAGAGCTTGCTTGGTTAATGAATTCTGAAGACACAATATGCAGGCACTTTTTAAAAGATAAGGATAATGTTCCCTGCTATGAATGCATTATTGAGCATTCTCTTGTTCCAATGGCGATGCTGACAGAGTTTGGAAATAGAATGGGTTAGAAATGGTGATGAATTTCACTGAAATAAATTACACAGAAGCTTTGATTTATAAGGTTTTACGATGGTGTGCGACCCTGATATAGGAGTGCAGGCTGTTGAGTTGCTTGTGAATAGCGACTTTGCTTAAGTAAGCTGTTGACAGTTTATTTATACACACATGCAGTTGAGATTCCTTTATTACCATGAATTAACTGGCAACAGAGTCCATTCAGAATATAGCAGCAACAGCTGTGGCAAGTAATGAGATGTTTTAATCATCTTGAACTGGAGTCCAATAATCACTCCCTGACTGGAGGCAAAAGGAGGGTGCCTCTAAGGGCACAACACTCAATTGAGTAATTTCCATGTTTCCATGGAGCTTGTCTTCTCCAGTTGTCTTGTGTTGACAATGGGACTTGTTGAACCTCTAGCAGTGAGAGGCCATTGAGCAGCTTGCTCGGCCACTTCACAGGGCGTTCGAAATCAAATTCACTGATGTTGAACTGCAGTTCTACATACAGACCAGACCAAGTAGATTAAATTCAAATTCTCAAACACTCAGCTTGAACTCCCATTCTCTGGATTATAAATTCTTCTGGCAGTAAAAGACCTTGTATCTATACAGCAACTTTTAGATATGAAAGTGTTCCAACTGGCATTTGCTAAGAACATCCAATGACAGAGTCATCACTCTACTGCATCCAATATGTCTTATGTCGTATGGAGAAATAGTAGAGAAGGGCCAATTCATCTAGTTGGATGGATGTGACTGAGCGAGAAATGTTGGGATCTTGGGACAACTCCCTCCTCATCGGAAACATTGTCAGGTGGGATCTTTAATTTATTTTGGATTTGATAATGACATTCATTTTAATCAGACTACACAGAAACTTGGGCCATTACAATCTGTATCTTGCTGCGAGGCCCCAGGTCCCCCTCATCCTGTAGTGGCTTGAAATCCATTTCCTTTTAATGGATGTTGCAATTGAGTTAACATTCAATAAACCAAGTGCAGCTTATTCCATAAATAATTATTAATTCGCTTTTGAAATAATTGTCCAAATGTGGCCACTCCTGCTTATAACGAGCATTAATCCATTCAATTTATTGAGGTTTCAAGTATTGGTCAATCTTACTCAGTGGAAATCAATATGTACATTGATGGATATTTTCACACCTTTCAAACTGGTGAACTACAATTCCTTGCTGGAAGAAATGGGAATAATCAAAACAATGACCGTGAAGTGCAGTTCTTGCTGATTCAGAGGTCCTGGCAGGAAATTTCAAGAAGTACTATTAACTCAAGAAGGTATCATGTGGTTTCAAAAATGGAATTGGAAATTCTTTACCCTCTATTTGAAAACAGATTACATGTACTATTTGAATGTAACAGGTTAAAATTGCAAGGAAAGTACACACTGATTTGCTGACAAAGCTACAAATCTGAAAAGATATTTTTCCAGAAGTTCCAAGGGTTCTGTTTAAACTTCCACTGTACAAAACACAAAAGGAAAGGTAACTGAATAGAACAGCGCAGGCGGCACGGTGGCACAGTGGTTAGCACTGCTGCCTCACAGAGCCAGAGACCCGGGTTCAATTCCCGCCGCAGGTGACTGACTGTGTGGAGTTTGCCTGTTCTCCCAGTGTCTGCGTGGGTTTCCTCTGGTTGCTCCGGTTTCCTCCCACAGTCCAAAGATGTGCAGGTCAGGTGAATTGGCCATGCTAAATTGCCCCTAGTGTTAGGTTAGATGTAGGGGAATGGGTGAGTTGCGCTTCGGAGGGGCGGTGTGGACTTGTTGGGCTGAAGGGCCTGTTTCCACACTGTAAGTAATCTAATCTAATCCAGTTTACTCATTGTTCCAATGGTCTTGAGATCCAGTTGTAGTGTCCCTACTCTAAGCTAAAAGGTTCAAGTTCCAGGTGCCCTGGATTTATATCATAACATGTCCTGGCTGTATCAGAGTACTAACATAAGTACTCTTCTCCACTTTGCCTTTGGTATTGACAATGGGGTCAGGCTCCAGATAAAAGTATGAGGCAATGGAGTTCAGAGGCTACTTACCAGATGTAGTTATAATCAACTAGGAGAAAGTGAGGACTGCAGACGCTGGAGATCAGAGTCGAAGAGTGTGGTGCTGGAAAAGCACAGCTGGTCCGGCAGCATCCGAGGAGCAGGAGAATCGATGTTAGAGCATATGTTAGTGACTCAGGTCATGTGAGTGGCAGTACAGCTTTGAGTAGCTTAGTCATGTGATGAAATGCACTAAAATCAACTGAGATCTATCAAGTAATGCAGGATGCTGGCTGCAAGGAACTGTAGTGCCTTAACACCTAAATCAATGTCCTTGTAGACCTATTTGCACTGTGCCTTCACCCTGTCTTATCTCAAATATCCATGGAAACTTATTCTTCAATGTGCTGAATTTGCCTTTGTCAAGGGTGTGTTTAAGGGATGTTGTTATATTGGAACAGCTGATGAGTACTAGTTAAATAATATGTTATTTTGTTAAGCATTTTGATAGAGCTAAAGTTATGCCTTTTGTTTTGTTTGTATTTTCCTGTGGTGTAAGAATAAAGTGTGCTTTGCTTCAAGCTCAGTAGTTTGACCAACTGAACCACATTGGAATGCAGCACTTTACAATTGCCTCTCACTAAGATAAGCGTTAGGGCCTAGGTTATTTCTTTATTGTGTCTTGATGGGAGTGGAGGGGTCCAGAACAAATGCACTTGTAGTGTAATATTTTACTGGTCCTGATAGTTGTGGTGGCGCAGAGAGCTCAATATATTTGGTCCACTCACTTAATGTGAAGAACTTAAATGTATTTGTGCCAGAAAGGAGCATTTTAAAAGTTTTATCCTTTCTAAGCAATTTGCAGCTCAAACAACATTTGATAACATAAGGAGGAAACAAAAACACGTGGGGACCTATGTACGTGCAATTTCCTGTTATGTGATATCCCTTTGAGAACAAAACAGAAAAGGGGAGTGTTTCAAAATCAGCTTAATCAGTTTCCTGACTATGACATAAATCTATCCCAAATAACACCCAAGGATTGTAATGGGATGAATAATAAGAAGGGAAGGATAAATCAAAAGCTGATTGCAGTGGAGTTAGAGCTGGCTGTTGACAACAATGGGAATTGGTGCAGTGAGAAAGCAGGCGAGGCTCTCTCCAAAGAGAACAGGTTTCTGTTTGGGAATCTTCAATGAACTCCTGGTATTGAAGCAGCCCTTGGATAAGACAACTGACACTGTGCAGTATTCAATTGGAAAGGAGAAACAGTGAAGAAGGAAATGTGAGGTATCATGGGTTGAACATCCACTTGTGTTGTCACAATGGCGTCATTTTGAGTCAAAGGAGCTGATGAAAGAATCTCTGGGAATTCTGTGCTGTCAGGTCTGCCATTGCCTGAGTGGCAGAGACTTGAACCTTGGTGGAGGTAACAGTGTCCAGGAGCAATGGATGGAGTACAATCACTGCCAATGTGATACAACAGTTAGGAAATAAGAGATCCTACAAAAAGATAATCAAGTTTGAAAAGTTGTGAAATTGGTTTGTGCAGAACATTATGCAAGTTCCTTAACTGAATGAGACATATCTTTGTTATATAAATAAAAATCCTTTTATTAATGGCTGAATTATATTGATTTTAATTTATTGCAGTAAAATAAAATTCTGTCCACAGTTTTTCTTTCCACTGTCATTGTGAGGATTCCTTTTTTTTTAAAAATGCGATTAGCTTTTTTGGGGGATTTTAAAATATGCATTTAGATTAGATTAGATTCCCTACAGTGTGGAAACAGGCCCTTCAGCCCAACCAGTCCACACCAATCCTCCAAAGACTAACCCACCCAGACCCATCTCCCTCTGACTAATGCACCTAGCACTATGGACAATTTAGTATGGCCAATTCATCTGACCTGCACATCTTTGGACTTTGGGAGGAAACCGGAGCACCTGGAGGAAGACCTCACAGACACAGGGAGAATGTGCAAACTCCACACAGACAGTCACCCGAGGCTGGAATTGAACCGGGGAGCCTGGTGCTGTGAGGCAGCAGTGCTACCCACTAAGTCACTGTGCTATTTATATAGCATTATTGATTGCTATTGAATGTCCCTTGAAGTGATACAGGCAAATACATTAGAGGTGTAGTCACACCAACCTTTGATAACAATGATGTAATCATGTCAAGATAATCCGTCTTTCCTTATGTTGTTTGAGAGCCTAGTCACCATCATCATTGATGGTGCCTCGCAGATTAGAGTGATTCAGTGATTCTCTTCCACTTTCAGGGTGTGTCAATAAATGGCTGTATAGACCAATGCAGTTACCACAGGCTCTGTTACACTTGGGACCAGGTGGTGATTATGGGATGGGGTGGGTGAGACGTTGCCGAGGCAGTACACTCCTTACATCTGGATGCTCCTCCTCCACTTCGGCCAGTGATTCCCAGATGTTTGTGGGAATACTACACCTCATCTGAGGCCTTGAGAGTATCCCTGAAGTGCTTCCTCTGTACACCTGGGGCTCGGCTGCCATTTTGAAACTATATCTGTATGGGGAGTCTTGTGTCAGTCATGTGGACAACATGCCCAGCGTCTCTTTGGTGGTGGTGGGGGGCGGGGGGAGGGGGGGCAGTGTCTTGATGCTGGGGATGTTGGCCTGGTCCAGGATGCTGATGTTGGTGCATCTGTCTTCCCAGCAGATTCACAGGATCTTGCGCAGGCAGCGTTGGTGGGACTGCTCCAATGTCCTGAAATGTCTGCTGTAGAGAGTCCACTTCTCAGAGTCGTACAGAAGGGAAGGAATCACCACATTTCTGCAAGCCATGAGCTTGGTGCTGGATCTGATGTTTTAATTATTAACAAGATAACTGAAAGAGTCCCTGATTAAAACTGTAGTCATGAGAACGCTATTATGGAATTCAATGTGAGATAGATACACCCGTATTTCAAAATTAAATAAAAAGCAGTTACATGTAGGAAGTCAGTGGTGTTTGACATCTCCTGAATACCTTGGTACAAAAGTTCCAATCCCTTTAAACAATTTGGGGAAGAGAAGCCAGTAAACAGATAAAAAAATCTCAATTGAAAGAAACAAATAGGTCACATTTAAATAGTTCCTCAGAATGTCCCGAAGTATTTCAACTCAGTTATAGCATTGTCTCCTGTCCACACTAAAATCCCTCCCTATTTTCAGTGCCATCAGCAAAAAGTTTTGAAATATTTTTAAATCTTGATAAAAGTCCATGAAAGACATCAGAAAATGCCACAGAACAGTGCCTTTTCCACAGATTATAATTAAACAGTGAGTTTAGCTTTGGTAGAGGACGGTGCAGTGTTTTCAATTGCAATGGGGAAAACTATAATGGACATGAAACTCTCAAGTCTGTTACATGATTTCATTAAACTGTGGAGCGATCAGCATCTTAACTGGCCTGGACACAATATGTCTTGATATACATAGCTGGCAAAAACCTAACAATTCTCATTTTCAACTGACCTAACAACAATGTTGTTTCACAGCTGTGATAGTTCCAGATTTCCACCACTCTGCTAAACAAGTGTCTCCTGACATCAGTCAAATATCTAACCTCTTTCCTAAGTCTATGCCGACTATATCTATCGTACAGTTCTGGCCCCCTCACTTGAGGAAGGATGTAAATGCATCACAGGCAATTCAGAGAATGTTCATCAGGTTAATTCCAGAGATAAAAGGCTTGCTTCATGAGAAGAGATTGAACACCTTAGGCCTAAACTTGCAAGAGTTTAGAAGAACGAGAGGGGATCTTATTGAGGCACGTAAGATGCTAAAGGAGTTTGACAAAGATTGATGCAGAGTGGGTATTTCCCTGTGGGGCAACCTGGAATGAGAGGTCCTAGTTTTAGGACAAGGGATGGCAGATTTAAAACAGAGATGAGGAGGAATTACTTCTGTCAAATGGTTGTGAATCTGTGGAATTCATTCCCCAAGAGCGTGGTGGATGTCAAGATACTGAATAACATTAAGGAGGAGATTGACAAATTTTTAATTAGTAATGGGTTAAGAGCTATGTGGATTGAGGTTGAGGTGAGATCAGCCACGATCATAATAAATGGCAGAGTAGTCCCAAACAGCCGGACTATCTATTTCTGTTACTTGTTTTTTTTGTTCTTATTTTCTTCTTATCTGCCTTTCAATCCGTTTTTTTAAAAAAATCTTACTACCTGAGTTGGTTTGCTGCTTAATCTTCAATAGTCAAGGAAATATAAACTTGGTCAGATTAACTCCACAGCTCTGGAGTTAAATATAATGTATTCCATAGCACCACTGAGCAGGCAGAATTTTTTTCCTCATATCTCCATTACTCTCTTTCTCCTTCTCCAAGAGGTATAGAGAGGTGATGGCCTAGTTGAATTATCACTAGATTATTGACTTGAAGCTCAAGTAATATTTTTGGGACCTGGGTCTGAATCCCATCATGGCAGATGATGGAATTTGAATTCAATAAAAATTTGGAATGAACAGTCTAATGATAATCATGAAACCACTATTGATTCTTGGAAAAACCCATCTGGTTCACAAAGGTGATCTCTCACCTTACCTGGTCTGGCTTACCTGTGACTCCAGACTGACAGTAATGTGCCTGACTCTCTACTGCCCTCTGGAATGGGCTAGCAAACATTCAGTTGTAATAAATGTGACAAAGTCTCAAAAAAGAAATAAAATAGGATGGATCATGTGGCCTTGATCTAGACACTTGATCTAATGACAAAGTCAAAAACAGCCCTGTCAAACTTGCAAAATCCTCCTTATTAACATCTAGGACCTAATGCCAAGATTGGGAGAGTTGCCCCACAGACCAGTCAATCAACAGCCAGAAATAGTCATACTTGTTTAACCAGACCTTACAGACAATGTCCCAGATGCCTCTGTTAGTACTATCACACCAGTAGGGCAGACCCAGCAGACGTATTGACGTAGTGATGTACAGTTAGGAGGGAGTTACCCTGACAGGCCTCAACATTAACTCCAGAAGGCATGAAATTACATGGCATCAGATTAAGCAAGAGCAAGTTCCTGATGATTGCCATTTACTGTCCTCCCTCAGCTGATGACTCCATACTCTCTCATACTGAATAACACTTGGAGCAAGCACTGAGGGTGGCCAGGGGGCAGAACATACTCTGGATGGGGGATCTCAACATTCACTACCAAGAGAGCCTCGAGAGCAGCTCGACTGATCGAGCTGGTCAGGTCTGAAAGGATTTAGCTGCTAGACTGGGTCTGCAGCAAATGGTGAGGGAACCGACAAGAGGGAAAACATACTTGACCCTCACCCTCATGAAGCTGCCGGCTGCAGATATATCTGTCCATTTCAGGATCGGTAAAAATGACCACCTTGTGGTCATTCACAGTGATAATGTTGGCACTGGGCTAAATGGGACAGACTTTGAATAGCAATTCATGACTGAGCACCTGTGAGGCACAGTGGGCCATCAACAGCAGCAAATCACACAACCTGCAGCCTCATGGCCCAGAAGATCTCCTACTCAATCCTGGTTCAATGGAGAGTGCAGAAGGGAATGCCAGAAGCTGCACCAGACATACGTGAGGATGAGAGTCTAGATTAGAGTAGTGCTGGAAAAGCACAGCAGGTCAGGCAGTATCTGAGGTAGCAGGAAAATCCATGTTTCAGGCAAAAGCCCTTCATCAGGAAAGTGGCAGAGAGGCTCTGGGGTGGAGAGATAAATGGGAGGAGGGTGGGGCTGGGGAGAGGTAGCCAAGAGTAAAATAGGTGGATGGAGGTGGGGATGAAGGTAATAGGTCAGAGAATAGGGTGGAGCTCCCCTAGCCAAGCTCATCCAGTCCAGTTAAAACACTGGCAGCTATCTGACAATGTGGAAAATTACCCAGTTATGTTCTGTACACAAAACACTGGACAAATCCAACCCAACTAATTCCCACCCCATCAGTCTATTCTTGATCCTCAGTGAGGTGATGGAAAGTGTCATCAAAAGTGTTATCAAGCTGCAACTGCTCAGCAATAACCTGCTTAGTCCCCTCTTCCTAATCCTTCCTCAGAAAAATGCATCACCTTACAGTTCTTGATATTAAACTTCACTAATGCTTGCCAGCTTATTCTGCTAGCCCATCTGTCTCATGTTACAGCCAACTCATAGCATCCTCATTGTTTACTACTCCTCTAAGTTTCATACCATTGGTAGAGCAGAAAGTCTACTCTGTATCGCAAGATCCAAGTTATTGATATAAACCAATAAAAGAGCAGTGGCCCTTATCCTGACCCTTGGGAACAGTACTGACTAACATATCCTGGTTTGAAAAATAACCAGTTCCTATTGTTTGCTGCCCTTAAACCATTTTTTAAGCTAAATTGACCTTGACTCTCACATTCCACAAGGCTCAATGTTGTCAGCTTTATAATATCTGCGCAATTGCATTCCTCTTTGGATCACCTTTCAAGCCGTTAATTTAGAGATGGTACAGAAACTGATATAAACAATTATGCCAAAGCAAATAACACAATTTAAATGGAATATTTATTATTCTTGATTTTCTAGGGAACACGGTTACATAATCAATATGTAATGTGGAGTTTATTTAAGATGAAACAAAAGCAGAAGTTGCTGGAAAAGCTCAGCAGGTCTGGCAGCATCTGTGAAGAGAATTCAGTGTTAATATTTTGGATCCAGTGACCCTTCCTCAGGAGAAGGGTCACCAGACCCGAAACGTTAACTCGAATCTCTCTTCACAGATGCTGCCAGACCTGCTGAGCTTTTCCAGCAACTTCTGCTTTTGTTTCTGATTTACAGCAGCTCCAGCACTTTCAGTTTTTGTTTAGATGAAGCTCTATGCAACAAAGGATGAACAAACGGCAGCATTTGCAGGAAGATTAATGTAGTCATTTTTTGCCAGAGCAATGCACAGACAATATGGAGAACCCTAAAACATTTCACTGATTCTTATCAGTGATTCAGTTGTCACATAATCCGAATAAATAGAATTTTGAGATCAATCAGACAAATAAAGGAGAATATTGTAGGGAGTTCATTTTAAGGTCATTTCACTTGCTCATTTTTCGAGTCATATTGAACATTGGATGAGCTTAAATTTAATTTACAATTACTGTTCATTGCAGCTATTTGCCTTTGATCATTGTGAGTATAATGGAAAAAGAATATTCTATTTGTTAGTAGATCTGTGGATTACAAATGACATTGAAGGAATTTTGTGAATGGACAAGAAAGTTGATGGGTTGCATGTTTGGAGAGAGAAAGATTGAAGAATGTGCTTACAAGGCAGAGTAAAGGTGATCGCTCGAAAGAAAAATTGGATCAGTCTTGGAACTAAAGGGATGTCCCAATCAAAATTTCTTAGTCTAATGTAATTTAAACAACATTCTATGTCATATTTTCACCCATTACAAGAAGCTGTGACTTCAAACCACCATGCCACACATCAAAGGGAAGCAAGATCTAATACACAGTCAGCTGAGATTCCTTCTGTCATGTGCTTATTGAACAGTGCTCTAGGTTGACTGCTATCAGTTGATTTTCAATAATGAAAAGAATATCTGAATACATTTCGTCAGTACAGTCCTTGCTAACCTAGACTCTGAACTTGATCTGATCTGAAACATCAGATATGCACAAGGCAACGTAGAGTCAAAGCAAACAAATGTCTTCTCAGCCAATAAAGATTTTTAAGCATTGGTGGGATATATTTAGGATATAGAAGGCAAAGTATTTGCACTATGTAGGAGCAACTTACTGCAGATGCTGAAATGTGTACTGAAAACAAATATTGTTGGAGGGGCATAAATGCTGCCCTTCCACCCTTCACGTCAGCACTGATGATGAGTCATTCAGACTCAAAACGGAAGCTTACTTTCTCTCCATGGACACTGTCCAATCAGCCTCTTGCACTTTTTGTTTTCAATCAAAATATTTGCATTAATTTTTATCTCCTTTGATTTTTATACAGTGAGGTGATTAATACAACGTAGTTATCTGCAATGGCATCATATGATTTATAACTAGAATCAAATTCAGTGTGAACCATCTGTTTTCTACAGCTTTTATTGTCAAGGGCTATATTCCTTTGACACACTTTTCATTGCTTCCTCAATTGGTAACACACTCACCCCAAGGACAGAAAGATATGCAATCTAGCCTCACCACAAGGTAAGGAAATTCAGGACCAAGGGAGAGTTGTCATGTGAGATTAGTAAAAACTCAGTCTCTGTCTTAAAGCAGTCCAGGATTTTTCTGACTTCTCCCTGTTACTGTGAGCATCCTTCCTCCAGTTGGTCTTGTATCTTCTCTTATTCCTTTTCATGGAGATGTAACTCCCCAGTATGAAAACTGCGAGTTTTAGGACCGTATCTTAATGAACTGTAATTTAATATTTAGCTGCCCTACTTCTTGTCAAAATGGAATTGAAAAAGAGCTACGAACTTTTCACACAAACACATAATAGAGGTACGTGGCATATAAACAAAACACTGACAGAAGTGATCATTAATGGCGACTCACTTATAGTGCAGCTGATGTAACTCACAACTGTGTTGCTTAAAGCTTCCATCTCAAAGTTTAGATTAGATTAGATTAGATTACGTACAGTGTGGGAACAAGTCCACACTGACCCACCGAAGCGCAACCCACCCAGACTCATTCCTCCACATTTACCCCTTCACCTAACACTATGGGCAATTTAGCATGGCCAATTCACCTGACCTGCACAGTTTTGGACTGTGGGAGGAAACTGGAGCACCCGGAGGAAACCCGCACAGACACTGGGAGAATGTGCAAACTCCACACAGACAGTCGCCTGAGGTGGGAAATGAACCCGGGTCTCTGGCGCTGTGAGGCAGTAGTGCTGACCACCATGCCACCCAGAAATTTGTCATGTTTATTTGCCACTGTGACCCTCTTTGGGCAAGAAACCATTATTCTGTTTGAGTTAAACTGGGAGACAAATACATCTAAATGGGGAGTGATTTAGTAAATAGCAGAATGTTAGAGATCCATCTGTAACTATACTGTGCTTCGACAGTCACATTTCAAAATGTCTGAGGCCAGCCTGCAGTGCACAGGACAGCAAGTGAATGGGGTGGACAAAGTAATTCTTTCTCGGAGCTGGAAATGGCATGTTAGACTGAAAGACTTCCACTGCACTGTATGATTCTATGGTAGGGAAACGTTAATGCAGCTTACTGTTCACAACAAAACAATGCAGTGCTCACATTCTTTGTAGCCTTGACAATATGCTGGTGAATAGATTTATGCTGCACTTAACCCATTTACTTTAAGTGAGCTGACACTTCTGATAGACCAGTGGACAAAGAATACATTAAGCTTTTGAAAATAAGTAGACTTGATGCAAGTTCCCTGCGCAGTAAATGGTAGTTCATGCAACTTTGATATAGAAAAAAAGTCATGTCACAAATTAATCACAGTGATCAAACTTCTGGGAAATGGGGGGTAATTGGTGACAGCTGATTTGCAGTGGTTTGCTCATTGCTCAACTACTTGTAGGTAGAGAGAGGGCATAATTAAATTCATATTGCCGTCAGTGGAAAATAGTGGATGGAGTTTAAAAGCTTTCCTCTGATCCTCTGAACATCCCACCAGTTGAATAAAATAAAATTAAACCAGACTCTCCCTAGTGCTCCTAAAACTTCAGATGATTCAATAAAAAAAAATCTTTTGCCCTTGGCAGAATGGTAATATCTGAAACGTGACTCACTCTGTGCCAGCGTTTGAATAGGTTTATCTTATTTATTGCTGATCACAAACGCTAATCATCACAGGCTTGTCTTTACTGCATCTTTTTGTGTGTTACTCACAGACAGGTGGTAGCGAAAACACACCATTGCATTCAGTAAAATCTATAAATCAACCGTGTCTGTAGATGTTTTCAGGCAATAATGAAAAAGCCGATACTTTGGTGACTGGATTAGCCTATTGTCAATGCCAGCAAGATCTTCCAAATGAAATAAAATGACAATACCATTCCCACGGCCTTCCCTTATATCTCAATAAAACATCACGCATTGAGAGTACAGGAATGTTATATTTGTTCCAGGTGTTCACGTTCTGTAGGACAGCATTTCCTGTTTTGATCAATGGTCAGGGATAAGAAAATGTGATTGTGAGTGAGGCAGTTAAGGGGACCTAGTGGATAGGAGTGCTGGACCGTCAGCCTTCACAGTCGGGCAACGGGTTTGAAGTTTTCTCAAATAACAGCAAAACGCTGCAGATGCTGGAAATCTGAAACAAACACCGAGCATGCCAGAGAAACTCAGCAGGTCTGGCAGCATCTGCGGAGAGAGAAACAGAGTTAATGCTTCGAGTCTGGTGTGACTCTTCATCATAGTTTTAATAAGTTTCAGAGGGAGCTAAGTAAACTTCGCATGCAGGTGCAGCCAATGGTTAAAGCAGCTCATGAACTTATGATAAGAGCTATCGAGCATAAAAACAAAGATATAGTTTCCAATTGTATAGAGATTGGTGCGATCATATCTCAATTACTCTGTGCAGGTCTGGTCTTCTTATTTCAGCAAAGGTATAAATACATTGGAGGAAGTTTAGAGTTAGTTCACTAGATTGATACTTGGAATACACAGGCTGCCTTATGATTGGCCAGGTTGGGCTTGTTTCACTAAAGTTTCGAAGAGTGGGAGGTGACTTGATTGAAGTTTGTGAGATTGTGAATGGTCTTGACAAGGTGAAAACAAAAGCTTCCTTTTGTGGGGGAGCCCAGAACGAGGGCACTGTTTTAAAATTAGGGTTTTAGGACAGATATGAGAGAAATGTCTTCTCTCAGAAGACTGTATGACTTTGGAACTCTCTGCCTCAGAAGAAAGGCTTATTGAATGATTTTAAGGGGGAGCTGGACAGATTCTTGTTTGGTAAGGGAAACAAAGACTATTGGGTTAGATGGGAATGAGAATGTGGAAAATAAATAGATCAGCCATGACCTTACTGAATGGTGAAGCAAGCATGAAGGGCCAAATGACCTATGTCTGCTCCTAATTCAAGATTAGATTAGATTCTCTACAGTGTGGAAACAGGCCTTTCGGCCCAACAAGTCCACACCGACCCTCTGAAGAGTAACCAACCCAGACCCATTTCCCTCTGACTAATGCAACTAATACTGTGGGCAATTTAGCATGGCCAGTCTACCTGACCTGCACATCATTGGGCTGTGGGAGGAAACTGGAGCATTTGGAGGAAACTCACGCGGACATGGGAAGAATATGCAAACTCCACCCAGATAGTTGCCTGAAGCACTGTGAGGCAGCAGTGCTAACTACTGAGGCACTGTGCTGCCATATAATTCAAAAAGGCAGTTCACTAATAACTTCTCAAGGGCAACTTGAGATGGGCAATAAATACTGACCAGCTCGCAACAACCATGTCTATAGTGATTGGAACACGGGCCAAGTGGATCTCATTGACTATGAGATCCTTGATTTGGGTTGTTAACCTGGGCCCATCAGGGAGCCCTAGCTGACAGATATAAACAGGAGGTTCAGAGGATTTCTTCATTCTAGGGACTGGCTCTGAGCTGGCTAGTCAGACCCCTTGTACAGCGCACATGTTAATAAATCGTGACTTGGTGACAGGATACTGGCCTCTGTCCCTTTCAACGTCCCATAACAGATTTTTTTTAAATCATGTGTTCAAATGTTTAAATCCACTTCCCACTTTCTTCCCAAAATTCTGTTACTTCTTCTTTTCACAATCATCTAGGCTGAACTATTTGGTCCTGATAGAGCAGGCACAGAGTTCTGTGTCATTGGTTGACATGCCAGCATCCCAACACCATCCTGCACCGCCACGTTCTCCCAATCCTACTCTCTGCCCCATCCCCACTGCCACCCCCATCACTCTAACTTACCTTACCAGGGCTTTCTCCCTACAATTAACGGGTAACTAGATAAAACTGTTCACAAGCCTGGGTTCTCAAGAAGTAGCTCAGTCAGCTCAAGCACTGACCCAGCAGGAGGCCTAGACTGGAGGAAGCAAAGCTCTAGGCAGGCTTTGAGGGCCACCCTGGTTGCCAAACATCAGTCACAGCCACTGGATGCTGTTTGGAAGGATTTCCTCATTTGCCACGGTGTCTTGGCTTTAAAAGTTTTTTTTGTTATTTTACCTGATATTTTATCTATAGGGTTGAGGGATTGCTGACTGGCCCTCCCTTTTCAAGAGTCCATTCATCATCCTTAATTGGACTGCCTGTGCTGGGGCCACTCATTTGCCAACTCAATAAAAATCAATAGAAAGTGATCCCCACAGCGTGTGTTCTTTTGATTCCATTTGACCCTGGTGTTAGAGTCCTGAAGCATATTGGAGAAGTCCTATTGCCAGCATTTTCTTTCAAGGCTGTTGTGAGCTCTGTAGTAGTAACAACAAGGTCAGCTTGGTGGACCGTATAGAATATGAGCTCTCTGATTGGGGCTTTTCATCTGGTCCAGTCGGGGAGCACTGGCTGACAGATAAGAATATGGGTAACAGGCATGGTTCGCGCAAGGTCGGGTCCAGGGATGAATAAAGTTCAGGTAGATGTGACTGTCCTGAACAAACACCTAGACTATATAAAAGGACCAAATGGTGCCAGGTTCATCGGCAGCCTTTGCCACTGTTCTGGAACCAGTGGCTTCTCCCCCTCTGTCATTTGTTGAAGA
The DNA here is from genome assembly GCF_047496795.1 of Chiloscyllium punctatum. Classification (NCBI taxonomy): domain Eukaryota; kingdom Metazoa; phylum Chordata; class Chondrichthyes; order Orectolobiformes; family Hemiscylliidae; genus Chiloscyllium; species Chiloscyllium punctatum. The sequence continues at coordinate 61,103,597 of NC_092775.1, forward strand.
TACTTCGGAATCTGAGATGGACAAAGTAGGTGGTGACGCCTTGACCCCTTTATCTGCTGAAGAAGAGAATAAATTTCTTCCGCGATGCTTTGAGTGCAAGAGACAAACTACTGTACATTACACACTGCCTGTATCACAGGCAGAGTTGGAGGAGCCTGATCTGGTACTAAAATGCCCAGGAGGAGCTACAAAAAAGGACTAACCTTTATCCTCGGACACAGAGAGGGAGGGATGTAGTGATTGTAATGAAGTCAGCCAGGTGGACCTCATAAAGTATGTTTTTCCTCCTTAGAGCTTACAACAATTCTCCACATTGGGCCAATATTTAATCTTTCCAGATTTTTGAACAAGAATGAAATATTAAATTGCCTCAAGTCCTTTGGTACCATTTCAATTTCCAAAAAGCTTTAATGTTTTATAGTTCATATGTCTGCTACTTCATCTGTGAAACCTTAATAAATGTGATCTAAATTCTAAATTCTTTCGCTTCACAGAGCATTCATGAAAATAGCAAAGTAGCAAAAATCTGTCCAAGTTAGGAATGTGCTTCAGAGGGGAAAGGAATGCTTTTTTTTACTTCTGATACTTGTATTAGTATGTGTGAGCTTGAGTCATCAAATATTTAACATTTTTTTCTGTATTTTAGAGCTCATTGCAAATTAGATTGTTAACAAAAAATATTGCAACAAACTATCACACAGATATAAATAATAATTATTTTCAATTGTAACAGCAGGATTGATTATGAGTTTGGACTGCAGCTTCTTGGAGTTACAATGTCACAAGTGAACACATCTGCAGTTGCTATCTCAGTCTCTAGTCTCTGCTTCTGAATTACTGAATCAGACTGAGAGCTGGAGACAGTGAGACATGGTAAGGAGAGCAAAATCTGGACAGTTTCCTCAGATGTCAGTCACACCCCGTACATTGATGGTGTGCAGAGATAAAGGGAATCGAGGTGAGGTAGAGATTGAGGAATTGCAGAGATTCTTCCTGGTGAGTAAGATCGATGTACTTGCTACTTGAGGATGAGGATAATAACTGCTGGAGAGACAGTCAAAGGATGACAGTGACCTGATGGAGCAGCAAGTTTCAAAGGGGGAAGAAGAAAGAGGGGAATTATCACATGGCAAATATCTTAGATGGAAGCATCCCTTCACAAAGGGATATTGCTGGATTGATTGAATGGGAAGATTGTGGTAAATGGTTTCAGGAGTAGCAAATATAAAATCAACCAATTTGTACATTGAAATAATAGAGAAGGGTATTTCCTAAATGGTCAAAAGCTAGAGAGTGGAAATCCAATGAGGCCTGTGGGTCCATGTACAGAGATCATTAGAATTTCATGAACAGGAGCTGACATAAATCAGAAAGGTTAATGGAATGTTGATTGTTATTGGAGAACTAGATATAAAAGGATACAAAACACGGTTCAAGCTGTACATTTTTCTGGTTAGACCATACCTGAGAGCACTGAGTGTAACTCTAGGTACCATTGAAAAGGAATGAAAGGACACATTGGCTTTGGATGGAATGTAATATTGATTTATCCAAATTATATGAGGCTTTCAAGATTAAAAGTACAGTAAGAATTAGAGAAATGAGGGCTGTAGATCCTGACTAAAAGGCTAAGCCATTATTTGATTGAGGTTTTCAAGGTATTTAGCCAGACATTGGGAGGAGGTGTTCTTGCTGGCTGGAGAGTCAAGATTAGGATGCATAATCTCAGACCTAAAGGCTAACCTGACCACTTCTACACAGAAGAGGTAGTAATTTGGACATTTCTTCTGCAAGTGTTAACTGTTTATTTTAAAGATGAACTTGTTAGATATTTATTAATCAAAGTGGACGAGGCAAGTTTATGGAGTCGGATTTCAGATCAACCATGACCTTGTTGAATGCACATTACGCTTGAGGAGCTGAGTGGTCTCCTATCATTCCTACATTTCCAAAAAGATACGTCTTCTCTCCAGCTCTCACTCTCACATGATGCTCATAGCCACAGTTCTGCTACTTTTGCAAGTTTATATCTTTGAACCTTTTCCAGCCTTACACAGATCATTTTGACACTAACATCTCCAATTACTCCCTTCAATGAGTCCCACGTCCTTATGCCTTGCATAGTGTCAAACTTTGTCTCATATTGCAAAAAGCTTTCTTAGATTGTATCTTGAAAACCCACAGCACGTCTTTACTGGTCATTGCTAGGCAATGGGCTAATTACATGGCTCAGTTTCATCTTATTCAGCTTTCAATGGCAGTATACCATCACATCAGAGTTTAAATATTCTACAAAAAATGCAAAAAACAAACTAGTTATCTAATTACGTATTTGCAAAAGACATCCATCTAAACTAATTAATTTGTAATCTCCAAGTTAATGATAAAATGGTTACTTCTGCATTTCGATCAACATACCCTTTCAAATAAAGAATTATTGCCAGTGTCTGAGGGAGTGGAGTACTGACTGATGAGCTACTACAAGTGTATTATATTCTATTACTGTTGGTTATGGCACATTATACCTGGCTAACTGTCTGTATGTGATGAGTCATAATACACCTGCCTGGTCTAATCATTGAAGAATACATACAGCAAAAAGTGGTTTTGCAGACCAGGTAATGGCTTTGGGCAGATGCATTTTATTCAGGATGTAGATTCAAATCCCACTTTAGAATTCTGAGTGGCATGGTGGCACAGTGGTTACCACTGCTGCCTCACAGCGCCAGAGATTTGGGTTCAATTCCTGCCTCAGGCGACTCTCTGTGTGGAGTTTGCACGTTCTCCCCGTGTCTGTGTGGGTTTCCTCCGGGTGCTCCGGTTTCCTCCCACACTCCAAAGATGTGCAGGTCAGGTGAATTGGCCATGCTAAATTGCCCGTAGTGTTAGGTAAGGGGTGGATGTAGGGGTATGGGTGGGTTGCGCTTTGGCAGGTGCGGTGTGGACTTGTTGGGCCGAAGGGCCTGTTTCCACACTGTAAGTAATCTAATCAAAAGATGACTTGACACTCCATTAGAATATGGAGGCAATGTTGCAATTTTAAATGTATCTTCAATGGGTGAGATATTAAACCAAAGGTAGATGTGAAAGATACCATAGAACTATTTGTTGAACAGCAGCGTAATGTTCTCCCATCGCCTGGTCAATATTTATTTCTCAGGCCATTATTACATTGTTATTTCTGGGAGCTTGCCATGTGCAAATTCTTTTTTCGTTTGTGCATGGGATTGCTGACAAGTTTCCCATTCTCCAAAGTTGTCCGTTGCCCATACCAGATTACAACATAAGAACAAAAGAAATATGAGCACGAACAAGCCAGTCGGTCTTCAGGCCTGATCTCCCCAGGCCTTAACTCCTCTTTTGTGCCAGCTCAGCTTTACCCTCGTTTCTCTCAAATTTCAACCTCCTCCTTAAATAGTTTCAGTCGTCTAATCTCCACAACTCTATGTGGTAGAGAATTCTCTGGGAGAAGAAATTCCTTCACAGCTCAATTTTAAAGGAGTTGTCTCCTTATTCTGTTATTATGTCTCCTAGTTCAGGCTACTCCCACTAGTGGAAATATCTTCTCAATATCTTCCCTGTCAAGCCCTTATAAAAGCTTGTTAAGTTCCAATAAGATCACCCCGTATTCTTGTAGACTCAGAGTCATATAGCATGGAAACAGATCGTTCGGTCCAACTCATCCATATCAACCAGTCATCCTAAACTGATCTAATCTCATTTGTCAGCATTTGGCCCTTGTCCCTCTAAACCCTTCCTATTTACATATGTATCCAGGTGTCTTTTAAATGTTGAAATTGTATCCATTTCCACCATTTCCTCTGACAGTTGGTTCCATACACTCACCACCCTCTATGATAAAATGTTGCCCCTCAGATCCTTTTTAAATCTTTTCCCTCTCACGTTAAACCTACGCCCTCTAGTTTTAGTCTCCCCTACCCTGGCAAAAAAAGACCTTGGCTATTCACCTACCCACACCCATCATGACTTAATAAACCCCTATAAGGTCTCCTCTCAGCCTCTGCGCCAGGGGAAAAAGCCCCAGCCTGTTCACATTCTCCTGAGAGCTCAAATGCTTCAGCCCAGCAGCATCATTGTAAATCTTTTCTGCAGCCTGTTAAGTTATAGAAGGTAGATAAGAATTGCATGCAACATTCTAAAAGTGGCCTTACCAATGTCCTATACAACTGCAATGTGATGACCCAATTCCGACACTCAATGTTCTCACCAATAAAGGCAAGCGTACCAAATGCCTTCTTCACCAGCCTGTCTATCTGTGACTCTACTTTCAAGGAACTATGCACAAGCACCCCTAGATCTCTTTGTTCGGCAACACTCCCCAAAGCCCAACCTTTAGTTGTACAAGTCCTACTCTGATCTGCCTTACCAAAATGCAATGCCTCACATTTATTTAAATTAAACCCCATCTGCCATTCCTCAGCCCATTGTCCTATCTCATCAAGGTCCTGTTGTACTCTGAGATAACCTTCTTCACTGTCCATGCACCACCAATTTTGGTGTCATCTGCAAACTTATTAACCATATCTCCTCTATTCACATTCAAATCATTTATATAAATGATAAAAAGCAGTGGACCCAGCACTGATCCTTGCAGTATATCACTGGTCACAGGCCTCCAGTCCAAAAACCGTCTGTCCTCTGCATTCAAGCCAATTATGTATCCAGTTGGATTCCACCTCTAATGAATAAAGTCCGAACCTGGTGAGTCATTCTCGATATGCCAATCTTTTCATTCCAGCAATCAGTTCAATGAATCTCTTTGAACTGCCTCCAATGCCAATAATCTTTTCTTTCGGGACCTAAACTGTACATAATGTTCCAGGTGTGGCCTCACTAACACCCTTCACAATCGTCACAGGATTACCCTCATTTTAAAATCCAACGCTTTGCAATAACAGACAAAATTCTATTTGCCTTCTTAATTACTTATTGCACCATTTTTGTGCTTCCTGCACAGGACACCCAGATCCCTCTGTGCTGCATTGATGTTGAATCTCTCTCCATTTAAATGGTAGTCTGCATTTTGATTCTTTGCACTTTTCTACATTAAATTCCAAATGCCACTTTTTGCCCCTTCAAGTAACCATCTAGATCCCTCACAGAATCATTATGTACTCATCACAGCATGCCCTCCCACCTATATTTTCATTGTCAACAAATTTGGATACATTACTCTTCACCTCCTGCCTACTCAAGTCATGAAAAAAATAATAATTGAGTTCTCAGGATCGGCCCTTGTGGTACTCCACTCGCTATATCTTTCCAAAATGAAAAAGACCCATTAATTCTAACTCTGTCTTTTATGTGTTAATCAACCATCACTCCATGTTAATACATTATCCCCAACACCACAGGGTGGAACAGTGCCTCAATTGCCAGCACTGCTGCCTCACGGTGCTGGCGACCTGGAATTCAATTCCACCCTCAGACGACTCTCTGTGCGGAGTTTACATATTCTTCCCATGTCTGTATAAGGTTCCTCCGGATGCTCCGGTTCCCTCCCACAATTCCTAATGTGCAGGTTAGGTGGACTTGAAATGCTTGAATGCCCCTGGTGCCCAGAGTGCCCAGGAACGTGCAGGCTAGGTGGATTACCCAGGGGAAATGCAGGGTGACAGAGATAGGGTGGAGGGTTGCATCAGGGTGGGCTGGTCTTCAGAGTGTCAGTGTGAAATTGATGAGCCGAATGGCCTACTTCCACTCTAGGGAGTCTATGAGCTTCTATTATAGGCAATAATGTTTTTAGTATCTTGTCGAATACCTTTTTTTAAAAAAAGCATCTAGTGGTTCCCGTTATGAACTCTGCTAGCCATATCCTCACAGAACGTTTGCAAATTAGCAAGCACAATATCCTTTTCACAAAACAATGTGAACTCTGCTTGACTGTTTTAAGCATCATTTTAGATTTCCTGATTTTATTTCCTTAATAATGGATTCCATTAAAGCAAACCTAATTTTAACCAGCACCTTATTAACTGGTGTACTCAATAAACCAGCTCGATAAAGTTTACTGTATTATTGTGCCCAGTTGTTATAGTTTTTAATTTATTGACCTCAATTTAAATATGTTTGTTGTTCAATGGTGAAGGCCACTTGAAATAGCAGCAGTTGGTTCAATTTTGAGTCAATTTCTCCTCAAATACTGCAATCTCTGTGATGTCCGAATAGTCAGTTGAGGGTGTGATTGTGAAGGCTTTCTGCTGATATGCTTTATTTAAGGCACACTTGCTTTCTTATAAAAGTGATTTATGTTGTAAGTAAAGTATAACAGTAATGTATATACACCCTACATAACGTTTCTATTAATTAGTATGTGTTCTTACACTGATCATGTGGACTTCTTGATTTGATTAACCACCATGCTTCTGGTCCCATAGGTGCTGGAAAATAAAAAAAGTTTGCTGTATTTTCAAAACTAAAGATGCTTTCTGCTTTCTGAAGAAGGGTGTCATGTCAGCTGTTCTCCAATCTGCTGAAATCCAGTGATTTGTGAAACATTTCAACCAATCACTCCACTATTTCTGCTGCCAGTTCCTTGAACGCAGGCTAATTAGATCCTGGTAACTTGTCTGCCTTTAGTCCCTTTAGCTTGTTGAACACTTTCCTTGTCTATTATCTTTGGGAGGTTTTAATGTCCTCCACCCTGAAGATCCAATGCTAAAATTATGGTTTAACTTGTATATTATTTTTCTGTTCCCTATTATTGCTTCCCCAGTTGCAAACTCCAAGAGTTCCACACATATCTTTCTCATCCTCGTTTAATTTACCCTCAGAGATTTCTACTGCTTATCATATTGCCCATTTTCCATATAATAGCTTTTTAGTTATTTGCTGCTGGTTTCTAAAATTTACCCAATCCTCTGGTCAGCTAAAAGGATTCGCCACTTTTTGTGCATTATTTGAGTGGAAACCCTCCTTGACCACTTTTGTTAATCACAGGTACAACATCCTTCTCATCAAGTCCTTCCTTTTTAAGCAGAACAAATTTTTGCTGAATATGTGCTTAAATGCCTTTTACTACTCAACCACTGATTAATCCCTCAGTCTATTTTCATAGCTCTCTTTAGACAACACTTTCTTCATACCTCTGTAATTGCCTTGCTTAAATTGAGGATGTTGTTTGAAACACGAGTTGCTGTCCATCAAACTGGATTTGAAATTCTGCCACGTTATGATCACTATCCCCTGGAGAATCCTTAACTCTGAGATCTCCAATAATCGCACTTCACTACACAGCATTGCATTTAAGATAGCCTCTACCCAGCAAGATATTTTCAAAGAAACAATCCCTGATGCCCTCTACAAATTTAACTTCTATGTTACCTTGCCTATCTGATTGGTCCAGAGAGGATGCAGATCAAGTTTACCCATGATGATTGCCATCGGAAGGATATTTTAGCCCTGGAGGGAGTTCAAGGGAGGTTTACAAGGATAATATCTGGACTTCAGGGCTTAAGTTATGAAGAGAGATTAGACAAATTAGTTCTATCTTTCTTAGAATTTAGAGGGTTACGGGTGATCTAAATGAGGTATTCAGGATATTAAAAGGGAAAGACAGAGCAGATAATGATAAACTATTTTGACTGATTGATGATTCTAGAACCAAGAGGTATAGTCTAAGGATTAGGGGCCAGGCCATTCAGAAGAGATGTTGGAAAGCACTTCTACACACAAAGAGACTTGGAATTCTCTTCCTTAAATGACAGTTGATGTTAATTCAATTGTTAAATTTAAATCTGAGTCAGATAAAGTTTTGTTAAGTAAGAGTATCAAGAGATATGGGCTCAAGGTAGGCTTATGGTGATTGACCACAGGCCAGCTATGATCTTATGGAATGGTAGGACAGGCTTGAGGGGCTGAATGGCCTACTCCTGTTCCTATGTTCCTAACTCTTCGTGAGCTTATAGATGACTCTCTTACGTGACTCAAATTCCCAGCTTTTCCCCTTTCTTTACACCCAAACAGAGTGCACATCATAATTGTGTGCTCCTATATCATTACTCACCATTGTACTGATACCAAAGCGACCTTCACCACTTTTTCCTTTTTGCCATTCTTCAGGAACATGGAATGCCCTTGAACAGCTCCCAGTCTTGGTCACTGTGCAACCAGCTCTCTGTAACAGCTATCAAATCATATTCCTTTATTTCTATTTGTACTGCTAACTCATCCACCTTGTTACAAAAGCTGTACGCACTCATGTAAAGGGCTTTAAACTGTCACTTTCTATTGCTATTACTGTCTCTACTGCCTAAATCCTGCTGCACTCTTCTGTGCATACGTTCTACCCTTTTCTGTCACACTTTGCCGTTTATCTCTTCGTGACCCTGCTTCACTGTTTTCTTATTTCTTTCTGAGTTTTTTAACATCATCCCCCACTATCTGAGACCTTCTATTCCTCTCTTCCCGCACCCCCCCTTAAATTTAATAGCTTAAGCCCTATCAACAATGCAAATAATACAATTGACCAGAGCTTTGTGTTCACCACGGTTGAAATGAAGCCTCTCTCAATAGAACAGCTCTCTTTTTCCCCCTGTACTGGTGCCAGCACCCATGGATTGGAATTACTCTTGTGAAAGTGTTGGTTAGTTGTATCCTTAATCTACTGCAGTCCATTCATTTACAGTGCTTTTAGAGAGGGATTTCCAGGGTTTTGTTGCAATGCCAGTGAAGGAACAATGATAGTTCAGGAGTTAGGTATAATTTAAGTGCCATAAAATTCACAACCTCTAATCTCTCTGGTTAAAAAAAGGTTGCATATTGTTAATGAACTTGTCAGTGGATGATATTGATGGTGGGTTATTCACCAATAATCCAACTGAATGTCAAAGGGAAGTACTCAGATACCCTTTTTGGAAATGGCACTTGGGTGGTGTGGATGCGATTTAACAGTCCAAGCCTGGGTTTTGTTCAGCTTTTGTTGAATGTGAGGACGGAGTCAAGAGTGTGGTGCTGGAACAGTACAGCAGGTCAGGCAGCATCCGAGGAGCAGGAAAATCGACATTTCAGGCATACACCCTTCCTGACAAAGGGCTCATGCCCGAAAAATCGACTCTCCTGCTCCTCGGATGCTGCCTGACCTGCTGCGCTTTTCCAGCCCCACACTCTCAACTCTGATCTCTAGCATCTGCAGTCCTCACCTTCTCCTGCATATGGGGACAGATTGTTTTAACATATGAGAGGCCATGAATATTATGCAATCATCAGGAAACATCCACTCTTCTGACCTTAGGATGTAGGGAAGATCATTGATGAAGCAACTGAAGATGGTTGGGCTTTGAACACTACCTTGGAGAACTCCTGCAGAGATATCCTGAAGCTGAGATGATTGATCACCAAAAACCACCACTACTTTTTGTGCTTGGTATGAGTCCAACTAGTGGAGAGTTTTTCCATTGGTGGGTTAATATTATCCTTAGTCAGAGTTCTTGGTGTTAAGGATAGTCACACTTACCGACCTCTGAAATTGAGCTCTCATCCATGTTTGGACCAGACTATGATGAGGTCTGAAACCAAAAAGTTTAATTTACTGATAGAGCTAGTTAAGAGCCATGTCAGTTGCTGAGAATTAAGAGTGGACTTATGGAATTACAGGTTTAGATTTGCCCAGATCATTGTGTCAGGACACATCTGGGCAACTTTCCTCATTGTTAATTGGATTACAGTGTCGTAGTTGTACTGAAACTGTTTAGTTTTGGGGGCAGCTGGTTCTGAAGAAAACAACACACTGCCATTTTCTTAAGGGCAACTAGGGGTGGGAAATAAAGGTTGTGAGACATTTTAGAGGTAGTTAAAAGTAAAGTCTAGTATTCTGCATTTGGGGTCAAGACCGTGCAAGAACAATAAATATCCTCTGAAGCATATTCCCTTCAACCACCTGATGAAGGACCAGCGCTCCAAAAGCTAGTGCTTCCAATTAAACCTGTTGGACTATAACCTGATGTTGTGTAATTTTTAATTTTGTACACCACATTCCAACACCGGCATCTCCAAACCTCTGAAGGATATTATTGAAGCAGATGAGTTATTGCAATAGTATGATAGTTTCATGGTCATTATTCGACTGAGTGGCTTTTTTTGTAATTTGCAAATTTATTATTGGAAGTTAAATTTCCCCACCTGATGTGGTGGCATTTAATCTCAAATCGTCAGAGCATTAGACCAGGCCATTCAATTGGCTCAGTGCTGCTGCCTTACAGCACCAGGGTCCCAGGTTCAATTCCAGCCTCGGGTGACTGTTTATGTAGAGTTTGCACATTCTCCCTGTGTCTGCGTGGGTTTCCTCCGGGTGCTCTGATCTCCTCCCACAGTCCAAAGATGTGTAGGTCAAGTGAATTGACCATGGTAAATTGCCCGTAGTGTTAGGTGCATTAGTCAGAGGAGGGGTGGGTTGCTCTTCGAACTTGTTAGGCTGAAGGGCTTGTTTCCACACTGTAGGTAATCTAATCTAATCATTACCGACCCAGTAACATAAACACCATGCAATTGTTTCTTGTACTGCAGAAGTGACAACAGCTTCAAACATTCTTCAAGTGCATGTTGAAAATCTGAAACAAAGAGAGAGAATGCTGGAGAAACTCAGCAGGTCTGCCAGTACTTGTGGACCAAGAAATAAAGTTACTTTGTGAGGTTTAATAAGACTTTTTCAGAACTGAAGCCTACAAGATCATAAAAACTTAGGAAATATGAACAGGAGTAGGCCATTCAGTCCATTGAGACTGCTCCTCTGTTCAATAGGATCATGGCTGATCTGCATTCCTCATGATCCACTTTCCTACCCATTCCTCATATCCCTGGATGATCAAGAATCTATTTACCTCAGCCTTAAATGTACACAAGGACTCTGGCCTCACAACACTCTTGAGGGAGGAAATTCCTCCTCATCTCAGTCTTAAATTGTTGCCCCTTAATTCTGAGATTATGCCCTCCAGTCCTAGACTCTCCCAGGATGGGAACTAGCCTCTCGGCATTTACCCTGTCAAGCCCCTCAATAACTCTCAATGTTTCAACAGAGTCAACTCTCATTCTTCTAAATTCCAACGAGTAGAGGCGAGACCTTTTTAACCTTTGTTTATAAGACAATCTCTCCATACCATGGATCGTGCTACTGAGCCTTCTTTGAACTGTCTCCATTGAAATATTTTTTTTTATAAAGTAAGAGAACAAAAACTGCTCGCAGTACTCCTGCTGTGTTCTCACCAGCACCTTGTACAGCTGCAGTAAGACTTCCCTACTCTTATACTCCAATCCCCTTGAAATATGGGCCAGTACTCCATTAGTCTTCCTTATTCCCGACTGTACCGATGTGCTATTTTAATGTGTTTCACGTAGAAGTACCACAAAGTCCCTTTCTGCAATATTTCTCTATTTAAATAATATTCTGTTCTTTTGATGTCCCTTTCAAAATAAACAACTTCACATTTTCCCGCACTATACTCCACTTGCCAACTTTTTTCTCACTTACTTAACCACTGACAGACAGAAGTTCCATTTTCACTATGTTAATGCTGGTCATACGTGGAATGGATACAGGGTGGTTGTGATCTCTGTTGGTCAGTTTACCAGCTGACTTTTTAGTCAGGGCAGCAAGCTGTCCACACTGCTATAAAATGCAGCCCTTTATTTCTGTGCTCCTGACCTTGTTATTAATGTGGTGCTTGACATTTCAATTCGTTTACGCATTTCTTTATTTCAACGAATAAATGGGAGACACCATTGATAACAATTCTTCAGGTTAGATGAGTTGAACTTACAATGTGGGGCATTGTGACCAAAATAATTTGCGTCTCTTGGTCGGAGGTTTGGAGAGAAACCACTGCAATGCAGCTCACAACAAACCTGAGAACAATTGAAAATGTTATTTCATAATGCATTGTTATAGACCAGAGCAGACCCCCTCAAAATGTTTTAAGAATGCAGTCTAGATCCTAACTTTTTCTTATTTTAAAGGCAAATGCAAAATGTCATGTTCCAGATGCAATTCAATTGCTCAAAGTGCTCGACATTAAGCAAGACACTATTTATTTAAGCAATATCGTTAAAATACAACAAAAGAAAGAAGAACTTATAATAACTTAACTCTATTGGAAAACTTAACTGAGTAATAGATACAGTGACTATTAATTGACTGTTCTAATTCAGTAACATCCCATAAACACACCCCCTTGGCAAAAAGTCAACATCAGAAAAATAGATTTGTCTCACAAGAAACCCCGCAGCAGAGAATCACCTTAGCTTCTAGCTGCAATTAAGAAAGGGAAAAGAAAACTTCTCCTACATCAAAACTCCAGCAGCTTCTGCCCAGTTGAGACTCCAATAGCAACTGCTTAAAGCTAAAGCTAAAATCTAAAGAAAAACTAGAAATGCTGGCCTGTGACAGCTGGCCATGCCTATCCAGTCTGATTCTACTTAAAAAAGGCATCTTTACCACCGACTGCTCAGTACCTCTTGTTCAATCTCTCTCTTAAAAGAAACCAAGACAAATGCATCTCTGAAAACCACAGCATCGTCACAGCACCAGTTCTGAAGGGGTTAATGTTCTTGTTTCCTTTCCTCTTCACAACTTAGTAATGCCAAACACAGTGCAGAGATGCCTATAAGCTGATCCACTCTAGTTTTCAGAGGGAGCAAATATGTTTGTACCAAGTTCCTAAAGTCCTTGTAATCACATGTGACCATATGTAGTTGTAACATTGACATAATTTAATAAAAATTATCTAAGAACTGTATCTTTTCTAAAGATGCTTTACAACGGTGTGCCCTCAGGTACTAATCATTAGAAACATCCAGTAAAAAACAAGAACACGGGAGGATTTTATTGCAGCAAGCTGCCTCAAACAATCCTCCCCCAGTATCACGTTCTAGCAGAGGTGAAAAATATCAAACTATAATCATCTTGGAAAACACTACAGATATTACTGACTGTAGAGTGGAGGAGAAGTGAATGTATTTGCCAACACTGTCGCTCTTTGCTTCAATAAGTATATATATTAATGTCAAGAGATATCTTGGAGAAATTGAATATAAATTGGATATTGTTTTAAAAGTATTGAATACAGCAATGAGCAATTTTGGAATTGGATTGTGACGTAAAGAGTGTTAACACTTGTTAACATTAGGAACTTTATGGTAATAACATTTCTATTTCCCTCACTGCATTTCGAAGGACATCTATGGAAGAATATAGTTAGAAAGATAGTCTCATGGGATTTCCATTTACAAAGTGGATGGAAGCAGAATAAATTAGTATTGACATTGTTCAACATACATAATCATTCCACACTTTAAATTCGAGGTGGGAAAAATATCGGGGAGTGTATTACTCCCCTTCAGAAAAAATTGCTTAATAATGGCTTGCTATAACCTACTTTTGCCATATGATCCGCTGTATTTTGGAATTTTTCCAAACATAATGACCAAATTACTATCTCAAATGGAGTTTAAACATTGCAGAGGCTTTCAGTATAGGGAACACATTCTGGCATTTCATTCCAATGTTCCATTGCTCTATATTATTCAAGGTTTTCTTGATAATTTAAATCTGTGAGTGTCTCTCTTCCTCGCAGGATTTCCATTAGCTTGAAAGCAAGTCGACAAAACCAGCCATTGCTTTCTATAAGTTCAACAGCAGGCTAAATAATCTCCACTTGATTTTATTTTTCCTTTCACAGACTTCCTTTAAAATAATGTATAATGTATCTTCAAAGGGAAACCGCAGAAGCTTAGAGATTCTTGGAAATCTTAGGAAAGATCTACAGAAGGAGGTCAGCAGTGTTGTGCCTGTGCTGGTTCTTTAGGAGCTATCAAGCAGACCCATTTCTATAACTTTTGACACTGATGCTTCCATCTGTTTCACCACTATTTTTACTGAGCATTCCATATCCTAATATTTGCTGCACAGAAAAATATTTTGTCCAGCTCTTCTAGGTTTATGTCAATTACTTTATATTCATGCTGCACTGCTATGAATCACCTAGCCAGTTGAAAGTTTCTTTTCAATTACTCTCTCAAAATATTTCATTATTTTGAACACTGCAATTAAATTCAGTAAAGCAACTTTTCAAGGTCTTGACTTTCTCCTTACATTGTGGTGCTGAGAGTTGGAAGTAATACTCAAGCTGAAAATTATTAAATGATTTTTAGAGGGTTAGTGTAACTTCTGTGCTTTTCCAATCTAGCCCACTATTAGCAAATTCAAGGATCCAGGATACTTCTTCCACATGTCTTGTTGCTATTAACTGGTTGTGCATCTGAATCTCTGTTCCTGAATTCCATTTAAGGATATACCATCATACAGTCTTACTGCATTTTTCTGTACTGTATTTGTATAAGGAAATGGGCCAAGAAGTATATGGATGCTAAAACAAATTGCTGCTTAAGCTTGTGATGCGGAAAATGAGGACAATCTACAACTTAGATATATTCGTCTCAAAGGGTATGCATTCCCACATAATTTTTCGAATACAATCTCCAAGCCTCTGACCCACATACACTTTGTCAAATAGAATTGGTCAGGGTTGGATACTGCACTTTATGATGCCAAGCTGATAAACTGTAATGTGACTACATTTGTGGGGCAAAGAAATATTTCATTGATAAGTTAACATCGTGTAATTCCCTTAAGAGACAAAGATCTTTAAATTATAAAATTGTTACAAAAATGTGAACATTTAAACATCTGTTTGAAATTCCCCTTCTTGCTGTTTTATTGGAAACACTAACAATAGTTTAAAGCAATGGAGACAGAACAGTGAACAAAGGCATTCAAAGGCATTTTGACTTGGTAGAATTTCGAAACTCACTTTTGGGACACTTTGATGTTACGTGAGCTATTTACTCCAGCAAATTGTTGAGGCAAGTAGACTCTTATATATAAAATAAATCATAGGTCTGATGGTTTCTGATGAAGAGTCACAAGCCTAGAAACAATTCTGTTTTCTTCCCACAGATGCTGCCAGACTTGCAGAGTTTCTCCTGCAATTTGTTTTTATAGCAACTTATAAATATCTATTTTCATAGAATAGCCACACTCAAATACTTAAACCACAGATGGATCTTATATTCAGTTTAATGCACAAAATTCACTGGTTATGAGGAAGATAGAGTAGGAAATAAGTCTATGCCTGGAAATCTTATAAAACCATAGAATCGCACTCAAAGGAGGGGGTAATTCAGCCCTATGATTACTGCTGCCTCTTCGAAAAAGTTAACTAATTAGTTCACTTCTCTGGTCTTTCCCCAGAGACCTTCAAAATGGTCTTTTGTAAGTTATTTCCTATTTCTTTTTGAAAATTTCTATTGAATTTGCTTTCACGACAATCTCAGTTAGAGCATTCCAGACAATTTCCTGCATAAAATAATGCTCCTCAGCGTCTTCTTTGGCAATCATTTCAAATCTACATCCTCCAGTTACTGATTCTCTGTATTTATTCTATAAAAATACTTAGTAACTTTGGTAAAATCAGGAATGAATTCACAATGCTATATAGTCATCACTCACTAACAATTCTAATGCGGCTTCAGAAAAGCAAGCTAAACTAAAATCAGTTTTCTAAAAGAGATCAGATAATAGGTAAGTTATGTTCCTGACTTGGAAATGTTGCATTAAAAATCAATTGGCTGCCTTAAGCCACCAGAATCAAAATCTTCTTACTAACTCTTAACTACTTCCTAACTTGTACGACTTAGTTCTTGCTTATTGCTTCTTACTCACCACCTTTCCTTAGCCTCCCACTTGCAACTTCCCTTCCCTCACCTTTCTGCTCACTGTGCCCGTGCTCTGTCCTTCCCATTCACTTCCTCCCTCTCACCATACCTATCCGGAAAGCTGTCACTCAGAGTGCAGGAAGGGTGCCAAACAGGATCAAGTGCTGAAACTAAAATGGAAACAACACCATTTGAAGAACAACCCTATTTCAACCATTGCGTTAAACAAAAAAAAATTAGAACCATCTTTGAATGGAGAATACCCATTCTCCATTCTCTCTCCATATCGTCAACAATTCAATATGATGCTCCTTCCTATCTAGGTCAAGTTTAGGTACATCTATAAATTCATTGCCGTAGCCAATTATAGCTGCTGCTGTTGACCATGTTAAAAAAAGTGACATTGATTTTAAAAAAAAACGCACTGTGCATCCCCTTTCCAAAATCCTTGACCCAGAGGCATGACTGCAGTAGAATCATTTACCTCAGAGAGGGGAGGAGAAGTTTGCAATTTGGTGACCACGTTGTAGCAAATATTGACTTACTTCTCAATTTGTGCCTTTCCTCAGCTTGTTGCATTTTAATCACTACTTTTGCAGTCACATCTTGAAGTCTCTCAGTATCCACATTAAAAACCTCTAGACACACACAATGGAAGACAGTTGTATGTTACCCTTTACTTGACCTAACCATATTTCAGTAAAGGTTCAATTAAGCACAGGAGTTTCTGTATCCAAGAAGGTGCTATAACTACTTCTGCTGTCACTCAATGGTGATATACTTGCTCCATAAAATTACAGAGAAGAATATGTGATTCACAGTCTGCTGCAAGAGAAGTGGTTTCAGGTTTATGGGGCACTGGCACTAATACTGGTGAATTGGAAGCTGCATCAAGATGAGATCAAGGTGATGAAGTGGAAACCGTTTATCTAATAAGAGAGACAGAGGAGTTTAGACCCATACTCTCTGGTGTTTAGAAGAATGAGAGATCTAAATGATGTTCTGGATGTAGGTTTGCTCGCTGAGCTGGAAGGTTCATGTTCAGATGTTTCGTCACCATACAAGGTAACATCTTCAATGAGCGTCCGGACGAAGCACTGCTGATGAGTCCTGCTTTCTATTCATATGTTACCTAATATGTGACGAAAAGTTTGAACATGAACCTTCCAGCTCAGCGAGCAAACCGACATCCAGAACTTCAACCTGAGCTACAAATCTTCTCAAAACTCACTAATCTAATTGATGTATATTAGATGCTAAAGATGCTTTGACAAAGTAGACATAAAAAGGATATTTCCTCATGTGGTAGCAAATTTAAAACAGAGATGAGGAGAAATCACTTCTCTCAAAGGCTCATGAACCTGTGGAATTCACAATCTCAGAGTGCAGTGGATGTTGGAACATTGAATAAATTTAAGGAAGAGGTAGACAGATTTTTAAAATGAACAATGGGTTGAACGGTTATGGGGAATAGGCAGGACAGTGGAGTTAAGGCCATGTTGAGATATCAAATGGCAGAGCAGACTCGAGAAGCTGAATTGCTTGCTCCTACTCCTCAGTCTTGTGTTCAGTGGGATGGTTACATCTGCCCAGTGCTGCAATAAATGTTCAAGGGAACTGCATAATGAAGAAAGCAGAGAGGGCTTTAAACTAAATAGTGGGGACAATGGCTCAAATGTGACGTAATACCATCTAATAAAATGTAGAATCAGAATGAGAGATGAGAATATTAATATGGGAAATAAGAATTAAAGAATGGCAGGAAGGGACAGAGAGAAAGAAGTCCAAGGAGTACATCAGTAATTAAGACTAACTATTGCAGAAGTAACAAAAAGACAAAACTAAAGTGTCTAGCATTTAGAACAATAACATAGGTAATACACACTGAATGAAGTAAAGATGATATGATTGCCAATGGGGACATGTGGATGCAGGATGACAATGAGTACATCTTGAATCTTGAGGACTATCTAATATTCAAGGAGAGTTGGAAGCAGGGTAAAGTTGTAGGGGTAACACTATTAATAAAGGGTGCCATTTGTCCAATAGTTGGAGGTGACCCTGGTTCAGGGGATAAGGATGTAGAATCCACATGGTTGGAAATGTAGATCAGTAAGGGTAAAAAGTCACTATTGGGAGTGACTACAAGCCTCCTAACCATTAAACACAAGTAAGACAAAGCAAAAAAGATGAAATACTACATGTCCTGATAAAGGGTTGATAATAATTATGGATGACTTCAATCTATATATAAACTGGAAAAATCAGTCTGGTTCTGTGGCCTGGATGATGGTCACAGAATGCCTTTAAGATAGTTCCTTAGAACGCTATGTTCTGGGACTGACCAATGAGCAAGCTACATTACACTTCACATTGTATAATGTGACAAGGATTGTTTATGAACCCGGAGAAAGGGCAATTCTAAGTACCAGCAATCATAATTTAGAAAGGGAAAAGATTAGACCTAAGGCTAGTGCATTAAACTTAAATAAGAGCAACTTTGTGAGCATGAAAGCTGAGTTACCTGAAGTGAATTGTCATACTGGGCCTGGAATTAGATGAAAAGAGATACAGCGGCTAACATTTTAAGGGGATATTTCAGAATGCTATATTCCACCTGAAAAGAAAAATTCTAATGGCCAGAGATCCCCATCTCTGGTTAACTAAAGAAGTTATGGAATGCATCAAAGTTAAGAAAAAAAACACATAATTGCCCAAGGATGAGGGATAGGTCAAACATTTGGGCAGAATATAAAGAACAGCGTCAAATGATAAAAAGACTATTCAAGATGAAGAAAGTGGAATAGGAGGGACAACTAAAAATGGTTACCAAGTATTTAAAATAGTAATTGCCCAATGCACGAGGAAGAACATTTTACTAAATTGGACATCAGAAAAACCACCAAGTCTTATGGGGTGGCGTAAGCTGGTGATGGAGCATTACCCCTAAGGTTACCTTACAAATATGGTGCACCACAAAACGGATCAGATTTATAAGATGTGACAGCCCTTTTTAAATTGTATAGAAACTGACTGGTCGGCAATATTAGTCAGGGCTGTGGTGTAGCCGTGAGAACCTTTATGGGTGCCTGTGGGGCCCGGGGAGGAGGAGACTGGAAGCAAAAGAATATGGGTACTGTAGGGGATACTCCCAGAGGTGGGAGCCTCAGTGGAGGTGTGATGAGTAAGGCAGAACAAAGTAGTAAAATATTATAAAATTTAAGTAACTCAAATGTAATTTAAGCTAGTATTGATTTAATATGTTTGTAGTTTAGTTTTAGTTAAATAGATAGTTTGTTTTGGTAGAATAGTGGGTTGTTTAGTAACAATGGTACTGTGTTATTGCCTTGTTCTTTGTACTTATTTTTCTGTTTTGATGGTGGTTTTTTTTCTTTACATATAAATGTTTTGTAAAAGATTTTAAAAAGCTTTCCAATAAAATATTTATTTAAAAAAAGTAAAGAACAAGTATAGTTTTTTAGAGAGAGAATAAGGAGTTAGTAGTAGATAATAAGACAATAAGATTTGGGGACAGATTAGGCCATTTGGCCCATTGAGTCTATTCCAGCATTTTATCATGGCTGATATGCTTTTGAACTAAATTCTCCAGCCTTCTCCCCATACACTCGATCCCCTTATTAATCAAGAACCTATCTATCTCTATCTTAAATTCACTCAATGAAGGAAATGTTGGATGAAATGAACAAATACTTTGCTTCTGTCTTCCTTACAGAGGATTCAAAAATCACTCCAGGGATAGCTTTAAATGAGAAGGTGGAAGCAAGAGAGGATCTTATTAAAATTACAATCACGATGGAAGTGGTATTAACCAAACTGATGAAGCCAGTCACTGAAAGTAAGCAGGCTAGTGCAGCAGGCAAGAGGATTCAAGTACTGGAGTAGGGATGCCTTGCTGCAATTGTTCTGGGCCTTGGTGAGATCACACCAAGAGCATTGTGTGCAGTTTTGGTCTCCTTATCTGAGGAAGGGTGTTCTTGGTACGGAGAGAGAGCAAGAAAGGTTTACCCAGATGGGTGAATGTGAAAAGATGTTCCCAATGTCTGGGGTGTCCTGAACCAGGGTTCGCACTCTAAGGATACAGGGATGCCAGTTAGGATTGGAATGAAGTGAAATTTCTTCACCCAGAGAGCGGAGAGCATGTGGAATTGTCTGTCACAGAAAGCAGTTGAGGCCAAAACACTGAATGCTTTCAAGAAGGAATTAGATATAGTTATTAGGATGAGAGGGTCCGAAGAGTAAGGGGAGAAAGCAGGAATCATCATGATAGACTGAATGGCACAGTAGGGCAGAATGGTCTACTCCTATTCCTATTTTCTATTTTGCGAACATGTCTCCTAAACCAAACAGACTTCATCCTAGAATCAGTTAAGATGTGGCCAATGAGGTAGCATATGGACAAGTATTAATTTTTCGCAATTTCCCAGATTTACAAAAGGTTCCAAAAGATGGGCGGCACGGTGGCACAGTGGTTAGCACTGTTGCCTCACAGCGCCTGAGACCCGGGTTCAATTCCCGCCTTAGGCGACTGACTGTGTGGAGTTTGCACGTTCTCCCCGTGTCTGCGTGGGTTTCCTCCGGGTGCTCCGGTTTCCTCCCACAGTCCAAAGATGTGCAGGCCAGGTGAATTGGCCATGCTAAATTGCCCATAGTGTTAGGTAAGGGGTAAATGTAGATGTAGATGTAGGGGTATGGGTGGGTTACGCTTCGGCGGGGCGGTGTGGACTTGTTGGGCCGAAGGGCCTGTTTCCACACTGTAAGTAATCTAATCTAATCTAATCTAATAGAAAATAATAAATATAATCTCTCTATTCAAAAAAGGAAGGCTCCAGAAAAAGTATCAGCCTGTCCACCTGAAATCTGCCACTGGGAAGAAGGTAGAGGTTAAGATTACATTAGGGCACTTGGAAAAACTCAACACAATCAGGAAAAATCAGCATGGTTCTGGGAAATGGAAACAATGTTTAAATAATTCATAAAAGAGTTCATTGAATGAAGGGGTGCATTTAGATATACTGTACTTGGATTTCCAGAAGGTGGGTGATCAAAGTATATTGAAGAAAGTGAAAGCTCTTGGTATAGGACTAACATATTAGCCTGGATAAAAGGTTGACAGAAAACAGAGAGTATGCACTCAACTCCTGACCTCATTATAGTCTCATTCAAATATGGTCAAAAGAGCTGAATTCTAGAGGTGAGGTGAGTGTGACAGCCCTTGACATCAAAGCTGCATTTGACCCAGTGTGGCATCAAGGATGCCAACAAAACTGAAATCAATCGTTAACAGAGGGCAAACTCTTCACTGGCTGGAGTCATACTTGGTACATAGGAAGATGGCTGTGGTTGTCAGAGGTCAATGCCTTCAGTTATAGGATATCTGTGCAGAAATTCCTCAGGGTAATGTCCTAGGCTCAACCACCTTCAGCTGCTTCATCACCTTCCCTCCATCACAAGGTCAGAAACGAGAATGTTGGCCGATGATTGCACAACTTTCAGCACCATTTGTGACTCTTCAGATACGGAAGCAGTCCATGTTTAAATGCAACAGGACCTGGATGATATCCAGGCTTGGGCTGACAAGTGACAAGTAATGTTTGCACTACAGTGACCTGTGTGATACCAGGCAATGACCATTTCCAATAAAAGACAATCTAACTGCTGCTCCTTGACATTCAGGTGGTTACCATTGACCAGACACTCAAATGGACTCACCACATAAACACAGTAGCTACAAGAACAGGTCAGAGTCTAAGAATCCTGCAGTGAGTAACTCACCTCTTGACTCCCCAAAGCCTTTCCACTATCTGCAAGTCATAAGTCAAGAAGATACATGGGAATATCATCATCTGCAAAATCCCATCCAAGCTATTCACTATCCTGCCTTGAATATATAATGGAGTTCTTATTGTCAGTGGGTCAAAACCCTGGAACACCCTCCTTAATGGCATTGTGGTCCACCTCCAGCACATGGACTGCAATGGGTCACCACTGTGACCTGCTCACCACCACCTTCTCAAGGGCAGCTAAAGATGGACAATAAATGCTGACCCTGCCGGAGATGCCCATGTCCCATGAATAAATGAGAAAAAAGGTTATTTTCTTTATTATATTGCTGTTTGCATGTCAGTTAGAGACTATGTTTCATTATAACACTGCAACAGTTCAAAATTAACTGTTTAGGGTTTATGCCTTCTAAGGTTGTAAAGGGTGATAAATAGGCAAATGTCTTTCTTTCATTCATTATTATTTCAATTACGCCACTGTTGGAATATTGCGTGCAGTTCTGGACTCCTTCTTATTGGAAAGATATTGAGAAACTTGAAAGGGTTCAGAAAAGATTTACAAGGATGTTGCCAGGGTTGGAGGATTTGAGCTATAGGGAGAGGCTGAACAGGTTGGGGCTGTTTTCCCTGGAGCGTCAGAGATTGAGGGGTGACCTTATAGAGGTTTACAAAATTATGAGAGGCATGGATAGGGTAAATAGGCAAAGTTTTTTCCCTGGGGTCGGGGAGTCCAGAACTTGAGGGCATAGGTTTAGGGTGAGAGGGGAAAGATATAAAAGAGACCTAAGGGGCAACGTTTTCACACAGAGGGTGGTAAGTGTATGGAATGAGCTGCCAGACAAAGTGGTGGAGGCTGGTACAATTGCAACATTTAAGAGGCATTTGGATGGGTATATCAATAGGAATGGTTTGGAGAGATATGGGCTGGGTGCTGGCAGGTGGGACTAGATTGTGTTGGGATATCTGGTTGTCACGGACGGGTTGGACTGAAGGGTCTGTTTCCATGCTGTACACCTCTATGACTCTAATTAATCAAAGTCAATGCCTTTTTGATTTGAACATTCATTTCATCATACAACCACCCTGGTCACAAACTCATTTCTCTATTTAACTCATACCCTGCAGCCACTATTGAAATTCTAGTTTCACAACTAGCATCACTGACAGTTGAAATTAGTGCAGGGAAAATGTTTTCGGATATTTTTACTTCATCATTTCTACTTTCAAAACAGATTACCAAATCCTCTCTTTTCCAAATTGCTTGCATTCCTCTTAGGATAGTAACATTTCTGTAAGTGCATTGTGTTTTTAGAACAGCTTTTTATCATTATATAGGACAGAATAGAATAATTGACATGATTTGGATAATGAAGTGGTTTCGATCTTTCGACTGTGGTTTTATCCTTTGAGTATTCTACTTGTGGGTCTGTTGTGGTACCGGCAGCTGGTAAAATACTCCATGGAATTAACTAAAGTTGTAAGATCAATTCTGCTGAGTATTGCTAGCTGCAATACCGAGTCAGTTGAATCTCTCTTGCTATTCTCATCATCTATTCAGATGCTTCACTGCGCAGACTCTCATTCCTTAATGCAATTGATTTTCTTCAGGTTACTCATGCCACAATATCTTCTCCAGCGTGATGCTTTTGTCAAAGGCCAGTGTGCTGTAATGTGATCAGATTGCAATAACCTTTTATTCGGCAACATTCCCAAAGCCAAGGAGTTCAGATGACTTCGCAAGCGACTTGAATTGTGAACGTTGTTTGAACTTATTGCTATTTAATTATAACATGATACATGAGCTACATTCACTGCCCATTTCTGATTTTCCTGAGAAGGTAGTTTACACAGAATTACATCTAACAAAACAGGGCACAATCAGGCTATTGCAGTAAACTGCTCTCTGCTTGCATTTAGCAGAGTATGTGGCTCATCCTATCCTTTTTCATCTCACCCCAGCAACCTATCAATTTCCCATTCCCTTTCTAAGTTTCCTTTAAATGCAACTCTTCTGTTTACCTCAGGAACTCCATGTGATAATGAGTCCTGACAACTCTCTGGTTAAAGAAGTTTTCCTAAAGCCCTTAGAATCTCTTCAGTGTGGAAGTCAGCCATTCAGCCCATCAAGTCTGCATTGACCCTCCAAAGACTATCCCACTCAGACCTACTCCCCGACCCTATCACTGTGACCCTGCATTTCCCACGGGTAATCCACCTAGTCTGAACTCCGCGGACACTATGGGCAATTTCGCATACTAATCCACCTAACCTGCATATTTTTGGACTATGGGAGGGAACCCAACCAGACATGGGAGAATGAGCAAACTCCACACAGCCACCCGAGGGTAGAATCAAACCTGGGTCCCTGGTGCTATGAGGCAGCAATGCTAACCAGTGTGCCATTGTTTTTTGTTTGGTATAATCTATCTTACACTTATTGCTCCAAGATTTGTATTTCCATACATATTCTTTCACATCTAAATTACCAACCCTTTTCACCATCTTAAAGAACCTTATCAGGTTACCCCCTCAGCCTTCTCTTTCTAGAGAAGTTGGGCCTTCTCTCTGAAGTACTGAAATCATGGAAGCAAAAAATATCTATGACACAGAAGGAGACCATTGTATCTGTGCTGCTTGACCCACCTCCCAGCTCCTGGTGAAAAGATTTGGGAGTTTAGAGAGCCTCCATATTCAACTGTTTCTGAAATGCACCAGAGGTTTCAACATCACAAGCAATTTCTGGACTCCTCCACCCTCTGGGTAAAAAAAATAATCATTTCATAGAATCCCTACAGGTGTGGAAACAGGCCCTTTGGCCCAACAAGTCCACATCGACCCTCCAAAGAGTATCCCAACCAAACCTATTCCCCTACCATATTACTCTACATTTACCCCGATGACTGCACCTAATCTAAACATCCTTGAACACTATGGACAATTTAGCATGGCCAATTCACCTAACCTGCAATTCTTTGGACTTGGGAGGAAACCAGAGCACCCAGAAGAAACCCATGCAGAAATGGGGAAAATGTGCAAATTCCACACAGACAGTCGCCCGAGGCTGGAATGGAACCCAGGTCCCTGTGAGGCAGCGTTGCTAACCACTGAGCCACTGTGCTGCCCCTCTAACTCTTTTATCAATTCCACAAATTAGATCTGCCCACAGTTATTGGCTAAATCAATCAAGCTTTCTTAATTAACCCTCCTGTTATTTCCATAATCAAATCAGGTTTAATTTTATTAAGTACCACCTCTTAAAATTCCATGCTGATTATCCTTTATTAAAGCCGTACCTCTGTAAATGATGAGTTCCTCAGATTTTATTTTCAAAATAATGAGCCCACCACCAAGGATAGTCTGAATACTGAGTACAGGAGTTGAGAGGTCATGGTGTGGCTATACAGGGCACTGGTTAGGCCAGTTTTGGAATATTGCATGCAATTCTGGTCTCCTTCCTATCGAAAGTATGTAGTGAAACTTGACAGAGTTCAGAAAAGATTTACAAGGACGTTGCCAGGGTTGGAGGATTTGAACTATCGGGAGAGGTTGAACAGGTGAGGGCTGTCTTCCCTGGAGCATCAGAGGCTGAGGGGTGACCTAATAGACCTTTATAAAATCATAAGGGGTCTGGATAGGGTAAAGAGACAAGATCTTTTCCCTGGGGTGGGGGAGTCCAGAACTAGAGGACATAGGTTTGCAATGAGAGGGGCAAGATATAAAAGGGACCTAAGAGGCAACTTTTTCACACAGAGGGTGGTGCATATATGGAATGAGCTGCCAGAGGAAGAGGTGGAGACTGGTACAATTATAACATTTAAAAGGCATCTGGATAGGTATATGAATAGGAAGGGTTTAGAGGAATATGGGCCGGTTGTTGGCAGGTGTGACTAGATTGGGTTGGGATATCTGGTAGGGATGGATGAGTTGGATCAAAGGTTCTATGACTACATCTCAATGATTCTATGTCTGTTCTATAGTTACTTAGTCAATCTGATCCGTGAGACAGTGTCAGAGCAGCACAGAGGTGGTTAACAGAAATGACACTGAGGTAGAGTCAAGAGTTGTCAGCTCACACATGTAGGCTTGCTGTAATACTGAGAGTTGCTTTCTGACTAAAACCAACTGGGGCAAGAACAGATTCTTGTGAATGATCTGGGAAAAGGAGAAGAATTTGCTGAAGGTGTACTAACTGTTTTAAGGGAAGGTAGAAGGATAAGGCTTTGACCACAAGGGGAAAATGGCTGGGTTGATTTATTGACTGTCATTGAGAGGTCGAGGAGGAAGCAATAAAGAAACTTACTGAGTCCTTTTGAAGCAGAGAAGGCCAAATTTGCCTTACACATTTGTCAGCAGTTGTGTTACCTTTACAAAAGTGTTTAATTCAGCCTTTTTATTCAAACCTCCAGTTTCCACTGTTATACTGTATGCAGAGCAAATGCTGCCTCTGTCCATTGACAAAATAATTCATGGGAGTCACGCTAAAATTGAAGTTTTGCAGCAATGAATCCAATTGCAAAACACATTAAAGAGAAACTATGCAAATTAATCATCCAAGAACTAAAAAGGGGTCTGGTATCATTCAAGGAGCATTGCAATACTCAGTTAGACAAGTTAAAGAGCTTCATAACTCACCTTCACATTCAAGTAATGAACACTTTATTTTATTTACTCTCTGTCGCAGGTCAGGCAACGTGGAGGAGGGGGCCGTGGGGTAGGGAGAGGTGTTGAGGGGTTGGGGGGTGTGTAGGCCTGTTTGCAATTTCCACTAACAGACCTGGTGTAATGGTTTTGGATTCCTGATCCATTATTTGTCTGATTTCAGTTTAAATCGTTTAACATAACCAACAAAACTGAATAGTGATCAAATATATTTCTTTAGGGGAGGGAATGGATTTAATCAGAACATGAATCAGAAAAGGAACAGTGATTTTGTTCAGCATCAACTGACTGACTATTTTTCAGCAGACGTTCCATATTGCTACCATTATCAGCTTTATTTTCTGTTATCTCCTATATTTCCCTGATTACCTGAAGGTCTTTTATTTTTAGTACAAGTTACAAAGAGTGAAATTATGTAATTAGTCACTGGATATTTTGTTGTCCAAATATTAAACATGATTATAGATGCAACAACCCACTCTTAGATTGCCTGGACTAACTGCCCTGAACATCAAGGCAGAATTTGAGTTCATGTGGCTTCAGGGAACTCCATCAAAGCTTCAGTCAATGGGGTTTTACTGCAAAAGAAGATAGTTATTGATGTTAGACTTCAATCAGCTCAGCTCCAAAATCTCTGTTCAGGAGATCCTCAATCTATTTAGAGATGTAATGAAACACTGCTGGAGTATGTGGGTTTTGAAACCAGAGTCTCCCAGCTCAAAGTGCCCTTGACCCAACTATCTACAGCTGCTTCATCAATAATAGATCCAGGCCAGAATTGAGGACATTCACTGATGTTTGCACAATGTTCTGTGCCATTCACAATTCCTCAGATACTGACGCAGCCTATGGCCAGATGCAGCAAGACCTAAACAATATCCAAGCTTGGGCTGATAGGTCGCAATTAACATTCACACCACATCAGGGCCAGACAATGATTATCTCTGACAAGAGAGAGAATCTAACCACTGCCCATTGACATTCAAAGGTATTACCATCACTGAATCCGCCACTATCTAGTCTTTTACTTAGTCCAGCGGGTTACCACTGATCAGAAACTGAACTAATAGCTATATAACTACAATGGTTACAATAGCAGCAAGTCAAAGATTAGAAATTTGCAGTGAGTAACTCACTTCTTGTTTCAAAAAAGCTTGTCCAACACCTGTCAGGAAAGTGATAGAATACTCTCCACTTGCCTGGGTGGGTGTAGCTTCAGAAAGCTTTCCAGTATCTGGGAAAATGCATCCCACTTAATTGCAGCCCTGTGACCACCTTTAGCAGCCAACTCTTTCATCAATGATGCAGACATATCGCAGTGTGCAACTGTGTATATCTGTACGATGCTCTGCAAGAACTCCCTAAGACTTTTCTGACACCATCATCCAAATCCATGGCCACTGCGAGATAGAATGTCAAAGGAGTATATGCAAGACTGCACCGTCACCTGGAATTTCCCCCCAACCCTGTATTAGATTTGATTAATTTAATTTATTATTGTCACATGTACCAGGATATAGTGAAAGGTATTGTTTTGTGTGCTGACCAGACAAATCATACTTAATGTAAGTACATCAGGGTAATACATCAGGGTGACGGTGCTGTCTTGCATATACTCCTTAGACATTCCATCTCGTAGATTCTTGTTGTCTCGGGGAATTAAGGGCTACGGGGAGAATGTAGGTAAGTGGAGTTGAAGTGCCCATCAGCCATGATTGAATGATGGAGTGGACTCGATGGGCCGAATGGCCTTACTTCCACTCCAAGGTCTTATGGTCTTATGGTCTTAATAGAACAGAATGCAGAATACAGTGTTATAACTATAGAGAAGGTGTAGGCAAAGATCAACTCTAATATATGAAAGGTCCATTCATAAGTTTGATAACAGTGGGAAAAAGCTGTTCATAAATCTGCTGGTACATGTTTTCAAATGTTTTTACCTTCTACCCAATGGAAGAGGGTGGAAGAGGTTATAACCGGGTTAGTCTGCAATTATGACGGCTGCTTTCCTGAGGCAAAGGAAAGTGTAGGAGTCAGTGGAAGGAAGGTTGGTTTTCATGATGGACTGGACTATATTCACAAACGTCTGTAATTTCTTGCAGTCTTGGGAGAGCAGTTGCCATACGATATTGTGATGTATCTGGATTGGATGCCTTCTATAAAAGTTGTTAAGAGTCATTGTGGACATGCTGAATTTCCTCTGTCTTCTGACAAAGTAGAGGTGTGGGTGTGCTTTCCTGACTAAATTATCGACGTGGATGGATTAGGATAGATTGTTGGTAATATTTACTCCTAGGAACTTGAAGCTGTCAACCATTCCCACCTCAGCACCATAGGCAGGGGCATGTCCTCCATGCCACTTCCTGAAGTCAATGACCAGCTCCTTCATTTTGCTGACATTGAGGAGGAGATCGTTGCCTTTACACTACATATCTTATATAACCAAATCTGCTGTGTCAAAATCCAAGAATCCCTTCCTAACACCACTGTTTTTGTTCCCTCTCCTTAAAGACTAGTGCTTCAAGACGAGTACCAACATCCCATGAACAAATAAGAAAGAGCCTGAAATTTCAACTGCGATTCCGATTTGCGTGAACATGTAGATTTAAATAAGCATTCTTTTCACAGCCGGGATTCTGTATTAAAGCAATTCAAATTGGTAGTGCTCTGTCTCTCCTAACGTTAACTGTTAGAGAATCATGAAACTTAATCAGATAGACACAAAGGATGCCTGGATTGAGAAATGGAAATGTCTCAAATGCTGAGCTAGGGGTTGTTCTTTTATGATTACAATTTGGGTACAAAACTGATTCAAAGTAAAAAGGACTTTACGTGGAAGGTACAGTTCTCCCCTCAGGGTCTCACCTTTCACATCAAGGCCTCTCGGCTCTGCCTCTGTCCACAGGGCCTCACAGTTCTACATCTTGAATCTGCAATCTACCTCTTCAATTGTTAGCTCAGGGATTAATTTCCTGGCTCTTTTAGTCTTCATCATAGCAACAAACCTTATAACTGTAGCTCTTCTATTGCTGTTTGTGCTTCCCTCCATTTCATACAGATTTCCAGTCATGAGAATGTATGCTAGTTTGTTCAGATGCATAGAACTTGTCATTTGCATTGTCTGATATAAGATGTGTGTGCGCATATATATACACACACACACATGATATATATTTTTATATCATTTATATTAAGCTTGACTTTTTGAATCTGAACTGATGGCATATGCATCTTCTGCGTGTCTGAATGGGTTTAATGATTAACATCTGTAGCTATGGTGTCATTTCTTTAAAAAAAAACAATATGAGGGAGTGACTTCCTGATCAGTTATGAGTTTTTGTTTACATTGGAAGAGCTTTATGAGCAAACAAAGTAAACTGTTGTGGGTTAGGCTCTAGTTTACAAGGTCAGGGATGTGTTTTCTTTTGGTTATTGAACATAGAACATAGAACCTAGAAAAATACAGCGCAGTACAGGCCCTTCGGCCCTCGATGTTGCGCCGACCGAAGCCTACCTAACCTACACTAGCCCAATAACCTCCATATGCTTGTCCAATGCCTGCTTAAATTACCATAAAGAGGGAGAGTCCACCACTGCTACTGGCAGCGCATTCCATGAACTCACAACCCGCTGAGTAAAAAATCTACCCCTAACATCTGTCCTATACCTACCACCCCTTAATTTAAAGCTGTGTCCCCTGGTAACAGCTGACTTCATTAGCAGAAAAAGGTTAGTGGAAATGTTCACAGTGTTTAGTTTTGATTGATAGCTTTAACATTAGTTTGAGTTTGGGCAGTTTTGCAGAGTTCTTAATTGAAGCTAGATGTATAAAGCAGTTGACCCTGAGAAAGGGAGAATTTAGAATTGTTAAAAATATTACCTCAGTGTAAGGAGTTTAATAAAAATTCCAGACCAGAAATATTTGGCTAAAAGTTTAGTTGTATGAAGTCACCAGGAAGAGGCTTATCAGGTTCTCCAGGTTGGGAGTTGAAGCTATGCTTAAGTCAAAACTTATGTTTGATAGATAATGGAACTCACTCTGACATGAGTACTGTAAAGGAGTGTTATGTTATTGGAATTAATGGGATTATATTTTAATATGTGCATAAAAATCTTTACATGTATTTTATATGTAAATACTTAGGTTGTTTCTATTTTATCTTTATTTCTTTTAGGTAATAAATTTCAGTTTTATTGTTAACGCAAATCATCAGCATTGGATCTTCATATTTTAATGAAAGATCACTTCGTTAAAATGAAAAAAAGCTAAAAAGATAATCTAGCCAGCCAGATTTCAGTCTGGGATGTGACTTCTCCATTAATAACATCAGCTGGGATCATAACAACTGTGATATTTTCGATAGCAAATTACATGCTCCCAAATGTCAGGCAATAACTCCAATTGTTAATAGTACTGATAGTCCTCATTTGCTCAAATAGATTTTTACAACAGTAGACTGTGAGGTCAGCTACTGCATAATTGCATTCACCTCAGTGACTTTACCAGAGGAGAAAACTTTAACTGGGAAATAAACATTCTTTGTTGGACAAAGTATGAATTAGAAAGCTGTTTGTTTCGTAAAGTAGGAGAGGTTTCACCACATGTGGCTATTTGAGATTGAGATAAATAATGTTAGTTTCCTGCCAGGTGAGAAATCAAGACAGAGAAATTGAGGTATGACTGTCTGGCTCTCAAACATTTTCTGTCATTCAACAAGTTAATGGTTGATCTGTAGCTTAACTCCATCTACTTGCCTTGCTTCTATGACCTTTAACCTCCCTTATTCCCAGAAAGCCTGTTGCAAATTTTTGACCATTCTATGCTTGCAGAAATGATTGCATTAGTTGGAAAAGTCATTTAACTACCTCAATAAAGTATTTTTATAATTTCCAGGCAGTGCATTCCTGATATGAATACTCATTGTATGAAAAAGTATTTTTCTTACATAACATCTGGTATATTTGCAAACCACTTTAGATCTACACCCCCTTGTTCTAGATCCTTTCATGGTTGGGGACAGTGTCTCTCTCTACCTACTTTACCCAGCATAACTATGATTTTGAAAACTTCTATCAAACCTTCTCTTTGCCTTCTACTCTCCAAGGAGAATAGGTTCAATCTCTCCAATCTATCCTCATAACTGAAGTTTCTCATCTCTGAAGTGCTGTTTGCAAATCTTTTGTGTCCTATCTGATGAGTTCCCATCCTTCCGAAAGTTAATGCCCAGAACTGCTTATAAAATTCATGTTGATGTCTGACAAATATCTTATGCAAGTTCAGCATTGCCTCCTTGTTGTTGTACTCTAGGCTCCTTTAACAAACCGAAGTCTGCTTCATTAATTGCTCTCTCTCTCTCTCTCTCTATCTGTCCTCCAATTCTTCAATGATCTGTACAGATAAAGACCAGGTCCTTCTGTTCCTGCACCCCTTTTAGGATTGTGTCATTCTAGTTTATGTTCACCTTCCTATCAAAATGGTTCACCTTACACTTCTCTGCATTACACCTCTCTTTTACACTACACCTGCCACTTGTACATCCAACTTGTCAATGTCCTCTTGATGTTCTTTACCATCTGCTCATAGAAAAATTGTAAGAATTGAAAGCTATTACCTGCAAACTTTGAAATTTATTCCTGCATGCCAAGATTTAGAATATCAATATATATTAGAACAAGCAATGATTCTAAAAGCTATCAGGGAACTCCACTTCAAACGTTCCTCCAATCCAAACAATACCCAATGACACTCTCCATTTCCTGTCCCTGAGTCAATTTTGAATTCATATGGTCACTCTCACTTCTATTCAATGAACTATAACGTCTTTCACACATCTGCTCTGTAGCATTGCACTGAACACCTCTGGAAGTCCAAGTACATCACATCAACAGTATTACCCTCATTGACACGGTCTCTTATCTCTTCAACAGTTAGCAAAACAAAATTTCCACTTTAGAAATCTTTGCAGACTCTTTCTAATATACCTACTTTTATTTCCATGTGATTACAACCCTATTCCAAATAATCATTTCCAGACATTCTCCCACCAGTGAAGATAAATTGATATTTGTAATAAGCATTCTTTCCTTCTTTGACTTAATTTCCATCTCCTTTGTCATTCAGAGAGTTCAAGGTTTGTTTATCTTATCTTTCCTTTTGAGGGAATGTATCTTGACTATACCCAAACTATTTCCTTTTCCAAGTTAACCGATTATTCAGTTTCATTTACCCTCTAACCTTTATTCCAGTCTATTCTGATCAGATTTATTTCTCCCTGTTGAAGTCGGCTCTTTGTCAACTGATTTGTCCTACCTTGGCTTGACTTTTTATCACTTGTGATAAAATGGTCATTAACTCCTAAATGATTCTCCACTGACACTTGATCTACTTGGCCCATCTCATTTCCAAGATCCAGGTCCAACAGTGCATTCTTTCTTGTTGGTCTCAACATGTACTGCTTTCAGAAATTCTTCTGAATGCAATTTATGAGCGCTTGCCCCACATTGTCCCTCTACCAGTATCCCAGCCTACATTTGAGTAATTAGAATCTCCATCATAACTACTCTACAACATTGGTATCTCCCTAATTTTCCTGCAGAATTATTTCTCCACATCCTTCCCATCAGTTGGTGGCTTATGGACTACATCAAGCAATGTAACTGATCCTTCGCCCCATCCAATTCACTATGCTCTTGAATCCTCTGGGACATCCTCTTTGTCCAGTACTGCACTGCTCTTCTTAATCAATACTGCTATTTCCTGTCCTTTCCTTCCTTTCTTTTCTATCTTTTCTGATATTTGCTATCCAGGAAGATTTAGCAGCTAGTATTTCCCTTTCTTGAACCAGAATATCACATGTCCACATGGCAATCCTATAACTCCCCATTCTTACTTAGCATACACTGTGCATTCATTTACATGCATAGTAATGCTGATTTAGACTTCATGACTTTCTCCCTTATTCTGACTTCGCCTCTTAACCTCTACGCTATCTACTGCTCCAAGTATTTTGTGAACCCTGGCAATCTTCTTTAAAGTATTGTTTGTTCCCACAACCCTACCAAGTTCATTGAAAGCCCTCCTTACATCACAGTTGAAACCTCCTGCATGGAGTTCAGTCCCAGATCTACTCAGGTGCAAACTGTCCTGTACAAGTGCCATCTTCCCCACAGTCAGTCCCATTGTCTCAGGAATCGAAAACCTTCCCTCCTGCACCATCCTTCCAGCCACGCATTCACATGCCTTATCCTATTTCTGAACTCACTTGCACGTGGGACTGAAAGTAATCTGAAAATTCCATTTGAGGTCCTGCTTGCTAGTTTTACTACCTAACTCCCTAAATTCTGATGGCAGGACCACATCCCCTTTCTGACCCTTCATCAGGGCTTTTGCCCGAAACGTAGCTTTGCCGGCTCCTCGGATGTTGCCTGACCTGCTGTGCTTTTCCAGCACCACTCTAATCCTGACTCTAATTTCCAGCATCTCCAGTATCCGCTTTTGCCAAATTCTTTTTCACTCTAGCCGGGCACCCTGACTGCGAAGAAATGGGAAATTTTATAAAAATACGTGAAGAGAAGATACCAAAAGGGGATGAGAATTAAACAGATCCAGTTGAAAAGCAAGTACAAGTAGAATGGGTGAAATGACCTCGTTTGGTGCTGCAAAATGTGAGATTCTATGGAAAAACAAAACTTGACGGTTCAAACCTGTGATGTATACTTGAGGCTCAGGTACCAGATACAAACACACTGGCACTTGCTCAAGATTTATGACCTTGTCTAAAACACTTGATTGTCTTAACTGGCTTGAAGCTTTTTTTATATCCACAGTGTCTATTACAGTGATGACTGACAGACTGTGTAGCTGTCGAG
Organism: Chiloscyllium punctatum; assembly: GCF_047496795.1. Lineage (NCBI taxonomy): Eukaryota > Metazoa > Chordata > Chondrichthyes > Orectolobiformes > Hemiscylliidae > Chiloscyllium > Chiloscyllium punctatum. Next base: position 61,137,652 of record NC_092775.1, read on the forward strand.
TAGTTTGTGACTGAGGATAGGCGGTTTGATTGAAGGTGGAGACTACACATCCTTCCATCAAATTGTCATTCTCAATCACAAACTTCTCACGACCAGGAGTTCATTGGGTTTTGATTTTTTCATTGTTCTTATGTTCTTGTCAAAGTGAAGGATGCCACCACCAAGGAACTGAATCATTTCCACTTTAAGCACTCTCTTTCAGCATTCAACAGTCCTACATCAGGAGCATTGCAGACAAATGTAAAATAAAGCACACTCACTCTCATACTCCCTTACTTAGACTCCTCCTTCTTTTACTCATTTGCCCTTTAACCCCCTCATGTACTGCACTGTCTCACCTGGATTTCCTTTCTAACTCTTGTGCTCTCTCTTACATTTATATTTTATTGGTCTCTCACTCAATCTCCTACGTTTTCTTTTCCCCTTGCTGGTCAATTGCTTTCTTACTTGAATGTGGTCTCTTTAACACTTAAGAGGCACTTAACATTTGATCCACCTCACACCTCATGTACTTGGCGTTTCCCAAGGAAGTGAGTTCTCTTGTTCAATTATAATTTCCCAAATGAATTGCGCTCCTGTCTCCAAATAGATCCCTATCCATCTTTGCTTCAATATTTTTCAACTTTTTATTGCAGTTTAATCGGCAAGAGGCTGTGTGCGTTATTGTTTTAAATCAGAACACCAGAAGCATCAGAAAAATATGGAACGTGCTGCCTGAATGGAAGGGTGCTGGAGGCAGGTTCTCTGGTAACATCAGGAAGTATCTGGATGAGCACATAAAATGCCAGGACTGTAGACCAAGTGCAGGTAAATGAGATTACATTAGAATACTCAAAAACAAATAAAAGGAGCCCAAACAAACTTCGAAAAGTTTCAGGTTATGAACCATTCACTTAAGCTCCCTGCTGTCTCCACTGGATTTAGAGTTCTTGGAGTTTTGAATCCAGAGTACGTAGACTAGGTAAGAGCAGCAACTTTCTTTTAGATAGCCAGGATACCACTTTGCAGGGCTGAGGGATCCCTGCGGATTTGGTTCCAGAACACTGTCAGGCTTTTGAGCCGATGTACCCAAATTCTTAGCCTTGGCATCTGTACGACCAGCCCAGTGATAACGCTGCTATGTACCATCACCCCTTTTATCAAGGAACTGTTCAGAAACAAGTGTGGAGTTAAAACAAAACTTTGCCAAGTATTTCAGAGTGCCTGGTAACATAGCTATTGTAGAAGTTGTGTTGCATGACCAATTTCCCAAACTAATTTTCACAACCAGATTAAGCATTTTTGGCCAACTCCAAATGTTTATTGAATGGAACAAATTATTTACGTGAGGAATGAGGCATTTGGGAATAAGGTTTCAAGAAGGTTTATTGACAGCATGTTTGTTTGTTTCCTATGATGAATATCAGATGAGTTGACAAAGAGAAGGCAGGGCAAAGGCTGGTAGAACGGGGGTATGAGTTGGCATGAATTGCAACGTGGGCTATAGAAATTTAAGGGGATTATTGGAAGTATGGGAGCACAGAGTTGAGGAACTGATAAAGATAGTAAATGGGCATTGGCTGTCAGTGAAAGTTATAAAGGGCTACAAGGGATGGATATATGGGCATTCAAAAGCACGGGGAATTGAGGAGTCAATGAGAATGGGTAGAAGAAGATACAGTGGTTTGGATGGAGCATGAGTGCATATAGAATTGGGGAGGAGTAAGCCAGATGGACATTTTATGTTTTGATCTTTTAAATTTTAACCACGCTGCTGGGCCCCTAAGGCAAGTGGTCTCTCCAGTCTGCCTTTACCACTAGCGGAATCTTAGGCTTTTCCAGGGCTGACTCCCAGTCCAGCCCTCCCATGGGAATGTGGCTGGCCAGTTTTAAAGGCCAGGCCTGTGGAGCTGGGATCTTTCCCACCACTGCAAACCTGAACTAGAATCAAGTTGGTAGCGCATCTCAAGAAAAGGAAATTGTGGAATGTCGACAAGTTTTCTTTCTGGAGGAACTTGTGGTTGACCCCACTAGGGAACAGGCAATTCTAGATTTGGTGGTGTCTAATGAGTCAGACTGGATTAGGTGAAGGAACCCGAGGGGCCAGTGACCATAAAATGATAATTAAAACTAATTATTTCATCATTATCTCATTGTGCAGCAAAATCTCACAAAAGGCTCAAACTGGCTACCTCATCTCCTAAACTGCAACAGTGTCTACAGCTCACATGAACTTCACAAGCAGGTATCATGAAACACATTGCAGTTTTCAAGGAGAAGGTATTAATGAGATAATGTTTATAGAGATTACAAGGGGAGGCAATAGCCTAGTGTGTTCTCATTAACTTATTAATCCACAACCTCAGCTAATCTTCCAGGGAGCTGGGTTCAAATCCTGTGATGGCAAATCCTAAGTGCCTGATGATGATCATGAATACATTGTTGATTGTCAGAAAAACCCTTTAGGGAAGTAAATATGTCATCCTTACCTGTTCTGGCCTACATGGCTCCACACTCACAGCAACGTAGTTGACTGTTAACCTCTGGGCAATTAGGGACAGGCAATAAATGCTGGTTTAACCAAAGATGTCAATATCCGGTGAGTTAATGAAAAAAGTATAAAATTAAGGCAAGATTAATTATGATCATGTAAATTAAATTACAGAAATAATACATACAACAATAGGTTGAAGAGGTAATGAAATGTAACTTCAACTCTAGTTCCAAACGGTTCACAGAGAATAAAGATTATGATGAACAGACTTCTGGGTGGAGTGGTTAAAGGTGAAAACGGTGGATATTTAAAATGGAATTAAGTATTTTTCTGGATGGATGAACTGACAGGGATTTAAAGTTGCGTTCAACTGTTATTATCTTGAGATCTTGTTAATGCTTACTTTGACCATCTGATCTTGAGTTTCTGTTGCATTTTCTTCATCTTTTAAACTTGGGGAAACTATTGCTTGTCTCCATCTTCTATTCTATATTGCTCAGTTTTGTCAACTAAGGCAATAAACATCTTACCACTCAAAATAATGTATTGTGTGTGAAGTTTTAACTCATTAAAAATCTCCACACTTAGAGACTTTAATATTAGGCTCATGGCAGTCACAGAAATTGGTGCAGATTTTCTAATGGCCGGACAGTCATTATTCTGGTATAGATGGGACTTGTGCATGGGAATTCCATTACAGTGCACTCCAAAATAGACTTCAGACCTGGGAAAATGGAAATTCTGCTGGAAAATCCCCTAAACCATCCAAACACATCCAATCAAATCAAAATTTGGACAGTTCTGCTGCATTTATATAATTAACTAATCAGGAGAAATTGGACGATTATACAACTAGTCTAACTCCTGAGCAACTATTCAAATAGCCCACAGACTTACAATACACTCTTAACTACATGTAATCCACCCTTTCAATACCCGATCAAACCCTGACCCTTCTTCCTCTGTGACCTGGCACAACTTCCACCACCGGGCCCTCCAAACTCCTTTCCCCCAAAGGACTCAACTTGCCCTTGCTTTGAACTCGATACTCTATTCCTCTTCCCTGGTCCTTACCCTTTCCTTGCTCTGCTCCTGGGTCTGACACCACTAACCATCCCACCTCCCCACAAAACCCCTAACTCCAGACCCAACCCCACTTGCCCTGCCTCTGGATCTGAAACCTTCCCCTCATTGAATACTTAAGACCATCCTCCCAGTCTGAACCTGATACCTTCACCTTTGCTCTAATCATGACATGTTTCACCCCAGATTGTATCTCCCATTGACACTGACCCAGCCTAAACATGCAATACATACCTCACCCCATTGCCACTTGTACCCTGTGCACCCTATCAACCTGGCACTCACTCCTTGTCACCCTACCCTCCACCCTCCTAAAGGCCTACTCACCTGATATTTTACCAACCTAGCACCCATCCCCATCACCCCACAACCATCTACCGTGGTATCCTTTTTGTATCTTAACCTCACATTTACTTTATGCTCATAGCCTTTCACAAGAACTGTCAAAGTGGCTATGATACTGCCCCTTTTAAATGGCAGAACACAGCACCTGAATACTGCTAAAGGGGGTAGCGTTGTTTGCCTTCCACCAACTGTACTTCTCAATGATGGGCCAGTAAGGAACCCTGATCAGAATCTATCAGATGTGAGGAACTCTTTCATTTAGTAAAAACAGAGCAGAAGGTAATGTGTGTGTGAATGTCATTACTTGGAAAACACAGCTCAACATTCTATGCATGACAGATGAATTGTGATTTTACTTTTCAATGGACTTTGAATGTGCTCGTAAGGTGTGTGTTCACCCTAACCCTAATCTCACCCTTTTGTGTCAGGTAGTGTTCTACCACCTTTGAGACTTGAGATCAGATTCTTTACAAGGGCTCAAACAAGTGGTAATGACAGTCTGACCAAATATATGAAGTTACTGAGTTCATCAAGCTAATCTGAAAGTGAAGTATGGACTAGCATATGAGTCAGAAGTGACAGTATTTTGCAGACTGATAGCCGTAATGTATGAAAGCACTTGCAGTAAAGTTCTGATACATTCAACTATTGCACAATTAACTCTCAATCCTTACTGCCCTGGTAAACTGTCCATTTTGTTCCTTATTTCTGTTTGTGTTTTGTATAATCTTTTATTTTCACGCTGTGGACTGAATTTTCATATTGCTGTTCATGTCAGCATGAATATGAAGTGAATTAAATATAGTTCAAGAATTCTCATTACATAGAATTTTAATGAGTCTGGGATAGGTATGTTTGTAGCAATGTGACATTACAACTTTAATTTGTTATCTGGGCCGCATTATTTGGTTGGTACATTGAATTAAAGTACAGATATCTATTGAACTTTTGAAGTTGATAAATAATATCCTGACATCTTTGATTAACATGTTACCTGCTAAACCTTTGAAAAGGTAAACAAACAAATTTCAAAGACATGATAGCATTGAGCTCTGGAGGGTTTGTTTATTCAGCTGTGCAATGGAATCTCATTATAAACATTGGATTGAGTTCCAAGCTTCAGTAATAGATTCAGATCATTTTGCTGTTTACACAGCCATGAAAGTAAACCAGAGCTGTGTTACATTGGGAATAGAAGGACAACCAAGTACCCTCGCTGTACAACTGGCCCCTAAATAAAGTGAATATAAATCACAAGAACAGTCCTAACCAGGTCACATTGAACTATTAAATATTTTGCCTACTATTCTCATGGAATCTGAAGCAATGCATCACGGAACTGCATGAAATGCCAACCACTTTTTCCTCTATTTACAGATCCTTCTTTTTTAAATAAATCACACTTCCAATCTATTTATCCTCACTTACAACGAGTTGGTCTTTCTTTGCAAGTAATTAGGAGCACTGGCTGTCTTTTGCTTTGTTCCCATTCAGAGTGAGAAACAACTCACGTAAGTGTGAATAGCTTTAAATGCAAACTTAATGAAGATGCAGGTGACAATTAGAATCTGATTTAATGTGACATCAATAAATTGCTTTATTTATAATTTTTTCTTCCTTTACAACATTTACCATTATTTAAATCTGCTTTTCAGCACTTGTTAAAATTTTAAAATGCTTGCAGAAATGTGCATTTTATTAAGCACAGCAGGGTGTGTAATTGGAATTCATTTATCAATTCTTGGATAGTGAGGTAGACCAATTCGATGCTGTTTTAACACTTCACCTGTGATCTTAAAAATACACAAATACAAGCACAGTAATTGCAAATGATTCATCGACAAAAGGATTAAGCTGAGACAACGTATTCACTGTAAAATCGAATAATTTTTACATATGATACAAAACAAACACTATATATGTGTAAAGGAGGGTGAGATTCGCATGGGCTAAGGGAATAATGGGGGTAGAAACAGATAAAAACCCCTCACAATATATTAAAAAGATAGCCTACACCTCAACTTGTCTTATTTTAAAGGTAGCTGTAAGGTGTTGCATTCCATGTGCAATTTAATTAGTTAAATTAATCAACTTTAAGCAAAATATACTTTATTTTATACTACAGTTACAATACAGACAAAATAAAAAGAAAGGAAATAAAATGGCTTAATAGTAAGTCTATTGAAATGCATAACAAAATAATATATGTTAACTACTACTAAATAACTGCTCTAATATTGTTAAGTCCCATAAACACCCCTTTGGCAAAAGCAAATTCAGTAAAACGCATGGTCTCACATGCAATTCTAGCAGCAGGAAGAGAACCCCAGCTTTTAGCTGTAACAGAGAAAGGATTAAGAGCTTTCACATCCAGGTTCAAGACCCCAGCAACTGCTGAAAGTTAAAATTAAAGATCCTGGTCCGACAATAGCTTGACCCTATCCATTCAGCCTGCTTCGATTGTTCCAATTTAAAAAAAAAACAAGGCCTCACAAGCTTATTTATTGGCTTTGAGCAGACTGCTCGCCACCTCTGTCTCAATGTTTCTTCATGAAGAGAACCAGGGCCAAACACACTGTTAAAGCCCCAATATTGTCACATTGGGGAATTCAAAAGTTACGAAGTGTAAAAAAGTTACAGGGCGGGAGGTTATTATGGAGGCATGTAAATTATTGGCAGTATGGGGGAGGGACAGAATTACAGGGCAATTTGGTGAGGGTTAGGAAGCCACACACTTATGTCCAGAACTGGGCTGATACCTCAGTGAAAATAGATGGGCCTTTTAACCTGGTTGTTTGAACATTGGATCAGCAGTGACTTTGCTTTGGATCAGCTGCTATAGATGGCAAAGCCAGAATTCTCTGCCAGGAAAATAGTATCAATGGTGCTGTCAATCAGGAGTCAGGATCATGACATGGAGGAAGCTCTTGCCTCTTAATTTCAGCCTCAAGATGGAAATGGAGCCCAGATCTAATGCCTGAAAATAGGAGAACGAATCAAGAAGTGTAAGCTCTTGAGACAATCCTTGAAAAGAAAATCTTGCATTTCAATATCGCCTTTTACATGATTTTCAGCCAATTATATACTTCTGAAACACCATCACTGTAGAAAGGAGGGCAGCTATTTTTGACACAGCCAGAGCCTACAAGTAGGAACCTGAATAGATCTTTTGATTTAGAGATGTTGGTTAAAGGATTAATATTTATCTGGACCCCAAGAAAAATTCCACTGCTCTTCTTTGAAGAGTGGCATGGAATCTTTTTATCAATCTCAAAAGGGAAATAGAGCCTGGCTTAAAGCCGTCTGAGAGACTCCATCATCAATAATGAAGTACAGTGTCAGCACAATATTTTATGCTCAAGTTTGGAGAGCGACTTGAATTCACTATTTTCTGACCCTGAAGGAAGCGCGTTCCCAACTGACCCATATTCATCTGTATTAGGTTCAGATTCAGAAATCTAACATATCGCACATGCTAGGTACTTTGAGACCTATCTCAACTGTTTAACATACACAGTAAAATGAGAAATACTTGGTTGTTCCATATCATCTGAATCTCTTGTGCACCCTATTATCTACTGTTTGAAATAGCATCATCCCTTAGGATCAATGATTCCATCACATTTATTCTTAAGAACAATTTATTTGTATGTGGACTGGAAACAAAGGTGCTTTTAAAAGAGAGAGACAAAATTTATGTTTTTGTGAACTGTGATGGGTTAATCCTGTTGTATTAAATATTCCCACCCTGTCTTCCTCTTCAATATTTTGACAATTTCTTTGCAGCCATCATTTCAAAACTTCTGAAGTGTGCAATGTCCAGAGGATGAGACAGATGCTATATAAATGCAAGTTTTCCAGATCTTTCTGTATCTGTCTTTAACTTCCTGCTGGCTTATCCTTCCTCTCTGTTCCAATGTGAATGAAGATCTGCATCCTCACAAAAGTTTCTCTTCTTCCAGTTCTGTCAGTCACACTGAACACACTCTAAATAGGCACTGAATTAGAAGCCGTGGAGCACTATCAACTTACTTTAGAACAGCACATAAGTGCTGTGGATGAAAATATATCAATGAAATCTGTAGTACAAATAGAATAAATATTAATCACGGAGTACTTGGGATGGAGACAGCTGCAATGAATTCAGTCCAATTTATAGTCTTCAATTCACAGCTTCCTGGATTGCGTCCTCCCCATAACCCACATTATGCTGGAATGAAAAGGGTCTCTGTGCTTTTTATCCCTCCTTTATAAATCTTGATGCTTATGCCAATGAAAATCTGACACTGCTTCTTATAATAACGCAGCATATGTAATTCACCGGACTCCATGTCATTTAAATCTATTCACCTTCCAGGGCTGGTATTTATGAGTGTCAAAGTCATGAATTCCTGGAACAGTGAGCTCTGTGAGAAACTACCACATACCTGATGGTCTGACTAAGTTTGCAAAATATGTTTTATCTTTTAAAAACTGGAAGGAGTTACGCAGTAGGATGTTCATACAAATCACATGAATGGTAGTTAATATTGCTGCAGATTTCTGGTATCTTTCAGGACCTTACAGTCAACAAAATAAGTCCAAGATTTGTGCTTATTAAGGTCCACACAACTGATATTACTCAAATCCCACACCAAGTGTCTCCACAGGATTCAGTTGTGATGTGACTACATTACACAGGTCAGTAGTTATGCTGATGACAACAGGAAAACTTATAGTCTACGTTCAACCATGCATTCCATTGGAAGATTTGCTACTGCATGCATTTCTGGCTTGTCCATTCATGGCCAATGGTGAGGTTTTGTGACCACAATTAAGCTTTCTTACTTCCTGCTTCTTTTTTCCAATTGTCAATTCAGAGAAAGTAATGGGCAGCCGTGGGAGGTGGGACCACCCTAGCACCAATACCTCAAGGGAAGGAAACAGCCAATCAATACCTCATTTCCTTCAGCCTGAGGCAAAATGCCAAGAGTGGCCTATAGTCATTGAGACTGTGGACCTGAATACATACCAATGAGTAACAGTCATTTCTCAATGGTCATCCCAGAGAGAATAATGTCTATCTACCACATAAATGGAACTTGAACATCGATTCAGTGAAATTAGTTAATTTTGTTATTTTCAATTTCCTCAAATTACACAGCATTTTCAGGGACAGCATTAAGTAACCCCCCAAAAAAATGGAGTCAATGATAATCAGGAAGCACCTGTTGGAGTCATTCCTAGTCCAACGGTAGAAAGTTATGATTGGAGGTAAATTACCTCAAGAGCATGACTTTCCTACTGTGAGGGGATGAAATGGGTAATTCCAATTGTAATGGCTGTTTCAATCTGTGGTGAGCTAGTCATTACAGATTAAAGAGCCATTACAATTGACAATGACACATGGCATCTGCAATGCAAAGTTTCAATAGTTTTGGCCAGAAGTGGAAGGAGTCTTTACACCTCAGTCAGCTTCAAGCATGAGAAGAGGATCACATTTTCTTTTTGTTATGTAAAAAATAAGGGAGTTGTCTCTGCCCTTTCAGTCTCACATTGGCTAGGACACCAGAAAGGCTGAGATAAGGAGATGCAAGGGGCTAAAAAATCCAGTGACATGATGGGATCCGTGCTGGAGGCCAAGGTGTATGGTAGTGCAACTTGAACACTATAAAAAAAGGGACAACACTGACATAGTCACTGTGGTCAGAATAAGGAGGATGGAGACCTGGTTATCTCCAGATCCAGGCTGATATTTAACATCACTAACGACCAGCTACATTAGCTCAATTAATTTCAATCAAAATGTAGGAGGGTTGTACAGTATTTTGTTAAATGGAACCAATAAACTAAGAAATCTGAGGATGAGTCACATCTTGTCATCTTGTCACTGCTTGTAGTTTTTCTCTTGCACTTCCAGGGTCCAAGAACCATTACAAGAGGGAAAGGAACAGAATCTCTTTTGCATCGCAGCTCTAGGATTTCTTTTGCAGGAGCTCCTCAGGGTAATGTGTAGGCCCAACAACCTTCAGGTGCTTTATCAATGACTCCTTCCCTCCATCATAAGGTCATAAATGGAGATGTTCACTGGTGATTGAACATTGTTCAGCACTATTCTCAATTCCTCAGATATTGAAGAAGACAATGCCCCTACTCAACAAGATATGAACAACATCCAAGCCTGGGCTAATAAGTGGCAAGGAACATTTGTACCACATAAGCCAAATTAAAACCACCAGGCAATCGAACCATCACCCTATGGCAGTACCATCACTGAGCCTTTCTGATATCAACATCCTCAGGGATTACCATTGGCCAATACCTGAACTGAAACAACCTTATAAATACTGTACGTACAAAAGAAGGCCAGAGATGAGGAATGGTCTGCAATGAGTAACTCAACTCCTGTCTTCCCAAAGCCTGTCCATTGTCTGTAACGTATAAGTCAAGAATGTGATGGAATACCCTCCACTTGCTCCAGCAACACTCAAGTGGATTGGTACCAACCAACACAAATTACCATATTCACTTCCTCTACCACCAACGCTCAATTGCATCAGTGTCTGCCACCTGCAAGATGCACTGCTATAATTCACCTGGGTTTCTTTACCAGCATCTTCCACATCTGAAGCCTCAACCACGGGAAAGGACAAGAGCAGTAGGTGTACAGGAACACCACCACTTGCAAATATTGTCCAAATCAAACATGATCCTGACATGAAACCTTGTCACCGTTCCTTTACTTTGGTTGAGTCAAAATTGAGGAAATTCCTTCATGATAGCAACCTGTATATACCACCAAACCACGGATTGTATTGTGTAAGGTAACAGCTCAGCCTAACAAGTCCACGTCTCAAGAACAAATTAAGAAAAACTCAAAACGAGGACTGTATTTTCTAGTGAATGGGCAGAAACACCCACAGTGTAAATGGGAGAGGTGACCTTACGTCAGCTTGCCACTTAAGCACAGTTGGACTATTGAGGGGTGGTAATGGTAATATCATTGGACTAGTAATCTAGAACCCCAAGTTAATATCCAGGTTTAAATCCCACTGCAGCAAATGATGAAATTTGAATTCATTGGAGAAAAGTAAACAGAAAACATGGAAAATGTAATAAAAACCCAAGTGGTTCACTGATGTGAATGTTAAATGGACACTAATCTCCTTTAGGTAAGGAAGCTGCCACCATTAGCTCGTTTGACCCCAGACCTACAACAATGTGGTCAGCTCTTAAACTGCCCTTTGGGTAATTATGACAACAGTTTTCACTCGGTACATGTGACAATAATCAATCAAATCAAGTTAGGGATGGGCAATAAATGCTGGTCTGGCCAGTGATAATTAAAACAGTGAATGAATAAAAGAATCAGCTTGTGAAGGGGATTCTGCCCTCCTCAGAAAGCTGACAGAAGACCTTACTTTTCCAACAATGCCAGTGGGAGCAGTGGCAGCTGCTGAAATTGCAGCCGATTCCCAAAAAGGTTTTCACTGAAGACACTCAAATTCTAAGGTCAGTTTGGGGTCTCACCGAGGCCAGGCTGAATGGATTGGGCAGGGTTGGTAGATAAGTGGAGGATGTAATGGAAGGGGTTAGGGATGGAGGGGGGGTGGTAGAAGGAATTAAAAGGGCTAGTAAGGTGGGCAGTGTTTCTCAGCTGGGATCTATAATGACAGTACTCCTATTCTTAACTGGCCATCAGTTCAAATAGCAAAATGTGTCAGCCTGGACAATTGGCACCAGCTTTACCTGCTATGGGTAAATTTCCAGGTGTGATGGAGATGGGTCACTTTATGGTTAACAAGTTAATAATTAGGAGGTAGGCCTCTCGATGTGTCCTCTGCCACTGGTAAAATGGTGTTCGGTGAAGTTGGGTGCCCACAGCATACTGTCGTGTCCACCTTTGCTTACCCTCAGGTATGCAAATTCCAGCCTTGCGCCTTTCGGTCGAGCAGCTTTATCAGCAGTGTATTGCCAAAGGAATTGTGTTCCTTGTTTAAAAAGGATTGGCTTAATTTGGTAGAGCATTGAGAAAAATCAAAGCATCCTCTACTATTGGCATAATGCTATTGCATTCTTTACAGATTAAGACAAAACAGTTAGGGAGCTTTGCCATTGAAAATTCTAGAAAGTACTGGATGAGAAATTTGAAGAAGTAACAAAGAAGATTGATGAGGGCAGAGCAGTAGATGTGATCTATATGAACTTCAGTAAGGTGTTCGACAAGGTTCCCCATGGGAGACTGATTAGCAAGGTTAGATCTCACGGAATCCAGGGAGAACTAGCCATTTGGATACATAACTAGCTCAAAGGTAGAAGACAGAGGGTGGTGGTGGAGAGTTGTTTTTCAGACTGGAGGCCTGTGACCAGTGGAGTGCCACAAGGATCAGTGCTGGGCCCTCTACTTTTTGTCATTTACATAAATGATTTGGATGCAAGCATAAGAGGTACGTTTGCAGATAACACCAAAATTGAAGGTGTAGTGGACAGCGAAGAGGGTTACTGCAGATTACAACAGGATCTGGACCAGATGGGCCAATGGGCTGAGAAGTGACAGATGGAGTTTAAAATCAGATGAATGCGAGGTGCTGCATTTTGGGAAAGCAAATCTTAGCAGGACTTATACATTTAATGGTAAGGTCCTAGGGAGTGTTGCTGAACAAAGAGACCTTGGAGTGCAGGTTCATAGCTCCTTGGAAGTGGAGTCGCAGGTAGATAGGGTAGTGAAGAAGGTATTTGGTATGCTTTCCTTTATTGGTCAGAGTATGGAGTACAGGAGTTGGGAGGTCACGTTGCGGCTGTACAGTACATTGATTAGGCCACTATTGGAATATTGGGTGCAATTTTGGTCTCCTTCCTATCAGAAAGATGTTCTGAAAGGGTTCAGCAAAGATTTACAAGGATGTTGCCAGGTTTGGAGGATTTGAGCTACAGGGAGAGGCTGAACAGGCTGGAGCTGTTTTCCCTGGAGTGTCGGAGGTTGAGGGGTGACCTTATAGAGGTTGATAAAATTATGAGGGGCATGGATAGGATAAATAGACAAAGTCTTTACCCTGGGGTCAGGGAGTCCAGAATTAGAGGGCAGAGGTTTAGGGTGAGAGGGGAAAGATATAAAAGAGACCTAAGGGGCAACTTTTTCATGCAGACGGTGGTACGTGTATGGAATGAGCTGCCAGAGGATGTGGTGGAGGCTGGTATAATTGCAACATTTAAGAAGCATTTGGATGGGTATATGAAGAGGAAGGGTTTGGAGGGATATGGGCCGGGTGCTGGCAGGTGGGACTAGATTGGGTTGGGATATCTGGTCGGCATGGACAGGTTGGACCGAAGGGTCTGTTTCCACACTGTACATCGCTCTGACTCTATGACTCTAAAGGGTCTATCTAGTTTGCTTTCTGTAGTGGAACTTTCCCTTTAACAGGAGTCTTGACACAATTGCGCCTTTGTTTGGACTTGTCAATGGAGAGAGGGCACCAGACATAGTGAGGGGGACACTAGAAACGGTGAAGGGGACACCAGAAACAGTGAGCGGGACACCAGACGCAGCTACTTATTCAATAGCAGCAATTAAGTGATGAATTGTGGGCAGATTGTGGATGTTGCTGAGACTTTGCTGGTGGCAAATGGATCCAAGAAGAGGCCAAAACCCAGTAGGTGACTGGAGGCAGCTGCCAAAAGTTCTGGCTCATAACCTTTCTGGAAGTGCAACATTCAGGGGACTACAGCTGAGACTGTGGGAATTCTGTGGAGAGCTCTATCCTGGCAGCTGTGGCAATCCTTTATATAATAAAATAAAAACAAACTTAAAAGTGGAAGTGTGCTTGTAGCCTCAATCCTACTATGGCAGAACCTATCACTTGCAGTAGGCTGCTATCATACTGTCAATGTGTCATCCCGTGGACTGAACCTGCAACACTAACACCCTGCCTAGAGTCATCTACCGGAAAAGAATGGAGATGGCCAGTTATGAACCCCATAAGATGGCAAGGGGAGTGGGCTGCCAGGAAATATGAGACTGGGGGCATTAAATGGGCCCAATCTAAAGGACAAGAGATTCTGCTCTCTCTGCTACATTGCATAGTGTTATTATTGCTTAGTAGTTTAATGGGTTTTAGTTTAGATAAAAAATTACAAACTCAATGAACCTATTCAAGCTTGCAGTTTAAAAGACTTTGAAATAACATCAAGATCCATGTTAAAACTCTATTATTTACATTAAACTCTCACCGAGGTTTTTAACGTTTTCACAGGATGTGGGTGTCACTAACAAGGCTACAATTTTTGTGCATTCATAACTGCTCTGGAACTGAATGGCTCGCTCAGCCATTTAAAAAGGCAGTTAAGAGTCAACCATATTGTTGTAGTTACATGCATGCAAGACCACATAAGCATCTCCTCTCCTTAAAGCAGATGACTTTTTACATTAATCAATCATAGTTGTCAATGTTGACTATCTATGAGGCTCCTTAAGCCAGATTTCTCTGCAAACAATTTAAACTCTACCAGGTGCCAGGGTAGGACTTGAACCTCTGTCTTCACAGCATTAGCCTGAACCTTTGGATTACTGGCTAAGGAGCATTCCCACTTGGCCTAATGCTCAAAAAATACACCTTTATATTTGTCGGTACTGGAATTGGCATGTGTTATTGTGCCCACAAGATAGAGCTGGGATAGGTATAACACAGGAAAGTTATGCAACAGAATTTCCCAATAACATACTGTTGCTAATATTTCAGGGGAGCATCCTCTACTCTGACACCTCAATGCTTCTCACATCAATCACCAGCCCTTCTATGGACTCTGATTAATGGCAGCAATTTAGGAGTTGGGCTGCGCTGTCTGTCTTTAAAAAGAAATGTGAAAATAACTCAACAAATAGCAATTGTGTGTGTGGTATTGTCGCAAAAGTTGGAAGTGGAACAACACCATGTGCAGGTCAATAAAGTGCATTGATGTAACAGGTTCAATATGGTAAAATTTCACTGATGGGTTATCGATCAGAACTTGACATTGTGCCAAAGGTGGAGATACAATATTAGAAAAGGGGAACAAAAACTTTGTCGAAAGTGTCAGATCTGAAGAGTCTTCTCAAGTAGAAATGTGTGGAGTGGAGTAGAATATTATCACTTACAGCTTCAATGGTGGGTGAAGTGGGCCAAAAATGGGCGAGCCCAATTTACGCTAAATACTATACATTCTCACCTTAAAGTTGGGCTTTTGTGACCAAATCTTATTCAAAATGTAGGGGGTTGACATATACACAAGTAATATTTTCTGTGGGTTTGGGGAAGGGGTTGGAATACATGTCAGCTCTTCAGAATGGCCAGTGTTGATACCAGATTGCTGGCCGTGGTCCTGAATTACAAGTTGTCTCAAGCTGTCAATATTTTACAATTACAATGAGGAAAGAGCAATTGTGAAAAAATAAACACCTTTTTAACTGTTCCTGTCAAGTCCACTCCCCAAACTAGCATGAGGTTTGTGAAAAAATAAATATTTTGTGACAAAAGTTTTGGTGACAACTGACAAATGCAAATCAAGAAAACATTACAATTGTTTGATCAAATGTTCTGACTTTTACACGAAATCAACTATTATTCAAATACACACAGTAAGTGAGGTAAAGCTGCTGTAGTTCACGATGTGTGCTGAACCAGTTGCTATGTTGGAGAAAGTGAGGACTGCAGATGCTGGAGATCAGAGCTGAAAATGTGTTGCTGGAAAAGCGCAGCAGGTCAGGCAGCATCCAAGGAGCAGGAGAATCGATGTTTCGGGCATGAGCCCTTCTTCAGTTGCTATGTTATCAATTTTATAATAAACATTAATTTATTTCAACTTGGAAGTCCAGGTCATTCCAGATTAAATGTGTATAGGGTATAAGTCTCCTTCTTAACGATTGTTTGTTGTAATTTTTGTTTTTACAACTGTCCCTTTCACTTTCAGCTTTTTTTACACACCAGAGGGGTAGCTAGGAATTAATTTATAAAAAGAAAGTACTGCAGATGCTGGAGATAGCAAATAAAAACAGAAGGTGTTGGAGAAACTCAGCAAGTTTGGCAGCATCACTGGACAGAGAACCAGTTAACAGTTCAAGTTCAGTATGATTCATCTTTGGAAATCAGCTTTGGAGTGGTTCTCCATAAGATATCATGCTTTCCCTGAGGAAGAGTGTGTCATCTGTCCTGGAATCAACAACTCACCAGGCTGAAGTGCTAATATATGTTGTACATTTGTACTGGGTAACCAAGTCCACTATGGAATTAGTACACTGTCAGTGCCACAGAGATCTGTAATGATTTTAGAAGTAAGTACTGGAAAACTAATTACTTTTGTGTCGAAGTTTTGCTGCATTTGCAAATTGCAGCAGTCTCACAAAGTGTGATTTATGGCAAAGATTATTCACCAGGCCATGTTACTCACTGCTTGCCCATCTCAATGCCCTGTTCCTCCTCATTCATAGAAGACATTCTTGGGAGAGTCAGGGGAACCAGTTAGTGTTCTGACAAAATGTCATTAAACTGAAATATTAACTCGATTTTGCTCTCCATAAATACTGACTGAACCGCTACAGGTTTTCTGATTTTTATGATAGAGTTCCTTCATCAGCAGTATTTACTTTACTATTTGCTGTTGCCATCAATATGTTCTTCCTTTATTAGCATTTTAAGAGCATTCTTGTTCAGAATTAAAGTCCACAACTTTAATTGTAACCAGAGCAGGTAGACCATACAAACTGCCACCTCCTTCAATGTGTTCTACACACATGATTGTGAGCACATTAACACTTACTTGTATGATTAGATAACAGCTCATCTCACACGGAAATAAAAACTGCTTCAATAAACTGTTGCTTTACAATATAGAGGTTTACTAATCACTCTGCTGGTGCTTCACATATGCTGAATTACTGACATGTTGTGAATTTTGGTATGCAAATGAGCCTGGGAGTCATGCTATGCAAAACATGATCCTGCAAATAGTGGTGAGTTGATTTGATTTTTCTTAATGCTCTTATCAAATAGTTCCATGTGATCTTTAACATCCACCTAAACATCAGAGATTTTGTTTAACATATCATTGGAGATAGTGTAATGACAACATGTCACTGTAGCGTCAATCTAGGCTGTGTGTTCAAGATCTTAAATTGTCCTGGACACGTTTGCTTCTGATTCAGATGTAGATGCCACAAAGAGAATTAAGTACAATAGCAAACCTTACTTTGAAATGTGAGTTCTTCCATCAATTGAGCAACAATTCTGTGCTCAAGGTTATGTCTTTTGGCACCAGTCTCTGAATATCCAAGTTAGCTTCATGGTTAGGAACATTAAAATATGCAAGACTGCAGGATGTTCCCTTTAAAGTACCAATGCTGGCAGTAGTCTTAAACAGAGAATTCTAGCAATAATTGGACATGTCTTTCACAAGCCATTCCACATCCCTTTGGTGTAACTGTTGTGAATAAGCAACATTTTCTAATAGCAGCATTGTTTATAATCAAAGAATGTTTGTTATTTCATGCTTGCAATTGCAGTTTTGTTGAACATGTGGTTATTGCAGGAACATTGCTGCCTATAGAGGAATGGCTATGTTGCCTTGTCCTATCTTTCTTCACTTGTTTCCTGGGGACTGAGGTAATGTTCTGCATTATTTTGTCAACCTTTTATCTTCATAGACACTTTTTTTTTTAAGTATGGTTATTGACAAGTTAGAAGAATGATCAATAGAACCCCATTGTACTATTCACAATCATCAGGTCCATTTAAAACCATTTATATTTTGCCTGAGTTTCTTTTGATAGAAATACATAGAATTCATGGGAATAGGCTGTTTGGCTCAACTAATCTGTGCTGGTGTGCATGCTGCACATGAGCTTCCCCTAACTCTATAAGCAGATTCTTTGGTTCTTTTATCCTTTATGGGCTGACTAAGCTTCCCCTTATAGACAACCTGACCGCTTGTTTCAACCCTTCGTGTGGGGGCATGTTCGACACTCTCATCACCTTCTGGGTGAAGACATTTCTCCTATAATCCCTTTTGGATTTATTACGGATTATCTTATGTTCATGATGCCTAGTTTTCCTTTCTCTTAAAAATGGAAGCATTTTCTGTCTATTCACCCAATCAAATCTTGTGTGCAATTGATTAATTTTAAGGATGTCCATTCTGTTACCTTCAGTTTCCTCTCTCCTTTAAGAAAAGAGACATTTCTTCTGTATCTAAATACAGTGCTAAACTGTCAATGCATGGACAGTGCATCAAATTTGCGACAAGAGGCTTCCTGAATGTATTGCTGCACTTGATTGGCAATCAGTACACAGGGGGTGACCGATACTACAGTAGCTTCTTTAAATAACTGCCTCATCCCTCCAGGGACAATCCAACATCATCAGTCTATGCTTAATCAGATCTACCCTCATTCTGCAAGCCTTTGTTGGCTGAGGTAGGCAACAAGATTTATAATATTGATTAACTCAAGCAGAGCAAGATCTGAATCTTCATCACTTTCACTCTGCTTGAGAACTGAAGCAAAATTGCTAATATTAGACCAAGGAAAATAAACTCTCTGTTTCCAAGGCAAGCTTTATTTGAAAAACAAATTGAAAGGACAATTTTATTTTGGTTTAAAGAGAAGGTTTTTGCTAACTGCCGAATAGTAAGTGTTATTGTACACACACAGCATCAATTTCTATTTCCGTTAAAAAGATTACATAGATTTTCTATTCATTAAAAATGAACCGATGGTGGTATTCCTTGATGTGCCATACATCAAGGTTGTAAAACTGAAGGTAACTGTGAGAGACTGGTAAGAATACTGTAAAGGTCTGTTACAGTGAACATGACACAAAGCAGCCTGCTCCATTGACACCCTATCCTCCAACGTAACCATAGCCCTTTTTCCACTGGCAGTGCACACTGGCAGCAGTGTGTACCATCTACAGGATGCATTTCATAGAATCCCTACAGTGTGAAAGCAGGCCAGCCAGCCCATCGATTCAACACCAGCCCTCCGAAGAGCCTCCCACCCACTTACCCTATCCCTGCAGTCCTGCATTTAATGTGGCTGACCCACCCAGCCTGGACACCGTGGACAATTTAGCATGGCCACTCCACCTAACCTGTACATCTTTTGACTGTGGAAGGAAACTGGAACATCTAGAGGAAACCCACGCAGACACAGGGACAATGTGCAAACTCCACACAGGCAGCTATCCCTGGGTGGAACCGAACCCGGGTTCCTGGTGCTGTGAGGCAGCAGTTCTAACCACTGAGCCACCATGCTGCTCCTTGCTTCCAATAAAGTTGCAGACCAAAGTTTTGTTCAACACTTCAGATCTGCAGTTGTAATTCCAAAATTAAACTGCATGGCAGCAATTCATTCTAAGTTGTGTAGTGCAGAAGGTGAGGGCAGAGGTGAGTGATACAGAAGAGTTGGAAGAGGAGGAATACATATGTCACAAAAGTAAAATGACCAATAGCATATTTGTTCTGTATCCAAATAATGATCAGCCATTTAATATTAGTTTTTACTAGGTACATGTAAAATCTGAAAACCGGAAATAAAAAAAGGCTCAACTATGAGCTTATAGTGCATCCAATAAAGAGTTTTTGACTCAAAAATTAACCTATCTTTTCCCACTCTGAGGTGGTACCCAAGAATGGGCTCGTGTTTCAGATTTCCTACATTAGCAGCTTTCTCTGGTGAGCTATTTATAATAAACAGTCAGTAATGGATTTTCATTCTGAGAAAGGAATGCTTCGCACTGAAAAAGAATGATCTTAATGATCAAAGTGGAACTTCATTGCACAGAGGTGACAGATTATTCCATTTCACTAATCTAGGAATCAAAGTGTACCTTTTTACTCATGATGTACACAACCTTAATGACTGTCCAGTATTAAAATGAAACTCATTTCACAGACATTTTCATTTTTAATGAACTAATGGCAGCTAGTATTTCAAATACTGACAACGACTCAGCTGGTAATTAGAGCTTTCAGAAAAAATCAAAATACTGCGGATGCTGGAAACTTGTAATAAAGAATATGTCGGAAACATTGTGCAGGCCTTGAATCATTTGCAAACCATGAAAAGTTAATATTTCACATCTATGACCCTCTATTAGAAATTCCCGTGGAATATTTCCAGCAGCTTCCATTTGTATTCAACATCAAAAGCACGTCAGGCAGCCTCTGCGGGGAGAGGAATAAATGGGCTGAATTTCCATCGCGAGAGATAGTCCGTTTGGAACTGGGCATATTAGAATTTCTCACCACCAGCCTGAGAGTCTGTGTGTCAACACATTCCCATCTCTGGCTTGTTTTCAAGGAGGGAACTTCTGGGATGGAGCTCAGTATTTGTTTGTCAGTGATGGGCATTAAGGTGTAAGGTGTGTGATCTACATTCTAATATTGTATATTTTAGAATTTGGATTTTGATTTGTTGGCATATAGGTATGGGTGTGTCTGAGGGTGTTTGACAATTGTTTTTCTGAAGCCCTGATTTTTAAATCTGCAAATGTGAGAGTTCAGGACCTGGAGTGAGAATGGGAATTTGCTTGCATATTGATAGTTTTACAATCAAAGAGGGTAAGCATTGAAAAGCATTATCTTGATTTAGGCCAATCGGAAGTTGATTTTCTTTTCATTAAGGGAAAAGGTTTTGGTTTTAGTTTGCAACTGAACCCCACCAAGGTTAGATGTTAAGTATGATGTCCCTTGGAGAATAAAGTTCAGAACTTAAAAAATAGGTTACCTCAGCGTAAGGTGTCAGTTTGACAATTTCAGACCAGAATTACATGGTTAGAACCCTGAAGGAGCTGTGTGAGACTAAGAAAATTTGTGACAGTAATCCAGAAATAGGCTAACAAACTCTCAAGACTGGGAACTGAAAGAAACAGTTAAGTCAAATTGATAGATTGACAGAGAAAGGAACTTTCACTGACACTTGAGTGCAATAAAGTAATCGTATTGGAAAGAGATGTGATTTTATTTTACCATATGCTTTGACATCTTTCAAGTTGTGTTATATGCAAATAGTTCAGTTCGTTCTATTTTATCTTTCTTTCTTCTGCATAATTAAATCCTATTTTAGTGTTTACACAAAATCTGCCGCATCTGCCTGCTTGTATTTCAGTGAAAGACCTTCTCATTAAATAAAACAGAAAAGAAAAACTGATTTCCCAAACCACCAGGTTCTGTTCTGGGATCTAATTTGGCCAGAGGTAATATCAGCTGGGATCACATGCAGTTAATTAGGCCAATCAAACTGGATTTTCTTTAGGTTATAAGTTTGCTCATTGAGCTGGAAGGTTTGTTTCCAGACGTTTTATCACCATGCTAGGTAACATCATCAGTGAAGCCTTGGTGTTATCTCCCACTTTCTATTTGTGTGTCTTGGTCTCTTGGTGGGTGATATCATTTTCAGTTCTTTTTCTCAGAGGTTGGTAAATGGAGTCCAAATCAATGTGTTTATTGATGGAGTTCCGGTTGGAATGCCAGACCTCTAGGAATTCCCGTGCGTGTCTCTGTTTAGCCTGTCCCAGGATGGATGTGTTGCCCCAGTCAAAGTGGTGTCCTTCTTTGTCTGTATGTAAGGATACTAGTGATAGTGGGTCATGTCTTTTGGTGGCTAGTTGGTGTTCATGTATCCTGGTGGCTCATTTTTGCCCATTTGCCCAATGTAAAGTTTGTTACAGTCCTTGCATGATATTTTTTAAATGACATTTGTTTTGCTGGTTGTTTGTATCAGATCCTTTAGGTTCATCAGCTGCTGTTTAAGTGTGTTGGTAGGTATGTGGGCTGTCATGATGCCAAGGGATCGGAGTGGTCTGGTATTTTCTTTGTTGTGGCCTGGGTCCCCAGATGGGAGGGCAGCCCAAAAATGATTTGCTGGCAGGCTTTTGGTGTCAGGAGTCACACAGCATGCAGAGCAACCTTTCATGGGTAGGCTGGGCTGTGAGGACAAAGTGAGGACTGCAGATGCTGGAGATCAGAGCTGAAAAATGTGTTGCTGGAAAAGCGCAGCAGGTCAGGCAGCATCCAAGGAGCAGGAGAATCGACGTTTCGGGCATCAGCCCTTCTTCAAGAAGGGCTGATGCCCGAAACGTCGATTCTCCTGTTCCTTGGATGCTGCCTGGGCTGTGAGGACACCAGCCACTGCTGAGGACCCCCTTCTGCAGTTATGCCCTGACAGCCATACACCCTGTATATTTGGTATCAAATGTGAGTCTTCACAGACAGTTGGCAGATATGGAGGCACCCTCATTTTCTCCCACCTACATTGGCAGCATCCATCTTTTCTGGTGGAGCTCCTAAGCATTCAAACCCCCCAATGGACACGTCACACTGTCCCATCACCATCCTCAGCTGGATTGGTTTTCCAGTGATGGTCTCTTAATTTATTATTTCTTCAAAAGTCTCCAGGTCCCACCACGGCCATTGGTATGGGTACTCCTGAATGAAAATTCAGCTCACCGGTTCATGGCCATCCCTCCGTAAATTTAACACTGTTGTTTTCTTTGTAAAGGCTGCCTGGCCCTGATGAGTTTCCTGCATTTTCTGTTTGACTGAAAGATTGAAAGCTCTCAAGTTTCAAATGCCCACCCACGAGGCAGAAGTATTGTCATCTTTACGATTTAATTTAATTAAACTGCATGAAAATAGATCTTTGTTAGATAATGGTGTAAAGGGATGGAATAAACATGAGCAAATGAAGCTGAGATATAGGCTAATCATTATCTAATTGAATGGTGGAGCAGTTGGATTTGAAGAGGTGGATTTCCTATTTCTGTTTATTATAAGGGGAAACATAGAGTGAAACTGATTGCTTTTTGCTGTTGCAGTCTAACATTGAAAGGATTGCATTCCCTTGAATAGAGATTCTTAAGATTACATTCTGACACTAAATGCCTTGCAGAAAGTGGGACTAATGAAGGAACACAAGACACTGACTGGAAGAGCAATCCTGGTCAGCGTCTTGATTTTCAGTCCAACTGTGGAAACATTGCAGTCAATGTCTGGATGTTGCCAATGAGACGGTCAGTTTTGACAGTCACTACATCATGAGCTGCTCCTAATTAGCTGGTGAAGTAAAAAGGTGACCCAGTGTATGTGAAAAATACACCCTATAAAGTGACCTTTAACACTGTGAGTGTGTCAAGTTGCAATATACTGAGCTAACATTGAATGAAGAAAGATTGGTTCTTGAATTACCTTCCAGCTCGTGAAAATAATTCCCAGCAAGAATGAGCAAGGAGAATGCAGTGGTCCAGGAAACTGGGCAAAGTTCACAACTGTCTGCCCTAATATCTCTTGATATAGCTCAGTGTTATATTTCATTTTAAAATGTGATTGTAAGAGAGTTTCGAATGCTTTATTATGTTAAAGGTGCTGGATAAGTATAAATTATTGGTGACACCAGGGAGTAATAAATTATTGGAAAACTTAGCCATTGTGTTACCACCTGGGAACTTTATGTATTATGAATGCCGAACAGCAATTTGGGAATGGGGTCCAGTCCATTTTAGTTGGAAGAGAATCTAGCCTTTATGTTCTAGTTTCTCATCAAGTAGAGTACCTTGTTAGCAGTGTTAATACAAACAGTATATAAGGAAAATGCAAAGGTATATAGGTCAGAAGGTAATAAGGTTAAGTGAATGGGCAAAGATCTTGCAAACATAATAGAATATGGGAAATTGTGAAATAACCCACAATGGCACGATGAATAAAAACGGATCATATCATCTATGAGATAAATATTATTTCAGTGCTCTGAGATGCAAAATGGTCTGGATGTCTCCATGCATAAGTCACAATAGGATAGTATACAAAAACAATAATGCTTGTATTATGCAGAGCACTGGTGAAATCACATCTGGGATAATGCGTCCAGTATTAGTCTCCATATTCAAGTAAAGATGTCAATACATTGGAGTTAATTCAGCAAAGACTTATCAGATAATACTTAGGATGGATGGATTATCTTATAAGGACTAATTGGATTGGTAAGGATTGTGTCCACTGGAGTTTAGAGCAGCAATAAGTAGTTTAATTGAAACATATCAAATCTGAATGGTGTTGATAGGTTAGCAGTGGAGATGTCTCTATGGGAGAATCTAAAACAAATTATCAGTGTAAAATCAAGGGATCTTCCATTGAAAATGGAGATGTTTCTTTTTTAATAGATCACAGATGGTTCTAAATCTTTGGAACTTCCCTTGAATAGATGGTGTCAGCAGTCTTTGAGGCAATGGTGGATAGATTCTTGGGAAGCAAGTGGGTGAAAGTCTATCGGGATAGGTGAGGAAACAAAAAATGTTGGAGATCACAGTGAGTCATGCAGCAACACTGGAGAGAGAGCAAGCTAATGTTTTGAGTTGAGATGACTCTTCATCAGAGCTGAAGGTAGGTGAGAATGTGGATTTGAGATTGCAATCAGATCAGTCACAGTCGATTCCTGCCAAATCACATCCATTGTTCAAAAGCTTGTGCTGTAACTACATGAGAGAATGAGGGGAGAGGTAATAAGCATGTGTTTAAAGTAGATTAATTTACAATGTTGTACATTGGTTATTCAAGAATTCAACAATGTGAATTTTAGATTCCATTCTTAATTTAATTTTTAAATTAGGTTACTTAGCAAAGGTAAGTTCATTCTGTGCCTTGAGGTCTATTTTTACTCAGGACTTCAGTGCAAACATATGTATTTAGAGGTCAGCACCATTTTGGAGCGATGTTACTTTTTTTTAATCGTTCATGAGGTGAGGCCATATCCCCTGTGCTATAAGACGTGGGGGTGTAGTGTTAACTGTGGGTCCTGCCTTTAGACTCCAGATGGTGTGATCATGGAATTAGTTTGTTTTTGCTTAACATTTATACCGTTGCTAATGTTGGTTGAAGAAGTGTACATTAAAAATAACACCAAAGAGAAATCAAACATGAGATGAGCTATAGAGCTTGAGTTCATTCCCAGCCGGAGTGATCAGAGAGTTCGTGTGCAACCTACTCAAACAGCACCTACGGAATAGTCCAGCTTATTTGATTTGCTTTATTTGATTCATTTATTATCACAGTAAAATGTGCTGTACAGTGTTGACAATCTCAGGCTCCATCCTAAAACTCAGAAAAATAAACCCAAACACAGAATATAAATGCAGAAAAATGAAGAAGTAAAAATGTTCAACTTTAAAGTTCTTCTTAAGTGCTCTACACTTCAAGAATCTGAAAGGTATGCCAATTTGTTTGACTGTTTATTATTTTAATCGTACCTATGAAGAGGATAAATTGGAACGCTGAATGATCTTCATCCAAAAACATTTTAAAACATCTAGGGTGATCTTGCTGCTTGAAAGGTATAACAGACCTTTCAACATATGCTACAGAAGCACAAGTCATTGCTGTTCTCTGGGAATTAGATGAATCTTACATCTACAATCATTGCTTCTTTCTGTACTTTGAAATTATGCATTAATTTTAGAGTAAAGTGTGATATTTTAACCAGTACACTTCAGGCTCACATTTAATAAAATTGCTGTTTTCCAGCCTGATGGAATAGAATGATCGAGTTAGTTTTCAAATGTAATTTTGTTGGAAAGGGAAGCAGACCTCTTTAGAAGTGTACTCCTTTCTCATGGGGAATTCTTATGGGTATTATGTTTGAAACAGAAAGTGGCACTTTGAAGGTCATTGTATAATAATGAGGTTTAAAAACAGTGAAGCCAGCAACGGCAGAATTAAGGTGTTTGCTAATCCTGACATTTGAGTTAGTCCATTCATGTGATTTTTGAGGTTGTTCAGCACTGTGGCACCTGAAGGAAAAGAAAAGTGATGCAAAATAATTGGGTCAGAACATATGGAAAGCCCTGCAATTTCAAACGGATTTTGAACAGCAACATAGGAGATTTTATAAAATGAACTTTCTCAGGTTTAGATGGATAGAAAGTTGAGTATCAAATTAAAAATACAATTGAATAGGTTTCTGGATGTAATGGAAAGGGTTTCACCAGTGGTGTTTCCAGCGATTATTGTTTGGGTGCCATTACTTTTTGCAATATCGCTGTATTAGAGTATAAAATACACTAAAAAAAGGAATAACGTTAACCACGAGGAGAGCTATAGTTCCTTAAAGAGTGCCCAACCAAATTAGCAGATTACACAGATGGATTCCAGGTTTAAATTAAGTAGAAAAATGTGAGACAAAACATTTTGGAAGGATAAATAAGGAAGGGGTATATACTCTAAAAGATAAAAGTTAAAAGAAGTAGGGGAGTAGAGAAAGTGAGGGACCATTTGGTGAAAATATAACACAGAAAGGTTTATGGGAGGAGAGGTATCAAGGAGAAAGTGAGGACTGCAGATGCTGGAGATCAGGGCTGAAAATGTGTTGCTGGAAAAGCGCAGCAGGTCAGGCAGCATCCAAGGAGCAGGAGAATCGACGTTTCGGGCATGAGCCCTTCTTCAGGAATGAGGAAAGTGTGTCCAGCAGGCTAAGAGGAGGGACTTGGGGGAGGGGTGTTGGAAATGTGATAGGTGGAAGGAAGTCAAGGTGAGGGTGATAGGCCGGAGTGGGGGTGGGGGCGGAGAGGTCAGGAAGAAGATTGCAGGTTAGGAAGGCGGTGCTGAGTTTGAGGGATTTGACTGAGACAAGGTGGGGGGAGGGGAAATGAGGAAACTGGAGAAGTCTGAGTTCATCCCTTGTGGTTGGAGGGTTCCTAGGCGGAAGATGAGGCGCTCTTCCTCCAACCATAGTGTTGCTATGGTCTGGAGATGGAGGAGTCCAAGGACCTGCATGTTCTTGGTGGAGTGGGAGGGGGAGTTGAAGTGTTGAGCCACGGAGTGGTTGGGTTGGTTGGTCTGGGTGTCCCAGAGGTGTTCTCTGAAACGTTCCGCAAGTAGGCGGCCTGTCTCCTCAATGTAGAGGAGGCCACATTGGGTGCAGCGGATGCAGTAAATGATGTATGTGGAGGTGCAGGTGAATTTGTGGTGGATATGGAAGGATCCCTTGGGGCCTTGGAGGGAAGTAAGGGGGAAGGTGTGGGCGCAGGTTTTGCATTTCTTGCGGTTGCAGGGGAAGGTGCTGGGAGTGGAGGTTGGGTTGGTGGGGAGTGTGCACCTGGCGAGAGAGTCACTGAGGGAGTGGTCTTTTCGGTATGCTGATAGGGGAGGGGAGGGAAATATATCCCTGGTGGTGGGGTCCGTTTGGAGGTGGCGGAAATGGCGACGGATTACATGCTGTATATAGAGGTTGGTGGGGTGGTAGGTGAGGACCAGCCCTCCGCTCAAAGCCCTCCACTTCTTCCTTTCCCGCCGTACCAACCAGTACCCTTCCACTGACACCCTCCTTCGACTGACTGAACTGGTCCTCACTCTCAACAACTTCTCTTTCCAATCCTCAAACTTCCTCCAAACCAAAGGAGTAGCCATGGGCACCCACATGGGCCCCAGCTATGCCTGCGTCTTCGTCGGATATGTGGAACAGTCCATCTTCCGCAGCTACACTGGCACCACCCCCCACCTTTTCCTCCGCTACATCGATGATTGTATCGGCACTGCCTCGTGCTCCCACGAGGAGGTTGAACAGTTCATCCACTTTACCAACACCTTCCACCCCAACCTCAAATTCACCTGGACCATCTCAGACTCCTCCCTCCCCTTCCTAGACCTTTCCATTTCTAACTTGGGCGACCGAATCAACACGGACATTTACTATAAACCGACCGACTCCCACAGCTACCTAGACTACACATCCTCCCACCCTGCCCCCTGTAAAAACACCATCCCATATTCCCAATTCCTTCGTCTCCACCGCATCTGCTCCCAGGAGGACCAGTTCCAATACCGAACAATCTAGATGGCCTCCTTCTTCAAAGACTGCAATTTACCCCCAGACGTGATCGACGACGCCCTCCACTGCATCTCCTCCACTTCCCGCTCCTCCGCCCTTGAGCCCCGCCCCTCCAATCGCCACCAGGACAGAACCCCACTGGTCCTCACCTACCACCCCACCAACCTCCATATGCAGCGTATCATCCGTTGTCATTTCCGCCACCTCCAAACGGACCCCACCACCAGGGATATATTTCCCTCCCCTCCCCTATCAGCATACCGAAAAGACCACTCCCTCCGTGGCTCCCTTGTCAGGTCCACACCCCCCACCAACCCAACCTCCACTCCCGGCACCTTCCCCTGTAATTGCAAGAAATGCAAAACTTGCGCCCACACCTCCCCGCTTTCTTCCTTCCAGGGTCCCAAGGGATCCTTCCACATCCGCCACAAATTCACCTGCACCTCCACACACATCAGTTATTGCATCCGCTGCACCTGATGTGGCCTCCTCTATATTGGGGAGACAGGCCGCCTACTTGCAGAACGTTTCAGAGAACACCTCTGGGACACCCGGACCAACCAACCCAACCACCCCCTGGCTCAACACTTCCCACTCCACCAAGGACATGCAGGTCCTTGGACTCCTCCATCGCCAGACCATAACAACACGACGGTTGGAGGAAGAGTGCCTCATCTTCCGCCTAGGAACCCTCCAACCACAAGGGATGAACTCAGATTTCTCCAGTTTCCACATTTCCCCTCCCCCCACCTTGTCTCAGTCAAATCCCTCAAACTCAGCACCACCTTCCTAACCTGCAATCTTCTTCCTGACCTCTCCGCCCCCACCCCACTCCGGCCTATCACCCTTACCTTGACCTCCTTCCACCTATCACATTTCCAACGCCCGTCCCCCAAGTCCCTCCTCCCTACCCTTTATCCTAGCCTGCTGGACACACTTTCCTCATTCCTGAAGAAGGGCTCATTCCCGAAACATCAATTCTCCTGTTCCTTGGATTCTGCCTGACCTGCTGTGCTTTTCCAGCAACACATTTTCTGGAGAGGTGTCGAGACTGATAAGCTATACACATTGAAAACAAAAGGTGCTGGAGATCACGGCGGGTTAGACAGTGTTCATGGAGAGAAAACAAGTTAACATTTCAAGTATGGATGATTCTACATCATACAGAATGTAGATTCGACATGTTAGCATACTCTCTCTCCACGGATGCTGCCTGACCCGCTGTGATCTCCAGCATTTGTTTACTTTCAGTACAGATTCCAGCATCTGCAATAACTTGCTCCTAAACTATACAGGTTACCTCATTCAAGCTGTGTATAACAACATTGTTGCTATATTTGGTAGCTTAATTGAGGTATTAACAAAGAACAAATCAAAGTATAGCCCAAGAAAAGGCCCTTTAGGCAACCAGGACTGCGACGACAAATGATGCCTTTTCTAAACTAAAAAGCTTTTGCCTCCACGCAATCTATTTCCCTCTATTCCCTCCCTATTCACGTATCTCACTCAAGGATATGGAAAAGGCAGAGAAGAGTTTCAATAAGTTATCATCAGGAAGTCCTTATTAAAGAGGAAAGGCAAAAACAACTGGGATTGCTTTCAATACATAGAAAGCTGAAAGGGAAGGTAACAGAGGTATTAAAGCTCAAGCTAAGTTTGATGAAGCAAGAAAAAAATAGCAAAGAAAGAATCCTTGCTTGGAAACAAACCAATTACAACACATATAACTTTATTTTGTTTCTAAATGTTGTTGTGTCCTTGTGTGAGTAATCACTTTGTGTGTGATGTGCTTGTGTCATTGTGTGGGTATTATTCCAAAGGCTTTTTCTGTAACCAACGTTACTAACAAGCCCTGTAACCTAATATACTAAATTATTAGTATTTCTCACAGAAGGTAACAAACAACAATCCATTTATTATAAATCTTTCTAGAATTGATTTGTAGGTAGAAGTTCTGATGATGGAATATCAACTTTAAAGGCTGACTTTGTTTCCCTCTTCATAAATGCATCAAACCTTATTCCTCCTTTCATTTCAAAAAGGATCCAGCCTGCTGTCCACTGACAGCTGGGAATTCGGAACTAACAAACAGGAAGCATCATATGCAGTGCTAAAATTTAATTTTAATTACTTCACATGCCTAATTCAAATCAATTTAACTCTGTGCACAAAACAAATTACTTAACCTAACTTGAGATTCCACAATGGAGAATATGGCTGTAAAATTGTCTGTATGAAAATCAGAGGTTGGAAAAATCAAATTGTATTCCAAGATTGGAGTCATGTCCTTATAAAAGAAAAGTCCACTAAATATCACAATAAATAAATGACTTAAAACCCATATAAGACTGCTAACCATTGTTGAATACATATCAGAATGCATGATATCGTGGGAATTTTATTCAACCATCTCAAGGGATCGAGAAAAGAGAATGTGTTATTTAAGATTTTGTCAGTGTTAGTTACGTTTTGCAAGAGGTTAAATAAAGTATGTATAATTTATTATACTGTAGACTGTTTGCGAGATTGGGCTTGTTCGTGAAGTCACTCATAGGATGGAACTAAACATTTGATCTTCTCTCGCCACCGCCTCTAGTCCTTGTTTTTTTTTCTCTCTCTCTCTCACACACACACACTTCAAGAGCAAATAAAGTTAATGATTCAGAGATGGATGAATATATTTACATTTGCTGATGATACAAAGCTAGATGGGAATACAAACTGTGAACATGATACACAAAGGCTCCAAGTGTTGATTAACTGGGCAGGAGGGTACAGTAGTTGAGGTTCACTGATCAGGGAGCACAAACTTCAGGCTAAGCGAGTATTGGAAGACACACCCTTCTACTTGCTGCTGCCCATGTCCCTCTAATTGCCCATGACCCACACTCATCAAACTCACTTACCACCATGACCTCACATATGCCCAGCTCCCCTTCAATGGGAAATCTTGGATGAGTGTACTATCAGGTGCAGCCACCCACCTCCAGGTACAGAACAGTTGCCAGTCTCTGCTCCCTGCAGGAGAGGCAGCTACTAGCCTGCAAAGTGTCTGAGTGACACCAATGTGTGGAGGCTTCCCCAGAAAGAGGCACTGAATGTGTTCACCAACTCTCCAGCTGGCAGCTGACATGCTGTGGGAGATGGAGCATAACATGCGGGTAAGTGTAAAGATATTCATTTTGCTTACTGGAATGGAAAAGCTAAATACTTCTTTAAAAGAAAGTGAAACTTGCACATATTGACGTTCATGGAGACGTGGGTGTACTCACGAACAAGACGTTAGCATACAGTTGTTGCAAGTAAAAGGAAGGCAAATGATGTTTTGATCTTTATTGCACAATGAATGGAGTACAAGAAGAAGGAAGTACTGCTATAATTCTAAAGGGCTTTGATAAGATCACATGCAGATCACATGTGCACAGTTTTCCATATTTAAGGAAGGTTATATTTGCATTGGATGCAAAAATGACAAGTCACTGGACTGATTGTTGACCAGACAGCATTGTCTGATGACATGATGCTAACTAAATTAGGCCTATACTCCTGGCAGAATGTGATTTGAAATATACAAGATTTGGACATAGCTTGACATGATAGGCATTGAGAGGCTATTTCCCCTGTGGGGCTGGGGAATCCAGACCAGTTCTGAGATAAAGGGCTCATCACTTAGACCGAGATGATGAAAATCTCTCACTCAACAGGCAGTGGAACTTTGAAATTCTCTAGCTCTGAAGGCTGTGGATGCTCCATCACTGAATACATTGAGAAGCGGGTGAGACAGATTTCTGGCCTTTCAGTGTATAACGGGATGTGGAGTAGGTGGGAGAATGTATTTGAGAGTTACATCACTGCAGAGCAGGCTTGATGGACCATGGGGTCGACTCTTGTTCCTCTTTCCTATGATGTCATGTCGTAGCGAGTATGTTTCGATCAAGAGCACTTCCAGTCCTTTAACTTGCTCATTTCTCCTCTTGCATCCTACTAACTTAAAATTCCCTTTGGCCACAACTTAAAATTACAAGAGTTTTGTTCCTTCAAACCGGGTGTGCATTTTACAATTCTCTTCTAATTCCCTTCTCCTTGTAACCTCTTTCCCCACTTGCAGATTTGTACTCACAGCCTCTCTCTCTGACCATGTCTTTTGTTTCCTCCTATGAATGTGTCACACCATACTGAGGGTGCTATATACAGTGGTAGGAGTTGCAGTACACAAAGAGGTTAATGGTCGAGACAGTCTGCATGGAAGATTTACAAGGATGATACCAGAATTGAAAGGATGTACACAACAAGAATGGATGATAGGATGGGTCAGTTCTGTCATGAAAAAGGAAGGGGAGCCTTTTTGAGGTCTTTAAAATTATAAAAGATTTTGATAGATTATGAGAACGTTTCTCATACAGAGAAGGGCATAGCTAGAAGCCACCAACATTAAGATCGTCTGGATTAGAAATCTGGTCAGGAATTTGGAAGAATTTTTTAACCAAAAAATGTTGAGAATATGAAACTTGCCACAAAATTAGTCTCGAATGCCACTGTTGACACCTCATGGTACCTGACATCCCTGCCAGTGTGTGGGATAAGGTAACCATACATTGACTGAGGGAACTTCTTGATCTATGATGTGCCCTGACCTTTTATCATGATCAATGGTAGAGGGTAGACCACTGGTAAGTCCAAATAGAATAGGCACTCTCCTTAGCTCAGAAGATGGTTTATTGCATGACAGCAAAAAGTACAACTACATTACAAGACAGGCACAATTACAAAGGCCTCTCAGGACTTGTACAGAATATCTTTGCATCCTGCAAGGGCGAGAGAAGAGCTCTTGTCTCTTCCCAAAAACTATGCATTACCAGATTGGGTGGAGCTCAAAGTAGTTCAATATTTTGATGTAGATTTAGATGAAGTAAAATTGAAATAAGCTCAAATTGAGCAGAAACAGTCGTATGACTGGCTAGGATGATTGATGTGTTTTTTTTTGTCATGTATCATATTGCAATGCCATGTCAAGTTGTTGCTTGGTGTCCATCCATTTAGGGTATTCCAGCTGCTTTCAAGATATTGTCAAAGTGAAAGTTACTGTCACCACTGTCAAATACTAGCTACTTCTCATCAGAAAGCTGCTGAATGTCATTGATCCTACAACAAATAATTGATAGAGAAATGTAGAAGTATTATACTTAGTTTTCTCTTCATTTTGAAATGTAGGTCCATTAATTGCTACTGCTTATTGAAAGTTTTTTTTCAAAAAACGAGTGTGAGTACAATATGAAAAGGCCATGAGATTGTTTGAAGCGCAGAGCAAGATGAGTGCCTGGTTTAAAGTGATGCAGCCATTAATACAATCCTTTTAATACAAAGTTTTCTAATTGTTTCCAATTCATCATTTACAAGCAGTATTTGGATTTGAGCAAGATGAAGTCATATTCTATAAGGCAATTATGAAAGGCCCAGGAAGGTCAATGTTAAATGTATTCAGATGTCACAATAGTTTGGCATTTATAGGAAATATTCATGGTCCTTTTATTCCACAAATGATGCTATATCACGGATTAAATAATGAAGCCTGGCAATTTATAATGGGGATAATTTGATTTTATATAAAAAAAAAGAGGGTCAAAGTATTTTCTGACTGAGGTGATAATAGCTCCTCTAATATGAAACTGACAGAGAAAGACAGAAGTGAGATAGCTGTGGAATTTTGAATTATTTTAACAATGCCACACTTCACTATGAAGAGGTGTGAGTTGATGTAGTTTGGCAGAAGGGTTAGGAAGGCACTGTATACATATTGGCACAGTTCCAAACAGCACGCAGGGAATAGAGGCACTCAGGAGTTCACATGCACAGATCTTTGGAAATGACATAAGATACTGAAATAGCAGTGGGAGGATGCCATTCAGGCCTCTGAGCGAGTTTCTCAAGCCTTCAATCAGGATGGCAGTGCCAGCAATGCAGGTAATGTTCGGGCTGAGCCCGTCCACTCAGGCTGTCTGAGTTCTTTTCCTCTTTCTTCTTATTGCCATCTTCCTGATGTCGCACAGAGGCTGGAGCGGTATGCTGTTAGTGACTCGTGGCTTTATACGCCTGATGCACAGACTCACGGAATCGGCAAGGCTTCAGCTGCGGTGATGGTGGAGCGGGGACTTCTGGCTATAGCAGGTTCGGGGCATGGACTCTTTTGGCAGCAGCAAGTCATTGACTGCAGGTGGCATTAGCTCCCAGGGCGGGGGGGGGGGGGGGGGGGGGGGGGGGGTCCTGGCTGATGTAAGCCTGGGACAGGGACCTTGCAGAAGTCCTGGAGCCATGTTTGGGATCCTGGCCAATGGAGATGAATTCTATTTAAGTACTTACTCTTTATTCTTTTGTACCTCAAATGGTGCTAGATTGTAGAGACAGAAAGAACACTGTTCACTGTATCTCCCTGGATATATTTGACAATAAATCATTCATTCATTCAGATTGTGGCGGATCTACTTCAACAACACATTGCTTTACTATTCCCTTTATGTTTTTAATGTGCGGAAAATTATCAATCTCAGTTTCAAAGACACTCAGTGGCTGAACTTCTACAGCCCTCTAGGGTACAGAATTCCAAAGCTACACCACATTCTGAAGGAAGAAATTCCTCTTCATCTAAGTTCTAAAGGCCTGTCCTTATTCTAAGACCATGCGAAACATCCTTCCTGCATGTACCCTTTAAGAATTCTGCATGCTTGAATTAGATCACCAACCCAGAAACAGACTGGTGAACCTTTACTGCATTCCCTCTGTGGTAAGTTTACCTTTCCTTCGGTAAAGACACTAAAACTGCACACAATATCCAGCGCATGATCTCACCAAAAGTCTATGCAATTGCAGCAAGACAACTTTTTCCCTGCATTAAAACCTCCTTGTCATTAAAGCCAACATAGCATTTACCTTCTCAATTGTTGGTTGTACCTGCATGTTAACCTTAAGTGGCTCATGATCAAGGACAAGAAAAGACTCTTTGAAATTCAACATTTCAAAGTGTCTCACCGTTTAAGCAATATTCTGCATATTTGATTTTCACACCAAAATGGATAACTTCACTTTTCTCCACACTATATTCCTTCTGCTGAATATTTGCTCACTCACATAGCCTCTCCAAAGCACCTTGAAATGTATTTGCATCTTCTTCACAATTCCCACTGCCATCTCATTTTATGTCATCGGCAAATGTGGAAATATTACATTTGATCCTTACATCCAAATCGATACAAACACGTTGAACCCTGGGCTTCAAAAATATTAAACAAGAAAGCAAGGAATTTGAACCTTTTTAAGACCCCAGTAAAGGCTACAAAGAAGTATTATATCCATTATGGTCACCACACCTTTGGATGGATGTGCTGGTCATTGAGAGGGTGCAGAAGAGATTTACCAATGTGGTGCCAGGGATAAAGAATGTAGCAACAAAACTTGTCCTCCTTGCAATAAATGAATTTGTCAGAGAGAATCAAGATTCCGACAGATATAGATCAGAAAACATATCTCCCTGAGATGATGG
Source organism: Chiloscyllium punctatum (assembly GCF_047496795.1). Taxonomy (NCBI): domain Eukaryota; kingdom Metazoa; phylum Chordata; class Chondrichthyes; order Orectolobiformes; family Hemiscylliidae; genus Chiloscyllium; species Chiloscyllium punctatum. Next base: position 61,172,908 of record NC_092775.1, read on the forward strand.
TACAGGGGGACATGAATTTGAGGCAAGGAGATGTGATGAAGCCATGTTACAGTCAATTGAAGTGAAGTGAGATGATTAAGGATTTCAAATTGAAATGGATTGGCACATCAGAAAAATAAACTTTCAAGATTAATGGAGTAAAAGATGGAGAAAATTGAATTGACCGGCTGGGTCAGGATGTATCGCCTACCCTCAATTGCCAGAGAATGTCATGGGTCTGGAGTCACATTTAGGTCAGACCAAGTGAGGACAGCAAATTTCATTCCTTTAAGGACATTGTGGACCAGATAGGTTTTTTTTTAATGACAATTGATGGTTGTGAAAGTAGCTTTATTTTCCATGTATAAATTGAATTCACAATTCAATATCTGCCATGGTGGGATGAGACCCCATTTCTCTGAATACTTGATTGGGGTTCTGAATTAGTAGCCCAGTGACATTATCCACTGCACCACTGCCTTATAAATAGCTAGCATGGACTCAATGGACTAAGCCGTTATTTATGGATCGATAATTCCACGAGCTAAACAAATAAATTTATCAGCTTTCTAATATTTTCTAACTTGCTCATGATGTATGTGATAAAGATAGACTTTTACCTTTAATGATCCTTTAAATTATATATTACATTGCCAAATATTGTGGATAGAGGTCTGGTCAGACAATGGGTCGCATCCCACCTCTGCATGAGTAGCTCTGTGATTCAAGATCCAGGTATTGATGGACAAAGAAGCTACATTCAAAATGTGGCCAAACAGCTTTAGTATCAACTTGTAAATCCTCCCACTATATGTCAGTGGCAGGCCCTAAAAAAGCCTTGGCTTTACAAGGGAACATGCCCTGTTTCGTCAGCACCTCACCCTTACCACCGGACACTGGGTGATAAATGGGAGATAGAGCAGCTGAAATCTGCAGAAAAGTCCCATATCAGTGGTGTGGATCCAATAGGTAGATGGAGTCTGTGTGCATCTGTGTGCCCTGTGCATCCTTCGAATATATCACAGAATCACGCTTACAGCATGAAGGAGGTTATTCTACCAATTGCTTCTGTTCTGGGACTTTCAAAAAGCAATTCACACTTATTTCCATTCTTCTGCTTTCTTCCCACAACCCTGCACATTTGTCCTTTTCAGACAACCGTGCAATTGTAATTGTAAAATACGACTCAGGCCATTCATTTAACCCTTGCTACCCTTGTATGAAACTACCTCCTCTGTCCAGCCCTTATGATTTTGAAAACCGGACTTTTGCCTTGCCAGTGATGACTTGCGTGCCTGGTCAGTCCTTGCCTCCATATGTCTATCATTGGAGGAGGCATCGCAAATCATCGAAGCATTGAAAATGCGAGTCAGAGTAGGCCATTCAGGACAGTGACCCTGCTCCATCATTCAATATGATCATGACTGATCATCCAACTCAGTCCCGTGTTCCTGCTTTCTCCCCGTACCCTTGAGCCCCATCTAACTCCTCCTCGAAAACATTCAATGTTTTGACCACGACTAAAAATGTCCTCATTCTTTAATAGTTCTCCTGTTTGCAGGCCAGGCTCTGCAGTGCATAGCAGACTTCATGGAAAGGATGACCATTTCCCATTTTATTTAATTTATTATTGTTACACGTTCTGAGGCACAGCGTAAAATTTTGTTTTGCATGGAGTTTGGTCAGGTTTCACCATATAAAGCGCATTAAGGTAATAGAACAGAGGGAGGAATAGAATGTTACAGCTGCAGGGAAGGTGCACAGAGTGAGATCAACATTGAATTAAAAATTTGAGATGTCCATTCAGAAGTCTAAAAGCAGTGTGGAAGAAGCTGATCTTGAATCTATTTGTAGGCGGATACCAACTTTTCTATCTTCTGCCTGAAAGAAGAGAGTGGAAGAGGGATGGGAGGGGGCTTTGATTATGTAGGTTGTTTTCCTGAGGAAGCAGGAAATATTGATGGAGTCAATAGATGGAAGAATCTTGCTACCTGCTTTTTATGGAAATAGTTGGAAATTGAAAACTAGGGCTTCAAAGGTAGTAAAATCTGGATTATTCTTGGTGCCATGCAGTAGTGAGTATAGGAGTAGGATAGAGCATATGAATGCATGGACATATGGATGGTGCAGGGGAGGGTGAGGGTTTAGATTCCTAAGGCACTGGGGGTATTACTTGGTATGGATGTGGTGGGGAGATGTTCAATATCAATGGGTGACATCTGAACAGGAATGGGACTGATATCTTCGTGGAGGGGTTTGCTAATGCTGTTGGGGCTAATTTAAACTAGATTGGCAGAGGGATGGGATCCTGACAAGTAATTCAGAAGAGAGAAGCTGGAATTCAAAGTTAAAATGTGAATAAGTGAGTCTGGAAGACAGAGGAAACATAGACCAGAAAACAAAAAAATGAGATTAGCAAGGCTAAATGGAATATTTTTTAATACAAAAAGTCTGAGGAATGAGACAGGTTAGCTGAGGGCATAGATAGTACGTGAGAGTGCGATGTCATTGCTGTGACTGAGACTTGGCTAATATGAATGGGATTAGTAGCTCATCATTCCTGGTTATAGGGTATTCAGTCAATTGGGTAGGGGTGTAGAAGGGGATTTAGGGGTTGTGGACAGAGTAGGGTAATGTGCGTAATATTGATCAAGGAATCAATTATAGCAATGACAAGGATGGTATCTTGGAAGGATCACCAACTAATGCCATATTTGTAGAATTGAAAAACACAAAAGTGGCAAACACATTGCTGAATATGTACAGTAGGCCACAAACAGGTGAAGGAGAGAGAGAGAGAGAGAGAGAGGCCCAAATGTGTGATCAAATTTCAGGAAAAAAATTATGAATAATAGGGTAGTAATAATGGGGGATTTTAACTATTTAAAATTGATTGGGACAGTTCTGGCCTGCAAGGTAGAGAGGGAGCAAAACTCTTAAATTGCATCCATGAGAACTTTTTAACCAGCACATCGGAAGCCCAATGAGGGAGAGGACACTTTTGGACCTAATATTTGGAAATAAAGCCAGGCAGATGGAAGGCACTTCAGTCGAGAAGCATTTTGGAGACAATGATCGTCAAGTCACAGAGATGTACAGCATGGAAACAGACCCTTCGGTCCAAATTGTCTATGCCGACCAGATATTCTACCTTACTCGAGTCACTTTTGCCAATATTTGGCCCATATTCCTCTAATACCTTCCTAATCATACATCCATCCAGATGTTAAATGTTGTTATTGTCCCAGCCTCCACCACTTCTTCTGACAGCACATATTCCATATGCGTACCAGCCATTGTGTGAAAAAGTTACTCCTTCGGTCACTTTTAAATCTTTCCCCTCTCACCTTAAACCTATGCCCTCTCGTTTTGGACTCACCCACCCAGGGTGAAAGATCTTGATTATTCAACTTATGCATGCCCCCCTCATGGTTTTTTTAAATTCTATAATGTCACTCCTCCAGTTAGATTTGAGATAGCTGTGGAGAAGGGTAAGGGTGGACCAGGAGTAATGATTCTAAACTGGGAAAGGCTAATTTTACAAAGTTAAGATATATTTTGACCTAAGTGGAGTGAGAGGAGCTGCTTGGAGGTAAAACTGTGTCAGAACAGTGGGAGGCTTTCAGGGAGGAAACGGCTAGTGGACAGGGCCAATATGTTCCTGTAAAGGCAAAGGGTGGGATCGAGACCAGAGAACTCTGGATGACAAGGGACATAAAGTTTAAAATCGAGAAAATAAGAGAAGCTAATGGCAGATACCGAGGTCTCAATACAGCAGAGTACCTAGAGGAATGTTAAAATTGCAAAGGGTATTCTTAAAAAGGAAATGAAGAAACAAAGAGAAAGCATTGATGTGGTAGAATAGAGGAAAAGCCAAAGACGATTTTTAACTATGTGATGAGCAAGAGAATATCTCGGGATAGAGAGGGCCCATTAGGAACCACAATGGTTATCTATGCTTAGACTTGAGCACAGTCTCAATGGAATTGGAGAGTGCAGACATCTATATGGAGCACAGTGAAATATTAGACACTAATGTGGAGAGACAAACAGAGAGAGAGAGAGAGGGAAAAAGGGAGAGAGAGAGAGAGAGGGAAAAAGGGAGAGAGAGACAAGTACACAAAAGTTCAAGCAGACTTAATAGTGAGTAAATCTGCCTACTCTTATTTAAGATATATCCCAACATGTTGAGTGACACAGGGCAGGAGCTATCAGGAACCCTACCAGTAATTTTCAAATCTAGCCAGAGTATGGTGTCAGAAGACTGCTAATATCAGCCCACGATTTAAAAAGGGAGGGAGGGATAAACTAGGAAATTGCAGGCCTGTCAATCCAATTTGAATGGTGGAAATGTTTAGAAAGAATTGAGGGACAGCACTTGTGGATATGTAGATCAATCAGGGGTGGTCAGAATGGATTTAAATAAAATTAGTGTTTGACAAATGTGATCAAGTGTTTTCAGTAGGTAACCAGGAGTTTGAGGATGGTAACGTATTTAAGGTGGTTTATGTGGTTAGCAAAGATTTTGATCAGGTCCCTCATGGCAGATTGGTTAAGAAGGTAAGAGCCCATGGGATACAAGACAAACTGACACATTAGATCCAAAATTGCTGAGAGTTAGGAAGCAGATGGTAGAGAAATGTTTCTATTTCGGAAGTCTGTTTCCATTGGGGGTCGACTGGGTTGGGAACTCGGCCTGTGTATATTAATGATACAAAAATTAATCCTGTGTTAAATAGTGAGGGGATTGGTAAAGGTGCATTATCAATGGACTGGTCAGCTGAATACAGCATTAGCAAATGGAATTCAACCTGGAAATATGTTGGATAAGGCCCCTGGGGACGACAAAGAAAGCAATGGATTATACTATGAATGGTAGGTTGCTGAAAAATAAATGCATTTATCTCTCCACCCTTCAGGCACTCTGCCTGTATTCTTGATGAAGGGCTTTTGCCCGAAACGTCGATTTTCCTGCTCCTCGGATGCTGCCTGAACTGCTGTGCTTTTCCAGCACCACTCTAATCCATATTTAGTAAGAGCAAAGAGGTTATGCTGGAAATATATACAATGCTGATTAGACCTTGACTGGAGTAGTATGGGCAGTACCATGCTATAAGCTGGTCACCATATTATAAAAATGACATGATTGCACCAAACAGATTTACCAGGATGCTTCCTGGGTTGGAGATTCTGAACTCAGGAAAGATTAGATAGTCTGGGGTTATTTTCCTTGAAGCAGCAGAGTCTGAAAGATTAAGGTTCAGGTTACAAGGTGCTTGGATAGGGGAAATAAGTTTTCCATTAGTAGAGGGGTCAATAACCAGGGCATATTATGGTAACCATGGTAGGCTACTGCAGAAAATACAGAGATATGGCATTGAGGGTGAGTTGGAGGTTTGGATTAGGAATTGGCTGGCGGGAAGAAGACAGAGGGTAGTAGTTGATGGCAAAGGTTCATCTTGGAGTGCCGTCACTAGCGGTGTTCCGCAAGGATCTGTTTTGGGACCATTGCTGTTTGTCATTTTTATAAATGACCTGGAGGAAGGGTTAGAAGGTTGGGTGAGCAAGTTTGCGGATGATACGAAAGTCGGAGGAGTTGTAGACAGTGAGGAAGGATATGACAGGTTACAGCGGGATATAGAGAAGCTGCAGAGCTGGGCAGAAAGGTGGCAAATGGAGTTCAATGTAGCTAAGTGTGAGGTGATTCACTTTGGTAAGAGTAACAAAAAGATGGATTACTGGGCTAATGGTAGACTACTTGGTAGTGTGGAAGAGCAGAGGGATCTTGGTGTCCATGTACATAGATCTCTGAAAGTTGCCACCCAGGTAATTAGTGCAGTGAAGAAGGCATATGGCGTACTGGCTTTTATTGGTAGAGGAATTGAGTTCCGGAGTCCTGAGGTCATGCTGCAGTTGTATAAGACTCTGGTGCGGCCGCATCTGGAATATTGTGTGCAGTTTTGGTCGCCATACTATAGGAAGGATGTGGAGGCACTGGAACGGGTGCAGAGGAAGTTTACCAGGATGTTGCCTGGTGTGGTAGGAAGATCCTATGAGGAAAGGCTGAGGCACTTGGGGTTGTTTTCATTGGAGAAAAGAAGGTTTAGGGGTGACTTGATAGAGGTGTACAAGATGATTAGGGGGTTAGATAGGGTTGACAGTGAGAACCTTTTTCCACATATGGAGTCAGCGATTACAAGGGGGCATAGCTTTAAATTAAGGGGGGGTAGATATAGGACTGATGTTAGGGGTAGGTTCTTCACTCAGCGAGTCGTAAGTTCATGGAATGCCCTGCCAGTAGCAGTAGTGGACTCTCCCTCTTTATGGGTATTTAAGCGGGCATTGGATAGGTATATGGAGGATAGTGGGTTAGTGTAGGTTAGGTGGGCTTTGATCGGCGCAACATCGAGGGCCGAAGGGCCTGTACTGCGCTGTATTCTTCTATGTTCTATGTTCTATGTTCTATATTAATTTAAGAGGTAGAAAGGTAACAGTAGGGTCAAGGAATAAATATCACTCAGAGGGTGGTGGGGGTCTCGAACTTGCTACCTGAAAGAGTAGATGAGTCTGAACCTCTCATCACACACACACACACAGTAATTAGATATTCACTCATGTTGCCATAACCTTCAGGGCTATGGGCTAAAAGCTGGAAAACAGGATTAGTTTAGAAATCTTTGTTGACGACCATTGTTGAGATGGGCCAAATGGCCACCTTCTGTCTCTGAGAAACGTAAGTACCTTGGTGGAGCACACTGAATCAGACCGATTGAGTCACCCTCGAGGGGGCCGACCATCTGTTCAATGGCTATCTGTGCTTGTTGTCGAGGTTGTACTTCTCCTTTGTATCCACAGGATAGGAGTAAGCTATCCTCGGTGAGATCCCTGTTTCCCTCAGCATGCATCATCATGGACGGGAAGGGGGCAGGGTGCGGAAGAACAGTGGCATCTGGAACAGTGTTCAGGCCTATACCTTTTTAGTTAAAGTGTTAATTTAACTTAATAAAGTTAACAATCTTCATTACAAGCAGGTGCGGCATGGTGGCTCAGTGGTTAGCACTGCTGCCTCACAGTGCCAAGGACCCAGGTTCAATTCCACCCTTGGGTCACTGTGTGTGGAATTTGCACTTTCTCTCTGTGAGAGTTTTCTCCCCACAGTCCAAAGATGTGCAGGTTAGGTGGAAATTACCCTAAGCGTCCACGGATGTGCAGACTAGGTGAGAAATACAGGGTTACAGGGTGGGGGGTGCTCTTTGGAGGATCAGTGTGGACTCAATGGGTCCAAAAACCTGCTTCACACTGTATGGATTCCATGAATCATTTCGTAAATGCTGTTATCCCATAGGACTCTGGCTGCACCTTCTAAGAATGCAAACAGTGTAATCCTCATGCCACCTCCTTCCACCCCCAAAACTGAAGGTTCTTGTTCCACGAACAAGTTGTTTCTCTCAAAGTCAGAGGAAATGCACAGAGATTGCACTTGCATTGGTTTCTACTTTTCCTTGCCAAGACTTTCATGATTCCCACAAACCATTTGCAAAGAACAAAATCTGTTCCCCCACCCAAAAATCAATGCCAATTTGCTAAGTCATTGCTTTAATGACCTCCACATCTGTGTGTGATGTCCTCCTGTCAGGTCAGCCTATCAGGAAAGTGCCAAAATCAGATGCCGATGCCACAATTCCTCAGGTGACATTGTCAGCCCTGATATTTCATCCACAGCCATTCCCAAAATCAATGTTTCCAGAATTACAGACATTTAAACACACTTAGAAAAAGGAAGAGGAAATGGGGAACTGTAGACCAGGTTGCCGAACATACAAAGATATTTTCTTTTTAGCCAGCTCTCAGAGTGAACAGGATGTCTGGCACCCTTGTTTATTTTTTTAAATAGAACCCCGAACAATAATCTCCTGCTTTTTTTTTGTTGTGTGTGTGCAGGTGTGAGACACAGTGAAAGGCACAAGGTGCACGAACCTTTATTCAGTTTCCACCACCAGGAAGAAAGGAAACACCCGAGTGGCCAGTGACAAGCAGTGAAAATAGACAATAGACAATAGGTGCAGGAGTAGGCCATTCTGCCCTTCGAGCCTACACTGCCATTCAATATGATCATGGCTGATCATCCTTAATCAGTATCCTGTTCCTGCCTTATCTCCATAACCCTTGATTCCACTATCCTTGAGAGCTCTATCCAACTCTTTCTTAAATGAATCCAGAGACTGAGCCTCCACTGCCCTCTGGAGCAGACATTCCACACACCCACCACTCTCTGGGTGAAGAAGTTTCTCCTCATTTCTGTCCTAAATGGTCTACCCCTTATTTTTAAGCTGTGTCCTCTGGCACTCACCCATCAGCGGAAACATGTTTCCTGCCTCCAGATTGTCCAATCCTTTAATAATCTTGTATGTCTCTATCAGATCCCCTCTCAGTCTTCTAAACTCAAGGGTATACAAGCCCAGTCGCTCCAGTCTTTCAGCATAAGGTAGTCCCGCCATTCCAGGAATTGACCTTGTGAACCTACACTGCACTCCCTCAATGGCTAGAGTGTCTTTCCTCAAATTTGGAGACCAGAACTGCACACAGTACTCCAGGTGTGGTCTCACCAGGGCCCTGTACAGCTGCAGAAGAACCTCTTCACTTCTATACTCAATCCCTCTTGTTATGAGGGCTAGCATGCTATTAGCCTTCTTCACTACCTGCTGTACCTGCATGCTTACCTTCATTGACTGGTGCACAAGAACACCCAGATCTCTTTGTACTGCCTCTTTACCTAAATTGATTCCATCTAGGTAGTAATCTGCCTTCCTGTTCTTGCCACCAAAGTGGATAACCATACATTTATCCACATTAAACTGCATCTGCCATGCTTCTGACCACTCACCTAACCTGTCCAGGTCACCCTGTAATCTCCTGACATCCTCCTCACATTTCACCCTGCCACCCAGCTTAGTATCATCAGCAAATTTGCTAATGTTATTACTAATACCATCTTCTATATCATTAATATATATTGTAAAAAGCTGCAGTCCCAGCACTGATCCCTGCAGTACCCCACTGGTCACTGCCTGCCATTCCGAAATTTGCTAATGTTATTACTAATACCATCTTCTATATCATTTCAAAAGCATTACATGTCCAGTTCTCTCTGCTCCAGTATCTTCATTATAATTGACTCATATTAACTACATATTAACCACATCAAAGGGCAATGCAGTGTGGTCAAACAGTGAAGGGGAGGGGAGGGACTAAATCAAAATAGAGTTGGAGGGGGACATAATGCACTCCGCTTCCTGTGGCACCCACCTTCTCTGAACAACTCCAGGGTGTTGGTGGAGACTGCGTGCTCCTTTTCCAGAGACACCTCGGCTCTAATGTAACCGCGGAAGAGGTGCAGGCAGTCGGCCCTAACGACCCCCTCCATGGCCCGCTGCCTGGACCTGTTGATGGCCAGTTTGGCCAGGCCCAGGAGCAGACCCACGAACAAAGAGATTTTTAACAACCTCTTCCTCAACAACCCTTTTGTTGTCTCATCAGAAAAGTTTAATCAAGTTAACTGAACACAATTAACTGCATTTCTCTCGACAACCCACTTGTGGTTAATATGTAGTCAATTCTAATGAAGATACTGGAGCAGAGAGAACTGGACATGGAATGCTTTTGAAAATTGATTAAAATTAATTTGGTAATACAGAACCTGAGCCAGGATGATGCGAGTATGTAGGGCACATGTCCCAGAGATTGGCAGATCATATCAAACAGCGTATCCCTTCTGCTTTTCAAAACATGCAAGGTACTGACCACAACTCAACACAGAGTCCAACATTTGATATCATTCTGCCATTAGACAACATTTATGAAATAACCTTTAGTATTTTTTATTCATTCATGGGTTGAGGGTCTTGTTGGCCAGGCCAGCATTTATTGCCCATCCCAGAAGGGAGTTAAGAGTCAATGACAAGTCACATGTAGGCCAGACCAGGTAAGGATGGCAATTTCCTTCCTTCAGGGGCATCAGTGAATGAGATGGGTTTTATCCTGACAATCGACAATGGATTCACGGTCATCATCAGACCCTTAATTCCAGATTTCTATTGAATTCACATACCACCATGTGCCATGGCAGAATTCGAACCCAGGTCCCCAGAATATTACCTGGATCTCTTGATTAACAGGCTAGTGAAAATATTACGAGGCCATCATCTCCTCATAGTGTACAAATAATTATGCTGATGACCAATTTAGTATTATTAATTAAGCCTGTGGTCTGTCGAACTTTTGCACACTGGAAGCGACATATCTCTATGTTCTTTCTGGACAGAAAAAAACATGTACGCACACTTCACCTGTTTCAACACTACACCATAATGTGATACACATTCTCAGAGTCATATCTTGACAAATTGAAGTCAACCTCTCTGGCTTAAAATTTAAATAAGTTATGTATCAGTCAGCACATAAACGGAACATTCTCCATGTCAATGCCTGCACCTATCAGGGCCTACTTGTTAACTAGTCAGTACTCTCCTTTCAAAGTAAAATGCTTCATTCTTACATTGATTTACAATTCTTGCAAATCGATTTGATGGTTGTAAGATGACAAGTTTTGACAAAATCTGATTTTTTTCAGCTTAAGTAAAATAATAATTCATTAGCTAGTTGACAGCCAATAAAACAATTTCTCCCAAGGCTTTACCCCTCCCGACAGCTAGAATCTTTAGTCATCACATGGGCATGGGATTCCACTCAGCCTTTGGTAAATACCAACTGCAATGGGCAGAGGTTCTTGAGCGGTCATCAAGTTGCCACATAGGAACCTAACTTGGCCCAAGGATGGATGGTCTAACAAGTAATTCAAAAAAAAGAACTAAATTCCAACTGAAACATAACAATTGGAAATTACAATGTTATTTTTGTGTGGAAGTGTGGAGGTAATGCGTTCCAGCCCCTGCAGTTCTCACTGGTCACGGAGGATCTCAAGCATAAGAGCATAGAACATAGAACATTACAGCGCAGTACAGGCCCTTCGGCCCTCAATATTGCGCCGTCCTGTCATACTAATCTGAAGCCCATCCCACCTACACTATTCCATGTATGTCCATTTGCCTGTCTAATGACGACTTAAATGCACTTAAACTTGGCGAATCTACTACCGTTGCAGGCAAAGCATTCCATACCCTTACTACTCTCTGAGTAAAGAAACTACCTCTGACAACTGTCTCATACCTATCTCCCCTCACTTTAAAGTTGTGTCCCCTCGTGTTTGCCGTCCCCATACTTGGAAAAAGGCTCTCCCTGTCCACCCTATCTAACAGCAGACATTGCAAATTCTCTTCCTCAGGTTGAATGAGCACAGATATAACAGGAGGAGAGAGGAAGGCTGTGGCTCGAACAACCAAGGCAGGGTTGCCGCAGGGCAGGTTCAGAAAGTTCATAAGGTCCATGCATTTTTGGGGTATATAAATGGAGATATGGTGTACCTTTATATACCACTGAGCCAGGACAGCATGCCAGGACCAGCACCAGACATACCCAAAAATGAGATGTCAATCTGGTGAAATAACAAAACAGAGCTTCTTGCATGCCGAACAACATAAGCAGCAAATAACTGACAGAGCTAGGTAATCTCACAACCAATGGATCAGATCTAGGTTCTGCAGTCCTGCTAGGTCTAGCTGCGAATGGAGGTGGAAATTTAAACATCTCACTGGCGGCTGAGGTTCCACAAACATCCACGTGCGCTGTGATGGGCGAGCCAAGCACACCAGTACACAAGATAAGGCTGATACATTCACAAAAAGATATTCAGCTGGAACAGCCAAATTGATAGTTCATCTTGCCATCTTCCAGAGGTCCCCAGCATCACAGATGCCAGTCTTTAGCCAATTTGATTCACTCCACGTGATATCAGGAAATGGTCAGGGGCACTGAATACTGCAAAGTTATGGACCCTGACAACATTGCGGCAATAGTAATGAAAATATGAACTCCAGAACTTTCCGTGCCCTTGGTCATGCTGTTCCCATGCAGCTACAACACTGGTATCTACCAAACAATGTGGAAAATTGCCCTGGTGTTTCCTGTCCACAAAAGGTAGGAAAAGTTCAACCTAGCCAATTAGATCTCCATCAGTCTACTCTCCATCGTCTGTAAAGTGATGGAACGTATATCAACAGTGCTAATGAGCAGCTCCTGCTCACTGACATTTTGGTTTTGTTTTCTTTTCGTGAGGGCTACCCCGCTCCTGTCCTGATTACAGCATTGCTTGAATAGGAGCAGGAGAGTCCTCCCCATTCCCAGACAATATCTACCTCTCAATCAAAATATAAAACCAGATTATCTGGTCATCTTAAAATTTGGCACCTTTTTTTCTACCTTATACCTCATTGTCTGAAAGCATTCCAAGATGCCCTAAAGTCATGAACACATCAAAACTCTGCTATCTGTGCCCTAACTCACACCATGGCTTGCTTCACCTCAGTGACTGCAGGTACGCGCTGGCTCATTGTCCAGCAAGACTTTCACTTCAAAACTCTCATCTTCAATTTCATATTTCTCCCAAGGCTTTGCCCCTCCCTACAGCTGGACTCTTTAGTCATCACATGGGCATGGGACTTCCACTTGGCCGAACTGTAATGGGAAGAGGTTCTTGAGTGGTCATCAATTTGCCTAACTTGGCCTAACTTGGACCACTCAAAATATAGTCAATCACTGATAAAATTTCAGAGGAGGAGTGCAAATAACAGGCAGGGCACTCCATTCTACAATCAGATGATCCTGTCCCCTCCACAAGCCAATGTGGTCCTGGCGGGTAGGGGCTCTTTAAGGGCATGTCTTTAACCTCTTGTTGAGCTATTATTACCAGTGACACTAAATTTTGAGGCACCCAGGTCATAACTCTGGAAAACATCCACCTCTTTATCCCCTTTCAAATCTTTTCTTAAGAGCAAACCTTTGTTTGCCCATCATATAATTTTCTATGTAGCTTTGATGTCACATTTTATCGAACAAAATAGCTTTGAAGAGGCTTGGGGTGTTTTTCTATGTTAAAGGCTCTACGTAAATGTACAGCATTGTCATCGTCGGACATTGCTAGACCAGCACTATGAAAATGAGATTTGAGCATTGCTTAGAAAAGAGAGATGCCATCAATTGCTTTTGTCTTGCACTCATCAGGACATGTATAAAAGTACCAAATCTCAAAGGGAACAATAAATTATACAGTATTAAACAATACAATAATAGAGTGCTGATTGTGTGATTTATCAGAGTGGGTCTCCAATGAGTAGGGATGTTTCTAATACTGAATCATTTCTAATAACTTATTTGAAATGGAAACTTTTAAAATTTCTTTCAATTTCGTTTGCATTTTGAGATGTAGATCAGCCATAATCTGATGACAAAACAGGTTCTGTACAGCCTGTAGAGAAAAAAAAATTATTTATATCTCTTGCCTCCCTGAGACTGATGACATTCAGTCAGCCGAACAACTCTGACAGACTCAAAAATTTCTTTTCACAAGCATACAACACCATACCTGGAGAAAGAGTGTTAAAGTTCATCAAGGGAAAGGGGAGAACAGTGAAATATCCAAGAACATTTGAAGCAGATGTGTTCAAAGTCTTGACAATATTCACTGAATACTGATTCTTTTACAATTACTTCATCGCCATTAAGAAGGGCACATTCCTTGTTATAGTAAGAAATAAACTGCAAAGCTACTTTTCATCAAAGCAGAGTGAGAGGAAAACACATCAGAAAATCCATAATATTTGGAAAAGTAAATATCCTCAAACATTATGTTCCACATAATATTCTCCTTCACAGGTGATGGCATGATAATGCAGAGGGAACGAGCAATTACGAGATGTAAGGGGAGAGAAATGGATTCCTTGTCCTCATCCACCTTCTTCAAATAATATATTAATGGAGATTATAAATTGTTAAGTGTTATGTGAATGCATCCTTAAATTCTTAATTTTACACATGTTCTTCCATTTTAGTCGAGGGGAGGTGATAGACTAGTGATATTATCATAGGACTCTGAATCCAGATACCCAGACAATGTTCTGTGGACCCAGGTTTGAATCCAAATCCAGTGAAAAAGATATGGAAGTAAGAGTCTAATGATGACCATAAATAATTGTTGGAAAAACCCTTTGGGTTCACAATGTCCGTTAGGAACGGAAACTCACATCCATACTTGGTCTGGATAACATGTGACTCCAGACCCACAGCAATGTGGTTAATTGCCCTCTGGGATGATGCTGCCTGACCTGCTGTGCTTTTCCAGCACCACTCTGATCTAAACAAATGCTGGCCGTCAGTGACATCTGTATCCTATGACTAAATAAAAGAGACATACACCAATGTACACTTAAAATGAGGTGAAAAAATGCCTAATGGGCTTTCTTGAGAGATCAGGTTAGAGATGAGATAAAGGCCAATATTTTTCTTGTTGTTAGGATACTGAACAACAATAACTAAGTTCTCAGCGAATGTGTGCCCTCAGGTCTTATTTTGAATGTTAGGTTGTGTTTACTGCCTAAGATCCCTCAGGACGTTTTGGTGGGTTGTAGGGTCAAGGTGCTTTGTGCAACATACGAAGTATTTCCATCCCTTTTCAATCGACCATTCAATTGAAAAACGATTAATGGCTTGTTCAATTCAGCGACATGTTTCTTTTCACAGATGTCTATAGTTCACTGTTGCCAAGTAACAGTATGTGTGGGTTGCCGAACACCTGTGCTAATTCTACAATCCAAAATTTATTGATGTAATCTCATGATCGTGATTGTAACAGCTTCTCCATGGGAGTACATGAAAATAAATACATGGGAGTGAATATTTCAGTACCTCATTGCGAAAAGAAATAACCCTGAACAGTATTTCACATGTTCCAGTGGAGAGCTTCAAGCGATCTCAGCACAAACTAAAAGGAAAATCTGCATCAGAAAATATCAATTGTATCAGGGGAAAAGAATGACAGAGAGAATCAAAATATAATTCAGGAAAATTCAGGAAAGCAAGTAAATTTAAAGCTCCAATCAAACAGGCTCTAAGGAGGGTCTTAAAGAAGATATTTCATGGTTAGGAGTGGAATTTTAGAATGTACAGTCTAAACAGATGAAGGCATGGCCTCCAATGGTCACTGAATGGCATGGGTGGTTGCAGAAATGGTCAGAGTTAGAGGAATTGACAGTTTGCGGATAGGAGAAGGGTCCACTTAAACACACAGTTGACTTACAGAAATAGCAGAGATGCAGAATGCATTTAAACAGGAGGACGAGAATTTTAAACTGGAACGCTTTCGGAAAGTTAGACTTGGCAAGGATAGGTGTGCAGGGTAAATAGAACATGGTATAGGATAAGACACAGGCAGCAAGTTGATCTGAAATTTGTGGAATGATGAGACAGGTCAGGAAGGTAATGGAACAGTCAAGTCCTGGATTGACCATGCCAAGGATGAGTATTTCAACAAATGGCCTCAATCAAGCCAAAGGAGGGCAATGTTATAGAGCAGCAGGTGGGAGGCAGTTTTGCGGAGGAGATTTAAGTTAAACTGGGCACTGGGTCCTGAACAATCTAGCAGAGCCTGAGACAATGGTCAGCCAGGGGATGAAGTAGCTGACAAGGATTTGGAACTTTTTTTTGGCAGACATCAAAAGCAATGACATTTGCAAACCTAAATCATGAGTTGGACTCTATCACATGAATTACATTTTGATAACACATCTAGATTTATTTTGATTTCTGTACTATCCAATTACAGCAACCTGAAGGAGAAAATTTGATTTTGAAGATTAATAGTAGTACTTGAGAAGATAAATATGATTTAGAACAAACCATTAAAAGTCTGCATTATCAGTCCAGAGACTCTACCTTTCTCTCTCATCTGCACTTGTGTACTCCAAAATTAATTGCTTTCAAGTGGTCAGTTAAAGTACTTGTTTCCAAGTTTGCTGATGACACAAAGATGGGAGGTATTGAAAGCGGGATAAATGGAATTTGAGATATTAATAGATTGAGTGAATGGGCAAAACTGAAAACTTTGGGCAAAAGTGCTGCCTTCCACTTTGGACTAAAAAAAAGCGAGGACAAGCGAAATGACAAAACACAAGAAATAGTTTCGATGCAAAGACTGGACTGTGAGTACATTAAAATATGATGACCAGAAATAATCCAAAGAAATGGAGAGCTGGCCTTTACACCTAGAATATCACAGGATAAAAGTCTTGCTTCAGCTGTACAAAGACCTGGTTAGACCACATCTGGAGTATTCTGAGCCATTTTTAGTCCCTCATTTCAAGGATATATTAGAGGGAGAGCAGTATAAAGTTACTAGGAGGAAATCTGAATTCTAAGGATTAAAACATCTGGATGCACTGTACAGCAAAGGGTTTCTTTCCTAGCAATTTGAAAGAGACGGCTTTGCAGGGTATTTAGAGGAACAAATATAGGAGATCAGATGAAAATAATTTCTGCTGGCAAGGTAGTTTTAGACATTTGTGCAAATTCTGAAGATTACAATCTCATATTCGTGCAGTGACATTAGAAAGATGAGGAGATGATTGGTAACTAATTTTCTGGAGATGATCACTGACTGGAACTTCGAGAGAAAGAATGTTATTGAAACTTAGCCCAAATGTTGTCCAGTTCTGTAGCCTGCAGACATGGAGTTCAGGAGTCACAAATTGTGCTGCACATTTTACAATCATCAGCAAACATTCGCAATTCTGGCCTTATGGTGAGGGGAAGGTCAATTATGAAGGAGCTAAAGATGGTTGAGTCTTGGACAGCGACCTGAGGAGCTGCTGCAACAATATCCAGGGATTGAAGTGTTTGGTCTCCAACAAACACGACCATTTCCTGTTTGATTCCAACCAGTTGAGAGCTTTTCTCCTGTACCCATTGACTTCAAATTTGTCACACCTCCTTGATGCCACATGAAACGTTAAGGACTACTTTAATGTCCAAGGCAGTCACTCACACCTCACCTCTGAAATTCAATTCTTTTGTCCATTTTGGACCAAGGTTATAATGAAATCAAGAGTCAAGTGGCTTTAGCACAACCCAAAGTAAATGTCAGTGAGCAAGTTATTGCTGAGCAAACACAGATCGATAGGACTATCAACAACTCCTTCAATAACTTCGCAAATGACTGAGTGTGGATTGACAAAGTGGTCATTGCCTGGATTGGATTTGACTAGCTTCCTGTTGCCAGGATATACTTCCACACTGTTCTGTAGATTTTGCATTGTAGCAGTACTGAAAAAATTTGACTAGGAGTGCAGCAATTCCTGGAGCACAAGTATTCTGCATTACAATAGAAATGTTATCGATCCCATGGCATGTTTTGGTAACATTGCCATCAGCCATATCTTAACAACATATGCAGAGAATTGAATTAGATGAAAACTGGCATCTGTGATGCTGAGATGGATTATCTACTGGATACTTCTCGCCAAACATTTTTGCAAATGCTTCAAACTTGATTTTTCCACTGTCATGCTGGGTTCCCTCATCACTGAAGTTGGAGATGTTTGTGTCACCTCCTCTTCCCACAAATTATTTAATTCTCCATAACCATTCACAATTATATGTGGCAAGAGACTAGTACATTAATTTGATACATTGGTTGACACTTGGACTGTTTAACTCTACCACGACATGCTGTTTCTGTCGCCCAAACATGTCAATGATTCTGTTATAGAATCTTACAGGACAGAAACAGACCGTTGGGTGCAACTCATCCATTACCTAAATTAAACGCAATTGGCCTATATCCTTCTCAACCTTTCCTCTTCACGTATCTATCCAAATATCTCTTCAATGCTGTCACTGTACCTACATCTGCCATTTTCTCTAGCAGTGCACCTCAGGTCTCTTTTAAATCTTACTCCTCTCACCTTAAAATTATGCCGTCTAGTTTTGAACTCCCCAACTCTAGTGAAAAGACCCTTGCTATTCACCTAATCTATGCCCCTCATGAATTTATAAACCTCTATAAAGGTCACCCCTCAGTCTCCTCTGCTGCAGTGAAAAATGTCTTAGCTTATCTATCTTCTCCTTATAACTCAAACTCTCCAATCTCGAAAACATCCTTGTAAATCTTTTCTGCACCCTCTTCAATTTAGTAGCATCCTTCCAATAGCTGGACAACCGGAACTGTACACAGTACTCCAAAAGGAGCCTCACTAACATCCTGTATAACCGCAATATGAGGTCCCAGCTCCTAAAATCAATGGTCTGAGAAACGAAGGCAAGTTAATTCACGAGATTGGCATTTCATACCCGATAAAGCTTTGAACCAGGTTCGTCCCCTGGCTTGACAGTAATGATACAGGGAGAGATGCAAGAGGTATTAAATTATCAAGGAACATAAAACAAAATAATAATATGCTCCACGGTCACATAAATAATAATAGTATGAGAATAGAGTCACTAAGTGATGGACAATTTCAATCAGAAACAATGATAATGAAAATAGCAGGAATATTGGAGTAATTACTTTACTTCAGTGTTTACTGGGAAGACAAATCAATTGGCCTTGACATTAGAAGATGAAATTAGAACAACATTTAAAATAAAAAGATAAAAAAAATTAAATAACCAGTCAAATACCAAAAGGACAAATGATCTGATCTGAATGGATTGCGTCCATGCAATTCAAAAGAATCCAGGGTAGAGCTTGCAAAGATTTGATTACACATTTCATCATTCATGAAATGAAAGATGTCATACCAAAGGACATTCTGATAGGTAATGCGCTATCTGTTTTTAAGAAAAGAGATGGAAATGTGACTGGGGATTTACAGACTAGGAGAAAGTGAGGTTTGCAGATGCTGGAGATCAGAGTTGTGTGTGTGTGTGTGTTGCTGGAAAAGCACAGCAGGTCAGGCAGCATCTGAAGAGCAGGAGAATCAATGTTTCAGGCTGGAGCCCTTCAATCAGGAATTTACAGACCAGGCAGATTATCATCGGTGAGCCAAAAAAAAAGTCAAAATCCTTCTTAAGTAAGACATGGCAAAACAAATTGAGATGAAAAAAAATGTTGAAGAAGTCAACATGAGTCTGGAAAGGAATTGTCTTGTTTGATCAATCTCACTGGTTTCTTTAAAGAAACATCAGAGAGAACAGGCAAGTAGCATGCAGGAGAGGATAAGGCTTTACTGTGGGCTTTTGCACCCTGGAGATAAGGAACATTGGCAGTCCAGAGACTGAGAGCGAGACTGGCTCAGCGATATACCTGACAGTGACCTCCAAATTACTGCTTCCATGTATGTCATAATCAGAGGGCATGCAACTCTTGAACTATGGCAGCTCCATCAGGAGAGGTGGGTGCTACTGAGGTAGGTGGGTGACCTTAAGACTGCCTTAACATGGAGGTGCCTCAGAGCATTAAATTAAATTGATAAAACAGAGGAGACAGCCGTCAGGTCAAAGGGCAAACTCCTTCCAATGGAACATTAGGAGAGGACCAGGACACCTCTGTGCCTGCTTGGCTTGTCTTGGGTGATTGAACCTTGGGCTTTGAGAGCCCTCCTTGGATTGCCATAGAAGGAGGTGTCCATCAACTTGGCTGACACATTGTGAATTGGCATTCTAAATTATACAGATTTTGGGTCATAAATATATAAATTGGCTTGGTCCTTTTTCCTACGAGAATCCTAACTGTTTCCCAAATTACCCCTCAGACATTCCCCTCCATGATCATGGAAGATAGATATCTCAACTTGGTTCCACTGGCATCCTCGACCCAGCACTCCACTACCACATTTTCCCTCCCTCCTAACAGCCCTCCACTACCACTCCCCTCCTCCACCTCTTGGCCACCCAGACCACTAGGTCAAGAGAACTCAAATCTTTTCAAATTTGTTCATGGGACGTTGGTGTTGCTGACTGAGTCAGCATTGATTGCTCAACTCCAAATTCCCCTGAGAAGGAAGTGGTCAGTTGCTTCTTGAACAGTTACAATCCACATGGTCCAGATAGACCCACAAAGCTGTGTTGGGTAGAACACATTCCAGTTCCCAACTGCTTGCTTAATGCAAAGGTTTTCCTCATGTCTAAGTAACTTGTTAATTCTTTGTTCTGAAGAACCCAAATACTTCATGAACTTCAATCTGGTTATCAGTGGTAGAGGATCAACAACAAATTCTCCCTGTGTCTGCGTGGTTTTCCTCCGGGCGCTCCGGTTTCCTCTCATAGTCAAAGGAGTGCAGTCTAGGTGGATTGGTCATGCTAAATTGCCCATAGTGCCAAAGTTGTACAGACAGGTGGGTTAGCCATGGGAAATGCAGGGTTACAGGGATTGGGGATGGGTGTGGGGGATGGTGGATGGATCTGGGTGGGATGCTCTTCAGAGTGTCAGTGTGCACTCAATGGGCCGAATGACCTGCTTCCACACTTCAGGGATTCTATGACTTTATGAACTGATGAGTCTTAACATGAAGAGGAACTTGGCTCACATCACAGGAGATAGTTTATTATCTGATAGCAACAGATACATGTGGCACTAGTTAGCCATAATTACTTAAGATTATCATATCTGACATAACTAACTCCACTAGTGTCTCATGCACAAATTCACCTTTATTTTCCATTTCAAGATTGTATGACATCATCAGATTGTGTAAAGCTTAGTGCAGCTTTAACATTAAGTCAGTCAGAATCATTACCTTATGCAATAGATTTCACTCCTTTTTGTTTGTCTGTATGATGTAACCAATATATCTTGAATGCAATGAATGAATTTGAATAAAACTGTGCACACACATCATATGGTTCAAGGAGAAACTGATTAAGTGTGAGTGAAAATCCAGATCTGGTTCCTGGAGTCTGTTAAAGTGTCTTTTAGCATTGGGAAATAGGTGAAACTGAATTTTCTTTTAGAATGTTCTTTTCTGTGTTATTGAGCATTCTGTTTGTTTTAGAATTGCGGAGATTTCCTTCATTGCTATGACAGAATGTGTTGTGGCTGTTGAAATGTGAGCAGTGTTTTTGGAGCAAGTTGCTGAGTGTGAATTGGGCTGAAGCCTCATTAATAAGATGGAAGTTTTTTCATTACAGAACATAAACCAGGTATGGAAAAGCCTCTAGGAAGAGCTGCAAAATTTCAATAATGTTGAGTAAACACTGCATGGTGAAGGTGAAAAATTGCACACTACTGAGTCTGCTCTTCAATTAATTCACAGGGACCAAGTTAATTTTTCTGGCTCAAGTATTCATAACTTTAATGAATAAAATAGGGAGAAATGTGTTTGGTTTAACTTTTCTGCAACCACTCCATTTATTCAGTTTGAGGCATCTAATTGCCAAAACCTCCTATCTAAAGTAACAATGATTCACAGCTACATTCAAGAATTTTGGCAAAAGATCAGTATGTACAATAAAGTTAAATACAACAATAGGATGCAACCATAATCCCACAGAATTGTTGGTCTTGCTTGACTTAGTAAGAGTGGAATATTGGATTCTCAAAGATATCAGAGATAAATCCATTCAAAAACAGAACTGACTTGATTAGCTCTGGCCAGAAATAGACTTTAATTAGCTCAGTTCTGGTTCAAAATACTTTTTATTTGTGTCACACTTAAATGTTTTCAGTTGTTTCCCTACTACACACAAGCCCCTTTCAGAATTATAACTGTTCCATCAATTTATCAAAGCATAGCCAATTAAAGAGAGCAGCAATATGGAACAGGTCATAATTTAGAAAATATTCTGTAACTGTGTTATAAAGTTTATAAAGGAAGTTTATAAAGGAAGCTACTCTGAATAAGTGAAAGCAAAATTCATAATTCACAATCTAAAATAACCTGGCAGTGCAGTGCTGAATTCAAAGGTACGACATCAATCAGCATAATACATTTCTTAACCAGTGGAACAAATAGAAACCATACTCTACAAGAAGAATTTACATCTGCCCTATAAATAATTCTGATGGCTCTCAGTGGATTTAAAGAGCGTAGTCCAATTTTAGGATTCAGATGATAAAAGAGGATCACTATCCATTAATTTTCAGAGAACTGTTCAGGTTTTCTATTAAATAGAGTTATTTACTTAAAAGAAGATTTGACCTCAGTCAAACTTCTGATTAAGGTCAACTGACTGACTCAAAGCCTTATGCCTACGATATGGTATAGGATGTAATGTAATCCCCTGTATGCTGACAATGTAAAACTTCCTTATTGTGTAATCTCTTTACAATGGACAGATGGCCAAACATTTGGATTATAAAATCAGAAATTGCTGGAAAAGCTCAGCAAGTCTGATAGCATCTGTGGAAAAAAATCAGAGTTAATGTTTTGGGTCAAGTGACCCTTCCTCAGAAGTTTTGGAATATCTGCAGTTCTTTCGGATTTTATAGTTTTGGATTATTTTCCTTTAGTTTTGAGAACATTACTCATTGTGGGTCTGAGCACGACACTGATGCCCATTCTGTTTTAACAAAATTTGTGAAAAAGATATGCACTTCCATATCCATGTATAGTTCACATCAACTACAGTAACAGCAATGAATTACTTCCCTTTAGTTACGTTACAAGTTCCTTGGCCTCCATCTACTTCCCATCCACATGCCGTATCTTTTCATTGTCACTCAAAGACTGAAAAGTCAGTGCTACATGTGCACAGAGAATGTGCAGCTCCACTTCGTCAGTGTCTCTCTTATTCCTTTCACTGAACTACTGTACTATTTGTTTGACTTCCAGTTTCCTCCAGCCAAATATTGGGAGATCCAAAGCTACTATCTTTGAATCCTACACAAGCCCCATTACTAGCCTTGAACGTCACCTATCTCTGTGGTCATTGTTTGAGCTGAACTAGACAATTCACAGCATTGACACCCTCTTTCACTCTGAGGGAAGCTGCAATCATGTATCTTTTACACCAAAAGACCACCACATTCCATCTCCATAACATTGCCAGATTCTATCCCTGTCTCAGCCCATCTGCCATTCAAAAACTCAGACTTGATAATGTCAATAGTGTCATGAATAGCCTCCTATCCTCTACCCTCCATGAACTTGAGCTTATTCAAAACTGCTTTGTATATCCTGACTCACACAAGGTGTGGACAAAAAGTCACTCTTGCACACTGATCTCCAAATGGATACCGGCCTGGCAATGCCTCAATTTATAAAAAAATCCCATTCTTCATTTCAAATTCCTCCATCATTTATTGCTGTCACATGATCTAGCTCTCCAACTCTCCGTGACAGCTCTTCAAATTTTAGGTTATGGCACACCCCCAAACTTAAAGGTGCTACAACTGGTAATCATTCATCGACCTGTTTAAGCTATGAGCTATGCAATTTGCTTAGTAAAGCTCTCTGCCTCTCCCTCCTTTCATAATCTCCTTCAGTGCTAAATTTTTGGTGACCATCCCAAATGTCTTCTTCCCTCAAGGTTTGTTTGAAAACACTTCAGTGAAGTGCCTATGCTGCTACACAAATGCAAGTTGTTGTTGTCAATGTATGCTGTTCCTTCCTGGCGAAATCACAACTTATTTACGCCAAGGAGATTTCCATTCTGAAGTGAAGGCGATTGGTGTGAAACTCAATTCATCAGTCTGATCATTTAACCTGAACAATCACCATGCATTTTGTGTTTGGAATATCTGTTCTTTGTACTAAAGTACAGAAGTTCAAAAATCCATACACGTTTATAATTGTGCAAGGAAGGCAATGGTCTAGTAGAATTATCACTAATAGACCACTATTATACTCCAATGATATCACTATTAATCCAGAAGTCTAAGTATGGAATGAGCTGACAGAGGAAGTGGTGGAGGCTGGTACAATTGCTACATTTAAGAGGCATTTGGATGGGTGTATGAATAGGAAGGGTTTGGAGGGATATGGGCCAGGTGATGGCAGGTGGGACTAGATTGGGTTGGGATGTCTAGTTGGCATGGACAGGTTAAACCGAAGGGTCTGTTTCCATGCTGTACATCTCTATGACTATGACTCCAGCATTTTGGAGGCCTGGGTATGACTCCCACCAAGATATAGATAGGGGAATTTGAATTCAATAACAATTCTAGTATTAAGAGTCTAAAGATAACCATGAACTATTGTCAATTGTTGCAAAAACTCATTAGGTTCACTAATGTTCTTCAGGTAGGGAAATCACTGTCCTGACCTGGTTTGGCCTACATGTGACTCCAGACCCACAGTAATGTGATAGGGTAGTACAGTGGCTCGGTGGTCAGCATTGCTGCCTCACAGTACCAGGGTTCAATTCTAGCCCCAGATGATTGCCTGTGTGGAGTTTGCACATTCTCCCTACATCTGCATGGGTTTTCCAGGTGCTCCGGTTTCCTCCCACAGTCCAAACGTGCGCAGGTCAGGTGGGCTGGCCATGCTAAATTACCCATAGTGTCCAGGGATGTGCAGGTTAGGGGGATTAGCCAATGGGAAATGTAGAGTCACGGGGATAGGGTAGGGGGAGGGTCTGGGTCTCAGTGGACTCAGTGGGCCAAATGGCCTGCTTCAACACTGTAGGGATTCTATAACTCTTAACTGCTTTGGGAAAAATTAGGAATTACCAACATCCACAACCCATGAATAATAGAAGAAATCTGGTTGGATTAACATAGGTCTGTCAATCAAACTGGTATGTCAATCAAAATGATAGCCATATTACACAGTTAGTTTAATGTATGTTGTTGAGGTAATTGAGTAATTGCCCTGTTTACTGTTCAAGAAAAGAGATGGCAACCTCCTGTGTCCAAGAAGCAGGACTAGGCTTGTGATATGTCTCACAGTAGATATGCAAGGTATCTTTAATGGGCATGCTCACAATGTTATCATCCTAAATTGGCATATGACCTAGTGGTGAAGTTCTCAGTCACCACCTTATTAAGAGCTGTCTTCTAGCAGCATGACATGTTGGGGAAATATGCTGCTGTTTATCCAAATTGCTTATCTTGAGCCCAGATGTGCAAGAACCTGTGATTGTAATGTGCACATGTAAGTACCAGGAGCTGTAACAAAGTTAATTGAATTCTTCAGTGTTACATGAACCATGTCTCGTCCTTATGTTAAGTGAGTGAATAGAAGTGTCACATTATGGTATCAAAGATCATCAGCTTTGTTGCTGTATCACAACAACTGGTCTATGGGGTCACAAGTCAACAGAATCTTCCAGTTATTTCTCTCTTCACCAAAGTACATAGAACTCCATAAGAATGGATTCCATCCATTTTAAATAGGTTCCTGCTTGCATTCAGCATTAGCAACGTCAAAGCTTTAAATTGTTGCTGGATAGCTTATAGCTGCTGGATTTAATCTTGTATTGAAAATTCAGCAAGAACATTATATAATAAAGCTTAACCAGTGAGATAGGTACTTAAAGAATTTGAAGTCATTCTATGGATTGAAGTTTCTTTGGATTTCGGAGAGAATTCAATCAGAATGAGGAGGTTTTTTTTAGCAAGAGGATTCTTCATTTTTATCTCACTTTAATGACTGAGGGCAACCAATGAGCAAAACATGAACTGATGAGCAATATAAGTTTAGCTGCAAGTCAGGAGAACTGTGCTGGACAATGGAGAACATAAGTTACTCCTTTCCCTGTTCAGTTTACCACTTTTCAGCCCAACTCTGAAAGTATATTAATTTTTTTTTGCACATATGTTCATGTTTTTGTTCCATCTAATTTTATTTTTCTAATGTTCAGCCTGGCTCCTTTCCAATCAACCATCATCCATAAATCCGGCGTCATCAAAAGTTCTACTGGCCAATTCTAAATTCCACACATTCTCATTTGCCAATCTTCGACCCACTTTGACTTGCTGTTCTGCAATACCTCGACTGTAAAAGTCTTCACTGGTGTTCAAATCTCTCCACAGGATTGTCCCTTGCTATCTCTAAAACCTCTTCCGGCACTGCTATCACCGAAGAAATTTGCATTATTCCAGCTCTGAATCATAGAACATTACAGCACAGTACAGATCATTCAGCCCTCATTGGTTCCACAGACCTGTGGAACCAATCTGAAGCCTACACTATTCCATTTTCATCCATACGTTTATCCAATGACTATTTCAATGCCCTTAAAGTTGGCGAGTCTACTACTGTTGCAGGCAGTGCATTCCACACCCCTAATACTAGGAGAAAGTGAGGACTGCAGATGCTGGAGATCAGAGCTGAAAATGTGTTGCTGGAAAAGCGCAGCAGGTCAGGCAGCATCCAAGGAGCAGGAGAAGGGCTCATGCCCGAAACGTCGATTCTCCTGCTCCTTGGATGCTGCCTGACCTGCTGCGCTTTTCCAGCAACACATTTTCACACCCCTAATACTCCTGAGTAAAGAAGCTATCTCTGACATCTGTCCTATATCTATCACCCCTCAATTTAAAGTGATGTCCCCTCATGCTGGCCATCGCCAAACGAAAAAAGCTCTCACTGTCCAACTTAACTAACCCGCTGGTTATCTTATAGGTCTCAATTAAGTCACCTGTCAACCTTCTTCTCTCTAACGAAAACTGCCTCAAATCCCTCAGCCTTTCTTCATAAGACCTTCCCCCCATACCAGGCAATCTCTTCTGAACCCTTTCCAAAGCTTCCACACCCTCTCTAATATTGTGGTGACCCAGAACTGTACACAATTATCCAAGTGCAGCTGCACCAGAGTTTTGTACACCTGCAGCATGACCACATGGCTCCGAAACTCAATCCCTCTACCAATAAAAGCTAACACACTGTATGCCTTCTTAACAACCCTATCAACCCGGGTGTCAACTTTCAGTAATCTATGTATATGGACACCAAGGTCTCTCTGCTCAACTACAATACCAAGAATCTTACCTTTGACCCAGTACTCTTTATTCCTGTTGCTCCTTCCAAAGTGAATCACCTCACACTTTTCCGCACTAAACTCCACTTGCCATGTCTCAGCCCAGCTGTGAAGCTT
Organism: Chiloscyllium punctatum; assembly: GCF_047496795.1. NCBI lineage: Eukaryota > Metazoa > Chordata > Chondrichthyes > Orectolobiformes > Hemiscylliidae > Chiloscyllium > Chiloscyllium punctatum. Next base: position 61,199,806 of record NC_092775.1, read on the forward strand.
ACCTATGTCCCACTGTAACCTGCAACACCCTTCAGCACTATCCACAACTCTACCAACCTTAGTGTCATCTGCAAATTTACAAACCCATCCTTCCACGCCCTCATCCAACTTGTCCACACTGACAAATGTAGTCCCATTTGCCACGCCCTCATCTGGATCACTTAAGAGAATGACAAACAGCAGTGGCCCCAAAACAGATCCTTGCATGACATCACCAGTATCTCAACTCCAGGATGAACATTTCTCATCACCCACCACCCTGTGTCTTCTTTCAGTTAGCCAACTTCTGATCCAAACCACTAAATCACTCTCAATCCCATGCCTCTGTATTTTGTGCAATAGCCTACTGTGGGGAACCTTATCCAAATGCCTCACACATTCCATTTACACAACATCAACCGCTTTACCCTCCTTCACCTGTTTGGTCACCATCACAAAGAACTCAATAAGGTTTGTGAGGCACGTTGTACCCTTCACAAAACTGTGTTGACTATCCCTAATCAATTTATTCCTCTCTAGATGATTATAAATCCTATCTCTTATAACCATTTCCAACACATTACCCATAACCGAAGTAAGGCTCACTGGTCTATAATTACCAGGGTTGTCTCTACTCCCATTCTTGAACAAGGGGACAACATTTGCTATCCTCCAGTCTTCTGCCACTATTCCTGATGACATAAAGATCAAAGCCAAAGCCTCTGCAATCTCCTTCCTGGCTTCCCAGAGAATCTTAGGATAAATCCCATCTGGCCCAGGGGACTTATCTATTTTCACAATTTCCAGAATTGCTAACACCTCCTCTTTGTGAACCTCAATCCTATCTCGAATAGTAGTCTACATCTCAGTATTCTCCTTGACAACATTGTCTTTTTCTAGTGTGAATACTGATGAAAAATATTCATTTAGCACTTCCCCTATCTCCTCGGACTCCATGCACAACTTCCCACTACTGTCCTTGATTGGCCCTAATCTTTCTCTAGTCATTCTTTTATTCCTGATATAGCTATAGAAAGCCTTAGGGTTTTCCTTGATCCTACCTGCCAATGACTTCTCATGTCACCTCCTGGCTCTTCTTAGCTCTCTTTTTAGGTCTTTCCTGGCTAACCTGTAACTCTCAAGCACCCTAACTGAGCCTTCACATCTCATCCTAACATAAGCCTCTTTCTTCCTCTTGACAAGGGATTCAACTTCTTTAGAAAACCATAGCTCTCTTGCTCAACAACTTCAGTCCTGCCTGACAGGCACACCTTTATCAAGGACACGCAGTAGCTGTTCCTTGAATAAGCTCCACATTTCGATTGTACTCATCTCCTGCAGTTTCCTTCCCCATCCTATGCATCCTAAATCTAGCCTAATCGCATCATAATTGCCTTTACCCCAGTAATAACTCTTGCCCTGCATTATGTACCTATCCCTTTCCATTGCTAAAATAAACATAATCCTTGTGTATCCTCTACTGCCCTTGCCCCAGCAATAACAGTCCTGCTTTAAGCTATCTAGATTCTAAATCCCAGAATTTCCTCCCTCAACCTGTGGCCTCTCTCTGCCTTCAAAACCTGCTCAAAGGCTACCTTATAATAGAGTTGTACAGTATAGAAACAGACCCTTCAGTCCAACTTGTCCACACTGACAAATGTAGTCCCATTTGCCAGCATTTGGCCCATTTCCCTCTAAACCATTTCTATCCTGATGCCTTTTACATGTTGTAATTGTACCAGTCTCCATCACCCCCACTGGTAGCTCATTCCATACACTCTCTGTGAAAAAAAAAGTTGCCCCTTCGATTCCTTTTATGTCTTTCCTCTCTCATCTTCAAGCAATGCCTCTAGTTTTGGACTCCCTTACTCTGGGAAAAAAATACCTTGGCTATTAGATGAGATGAGATTCCATACAGTGTGGAAACAGGCCTTTTTGGCCCAACTAGTCCACACTGACCCTCCGAAGAGCAACCCACCCAGACCCATTATCCCTAACTAATGCACCTAACTCTACGGGCAATTTAGCATGACCAATTCACCTAACCTGCACATCTTTGGACTGTGGGAGGAAACCCACGCAGAAATGGGGAGAATGTGCAAACTCCACACAGACAGTCATCCAAGGCTGGAATTGAACCCAGGTCCCTGGCGCTGTGAGGCAGCAGTGCTAACCACTGCGCCGCCCCATATTCATCCTATCCACGCTCCTTATGATTTTATAAACCTATTATCTACTTCAATATTTCTCTGGCTGTGGATCAGCTTTTGGCTGATTGTACTGTGACATTCCTGAGGCAGTTTTGCAATATTAAAGCGTCACTATAAATGGAAGCCTTTATAAATACAGGATGACTTTGCCACACTCTTGTCTTAGGTTTCAACAAAAAAGAACATTCTTGTAAACTCTCATAAACCTATGGTTTAAAATCTGACTCTGACTAATAAATGGTATTTTAGGATTAGTGCTTTGGGCTTGAACAGTTCAGCTGTAATTGATTAACATAATATGGCTCATGGGAAATCACATATAATTCTAACCATGTTGCTCTGTCTAATCCTGAGGTTAGAATGTCAGGTTGATAGACCAAGATCTAACATGGCGGCAGATACATAAAAACATCTAGTTTCTTTAAAAGGTCATTAAAATGTTACTGTGGACATCAGAACGTTTTCTTTGAATGAAGCTTCTTTGGAAATCACACACCTTGTAATCACTGTTTGTTTTGATGGAGACCTGGGGCTGTTTGAAAGGTGTTGAGTTTGTTCTGATATTCTGTGGGGTAAGGTGAGGGGTGTGGGGTGGGAAGGGAGAGGGTAGAGGTGAGGAAGGGGTTGCCATGTTGATATTTCCTGTTTCTGGAAAATCCCTTTTGTTCAGCATGTAACTTGTTTGTTCTTCTAGAACAGTTAGTGAAACAACATCTAAATCTTGTATTTCATGAGCAAGACTTCATGGACCACTGTATCAATTTAGTCACCTGACTGTGAGTACCAGACCACTGGATCAGAAGATGATAGATTCCATACTTGATCTTATTCCTCAAGATCCAAAACCCATTGACCAAAGTGTTTTTTTTTTCCTTTGAATGTCAAACTGCAGAGAAATCTGTTCTTTATCTTTTACCTGGTGTATGAAGTTGTGTGCTTAAAAATGAGTTTTGTGTTATTTCAATGGATTAACATTCATTCTCCCATATTACAGACCATTCATGTTAGCAAATTTTACATCTTAATTTGAGTAGGTTTGGCTGTTTAATAAATAATGTTGCATTTATTGAGGAAACCAAGTTGATAATTCTTTCTTAATTTAAAATCTGATTGTGGCAAGTTATTTAATTGGTCATTGTAGTAACTGGGAACTTTTGTTTTTATTTGATGTTGTCACACAGGAAGAAGTGGGATTAGAGCAATAATACACTCCTCCAACCTCATTCTTAACCAAACTGAATCAGTACAACCATCAAAACTGATCATTTGGAATAAGTCTCTTCAGATAATCTTTCTAGAAATGCTTTTAAATTTTTTTTATATAAGCAGTGGAACTTAGGATGACATGAGTGGATTTATCCCTTGACAGACTTTTGAGGCGAGATGATACAAAAATATTAAGGGAAGGCTTACTTCCGATTATTATTATTATTCCATAGTTCTTGTGCTTCTCTACAATTTTCTTGCAAATTTGTTCCCTATACCCTTCCCATTAGTTCACGGTCAATAAAATACACCATGCAGTGTAAGTAAATCTTTTTTTATTCCTTAGCTCTAAAGTATCAATCCTTGACCCCTCTGGAATACTCTCTTTCTGATTACGATAATCTCCCCTTAATTTTGCTGTTATACCTCTTCCTCCTTTCCTACTTTTTCCTGAACAGTTTGTGTCCACAAATATTAAATATCCAGTCCTGCCCTTTTTTGGTCCATGTTACAGTTTTCATCATATTTCCACATGGCGATCTACACCTGCAATTTACCAAACTTCTTTGTAATATCATAAATCCATATACATTCACACTAACCCTAATTTAAACTTTATGACTTTCCATTATATACTGCATGAAACAAATAACTGCAGATGCTGAAGATTATACAAGGTAAGAGTGAGAAACTAGGTTAGCTGTGCTGAATGCAAACCATATAATGTGCTAATGGGTATATGAGTAGGTGAGAATAGGTGACTGTGCTAAAAGCAACTCATGTCATCACAGAAACAAGAGCAAAAATTGCTGGAAAGGCTCAGCAGGTCTGGCAACATCTGTGGAGAGAAATCAGAGTTAACGTTTATTTTCAGTGACCCTTCCTCAGAACTCCCTGATTTCCAGCATCTGCAGTGCTTTCAGTTTTTTATTCGATGTCATAACAGGAACATGGTGGAGGGGTGGTTAAAAACATGGAAGGATGGAATCAGGCTGTAAAGTTATTGACTCGATGTTGAGTCCTAGAGGCCACTGAGTCGGCAAGTGAAAAATGAGATGCTGCGCTTCGAGCTTGCGCTGAGGCTCATAGGCACACTGCAGCAGGCAGCATCTTGGAAAAATAGTGGCATAGGCTATTGTCAAAATGGGGAGAAAATTCAGAAATCTGAAGTGCAAAGCAATTTGGGAGTTCTAGTCCAGGATTCTCTCAAGGTAAACTTGCAGGTTGAGTCAGTAGTTAGGAAGGCAAAGTCCACACCGACCCTCTGAAGAATAACCCACCCAGACCCATGCCCCTACCCAATATTTACCCCTGACTAATGCACCTAACACTATGGGCAATTTAGCATGACCAATTCACCTAACCTGCACACCTTTGGATTGTGGGAGGAAATCGGAGCACCCTGAGGAAACCCACTCAGACACAGGGAGAATGTGCAAACTCCACAAAGACAGTCACCTGGGGCTGGAATCGAACCTGGGTCCCTGTCACTGTGAGGCAGCAGTGCTAATCACTGAGCCACCTTGCTGCCCAATAGTGAAAAAAAAAATTCTGTCATGCCACCCTCACACCTCTCAGTCAGGATTGTTTTCATTTGTGCAAGAACATACATAAATTCCATTCAGCCAATACGGTCAATTTAATACCGGAGTTTGTCAACCAACTCACATCCTTTCCAAAACTGATGCATAAGTCTATTGCAATGTTTCACAAATTTCTTGGAATGAAGGTCTTCTTTTCAAAGGAGTTACTAATCTTGACATCATCCCATTGAAGAACATGTCACAAAAAAGTTGCATGTGAAGTGTTGTGATGATGCTGTAAGATATCAGTGAGATGAGGGGGGAGGCATTGGCCTAATGGCTTTATCACTGAACTGTTAATCCAGAGACCCAGGTAAGTTCCTGGTGATTTGGATTCGGATCATCTCACTATCATCACAAATCCATTGTCAAAAAATACCCACCTGGTTCACTATTATCCTTTCAGGAAGAAAAACACTACCCTTATCTGGTCTGGTCTACATGTGACTCCAGACTCAAAGACATGTGGCTGACTCTTCAGCCTGGGCAATTAGGGATGGACAATAAATGCTAACAAAGCCAGCGACACCCTCTTCCCATGAATGAAGATGGGTGTGACTGCTTCACTACTGCAGGGAAAGCAGGATCCTGGAATGAGTAGAGGCACAGTCAAGGAGGAGCACAAAGGGTAACTGAAGGAAGAAGAGAGTAGCCCAGATAAGTAAACTACTGCATCTGCTGAACAATTGCCCATGTTGCCCACTCCTGGCACTGTCACAGACCCCAGTTTCAGAACTGCTGTCCTATTGCAAGTTACTGAATCAGAAAACTTCAAGTGCACTAATGTTTACTGCATTACTAATCATTATTGCCATCAAGACCTAAAATTCCCCTGTTTTATGTGTAAAATATTTGCTCCTCAACTTGGTTTCATCTTGCAATTCAATAACATCACAAGATATAGCAGCAGAAAATAGGCCATTCGGCCCATCATGTCTGCTCCACTATTCAATCATGGATGATAAGTTTCTCAATCCTATTCTCTTGCTTTCTCCCCTCCCCGCCAACCCCCCTCCCACCCCCCGCCAACCCTCCCTCCCCCACGCCCCCCCCCCCCCCCCCACCGTAACCTTTTATTGCCTTGACAATCAAGAACCTATCTATCTCTGTCTTACATTTTCTCAATGACCTGGCCTCCATAGCCTTCCCTGGCAATAAATTCCATAGATTCCCCACTCTCCGGTTGAAGAAGTATCTCCTCATCTCCGTTCTAAAAGGTCTTCCCTTTACTCTAAGGCTGTGTCCTCAGGTCAAAGTTTTTCCTGCTAATGAAATCATCTCCCCAATGTCCACGCTATCCAGGCCTTTCAGTATTTTGTAACTTTCAATTAGATACCCCCTCATCTTTCTAAACACCAGTGAGTGTAGACCCGGAGTCCTCAAATCTTTCTCATATGTTAAGCCTTTCATGCCTGGGACCATTCTTGTGAACGTCCTCTGGACCTGCTCCAGAGCCAGTACATCCTTCCTGAGATATGGGGCTGAAAATTGTTCACAATATTCTTACTATGTTCTGACCAGAACTTTAAAAAGCCTCAGAAGTACATCCCTGGTTTTATATTCTAATCCTCTTAAACTAAATGCCAACACATTGCATTTACCTTCCTAACTACTGACTCAGCCTGCAAATTAACCTGAAGAGAATCCTGGACTAGGACTCCAAATCTCTTTTCACCTCAAATTTCTGAATTTTGTCCCTATTTTGAAAATAGTCCATGCCTCTATTATTCCTACCACACTATGCCACGTTGTACTCCAATTGCCACTTCTTTACCCACTCTCCTAACCTGTCCAAATCCTTTATCAGCCTCCCCACCTCCTCAATGCTACTGCCCCTCTACCTACCATCGCATCATCTGCAAACCTAGCCAGAATACCCTCAGTTTCTTCATTTAGATCATTATGTTTTTAAAGTAAAAGGTTGTGGTCCCAACATTGCCCTCATGGAGCTCAATTAGTCACCAGCTTCCATTCTGAGAAAGACCCTTTTATCCCCACTCTCTGCTTTCGAACAGAAAGCCAATCTTCTATCCATGGTAGCACCTTGCCTCTTGTGCCATAGGCTCTTATCTGACTCAGCAGCCTTCTGGAAGTCCAAGTAGATCACGTCCATTGACTCTCCTTTGTCTAACCTGCTTGTTACCTCTTCAAAGAATTCTAACAAATTTGTCAGGCATGACCTCCTTTGATGAAGCCATGTTGACTTTACCATATTTTACCATGTATTAAGTCTGAAAATCTCAGCCTTCACAATGGACTCCAAAATCTTACCAATGACCGAGGTCAGGCTAGTCAGCCTCTAAATTCCAGGAATTCTTTTGCCTCACTCCCTTCTTAAATGAGGTGGGGGGGGGGAGGGGTGTTAAATTAGAATTTTCCATCCCTGACTCCACTGATTCCTAAAAGATCTGCACTAACACGTCCACTACCTCTTCTGCTATCTCCTTTAGAACTCTGGGGTGTAGCCCATCTGGTCCAGGTGATTTATCCACCTTTAGACTTTTCAGTTTTTCTCCTTGGTGATGGTCACCATATTCACCTCTGATCACATCCCCACCCACCGACTCTCTTAAATTGTTTGGGATGTTACTCATGTCTTCCACTGTGAAGACTGACACAAGGTAGGAAGAATAGAGGAATGGGCTATTCTTCACAACTTCTTTGTTCCCCATTACTACTTCTCCAGTGTCATTTTCCAGCAGCCAAGTATCCACTTTTGCCTCTCTTTTGCCTCTCTTTTGCTCTTGATATATCTAAAGAAACTTTTACAATCTTCTTTTATATTACTGGCTAGCTTATCCTCACATTTTAATCTTCTCCCTTTTTGATTCTTTTTGATTTGCTCTGTAGGTCTTTGTAGACTTTCCAATTCTCTAGCTTTCACCACATTATATGCTTTCTCTTTGTTTTCATGCTGTTTCTGACTTCCCTTGTCAGCTATAGTTACCTCATCCTCCCTTTAGTATGCTTCATTTTCCTGGGGATGAGTTTTTGCTTTCTCTCTCAAATTACTCCCAGAAACTCCTGCCTTTCCTGTTCCCCTGTCTTTTCCACCAAGCTCCCCTCCCAGACAATTCAGCCCAGCTCCTTCTTCATGCTTCTGCATTTGCCTTTATTCAACGGTCATAACATTATGTCTGATTCCAGCGTTTCCCTCTCAGATTGCAGAGAAAATTCTATCATATTACGGTCACTGCCTCCTCATGGTTCCTTCACCTTCAACTATCAAGTCTGGCTCGTTGCACAACACTAAATCCAGAATTGTCTGTTCCCTAGTGAGCTCCACCACAAGCTGCTCCAAAAGATAATTTCATAGACATTCCACAAATTTCTTTCCTTGTGATCCACTACCAACCTGATTTTCCCAATCCACCTGCATATTGAAATCCCCCATGACCACTGGAACCTTGTCTTTGTGTATCTTGTGCCCAATATCTTGACTAGTGTTTGGAGGCCTGTAGATAACTCTCATTATGGTTTCCTCACCTTTGTGGTTCCTCAACTCTCCCCACACAGATTCTACATCATCTGACTGTACTTTGTTTAATGTTATTGATTTAATTTCATTTTTTTTGACTGACAAGACAACCCCACCCCTTCTGCCCACCAGCCTGTCTTTTCAATAGGATACATATCCTTGGATATTTAGTTCCCAGTCCTGATCCCCTTGCAGCCACGTCTCTGCGTTGCCCACCCCATCATACCTGCCAACTTCAGTCTGCACCAGAAGCTCATTTAACTTATTTCGTATATTGCGTGCATTCAGTCCTGCATTTACCATCCCTCTTCTTATTGTCATCCCTTAATCTAATGTGCTTGAAGTTAGATTTCTAACCCTTTCCAAACATTTTGTCCTATTGTGAGTTGTTAAGACTTGAATAACCTCTCCTGAGTTTTCCATTCTGTTCATTGTTTTCATATTTTTCCATGGAGTTGAATCCAACCAACATCAGTCCCAACCTGCACCCCACTAGCCACTATACTTCTTGGAGTTTTACCCTTCCTTTCCCCATATGTTAAAAAAAATCTTTTGGTTGTTCAAAAACATCCACAAAAGGAAGAATTAAATTGCCTTCCTTAAGATACAAATGAATAAAGAAAGGATATTTAACCCATCAAAGTGACCTATTCTAACAAAGCCATTTGTATTATCATGTATGACTGACAAAATCTTTTCTGTCTTGAATGTGGAAATTTTAATTTATCTTCCATTAATTATCTTGAATTTATTTGAACATACTTGGTCTCTTTGCAATTATACAAATGACCAAGCTCATTTTGTCCCATTGTGTTTTGAAGGAAATACCACTTGCATGAGGAGAGGAATAACAATCGTGTTATAATTTTGCTGCAAGTCAATCACTCATGCCTTTCCAACTCTTATCAATTTGCTTATTCATTATATATTTACACTGATTCAAGTGCAGAACATAGGAAATATACTCGCAACTAAGGTAAGTTGAATGAGAATGTTGCTGAAAGCCTCTCAGATGCAAGGGATCAAGAATCATTCAGTAAGATCAGAGTTTTGATAAGAATCAAGACCAAGATGACCAAGATATTCTGGGAATGTTTCAAGAATGAAAACAGCTGGATCACCTTCTGTGACCATGCACGAAACAAGCTTTATTTATATACGAACAAAAATCAGAAGCTGAGAAAGACAAGGAAATGCTAAATAACCAATGTCGGTTCACAATCAATAAAGGGGGAGTGAAGTCATTGCTGTTGCTGAGCCAACTGAATTAATATATTTGGACAGGGAAGTTGTACTTTAACTCATTCACCACACACACAGCTATGGTGATATCATTTGCTCTTTCTCACAACCACTCAAGTCTGTTCCAATACAGATACCATCTGCTGTCTGCCCAGGGCCACATATGGCAGTGACAATAATGTCAAATTGCATCCATTTCAATGAATGATTTTATATCCAGCATTTTTTAAAAAAAATCTATATTAAAGAGAGACTCTTCTGTTGTTTAAACATTACATTACAATGTGAGAGGTAAGGATAATTGTTTTTAACAACTTAAATATTTATGATCTGGAATGCACTGTCTGAAAGGATGGCAGGGTTGGATTCAATTATAACTTTCAAAGAGGGGAAGAGGCTGTGGAGAAAGGAGCAAAAGAGAGAGACTAATTGTACAGACCGTTCAAAGAACGTACAGTGCAGGCACTATAACCTGAATAGCCTTGTTCTGTGTTACACGATTCTATAATTCTATTATTTTTATCTAATGGCAATTATGCACGTTATACCTAAAACTGTATGGGATTCTGGGAGAATTGTGGTTTGCAGTCTTTCTGGCAGACATGTGGAAAGATTGATTTAGCATTTAGTTAGATCCAATAATACCATCCCTCCTGCAGCCAATTAGAGGCTGTAGGAAGAGGCAATACCACAACTTCAAAAGGAGCTTTCCCATCACGTGGTGCAAGTTACCAAGGCTACAAGTACTGGCATTCAAAAGAAATAAATGGAAATGGGTTACACATACATTTAATTACTAACATTTCAGGATTGTCCAGCTGTTAGTCCAAGTCTTCATTATTGGTGACACCCCCACACAAACGCTATAACTTCATGTAATGCAGCTAAACATCAGATTCTTTCATTCGTTCCAGGATATGGGCATCATAACAAGCCTGTCATCCATCAGCCTCAACATTTGCTGCTAGGATTTGGTAGGCCTTCATACAGTTTTAACTTTAAAAAAAGATTTAATAATAAAAAGGTTTATATTATTCTCAAGTAATGAAAGGTGCTACATAAATATTAGTCTTGTTTACTGACATGTTTTGTAATTAATTGACAGTGACACACAAGCAATACCTCTTTAGACTCAGTGATGGTTCTGTGACCCAGATTCAATATCTTAAAAGAACAACTTGTTTGTTACAAGGCAGACATAAGAACAGAGCTGGATCTACTCCTAATGACAACCTGCCAAACAGTACACATGTTTCTTACATTATTTAATTAAATGTATCTCTCAGCAGGAGAGCTCAGCATCTGGCAGTGCCATCTATGATCCTGCGGGGCGCTGATAGGTCCACATCTGACAAGTTTGATGACCTGAGGGGGAGGGGTGGGTAAAAAAGAAGCTAAGTTGGGAAAAGAAAAGGCTTTTGGTGTTGGGGTGGGGGGAGGGAGGTGTGCAGGGAAACAGCAACTGCATTGTGGTGACATTGTTGCACTGGTCACTCCTATTAGGAACAAGATGGGCTAATACATGTCAAAGTGCTTTGGACTTTAGGCTTCAATCTGTGGAATTGTAGAGTGGCAGGCTGTTTATGGAATCCCTGGGTATTTTTAATATCAATTAGTAACTGTAATTTAAATTATACTGTCATTGCCAAAACAGATATGAGGCTCTTTTTCTGCACTTCCACCTCCTCCAAAGGCCAATGCGACTGTTTTAAGTTTCTTACAAGTCAGTCAGGAAGGCACTATTCTAAAAACAATGCAAGCCCTGTAAATTATTTGCGAAGGATGTTTCCCCGTATTTTATTACCTCAGAGAGCGGAAAATATAACATCACAAAAGTACTGTCTACAACTGAAATCACTTATGAGTTTTTAAAAGTTATGATCTTGGAATAGACTTGGTTAATGTTCTTTAAAGAATCTGAAAGACAAGTTTATTACTAAAATGATGAAATGTCAAGATTTGTCATTTTAGTCAAAAGAATTTGACAAAACAGAAATCAAAAAAACACACATTAATAACTACACTATCGCAAAGGGGCAGATAAAGTAAAGATCTTCAAAGTACAAGGAACTGTTAATATTTTCTAAACTGAACTTAAATTAAATTTCCTTGTCCAGGTACTTGACTTACATCCACAGAATTCAAGACAGGTATTATTAAAATTCGAACAGTTAAACAACTGACAGCTGTGAGAATTAATACAAAGATTGACATTTCTTGGACTTACTGCTTGCCTCTGGTAAGGTTTTCCCTTGGAAGTTCTTCCAACGATCCCCCAGTTGTAAGTGTCCAGTTCAACACGAGCTGACCTTCTTAAGTATAACCATCTCAGGTTAGCACTCTCCTGAAACTCTCCAGCTCTGGAGTCTTAAATCTACAGCTTTCTCTATTCTCAGCATGGCTATCCAAGATGCTTAAGTCACTATAACATGCTGAATTTCAAGTGTACATTGCTGGAAAAGAAGGTTCCTTGGTCTTCAACCAGATACATTTAAGAACACAAAACCTCGGTTAAGACCAGTCACAACGATAAGTCACTCACCACTATTATGAGCCTTTTTGTTGAACTCTTGTTTTTCTGCTGTTTATTTTCCAAACAACTTGGCCTCGTGATTATTTACTGGAAGCCAGGTGCTTCACCAGAAATGAACTCTCTAGAGGAAGCGACTTCTTAAAGACAGTATCTAACCACTTGCCCATGACTTTCAACGGCATTATCGTTGCTAAATCTCCCACTGTCAACATCCTAGGGGTTACCATTGGAGTGAACTAGCCATATAAGTACTGTAGCTACAAGAGCAGGTCAGAAGCTAGAAATCTGCATCAAACTCACCTTCTGACTCCACAAAGCCTACCTACCACCTACAAGGTACAAATCAGGAATGTGATTGCTTAAAGCCACTTTCTTGGCTGAGCGCAATTTCAATAACATTCAAGAAGCTTTACACCATCCATGACAAAGCAGTTCACTTGATTGGCACCACATCCATCAGCATCCACTCCCTCCACCACCAACCCTTAATAGCAGCAGTGTGTAACATGTACAAGGCACACTGCAGAAATTGATCAAGAGTCCTGAGACAACGTATTTCAAGCCTATAATCATTACCATTGAAAAGGACAAGGATAGCAGATGCATGAGAACACCATCAGCTGCAAGTTCCCTCCAAGCCACTCACGATCCTGACTTGGAAATACATCACCGTTCCTTCAGTGTCACTGGATCAAAATCTCGGAACACACTCCCAAACAGCATTGTGGTTGCGCCTATTACAAATGTGCTACAGTCAAGAAAACAGCTTACCACCACCTTCCAACTAGCGATAGGCAATAAATGCTGGCCCAACCAACCCTTCCTGAAGAAGGGCTCATGCCCGAGACGTCGATTCTCCTGCTCCTTGGATGCTGCCTGACCTGCTGCGCTTTTCCAGCAACATATTTTCAGCTCTGATCTCCAGCATCTGCAGTCCTCACTTTCTCCCCAACCAACATGTTTCCCATTTATGGATGCTTTAAAAGAAATCATCCCCCAAAGTCTGCACTTTCATTCCTTCAAAGTAATTACAATTGAAAATAAGCACAATATTATATTAGCATAAGCTTGCAGGCCTGCCTGCTCCTCATCCCAGAGGATTTAGCACAACCAAAACCTTGCTGCTCATATCCTAACGCAAACTTAGTTCCACTTCACACTGACCTATGATCTAACAAGATCTTAATCATAAAATTCTCACTTTGCAGCATCGAAGGAGAGAAAAAAAACAATTCATATTTTGAGTCCAGTGACACTTCAGAACTGGACTCAAAACATTGACTCTACCTTCTCTCCACAGATGCTGTCACACCCACTGAGTTTCTCAAGCAATTTCTGTTTTTCTTTCAGATTTCTTCAGTCCTTTTATTTAAACATACCCAATGGACAAATTGTACTGCCTGTTTCATAACGTCACCGTTTTCTGATGGTAAATTTGCAAGTTGCCTCATTATAAAGCTCTAGTGAACATCTTTGTCAACTACAACATCCCATTGAAATCTCTTTGAAGATTCTCCTTGATTATCATAAATCTAAACAGGCTGATATTTCAACAAATATGAATTAATGGCCTTGGAATGATGTCATTTTCCAGTGGCTTTGTATATTTCAAAAATAGGGTTGATTAGATTCCCTACAGTGTGGAAACAGGCCCTTCGGCCCAACCAGTCCACACCGACCCTTCAAAGAGCAACCCACCCAGACCCATTTCCCTATGACTAACGCACCTAACACGATGGGCAATTTAGCATGGCCGATTCACCTGACCTGCACAGGGTGTGTGCCTGACCTGCACATCTTTGGACTGTGGGAGGAAACCGGAGCACCCAAAGGAAACCCACGCAGACACGGGGAGAATGTGCAAACTCCACACAGTCAGTCGCCCGAGGCTGGAATCGAACCTGGGATCGTGGTGCTGTCAGGCAGCAGTGCTAACCACTGAGCCACCACGCCGACCATGGTAACGGTAGTTGTCTTTTCCCTTGGACAGGGGATTTCAAGACTATGGGGCACATGTTTGATGTGAGAGGAGAGAGCTTTTAAAAAGAAATGAGCCACAAATTTATTTTTCACAAAGGGTGGTTTGTCTGTGGAATGAACTTCCTGAGAAAATGGTGGATGGTGGCGCAGTGGTAGTCTGGCGCACTGACCTCTACACCGCTGAAGCCAAACGTCAGCCCTCCAATCGCTCTGCTCCAATCCCAACCTCACCATCAAGCCAGCGGATAAAGGGGGCGCAGTGGTAGTCTGGTGTACTGACCTCTACACCAGTCAAACGTCAACTTGAGGACACCTCTCCCTACTGCCCCCTCGACCACGACCCCACCCCCATCACCAAACCATCATCTCCCAGATCATACAGAACCTCATCACCTCAGGAGATCTCCCACCCACAGCTTCCAACCTCATAGGCCGGGAACCCCGCACTGCCCGGTTCTACCTCCTTCCGAAGATCCACAAGCCTGACCACCCTGGCCGACCCATTGTCTCAGCATGCTCCTGCCCCACTGAACTCATCTCTACCTACCTCGACACTGTCCTATCCCCCCTAGTCCAGGAACTCCCCACATACATTTGAGACACCACCCACGCCCTCCACCTCCTCCAAGACTTCCATTTCCCCGGACCCCAACGCCTCATCTTCATCATGGATATCCAATCCCTCTACACCTCCATCTGCCATGACCAGGGCCTCCAAGCCCTCCGTTTTTTCCTCTCCAGACGTCCCCAACAGTACCCTTCCACTGACACTCTCATTCGTTTGGCCGAACTGGTCCTCACCCTTAACAATTTCTCCTTTGAATCCTCCCACTTCCTCCAGACCAAAGGGGTAGCCATGGGCACACGTATGGGCCCCAGCTATGCCTGTCTCTTTGTTGGCTACGTAGAGCAGTTAATCTTCCATAATTACACCGGCACCACTCCCCACCTCTTCCTCTGCTACATTGATGACTGCATTGGAACCACCTCGTGCTCCCGCGAGGAGGTTGAGCAATTCATCAACTTCACCAACACATTCCACCCTGACCTTAAATTTACCTCGACCATCTCTGACACCTCCCTCCCCTTCCTGGACCTCTCCATCTCCATTAATGATGACCGACTTGACACTGACATTTTTTACAAACCCACTGACCACCATAGCTACCTGGATTACACCTCTTCCCACCCTACCTCTTGCAAAAATGCCATCCCGTATTCCCAATTTCTCCGCCTCCGCCGGATCTGCTCCCTGGAGGACCAGTTCCACCACAGAACACACCAGATGGCCTCCTTCTTTAGGGCCAGCAATTTCCCTTCCTACGTGGTTAAAGATGCCCTCCAACGCATCTCGTCCACATCCCGCACCTCCGCCCTCAGACCCCACCCCTCCAACCGTAACAAGGATAGAATGCCCCTGGTGCTCACCTTCCACCCTACCAACCTTCGCATAAACCAAATCATCCGCCGACATTTCCGCCACCTCCAAACAGACCCCACCACCAGGGATATATTTCCCTCCGCACCCCTTTCCGCCTTCCGCAAAGACCGTTCCCTCCGTGACTACCTGGTCAGGTCCACATCCTCCTATGACCCACCCTCCAATCCTGGCACTTTCCCCTGCCACCGCAGGAACTGTAAAACCTGCGCCCACACCTCCTCCCTCACCTCTATCCAAGGCCCTAAAGGAGCCTTCCACATCCATCAAAGTTTTACTTGCACATCCACTAATATCATTTATTGTATCCGTTGCTCCCGATGTGGTCTCCTCTACATTGGGGAGACTGGGTGCCTCCTAGCATAGCGCTTTAGGGAACATCTCCGGGACACCCGCACCTACCAACCACACCGCCCCGTGGCCCAACATTTCAACTCCCCCTCCCACTCTGCCGAGGACATGGAGGTCCTGGGCCTCCTTCATCGCCGCTCCCTCACCACCAGACGCCTGGAGAAGAACGCCTCATCTTCCGCCTCGGAACACTTCAACCCCAGGGCATCAATGTGGACTTCAACAGTTCCCTCATTTCCCCTTCCCCCACCTCACCCTAGTTCTAAACTTCCAGCTCAGCACTGTCCCCATGACTTGTCCGGACTTATCCTACCTGCCTATCTCTTTTTCCACCTATCCACTCCACTCTCCTCCCTGACCTATCACCTTCATCCCCTCCCCCACTCACCCATTGTACTCTATGCTCCTTTCTCCCCACCCCCACCCTCCTCTAGCTTATCTCTCCACGCTTCAGGCTCACTGCCTTTATTCCTGATGAAGGACTTTTGCCCGAAACGTCGATTTCGAAGCTCCTTGGATGCTGCCTGAACTGCTGTGCTCTTCCAGCACCACCAATCCAGAATCTGGTTTCCAGCATCTGCAGTCATTGTTTTTACAACATTTAAAAGACATTTGGATAAGCAATGAATAGGAAAGGTTTGGAGGGATATGGACCAGGAGTGGGCAGGTGGGAGTACTTTAGTTTGGGATTATGTTTGGCATGGACTGGTTGGTCCGAAGGGTCTGTTTTCATGCTGTATGACCCGATAACTCTAAGATTGCACGTAACCACTACACAGAAATTGTACTGTTAGATTGCCAGTTAGGTGAATTAATATCAGAGCTCTGCTTGAGAATTTAAAAAAGGACTGTGCTTTTTTATAAACCAGACACACATCCAAAATCCAGTTTGAAATCTAAGAGTATATTTATTTCCGACTATTGCATGAGCTGGATATATATCCTCCTGGGTATCATAGACTCATGATTATGGTTTTGATTTTTGAATTATACAAGATCACCTTGTCTTTCTCAACATATATCCTGATGCAATATGTACTGCTACCTTAATTTTCACAAGTGCAGGTTATCTTTTCAAACCTTCCATTGGAAGCTATCTTTTAAGTGCAATGATAGTATGTGTTGGCAGGGAAATTCAGAATGGAGGTTTTTATGTTACGTTTTGAGATGACCATTTCGTTGGCAAGGCTAGCATCTGTGTTCATCACTGTTTGCCCTTGAGAAGGTGGTGGTGAGCTGTTTCCTTGAACTACGGCAGCCCATTTGGTGTAGGCATGTGCATAATGCTATTAGGAAGGTAGTTCCAAGATTTGGGCCCAGAGACAGTGAAGGAACCGTGATGGATTTCCAAGTCGGAAAGATGAGTGACTTAGACAGAAACTGCAAGTTGTGGGGTTTCCGTGAATCTGTTGTCCTTGCCCTCCTGGATTGTAGTTGTGGATTTGGAAGATGCTGTCTGAGAGGCTTTTGTGAATTTCTGATTTGCATCTCATTGATGGTGCATGTTGATTAGACTGAGCAGTGGAGGTAGTGATAAGACGCTTGGAAATAGGAGCAAAAAGTGTCATTCTAGAGAGCTTTGTCCTGGATGGTGTCCAAAGTCATGGGAGTCAAGAAAAGTCCCAGATGATTGGAAAATCGCTGTTGTAACCCCCTTGTTCAAGAAAGACAAAAGATGGAAAATTATAGGCCAATTACCCTAACCTCCGTGGTTGATAAAATTCTAGAATCCGTCGTTAAGGATGACATTTCTAAATTCTTGGACGTGCAGGGTTGGATTAGAACAAGTCAGCATGGATTTAGTGAGGGGAGGTCGTGCCTGACAAACCTTCAAATTCTTTGAAGACGTAACAAGTAGGTTAGACCAGGGAAACCTAGTGGATGTTATCTATCTGGACTTCCAAAAGGCCTTTGATGAGGTGCCTCAGGGGAAGCTGCTGAGTAAGACCCATGGTGTCCAAAGTTATCTGCTGACATGGATTGAGGATTGGCTGTCTGACAGAAGGCAGAGAGTTGGGATAAAAGGTTCGTTTTTGGAATGACAGCCGGTGTCAAGTCGTGTCCCGCAGGGTTCAGTGTTAGTGCCCCAACTGTTCACTTTATAATTAATGATCTGGATGAAGGGGCTGGGGGCATTCTGGGGAGGTTCGCTGATGATACGAAGTTAGGTGGACAGGCAGGTAGTACTGAGGAGGTGGGAAAGCTGTAGAAAGAGTTAGACAGTTTAGGAGTGGTCCAAGAAATGGCTGATGAAATTCAACGTGAGCAAAATGCAAGGTATTGAACTTTGGAAGAAAGAACACAGGCATGAACTATTTTCTAAGTGGTGAGAAAATCCATAAAGCTGAAGTACAAAGGGATCTGGGAGTGCCAGTCCAGGATTCTCTAAAGGTTAACTTGTAGGTTGAGTCTGTGATTAAGAAAGCGAATGTAATGTTGTCATTTATCTCAAGAGCTTTGTAATATAAAAGCAGCGATGTACTTCTGACTCTTTATAAACCCCATTTAGAATGCTGTGTCCATCTTTGGGCCCCACACCTCAGGAAGGGCATATTGGCACTGGAGCATGTGCAGCGGATGATCCCTGGAATGGTCGGCCTAACATATGATGAACGACTCAGGATCCTGGGATTGTATTCATTAGAGTTTAGAAGGTTGAGGGGAGATCTAATAGAAACATTCATGATAATGCATGGCTTGGAAAAGGTGGATGCTGGGAACCTTAGAATTAGAGGGGGTCAGTTTAAAATGGAAATAAGGAGACATTTCTTCAGCCAGAGAGTAGTGGGCCTGTGGAATTCATTGCCACGGAGAGCAGTGGAGGCCGGGGATGTTAAATATCTTCAAGGCAGAGATTGATAAATTCTTGATCTCACAAGGAATTAAGGGCTATGGGGAGTGAAGTCGAAATGCCCATTAGCCATGACTAAATAGTGGAGTGGACTCGATGGTTAGAATGCCCTTACTTCCACTCCTATTGCCCATAGTCAGGGGTGAATATGGAGAATGGGTCTGGGTGGGTTACTGTTTGAAGGGTCAGTGTGGACTTGGATGAAGGGCCTGTTTCCATACTGTAAGTAATCTAATCTAATTCCCTTTGGCCCAACCAGTCCACACCGACCCTCCGAAGAGTAACCCATTCCCCTCTGAGTAATGCACCTAGTACTACGACAACTTAGCAATGCTAATTCACCTAACCTGCACATCTTTGGAATGCGGGAGGAAACCGAAGCACCTGGATGAAACCCACGCAGACACAGGGAGAATGTCTGTGTGGAGTTTGCACATTCTCCCAATGGCTGGAATCAAACCTGGAACCCTGGTGCTGTGAGGCAACAGTGCTAACCACTGAGCCACCGTGCCGCCCTGCACATGCAGAGCGAAAGTCAGAGCAGAGTGTTTTTGGAGCTACGTTCATCTAGAGTATCTCATTCCTGCCTTTTGTCTCATAAACTGTAGACAAGTTTGGGGAATAAGTTTGTTGCTACAGGATTCCTAGCCTCTGATCTATTCACTGTATTTGTGTGTCTGGCTCAGTTCAGTTTCTGGTCAGTGATAATATCCAGGATGTTGACAATGAAAGATTCAGCCATTGAATGTCAACGAGTAAAGGTCATGTTGGATATGATCATTGTATGACACTTGTACAGCATGAATGTTTCTTGCTAGTTGTCAGTCCAAGCCTGGATATTGACCATGACTTACTGTGTTTGGATGTGAACTGCTATGGGCCATGAATGGTTCTGAATGTTGAGCATTCATCACAAACATCTCTACTTCTGACCTTATGACAGAGGGCAGGTCATTAATGAAGATGGTTGGACCTATGACGTTACCGTGGCGAACTCCTGCAGAGATGTCCTGGAGCTGAGATGACTGATCTCCAACAACCACAAGCATCTTCCTATGGGCCAGGTATGGCTCCAACCAGCAAAGAGTTTTCTCCAGATTCCCACTGATTCCCGTTTTGCCAGGGCTCCTTGATGTCACACTCAGTCAAGATGTGGCCTTGATGTCAAGGGCTGTCACTCTTACCGCAACTCTGGAATTCAGCTTTTGTTCAAGTTTGAACTAATAAGGTCAGGAGCTGAGTGACCCTGGCGGAACCCAAACTCTGGGCAGAGATGAGTAGGCTGCCATGAGGCAGGTGCTGCTTGATAGGACTGTTGGTGACACTCTCCACCACTTTAAAATGATCGACTGATGGGGCAGGGGGTTTTGGCCAGGGTGAATTTTACCTCTTTTTTGTGTACATGATGTACCTGGGCAATTTTCCACACTCCCGGGTCGATGCCAGTGTTGGAAATGTACTGGAAGAGAGTGTTTAGGTAGGCGGCAAGATCTGAAGTTCAAGTCTTCAGAACCTTTGCCACAACATTGTCAGGGCCCAAAGCATGCAGCTTGAGTTTAGTTTTATCTTCATTTGACATCTATGGACATCTCTTTTGAACCATCACTCAACAGTGAAAACCAACAGATTAATGCACGTCACTCAAACTGGTGGAGCACTCTACCCTGTATGGTCTAGATCTACGCTGCATGTGCATAGAGTACAAAGTAATCAGGGATCTATGAAATCTATTCCATATATTAAAAAAAACCCTTTATATAATCAAGGGCTGCAATTAAGAAAAATACTTCATGTTGACATTTCTCTGGGTGTAATAAGCTATGAGCAAAGTGTGAGAGATCACCCTCTAGTGGCGAAAGTTAAACATTGTCTGTCTCTCTCTCTCTCTCTCTCTCTCTCTCAAAATGAAATTCTGTCTTTCAACCATTCTGAAATTCATTTTTACTGCATGGATGAAATGAGAAAAATGGATTAGTTGCCACGGACCAGATGTTATAGGAGCATTGTGTGTATTAAACAGAAATTGTTTGGCATAAGGAGATATGCTGAAGTGAACCATGGGTCAGTTATTTCATTCAAAGTCACCCACCTCTATGCATTCAAATGCAGTCTGACAGAATGCTAGCCAGGAAATAGAATTATTAAAATAGCATTTAACAACCACAAAAGAAATGTACAGCACTGGCATAGAATGCAAAGTGCAAAAGAAATAACAGCAGTAGAAAGCTATTACACAGAATTTACAGAAGAGAAACAGATCATCCAAACCCGCCCATTCTGGTGTTTAAGTTCGACATTAAAATTCCCCTAGTCTTTCTTCTCTAACATTTTCTTCCTTATGTGCCTACCCAGCCTACCCCAAAATGCTTTTATCCAAATTTGTCTCGGTTATGTTCTTACAACACACTGGGTGAAGACGTGTCCCATGATTTTCTATCTGGATTAATTTGTGACTGTCTTATGCCTGTGGTCAAGAGTCTGGTGCTGGAAAAGCACAGCAGGTCAGGCAGCGTGCGAGGAGCAGGAGAGTTGCTCTTTCAGACGTAAGCCCTTCATCAAGATGAAAGGCTTGTGCTGGAAACGTTGAATCCCTTGCTCCTTGGATGCTGCCTGAACTGCTGTGCTTTTCCAGCATCACACTCTCGACTCTGATCTCCAGCACCTGCAGTCCTCACCTTCTCCTTATGCCTGAAGTCACCAGTTTTCTTCACATTTCTCCACATCTACCCCAAAAACTCGTTTCATAATTTTAAAGATCTCTACCACATCTAGCATTCAAAGTCTTATATCAAAATACAAGAGGCACCAAGCGCAATGTACAATTGGAGTTTTATACTTGGTGGCGTAGGTAATGATCACTTAAGAGCAAGTAAAGACATGAAAGCAAAAATAAACTGCTGAGAAATAAATACTTGCCTCATCAAGTTCATTCTTAAGAGCAATGTTATTTTCAGGGATGTGAATTTGTACTGCCCTGTTTGGAATGCAAAACTGTGGAAAATTGGTAAGGTAACTGTTTGGATGTGAGATACTAGTCATAATGTCAATGTTTATTGGCATTATTAGATACATCTGTGAAACTTGACACATTTGACAAAAACTGTGGCAATGTGAAAAAGAAATGGAAACACAAGACTGCATAATGGAACATTCGATAATGTGTCTCTCAGAGAGATCTAAATATTTAACTCTTTGCTCAGCAAACTCATGAAGGCTTCAAAACTCATGCTTACACCCTATCCTTTGGATTAATTTATCCAATATTGAATGTTAGCTTTTCTCTTCATCAGCTTTTCTCACACTGTGTTACTTTGGTTACTTGGGTTGAATTTAATGATGGAGATGGCCCTTACAGCAGGCTGGGAATTGGGGTAACTCTACTGTGGTTGCTTCCAGGAGCCCCAGCGCAATCTCTGCTCAAGATGCAATTAACTGTTGTACATTTAAGGTGTCAGCTCCTCGAAGGCTGAGAACTTGCCTCCCAGAACAACTGGACAGTCAAAAGGCCAGCACTGGCTCTGTGGGAGTGAAGGTTGCTGCTGGTATCGTAGCCAGCTAGAAGAAACCACCAAGGAGGAAATCCCAGAACTAAACAACAGCCCGCTACCCGGTCCATCACATCCAAACACTACAAACCACCACCCCACACCAGAGCCCACAGGGGACTGCCAGTTTTCACTTGATAGTCTGTCCATGGGACATCTGGCAAACCCACTACTGGTGACATACCAGCACCAATCCGGTGCCACCCTTCAGTGACCTTCAATTGGCAGATGGGTGGCATCCTCAATCTCCTCTGCCCCTGACAGAATTACAGGGAGCTGGAAAGGTGAAGAACAGCCCATTTCCCAATTTCCTCTAACCCCTGCATCCATCACTTCACCTCCTGCAAATTCCTGTGGACTGGATTAACCTTTAACCTTTGTATGCATTATTCCATCCTTGTTCTTTATTTTCTCAAGCTGGGCTCCTCTGTTCAGATGCCCTATATCATATATCAGTGTGGCTAAAAACATTTTCAGCATGTAAACCATGACCAGACAAATGACTCTCTCATCCTTTCCATTGAACAAAAGCCATTGAAAAGCAAATTGATCTTATAAATGTCATCTACCTGCTTCCATTGCTATCACGGTGAGATTATGCCATCCTGCTGTCTCCCGGTCCAGCCTCTTAGCAATTGTAATGTCTCCAGTGTTGGCATCCATATTAAATATTCTCTCCAAGTCAGTGTTACGATCAATAGAGTATCTGTCAAAGCACCATCGAACAACAGTGAATAAAGAGCATTAGTGAGAATACAGCATATAATTTAGATAGATCATTCCAACTGTGTGACTAACAAACACAAATCCTTGCATGTACATAATATATAACATCTTAAAGTACTTTTGTAACCAGTTAAAGAACTTTTGAAATGCAGTCATTTTTTAAAGTGGGAAATCTAGCAGCCACTCTGTGCACAGCAAGTGCCCACACACAGTAATGTGATGATGGTCAGATAATCTGTTTATGATTAAGAGGTGACAGCCAAGTGGCATTATCAATGGACTGTTAATCCGGAGACCCAGGTAAAGTTTTGGGACCCAGGTTTGAATCCCGCCATGGGAGACGGTGGGATTTGAAGTCAATAAGATCGGAAATTAAGAGTCCAATAATGACTATGAATCGATTGTTGATTCTCAGAAAAACTCATCTGGTTCACTAAAGTCCTTGAGGGAAGGAATCTGCCACCCTTACCTGGTCTGGCCAACACGTGACTCCAGACATACAGCAATGTGGTTGACATTCAACTGCCCTCTGGGTAATGCAGGCAAGAAATGCTATGGTGTCCTCATCCCATAAATGAATAAAACAAAAACCCTCCTGGATCCACCAGCAGTGGTGGAGAGCAACACAGAGCCTGATCTAGCCCTCACTTCCTTTCAGCTTCCTGATTTTCAAAAGACCAGAAAATTAGCCCTCAGTTTCAACTCGAGGTGAAACAGTGGAGGTGTCATTAAACTGATTAAATGAACAACCTGGGAGCATGTTGGTTACCTGGCCCCATCCATTTTTATTGAAAGGATGGATGCAAGTTGAAACAGGTTCAGGTTTGAGTGTTTTAACATTATAGCATTCCACTTTACCCATTCGGGGGAAGAGGGGGTTAAAACAACTCCCCCATTTGCCTTCAAGGATTGTTTGTGTGACAGAAACAAAAGCCCAGTTCAGTTAAATTCAGTTCTCTGACATTAATTAGACACTTGCATCAAGGGAACATTAAGACAGTTACTCCTGAGATTCTGGGCAGAACAATTAGGCATGAAATAGAAAAACGAATCAATCTTGAATTATGGCCAGTTTTTGTGCTGTCAGTTGTGACCAAATTGGTTAATTAGCACTTCACTTTAGTTCCTTGCAGCTGAGAGAGAGAGAGATCTTATTTATCCCACCTGCTTTAATCTTGTTTCATTAAAGAGAGAGAATAGCTGTTGTGCCTTGTCTGCATCTAGTTTCTTCTCTCTGTATTTGCAATTCCCAAATGGTTTGTATTCTCAGAGTCTAGCTTCTTTGCCCTTTTTTTTCCAGTTTACTGTGATCTGTAAGTATTTGTGATTTTTTTTGCCACAATTTCCCAAGTTATTTATTTCTAACAATTTCAGAAACAGACTGCAATACTTTGAATGGTTGGTGTCCAAGCAGCTTATCTGTTATTCCTACTAGCTGAGGTAATCTCCTCAAGAGAAGGCACACCACTTAAATAACCTCTTGACCTGAAATTTATCAGTGAAGATTCCACTTACATACTCCCTAAAAAGACTGAGATTTGGCACAATTTACCCAACAAACCTGCCTTGCATGATTGCATAACAGGAAAAAAGTTGCAATCTCATTGTTTAGCTTTGAAGAACATTCTATTTGCAATGAATGAAATAATTTTGAATTCATAGTTGAATTTTTAATTATCCACTCACTACTTCCACAATGTACAATAATAGACATTGCATTTCAAATGAAATTTCTTTGAGACTGTTCGAAGTTTTATGATGGCTAGTTTGTGATGCAGAGTGATACAAATAGCACAGGTTCAATTCTTGCACTGGCTGAGATCAACATGAAGGACTCTCCCTGTCAACCTTTAATTAAACCACCACAAGTCATATCTCTCTCTCTCTCTCTCTCTCTCTCTCTGAGAGCAGCATAATCATCCTCTGGGACTAAGGCAATTTTATCTTACAATATCTCACTATGTAAACTCGACTATTATGCTGACTTTTCAGCATTTTAACGACATGGAGCATCAACCTGTTTTACTGAAATGAAACATTTTCAAACTCCTGAGTTTCTGCCTGTAACTCGATGGTTTGTGCACTGAGATTATGACTTGTTTCCTCATCTTCTTGCACTATAAAGTTGTCTTAAGTGCTAATTAAGTGCCCAACTGCACCTATCAGTTCAGGAGTATCATTTCAAAAATCTCTTTCACGGGACCTGGGTGTCATTGTCTAGATCTGCATTTATTTCCAGTCCCTAATTGCCCTTGAGGAGGTAATGGTGGGCGCATCTACAGTTCACATGAGAGTAGGAGTGTTAAAAACACACACAATGGTGTTAAGCAGGGAATTCTAGGACTTTGACTGAATCACAATGAAGCATTGGCAAAGCAGTTGATGTTTGGCTGACAGGGGACATTGCAGGTGGTGTTGCCATGTATCAGCTGCCCTCTGCCAACTAGAATGATGTATCTAGAAGATGGTGTCAGGGGTGATTTGTTGCGTCCTGTAGACGGCACACGTTGCTGTCACTGTATGTTGGTGATGGAGGGACTAAATGTTCAAGGTGGTGGGTGGGAGTTTGGTGTGCCACAAGTAAAAATGGGGAAAATAAAACCTTTTGTGTTTTAAAAGTAACTTGCGTCCAAAAATAACATTTAGTCAATAATGCTTTTAGTCCAGTATTACAGGAAAGGTCATAAAGTATAAAATCTTCTTGGTTTGTCCTTTTAAGATATTAACTGAATGTTCAAATTTATTTTTTGTCAAATTCATAATCTCTACAGGGATCATAACAGTATTATTTATGTACGTATCGTGTCAACTGTGGTTCAGCAGTACCACTCTCTCATGCTGAGTCACAAACTTATAGATTCATTCCTTCTCAAAAACTTGAGCAGAGAATCAAATCTAATAACATGGTACTGAGGGAATGCTGATGGAATAAAAGCTCTTTATTTAGTGTATTAGGGTCTTATTTTCGACACAGAGGTCCATTATTTTGAAGTTTACAGTTGTCACAGCTAGAACATGAAATCATCTTGGATCACAATTACAATTGTTTACAGATTGATATCGTTAATGATTTCAAGAACACATTGGGAAAACATTGTCTGCACACCATTCATAAACAGTACTGAGCTGAGTCACAAGCACTTGAGTCAAGGCAAAACTGAGTTTCTAAATCTTTACTGGTGAAAAATTGATTTCACCTGATGCTAACCTTGTGCAAAAACTAACCACCAACCCAGACTAAAAGCACAACGATGACCAGTTATGTCCCTTTGCAACTGCTGAATCAGACCCTTCAAATTGAGCTCAAATTCTTTGGAGCACTGGTAATAGTTCTAAAACTTCATGCACATTTAAATGCACTTAATTTTGTAAGAAATTGATCATTAAGATTAACATTTTTAAAAAAAATGTCAGTTTCAATCCAGTTCACAAATATAGCTCCATTGGTAGATATGAGTCACATTTCAACTTCTAGGGGAAATTGTTTTTAAGGTGGCAGAGAAGAGGAAGAGATGATGGCAAATTAATTGGATTTGTAATCTAGAGCTACAGGCTAATGGTTATCATGTTGCAACTGTACAGGACATTAGTTAGGCCACCTTTAGAATACTGTGTTCAGTTCTGGTCTTCCTACTATAGGATAGATGTTCTTAAACTTGAAACGGTGCAGAACAGATTTACAAAGACAACACAGGTTGAAGGGTTTGAACGACAGTGGGAGGCTTGAATAGGCTGGGGCTTTTTTTCTCTGGAGCGTCGGAGGCTGAGGGGTGACCTTATAGAGGTTTACAAAATTATGAGGAGCATGGGTAGGGGGAGTAACTAGGGATTTTTATTGGAGTGTAGGGGAGCCCAATACGGGAAGGTGAGAGGGGAAAGATTTAAAAGGAACCTAATGCAGAGAGTGATGTGTGTGTGGAATGAGCTACTAAGGGAAGTGGTAGAGGCTGGTACAATTACAACCTTTAAGAGGCATCTAGATGGGTATATGAACCAAATGCTGGATGAGATTAGTTTAGGATAGCTGTTTGGCACGGATGAGTTGAACCAAAGGGTCTATTTCTGGGTTGTACAACTCTGACACAAGTTCAAAAGGTAATATGGCAGCTGTTGGAATTCAAAGTCAAGTGTTAAAACAAATCTGGAATATAAAGTTAGTCTCAATTCTGTTGACCACAAAACTACAATCAATAATTGTAAAAATGAATCTGGTTCACTATTTTCCTTTTAGGGAAAGAAATCTAACATTTCAGCCTGGCCTATGAGATTCCAGATCGATGGCAATGCAGTTGACTTTTAACTGCCCTCTGAAATGCCCTCTGTTCAAAGACAATTGGAAATGGGCAAAAAAATGTCAGGCATATCCCATATCCCATGGAAATAAGAGAAGGGGTTATTTGCTATGACAATCAAGTTTTTAGCTTAATAATAAAACCTCCAGGGCATCTCCACTCTTAAGGAAACTTTATGTTCAATTCTAAAGTTCTATTACATTTACTAAAGATCATAAATGTTATGATCATTAATGTATCAATAAATAAAGATGTTTCTTTTGTTATTGTGCAAACACTTTTAAAGGCGAACTCATAACCTAGCCAGAGCAATCTTATGTGCAATTTCTCATCGCATTTGTGGGTATGTTTTTTAGAAGTAGGACTCCACATTTCATTCCCCACAGAGTCAGGTGCATGCTGAGATTGATGCCTTGAAGTGTTAACCACACTAACTGCCGACATGGCTATAATTTCTCTGATTCACAGAGACAACTTGGATTCTGTGATTACTGGTGTCCCTCTATGTTGCAACTGACTGACTGAACACATTACACTGACTCCATTACATACAGATTGGCAGCAAGTAAGGCAGGTAGCTTTATACCAGAATGTCACATGTTGCGATGCATTGTAACTTTCATAAAATTACAGGACAGCCTGGTCTGGAATCTATGCCATAGTGCAACATTCCCCCTTTTATCTCGGAAAAAAATTTTAAAACTTTCCTATAAAGTACAAAGATGCATATAGCTGTGTAGCAGTTTTACATTCAGATGACACCTTGATGGTCATACAAGGCCAGATCTAGTTCTTGCACAGAAAACATGACTCAGTATTGTAGCTTTAGCCTGCCATGCACTCTCTACCATTGTAGAAAGATTTGTTGCAGATGTGTGGTTGTTGTCTGGCATGAAATCGTCAATATCTGTGTCATCTTACCATTTGAGGGGTTGCTGATGAGATATGTTTCTATTACTTTGCAGGACTTGACCATTGCTCATAACAACACCATATGACTATACGGCGACAAAGTATTGTTTCATGCATTTGTGCAAAACTCTCAAACTTATGCATTAGTCCAAAGCTGTGCAGGTCGGGTGAATTGGCTAAGCTAAATTGCCCATAGTATAAGGTGCAGAGGGAAATGGGTCTGGGTGGGTTACTCTTCGGAGGGTCGGTGTGGACTGGTTGGGCTGAAGGGCCTGTTTCCACACTGTAAGGAATCCAATATCTAATATCCTGGACCAGGTTGGGAAAACTGTTTTCATGCTCATTGATTATATTCTTCTGCCCTTTTCCTCTTCTTTCCAACAGTGTTTCATGCAAATACAGTTAAGCTGTGAGTCTGTGGGAGGGAAGAACTGTGTGGGTCCATCTCCTAAACGTGAGAGCTGGTGGTGAGACTTACCTGGTACCGAAGGAGTGGAGCATAAAATTAACCTGGCTATCTGCAGATCTTGGCAGGTGCTTTACATTTAATGATTCGTGATTTTATGGCAGGAACAGTTCTGTGGAATCACTTGACTAAGGGCAATGAAGAGAAGAGATAATAGAACATCCCATCTCCTGCATATCTCACTAGTGTACTGTGGACTGTTGTGGAACGCCCATTGCTGAGAAACATTGAACATAATGAAGATGCCAATCAATGTGTCAATGATTGCAGGAGTGGTATCTTTGATTTGACAAACCAAAGGGAATCTGATAGTCACATGTCAAAATGTTATGTTGAACAAGCGAAGTATCAGTTACAAACTTTCACTAGAGGAGGCTCAGAAGGAGGAGTTACTCTGTTGATTATTGAAGTTAGTGAAATTGAAATTTTTTTCACACAATGATAAGTTGAGCATGTCTTTATCAATGTGGGACCAATCTATGGATTTGTGTGTCAATCTCTTGGGTTTTTCAGTGCCCATGTGACCTATATGGTCTAGATTGTCTTTATGTCGAGCTTGGAGAATTATGACTTGTTTTTCTTTGAAGATTGTTTTCCTAGAGAGATCTAGGTCATCTTTGAATGAACAGAATGAAGACATCAGCTCACAGACCATTAGATGTGTTCACTGATGATTGTTTTGAGCTGTTGCAGTTGGTCACCATATGGTGTAGCTTGGTGAATCTGCCCTGATCAGCTGAGACCAAAGTGCATTCGATCAATGTTGCAGTCTAGAATGTTCAGTTTGCAACGCATGGGTTTGTTACATCGTGGATCATAAAAATCCACAGATCCGTGCATATGGGCAGACTGTTAATTTGTTTTAATGACGTAAAAAGTTTCAAATGTCAATACTGTGGAGGCAGATTGACATTTAAGTTGGATAACGTCAATGTATGGAATATTAGACCCTTTTTTGAGCAGTTAGCTCACCTTTGTCAATCAAATCACAATGTGCCTGTTTCCTGAGCACACCTTTGTCAGATGTATAATGGATGCATCCATTCACACCAGTGTCAATTTTGTCATAAAGCATATTGTCTGTTCCTTGTGGGATATATCACTTGAAATGAGGCAAACAATTTAGGTTGTTTTTTGACAGCATCCAAGTGGCATCTCAAGTTCTATACAGACTGGGATCTGTAAGCTGTACCATTGTAGTTGCCTTTTGGAGTTTGTTGACCTGCTTGTGTGTCATAGACAGAATTTTGGAAGCTTCTTTTGCATTGTACCTTCATATGCCTCTGTGGAGTATTGTGTTGAACTTTGAGTTCCTATGAACATAGTTTGCATACATTATGAGATGCTGAACACCATCTCATTGAAAAAAAAACATATTTCATGCAAGATGTTGATATTCTACTGAACCTGTTGAGGGCTGCAGTAGTTGTTCCACACTCGAGCACTTGCAGATGATGCCGGTCTACTCCAATGTTTTCAAACTTGCATCCTTCTCCTGGTCAATTGGGTTTATAGAGTCATAGTCATAGAATCATATAGCATGAAAACAGACCCTTCAGTCCAACCAATGGCAGCCAACCATATGGCTTTTCAAAAGTATATGGTAGGTTAAAGGCAGAGGCCAGTTTCGCAAATCTTTCAGCTAAGTTAACTTCTGTAAAATCACATTCTGGACATTTGCCTTAATATCTGCCAATGAATTAATTGATTGATTTTGTTGGCTGTTGTCAGTATAAATATGAACTCCAGTCTGAAACTGACTTGGACTTTAAGTTGTTATTCTAAAATCTGAAAAAAATTCTCAAGACCTTTGTGATGATCATCAGAAATATTGGAAGGTTTTATTCTTCAGTGCCCAAAATGAGAAGAAGTTTGCCTGTTGATCCTTGTTTATAATCTTCCAATCCATTAAGTAATAAGTGATACTTTCTTTAAATAACTGCAGTTCAGGGAGCATGTCAATTCTGATAATCAATTTGCATCTTTCTTGTGTAGCTTTACGCTCTGTAAATATTGCCAATATAAGAATCTGTATTACATTATAGCTCTTCTGTTTTTTTTATTTGTTTTGGCTTTTATTCTCTTTTTGTATTATTATCAGTTGTTCATAGAATCCCTACAGTGTAGAACCAGGCCATTTGGCTCATCTGCTCCTCACCGACCTACCGAAGAGCATCCCACTAATCTATCCCTGTAACCTTACATGGCTAACCCACCTAGTCTGCACATCCCCAGACACTATGGTCAATTTAGCACAGCCAATTTAATTAACTTGCACTTATTTGGACTTTGGGAGGAAACCCACGCAGATGCGGGGAGAATGTGCAAACTCCACAGACAGTCACCCAAGGGTGGGATCGAACCAAGGTCCCTGGTGCTACGATGCAGCAGTGCTAACCACTGAGCCACCGTGATGCCTCTTTAAAACTTGGAGGCTTGTGTCTATAGGTGGCAATTACACCAAAAAGCAGCAGTGATGATGTCGCATGTGGCTTTTAAAATTTGTTTTTTTTAAATTTTCATGCCATTTTAAAATGCTGGAATAGACTGATGCCTGGACACAGGCAAGCCCTCTTTAACATTGAAAATGTGATTTCCTATTGTTTTGAGCTGTATTTTATTCCTGGATTGCTTTCTTAGATCAGGGACGGTCTTTAACATTTTTAACTTGCTGATCCTTTTCTCTTTAAATTGATGTTGTCTGTGCCTCTCAAACCCTTACATTTTGAAAGTGAGCTAGAATATTGTGTTTCAGCACTTTTTATTCAGATTGATGGATGACTGTTGGGAAAAATACTTGTTTGTAACTGCCATGTTGCTGTCACCTTTCATTGTTCAACCTTTGGTATATCTACTTGCTGCCAATAACGAGCATTTAGCAGCAGCTTTTAAGTCCTCCTTGCTGTCACTATAATGAACTTTGTGGGTTTCCGATGTGTTGGCCTGCATTACATGTGTTCATGTAGAGACAGATGTCTTGAAGTTACAGCTGACAAGTTACAATACCACAGCTTTATACACAAAATTTGAGTTCTGTGTTTATTGATGTTACTGTATATTACGTATACACAGCTGACTGACTGAACACACTACACTGATTCTCTGACAGAGAGTTTGATTGAAGGCAAATACATTTACTTCCAAACTTCAACTGTCACGATGCCATGTAACTGTTCTAATTAAGTCTGTCATCTATGCCCTAGTCTTTTCCCATTTTCAGAATTGTGACCAAACCTCTACTATAATTACTGTCGCAACATTTTAATTTAAATCTAAATTTACCTTAATAAATATTCTGTTACTGAAATTATCCAGCAGAGTGGTATTCAAATTCTTGACCATATTAGCATATGAACAACTATTATTTCCTCACATTGGAAAATAACTTTTAATTGAGCTTTTGTGATTCCTGTAATCGTTGGCTTCAACAAGGGCGATATTTGGGAGATCTACTGTTTGCTTCACCGCACCTGACCCATGAGAGGCCAGGGTGAAAAACAGACACCAGGGTAATATTTCCATCGCTGTTCTTTCAGCCTGCCTGACTTTTATTGGAAAGAAAAAAAAAGACTCTTATTTAGAAGCCCACTGAACTACGTACTTTTGGCTCTCATATGAAGAGCTGGCACTTGGCGAAGATATTTAGAAGTCAGTCAATGACCACAGCCATGAATCACTGGAAGAAAAACTCACTGTGTGCAATGTGGCAAAGGAAAAGAATAGAATGACAAAATAAAATCCTGTTGTGTTGCATCGATTCTTTCAGTTTTGGCATACATGAGACAATCCAAATGCAATTAAATTTTATCCCACAGTTCTGACCACTGATGCAGTACTCTCTTGGCACAAATAAAGGACATTTATCCTTAGTAAAAATCCATCAAGTATAAATATAATTGTTTTGGGAATTTCTTGTTGGTTATTTTGTTAATTGTGTCTCAATGCACTTACCATTAAATAACCTGATCCCAAGATGAGTAAGGCAAGACTTCATGCAATTCAACACTTGATAGCACAAGAGATTATTTCTTAAACTGCTGTTAAATGGTAATGATAATTAATTGCTAATTAGTTCTGACTGTTAGATTACCCTTGTTATTAATGCTAATATAAATCTGTTACTGACAGCTATTAAAATACAAATAGGAGAACTGTTCATTTGGGCACAATTTAAATTAGTTATACACCACAGAACAGCATTGTTCCGGTTTCTTTAATGTTATGAACATTATTCATTCCCCTCATATTTTGTGTGATTACTTAAGCACAAAGGAAGAGGGAACACCATAAGAAATTGGAACAGGAGTAGGCATTCAGCCCCTTGAGCTTGCTCCACCATTCAATCAGATCATGACAGAACCAACATTCCCCATAACCTTTGGTTACCCTACTGATTGAAAATTTATCTCAGCCTTAAATATACGCAAGGACTCTGTATCACAGCTCTCTGTGGCAAGGAATTCCCAGCACTCCTAACCCTCCGAGAGAAGAAATTTTTCCTCATCTCAGTCTTAAATTGGTGCCTCTTTACTCTGAGTCTATGCCCTCTGATCCAAGACTCCCATGAGGGGAAGCATCCACTCAGTATTTACTCTGTCAAGCCCCTTAAGAATTGAATGTGTTTCAATGACATCACCTTTCATTCTTCTAAATTCCAGTGAATAGAGGCCCAACTTACTTACTTAGCCTTTGTTCAATATATCAATCTCTTCAGATTAGGGATCACCTTAGTGAATGTTCAATGAACCACCACCAGTAAAATGGCTTATTTTCCTAAATCAGGGAACCAACTCTGCTCACAGTACTCCTGATATGATCTCACCAGTACCTTGTACATTTTCAGTAAAGCTTCCCTACTCTTATATTCCAACCCCCTTGAAATAAGGGTGAACATTCCAGTCGCTTTCCTGATTACCTGCTGCACCTGTGTGCTAGCTTTCTGTATTTTGTGCACAAGTACAATTGTGCTGCATTTTTCTGCAGTTTTTCTCCATTTAAATAACACTTTTATTCTCCTTTCAAAATTGAACATCTTCACATTTTCCATTTACTTCACCTATCAGTATCTCTCTGTAATCTGTATTTCTCTCACCTACTTTTGTCATCTGCAAATATGGATGCAGTTCATTCCCATCTTTCCTCCAAGTCATTAATGTATACTGCTATAATATAATATAATATAATATTGTTGTGGTCCCAGCAATGAACATTTGGAACCGTACGAGTTACAGGTCACCAAAGTGAAAAAGAACGCCTTATCCCCCACTCACTGTTTCCTGGCCATGAGCTAATTCTCTATTTGATTAGATTACATTAGATTAGATTCCCTACAGTGTGGAAACAGGCCCTTCGGCCCAACAAGACCACACCGACCCTCCGAAGAGTAACCCACCCAGACCCATTTCCGTCTGACTAATGCACCTAACACCATGGGCAATTTAGCATGACCAATTCACCTGCACCTGCACATCTTTGGACTGTGGGAGGAAACCAGAGCACCCGGAGGAAACCCACGCAGACACGGGGAGAATGTGCAAACTCCACACAGTCAGTTGCCTGAGGCTGGAAATGAACCTGGGATGCTGGTGCTGTGAGGCAGCAATGCTAACCACTGAGCCAATGTGCCACCCCATCTATATGACTATACTATCTCAGGCACTGTGGGACTCTTATCTTTTGACTTTGCTTTTTGTGGGCTATGTTGTAGAATACCTCTGGGAATCCAAATACAACACATCTACTGGCTCCCCTCTATCCACTATGCTGGAGATTTCAGGCTGAAGAACAGAAGGGGTGGGAACTGAGTGGGAGTGAGCACAGAGCAGTCTGGAATGGGAAGGGACTACAAAAACTTGTGGATTTGGGGCCTGCACTTCAGGACCAGAGTTGAGCAGGAACGAGTATAGTGCAGTCTGTGAAGGTAAGAAATTCTGATTCTGAGGGGGAAACTGAAAAGTGACATCACAGGAGGGCTGTGATTTGACGAGCTAATAAGGAGTCTGCTAAATTTGTGTTTGTGTTACATTGAATCTTGTTAATTTATTGCTTACAACTTATTTATTGCTTACAACATGCATAAGCAGAGATACAAAAACATTAAAAAAAATTTTAAACAATCAAAACTAATTAAGAAAAACCAGGCTGGAGGGTCAGGTGATGTGTTATCGCTGCATGATGTGGGAGCTGGTGGACCCCATTCTGGTTCCCAGTGACCATGTCTGTCATAAATGTTGGTTGCTGGAAGAACTTGAGTTCAGAGTTGATGAACTGGAGTCTGAGCTTCAAACATAACGACACATTGTTGGTGGGTGGCGGGGATGGGGAGGGAGGGGGGGGGTGGAAGAGTTACCTTGATGCTGTGTTTCAGGAGATAGTCACACCCCTTAGACTAACTAACTCCAATTCAGTCAATGGTCAGGAACAGCAGGGCTGTGGCTGTGAGTGAGGCAGGTAGAGGGATCCAGGAGGGAGAGTAGCAGGAGCCTCAGCCCCTGTCCTTGCCCAACAGGTTTCAAGAGTATTGCTCCCTGTGCGGATGGGAATGGGGACTGCAGGGAGGATGAGCTGAGTTGGTACAAGGAGCCATTCAAATGGGAAGAGAATAGAAATGTTGTAATTGGGGATAGCATAGTTAGAGGCATAGACCCTACTCTCTATGACCAGGACAGAGAATCCCGAAGATTGTGTTGCCTGCCTGGTGCTTTGGTTTGGGATATCCTGTCTGGATTGCAGAGGAAATAGGAGTGGACGGGTAAAGATCCAGTGGTTGTGGTCCATGTAGGTTCCAATGACATAGATAAAACTAGGGCAGAGATTCTACGAAGGGAGTATGAAGAGCTGGGGTCTAAAAAAGCGGAACCAAAAAGGTAATAATCTCTGGATTACTACCTGAGCCAGGAGCTAATTGGCACAGGGTCAATAAGATTTAAGCAGGGAAATGTGTGGCTCAAAGATTGGTGTGGGAGAAATGGGTTTGAATTCATTGGACATTGGCACCAGTACAGGGGAAGGAGGGACCTGTTCCAATGGGACAGTCTTCAGCTGAACCCTGCTGGGACCAGAGTCCTAGTGAACCCTGTAACCAGGGCTGTGGGTCAGGGCTTTCCACTAAATGCGGGGGCGGGCAAGAAGGTTCAATTGTAGGAGAAATTAGAAAACCTGAATTAAAGGATGAGGTAAGAGTACAGAACTCAGGAGAGGTTATTAAAATATTCAGCACAGACAAAAATAGGACAGAGTGTTTGGAAAGGATTAACAATCAAACTTCAAGCACTCTGGACAACTGAATGACAATGAGAAGAGCGACAGTTAATAGAGGAGTAAAGGTGTTACATCTGAATGCATGGAGTATAAGGAATAAGGTAAGTAGGCTTGTGGCACAGATCAAAATTGGTAGGTATGTGGTGGGCATCACGGTGGCACAGTGGTTAGCACTGCTGCCTCACAGCGCCAGAGACCTGGGTTCAATTCCCGCCTCAGGCGACTGACTGTGTGGAGTTTGCACATTCTCCCCGTGTCTGCGTGGGTTTCCTCCGGGTGCTCCGGTTTCCTCCCACAGTCCAAAGATGTGCAGGTCAGGTGAATTGGCCATGCTAAATTGTCCGTAGTGTTAGGTAAGGGGTAAATGTAGGGATATGGGTGGGTTGCGCTTCGGCGGGGCGGTGTGGACTTGTTGGGCCGAAGGGCCTGTTTCCACACTGTAAGTAATCTAATCTAATCTAATCACGGAAATGTGGTGGCTAGGGCATCAGGATTGTCAGCTGAATATTCAAGGATATACATCCAACTGAAAAGATAGGCAGGTGGGCAGACAGTGTGGGTTTCTTGTATGAGCAAGAAATGAAATTAAATCAATAGTAAGAAATCTGTGGGGGTGAATTGAGGAACTGCAAAGGTAAAAAAAAAAGTCATAGTTGGAGTTACATGTAGGCCTCCAAATAGCAGTCAGGAGCTGGGTGCAAAATACATCAGGAGAAAGGAAAGGCAAAGTTACAGTGAAATGGGGGATTTCAATATGCAGGTGGACTGGAAAAATTAGGCAGTGGATTGCAAGGAATGGAATTTGTGGAATGTCTATGAGATGACTCTTTGGAGCAGCATTTGTTGGAGCTTACTGGGGAACAGGCAATACTGGATTCAAAGTTGTGTTATGAGGCAGACTTGATAAGGGAGCTTAAGGTAAAGGAACCCTTCAGAGGCAACGATCATAATTTGATTGAACTTACTCTGTAATTTGAGAGGGAGAAGACAGATTCAGAGGTAACAGTATTACAGCTGAATAAAGGCAACTACAGAGGCATGAGGGAGGAGCTGGATAGAATTGACCAGGAGAGGAGCCGAGCAGGAAAGACAGTGGAACAGCAATGGCAGGAGTTTCTGGGAGTAATTCGGGAGACACAGCAGAGATTAATCCTGAGGTAAAAGCTGCATGGTACAGGGAGGGTGAGGCAACCATGGCTGACTAAGGAGTCAGAGTTAGCATAAAAAGCAGAAGAGAAAGCATATAATGTGACAAATGAGGATTGAGAAGCTTAGAAAGACCAACAGAGGTAAACAAAAAAAGAAATAAGGAGGGAAAAGAATCATTCCCAAAAAAAGAATCCCAAAAAAAATCGACAGTGAGATAGAGTCAGAGCTAACAGTATTACAGCTGAATAAAGGCAACTACAGAGGAATGAGGGAGGAGCTGGGTAGAATTGACTGAGAGAGAACCTGAGCAGGAAAGAACTGGAACAGCAGTGGCAGGAGTTTCTGGGAGTAATTCAGGAGACTATATAATTACTTTGCGTCAGTCTTCACGGTGGAAGACATGAGTAATATTCCAAAAAATCGACAGTGTGAGGGGGCCGCAGTGAGTATGGTGGCCATCACCAAGGAGAAGGTGTGGAAAACCTGAACAGCCTGAAGGTGAAGAAAAAACCTGGGGCAGATGGACAACACTCCAGAGTTCTAAGGGAGATAGTTGAAGGGATAGTGGGGGCATGATGTGCTAATCTTTCAGGAATCTCTAGAATCAGGGAGGGTCCCAGAGGACTAGAAAATCACTAACATGACACCCCTGTTTAAAAAGGGAGTCAGGCAAAAGATTGGAAATTGCAGAGCAATTAGCCTAACCCCGGTTGTGGGTAACGTCCTGGAATCTGTTGTGAAGGATGAGATTTCTGAATACTTGGAAGTGTATAATAAAATAGGGCAAAGTTGGCATGATTTAATCAAGGTTAGGTCATGCCTGACAAATCTGTTAGAATTCTTTGAGGAATTAATGAGCAGGTTAGACCAAGGAAAGCCAACGCATGTTATCTAACTGGACTTCAAAAATGCCTTTAACAAGGTGCCGCAGAGGAGGGTACGGAGTATGATAAGGCCCACGATGTTAGAGGCAAGGTGCTAGCATGGAAAGAAGCCTGGTCATCTGGCAGAAAGCAGAGAGTGGGGCTAAAAGGGTCCTTCTCAGGAATGACAGCTGGTAATAAGGGGTCTTCTGCAAGGCTCAGTGTTGGGACCTCAGTGTTTCACTTTATACATTAACAGTCTGGATGAAGGAACTGAGGGCATTCTAGCTACGTTTGCAGACTATAAAAAGATAGGTAAAGGGACAGGCAGCATTGAGCAGATGGGGAGGCTGCAGAAGGATTTGGACAAGTTAGGAGAGTGGGCAAAGAAGTGACAGGTGGAGTACAATGTGGGAAAGTGAGGTGATGAACTTTGGTAAGAAGAATAGAGACATGGACTATTTTCTTGATGGGGAGAAAATTCAGAAATCTGAAGTGCAAAGAGACTTGGGAGTTCTAGTCCAGGATTCTCTCAAGGTAAACTTGTAGGTTGAGTCAGTAGTTAGGAAGACAAATGCAATGAAGGCATTTATTTTGACAGGTCTTGAATATAAAAGCAGGGATGTACTTTTGAGGGTCTTTAAGGCTCTGGTCAGATCACATCTGAAGTATTGTGCACAGTTTTGGACCCCATATCTCAGGAAGGATGTACTGGCGCTGGAGTGTGTTCAGAGAAGATTCGTGAGAATGGTCCGAGGAATGAAAAGCTTAACATATGAGGAATGTTTGAGGACTCTGGGTTTATTCTTGATGGTGTTTAGAAGGATGAGGGGAGATCTAATTGAAACTTATAGAATACTGAATGGCCTGGACAGAGAGGATATTGGAAAGATGTTTCCATTGGTAGGAGAGACTAGGATCCATGGGCATAACCTTAGAACAAAGGAAAGACCTTTCAGCAGGGAGATAAGGAAAAACTTCTTTAGCCAGAGAGTGGTGAATCTATGAAATTCATTACCACAGAAGGCTGTGGGAGCCAGGTCATTGAGTATATTTAAGACAGAGATCTAAGAGGTTCTTGAGTATCAAGGGTTATGGGAAGAAAGCGGACAATATGTGTTGAGAAACTTATCAGCCACATTTGAATGGTGAAGCAGACTCAATGGACTCCATAGAAATGAACAGTGTAATTCAGTAACTGTGTGCAAGACTGTAGAGTACTATGGGCCGAGGTGTGGCAGATTGAATGTTATAGAGTCATAGAGATGGACAGCATGGAAACAGACCCTTCGGTCCAACCTGTCCATGCCGATCAGATATCCCAACCCAATCTAGTCCCATTGCAGTTTGGTAAGGCAGATCAGGGCAGGAAGTATACACTTAGTTGTTGCGTCTTGGGGAGTGTTGCTAAACAATGAGACCTTGGGATACAGTTTCATAGTTCCTTGAAAGTGGAGTCACAGGTAGACAGGGTAGTGAAGAAGACATTTGATATACTTGTCTTTATTGGTCAGTGCATTGAGTATTGGAGTTGGGATGTCATGTAACAGCTTCTCTGGCAAAGCCACTTTTGGAATACCATATTCAATTCTGGTCTTCCTGTTAGGAAAGATGTTGTTAAATTTGAAATGATGCAGAAAACCTTTACAATGATATTGCCAGTGTTAGAGCTGTAGGGAGAGGCTGAATAGGTTTGGGCTATTTTCCCTGCACCATCGGAGGCTGAGGGGTGACCTTATAGAGGTTTATAAAATCATTAGAGGCTTGAAAAGGGTGAATAGCCACAGTCTTTTTCTCAGGGTATAGAAGTCCAAAACTAGAGAACATTGGTTTAAGGTGAGAGGAGAAAGATATAAAAGGGGCCTAAAGGGCAGCTTTTTCACTCAGAGGGTGGTACATGTGTGGAATGAGCTGCCAGATGAAGCGGAGGAGGCTGATACAATTTCAACATTTAAAAGGCAGCTGAATGAGTATATGAATAGGAAGGGTTGGGACTAGATTAATTTAGGATATCTGGTCTGCATGGTTGAGTTGGACTGAAGGGTCTGAGTGCAGAATTACTGTTTGAAAATTCCCCAAGCTGTGCTGGCAGTTAATTTATAAAACTGTGCCAAAGTACTGAATTTAGCTTAGTTTGGATGGCAGCTAAATTTTCAGATAAAGACACACATGACTAGAATAAATGTTGGAAGAATTAAAAAAAAAATCTTATGAATTCTTTCTCAGCATTCTTCATAGTGAAAAGGGGCAATTTATAACATGGCAGAAAATCAAAGGTACAGTACAAGAAGAATTTTAATTGAGAGACATTAGGAAAGAAATGTTTTGATAATTTTGACAAATTAAGAGAATTTTTGGACTTATGACAAACAAATTGACCTCAGAATTGTGAAGGGTATAGTTAATTGATATTTCAAGTGTCACTCAAGTTATTGTTATGCCAAGAACTGTCCCAAATTGTATGATAGAGTATTTGAAACTAAAAATGAAGTAGCAAACTCATAACACAATGGAGATGTGGATCAAAGAGAGGGCAAAGCACTGAACTTATGTTTCAGCCCAGTGATAAACAGATTGGTGACAGAATTTTTCAACTGTGCAGTTCTGATTAAAGATGTGCAATTTATACTTGTGCATGTATGTATACGTATGGATTATATTTCAAAATAGTGGAATGTGGGTGTTGGTTACTTTTGTGAAGGGATTTTAAAAATTAAAAATAAGCTCAGTCAGTTCTTATGAGATAGTTACTAATTCTGTATGTGTCAGACAGCAGATGAATTCAAACTTCTGAATGTTAATGGAAATGTGTTTATAATTGGGTGCTTTATGACAGGCAGAGTAAACATTGAAGGCCAACAGTTTTTTTTTGTTTCACAGTAAATCAAGAATTTATTTTATGCTGGGAAATCAAGAGATGGCAAGTTGTTTAAAACAGCAGTTACCTTTCAATCCGGAGTGTGTGGTTAAAAATCTGTAGGTTGTTAGGAGCTGAGAAAGTCTAAACTCTTAGTTTTGTTAGCATTAATGTAAGAAGATGGCATAGTCCACAAAGCAGAATCTGGGGAGAATCTGTTTAATTTATTTAATATAGTGTGTCAGGAGGTGCAATTTCTCTGGTTGGAAACGCTATAAATTGATAATGTTGGGGAATAGGTTGAAACTTTGGTTTGGATCTTTTACGATTTTTCCAGCTACTCTTTATTGTTTTCTTTTCTATCTTTGGTACAAAATATGTGTTCTATTGTTGCAACTTGTGACATGTGTTTCAGTGAATGAACACCATGTTAACTAAAATAAAAAACAGCTATGGTCTATCAAGCCCAGTTTCATTCTGTGATCTGACTTGTCCAGTCGTATCACCAGCTAGGATCATAGCACTAGTACTAGATACAGTACAAATCTGCTGTGTGTACAACAGGTTGGCTAAAATGTTATCTAGACCTTACAAATTATACCAAACATAAAGAATGTAAAAGAGAATTGAAAATTGAATGTTAGGTTAAGGGGCTTTTGTATACATTGGATTGGAAATCAAGCAGCATCAGTTAAGTATTGCTTTGCAGCAGTAATGCTATTGGAAAAATTGTTAGCCCCATTGCGATTGGTCAAAGTAGCATCCAATAAAAAAGATGCAGTAACTTCCTAAACTGAAATAGAGGAATTGCAAAGTTTAATTAGAGACCTGAATTGCCTGGGGAAGCCAGATGCCAGCTTTGTGGTTTTACAGAGTGAAGTGCATGACAAAACCCAAGATGGAAGATATTATTGGGTGAACAAAACTTCAAAAATATTAAATGGAGAGTATTGTGTTTTGAAATTTCTAGCAGGAGGGGATAGCAGGAACTTTTCATTCCTAATAATGCTTCTTCTAAAAGTCTGTGCGATGGATTCTCAAGTGCAATGTATATTTTTTCCTTTGGGAAAAGGGAATTAAGTGTTGCCCTTTAGCTTGCAACTAAAAGGATCAGAAGAGCAATAAAAAGTATTTTAGTGGCAGAAATGCCCACTCTTGTTTAAATTGTAGATATGACATGCTACTTAGGAAATTTTAACAAGGTATCTTACAGAAATTTATATTACATTCATAATAAGCAATTTTGGAAGAAAGTACATTCAAAGGGACTTTAATCCTAGTCTTTGTTTCATTTTAATAGTACCATTTTAAAACAGATGGTGGAAAATGGAGAAACCTTCAAATTGAAATGGATGGAAAGGAGCAGACAGCTACCTAATTGCTTTACAAAATAAAGCAGATGTTGAGAAACTATTATAACTATTGAAGGAAAATAACAGGAACTTTAGTGGACACTAAAAAGTGGGAATATAATTGATTTATTTTGAATTTTTATTATTATTCCATATATCCTTTTTAAAACCAATTAATATAACTGGGAATCGATTATCATCCAATATGGTGTGGCTGATATGCCTGGGACCAAATGAAATTAGGGAACAGACAGTTAAATGTTAATTAAGGGATAGTTTGTTGAGAACTGGGAGTTACACGAGAGATCTATGGGAAAGAGGTAACCTTTGTGTTGTAATTTTTTTGTAGAATCTCAACAATGTGGAAACGGGCCATTTGGCCCAACATGTCCACACTGACTCATTCCCCTACCCTATATTTACCCCAGACTAACGCACCT
Source organism: Chiloscyllium punctatum (assembly GCF_047496795.1). NCBI lineage: Eukaryota > Metazoa > Chordata > Chondrichthyes > Orectolobiformes > Hemiscylliidae > Chiloscyllium > Chiloscyllium punctatum. The sequence continues at coordinate 61,242,519 of NC_092775.1, forward strand.
AACCTACACTATGGGCAATTCAACATGGCCAATTCACCTAACCTGCACATCTTTGGATTGTGGGAGGAAACTGGAGCACCCAGAGGAAACCCCCACAGACACGGGGAGATTGTGCAAATTTCACACAGTCACCTGAGGCTGGAATTAAACCATGGTCCCTGGCGCTGTGAGGTAGCAGTGCTAACCACTGAGCCACCATGCCACACTTACTTGTAATGAAGATTATGAACTTCATTAAGCTAAATTAACACTTTAATTAAAAAGGTATAGGCCTGAACTCTGTGTAACCGATCTTTCGAGAGGATAGTGTGAAATAATCCAGCTTGGAAAGATGAAAGAAAACAATGCTGTACTTAGAAAGATGAGAGATTGGTAAATGTTCAAATTCAGAGATTTTTTTGGGGGGTTCCACCAAAGGTGGTAAACACATGGACAACAATTAACAAAGTGAATGGCTTATAAGCCTTAGTAAAAAGATTACTGTATGAAAAAAAGGATGACTTGTTGCAATTGTGCAGTATTTGCTGCAGCACACCTGATTATTGTGTAAAGTTTGATTTTTTTAACAAAGGAAGGACATGCTTGGCTTCATTGGTGAGTAACAATAAATCATTAGATTTCTTCCTGAGCTACTGGAACAACCTATGAAAACAAATAGAACGAGCTCTATTCGCTGGAATTTAAGAGTGAGAAGCAAATGCTGGGTGTTGAAAGTAATTTCTCTTTGCTAGAGAATCCAGATCTCTGGGTTTTTGTCTCAGTAAACTCCACATAGTCACCCAAAGCTGTAATTGAACCTGGGACCCTGGTGCTGTGAGACAGCAGCACTAACCACTGAGCTAATGTGTTACTGGTACAAAGATAAGAACTCATCATCCTTCTTGTTCACAATTTTAGGGGTGGCACAGTGGTTAGCACTGCTGCCTCACAGCACCAGGGTCCCAGGTTCAATTCCAACCTTGGGTGACTGTCTGTATGGAGTTTGCACATTCTCCTCGTGTCTGCATGGGTTTCCTCCGGGTGCTCCGGTTTCCTCCCACAGTCCAAAGATGTGCAAGTAGGGTCAATTGGCCATGCTAAATCATACATGTTCAGGGATCTGTAGGTTAAGTGCATTAGCCAGGGGTAAATGTAGGTGAATGGGTCTGGGTGGGTTACTCTTTTACAAATGTCTACTGCTCATATCTGCCCTCCTAGGAAGAAACCCTATGATCTTTATTTTGAATTGAATTGCATGAGCTTTATTGTCACATACACCCAAATGAGTGCAGTGAAAAGGGTGCAATGTCACCACTTACTGCACTATCTCAGGTACAAGACACCTCTGTACAGATACTTAAGCATTTGGTACAAAATTGAAAGAATAATAAATACGAGTCCAGCATAAGAATAAAAAGGGAAAAGGAAAATACTCGATTTACAGTCCTTTCATCCCAGTCTGTGCCGGCACTGAGCCTCCAGACCACACTCGGCCAAGTTTCCAGATCACACTGGGCTTTAAAATTTGAAGCCTTGCCTCCCCCACAGAGGCCTCCAGTCCGGGACCCGCCTCCCCCCAACAGAGGCCTCCAGTCCGGGACCCCCCTCCCCCCACAGAGGCCTCCAGTCCGGGACCCGCCTCCCCCCACAGAGGCCTCCAGTCTGGGACCCGCCTCCCCCCACAGAGGCCTCCAGTCCGGGACCCGCCTCCCCCCACAGAGGCCTCCAGTCTGGGACCCGCCTCCCCCCACAGAGGCCTCCAGTCCGGGACCCACCTCCCCCCACAGAGGCCTCCAGTCCTCGACCCGTCTCCCCCCACAGAGGCCTCCGGTCTCGGACTCGCCTCCCCACAGAGGCCTCCAGTCTGGGACCCGCCTCCAGTCTCGATCCCGCCTCCCCTCCCCACAGCGGCCTCCAGTCTGGGTCCTGCCTGCCAGCGACGGCTTCAAATGATCCTACTTGCTGTTCTCACCCTGTGTGAAAATAGCTCTAAACTTGTCACTAAAATGGATGAATAAGTCCAATCATTATAACAGACTTATTGTGTTGACTTAACAGATTCTTACAGCACAATGAAGAGGAGGTGACATGGAGCATGGAATATGATGGCGTGATGTAAAATGGCTGAATGTGCCAGGCTGAATTGCATGATATTCTTTATTGGGATCTGATTTTGGGTTTACCTTGTTTTATACATTTCCCTTCATTGGAAGCTTTGAAAAGGCACAACATCCTGTGTGCTAAAATGTCGAAATAGGCAATTAGAAAGGTCTGTCATTTTTAATGTACTATCAACGATCTTAATATAGCAATTCACTTTACAACCAAGAAGTACTTTTGTAATCACAATTGTAATATAGGAAGCACAGGAGTTTATTTACACACAGTAAACATGGAACAGCAATAAATTAATGATCAAATAATTTGGGATAAACATTGGCCGGGTCACCCAGAACTACTGTTCTTCACCAATGGGATTGTTCTGCCTGCCTCCGAGCACAAACTAGGCCTGAACAGATGGATGGCCAAGACCCAGATTTTCACCAAGGTGAAGAAGCCCTCCGTTATGGTGGAAATGGTACAATCACAAACACCACACCTACCATTTTTACAGGGGCAGGAATGGAGATGTCTTGAGGTTCATGCAGTTGCTCATTTAAG